>NC_134530.1:11533688-12158688 GCF_050624435.1 Tenrec ecaudatus | reverse complement strand
GGGCTCGAACATCACAACTGTGAGGCTGGCACAGAATGGGGTAGTGTTTCAGTCCGTCGTCCCTTGGGTCTCTGTTTGTCAGTGTTGACTTGATGACACCTCATATCGTAGCAAGGTCATTGTCGGCTCTCTTGACTTGCTTTCATCTTCTTGGGCCTCCACTTGAGCTTGCATATGAGCAGCTGACGGTACCCAGTGTCTCTGTTGGCTCTTTCTCCCCACAGGTATTGTTGATTAGATTCCTATGCATGCTTCTCTTTTATCTGATTTAATTCCATTAGATTTCTGTCTACCCCACTGGGCAAGGTCCACATGTATAGTTGCCATCTCTGTTGCTGAAAAAAAAGAGGGGAAAAAAGGTATTTGCAATGAATAAGTTGTTGGTCTTGCAAAATTCTATCATGTCATCCTCCTCCTGGTTTGTACCACCGAGGCATATTTCCCAACTACCAATCCTTCTTCCTTTCCAGTGTTTACATTCTAGTCACTATTAATTACCAACGTATCCTGATGGCATGCTTGATAATTTCTGAATACAGAAATTGGTACAAGCTTTCAATTTCTTGATTTTTGGCGTTCAAGGTTGGGGCATCACTTTGAGTAACAGTCGTAAGAGCTGCTTTTCCCTGCTGGCATAGGAATGTTACCCTGGCACCGGTAGCGTTGTTCTCCCACGTGGATCTTGAAGTGTTCTTTTGTACCCTGGATGAAATGCCACTCCTTTAAAAAAATTTTTTTTATTGGGGGCTCATACAACTCTTATCACCATCCATCCATTGTGTCAAGCCCATTTGTACATTTGTTGCCATCATCATTCTGAAAACATTTGCTTTCTACTTGAGCCCTTGGTATCAGCTCCTCATTTTCCCCCTCCCTCCCCGCTCCCCTGCCACTCCCCTTTGATGTCTCATTCTTGACCATTAAACCCTATGACTATGAGTTGAAAACTGCTAATACTGTTTGTTGCACTTCACAGAAGGGCCTAGAGAAATGCCACTGGATCTCCCTCTTCTAAGAGTGTGATCACCTGACACTCACTTTTTATTGTTTTTAAAAAATAAGTAATCAGATGTTTTTGCATTTCCCTTTTGAAGGGTGGGGGTGCTGGTTTCTATTTCTTGATGTTTTGGGTTAACTTCTTTACCACTCATCCTTCTGTTTTATGTTCAGTGTTTCAAATCCAGTTTGTATTTAAAGCTTTTTAAAGTATCCAAACTGTGAGTGAGTCCAGTGAGCTGTTTCTAGTATGATGTTAATATAACCCCATGAAGTGTATCGAAATTTCAATTTGATGATTGACAAACATAACATGTTTACAAATAAACTGTACTGTTGATAAAAAATCAACAACAACAACAGCAAAACCTGCTGATACCAGTCCCTTTGAGCTCACTAATGCCTTGGATATTGATCTTTACATGTTCCAATTAATTTTTGATGACTTCTCTTTTTTTTAATTAATTTATTTTTTTTAATTAATTTAAAAAAACATTTTATTAGGGACTCATACAACTCTTATTACAATCCATACATAGATCAATTGTGTAAAGCACATCTGTACATTCTTTGCCCTCATCATTTTCAAAGCATTTGCTCTCCACTTAAGTCCTTTGCATCAGGTCCTCTTATTTTCCCCTCCCTCCCCACTCCCCCCTCCCTCATGAGCCCTTTATAATTTATAAATTATTATTTTGTCATATCTTTCCCTGTCCGATGTCTCCTTTCACCCCTTTTCTACTGTCCGTCTCCCAGGGAGGAGGTCACATGTAGATCCTTGTAATCGGTTCCGTCTTTCCAACCCACTCACCCTCTACCCTTCCAGTATCACCCCTCACACTCCTGGTCCTGAAGGTATCATCTGCCCTGGATTCCCTGTGCTTCTAGCTCCTATCTGTGCCAGTGTACATCCTCTGCTCTATCCAGACTTGCAAGGTAGAATTCGGATCATGATAGTTGGGGCGGGGAGGAAGCATTTAGGAATTGGAGGAAAGTTGTATTCTTCATCGGTGCTACATCGCCCCCTAACTGACACATCTCCTTCCTGAGACCCCTCTGCCAGGGGATCTCCAGTGGCCGAAAAATGGACTTTGGGTCTCCACTCTGCACTTCCCCCTTCATTCACTATGGTAAGATTCCCCCCCCCCATGATGCCTTATACCTGATCCATTCGACACCTCGTGATCACACAGGCTGGTGTGCTTTTCCACGTGGGCTTTGTTGCTTATGAGCTAGATGGTCGCTTGTTTACCTTCAAGCCTTTAAGACCCCAGACGCTATCTCTTTTGATAGCCGGGCACCATCAGCTTTCTTCGCCACATTTGCTTATGCACCCGTTTGTCCTCAGCAATCGTATCATGGAGGTGTGCACCCAATGATATGATTTTTTTGTTCTTTGATGCCTGATAACTGATCCCTTCGGAACCACGTGATCACGCAGGCTGGCGTGTTCTTCCATGTGGGCTTTGTTGCTTCTGAGCTAGATGGCCCCTTGTTTATCTTTCAGCCTTTAAGACCCCAGACGCTATCTCTTTTGATAGCCGGGCACCATTAGCTTTCTTCACCACATTTGCTTCTTCACCCACTTTGTCTTCAGCGGTTGTGTTGGGTGAGCATCATAGAATGCCAATTTAATAGAAGAAAGTATTCATGCATTGAGGGAGTACTTGAGTAGAGACCCAATATCCTTCCGCCACCTTAATACTAAACCTATAAATATAAGCACATAGATCTTATTCTTTTTTATAAATCATTTTATTGGGGGCTCGTACAACTCTTATAACAATTCATACATACATCCATTGTGTCAAGCACATTTGTACATTTGTTGCTATCATCATTCTCAAAACATTCTCTTTCTACTTGAGCCCTTGGTATCAGCTCATTTTTCCCTTCCCTCCCTCCCTCCCTCTCACGAACCCTTGATAATTTATAAATTGGGATTATTTTTCCATGTCTTACACTGTCCGACGTCTCCCTTCACCCACTTTTCTGTTGTCCATCCCCCAGGGAGGGGGTTATATGTAGATTCTTGTAATAGATTCTCTTTTTCTACCCCACCTTCTCTCCACCCTCCCGGTATCACCACTCTCACCACTGGTCCTGAAGGGATCATCTGTCCTAGATTCCCTGTGTTTCCAGCTCCTGTCTGTACCAGTGTACATCCTTTGGTCTAGCCGGGGATCATGATAGTGGATGGGGAGGAAGCATTTAGGAACTAGAGGAAAGTCGTGTGCTTCATCGTTGCTATACTGCATGATTGATTTTTTTGTTCTTTGATGCCTGATCCTGTGGACACTTCATGATCACACAGGCAGGTGTGCTTCTTCCATGTGGGCTCTGTTGCTTCTCAGCTAGATGGCCACTTGTTTACCTTGCCCCTTTTTCTTAACTGCAGGCTCCATCCATCCACATTCCAGTTTAAATGGATCTCTGCAGCTGCTGCTTCTCTTTCTGAGCCATGCCACACCAGCACAGGGAGGTCCAGAAAACCTCAGCCCATCGGCACCGTGCAGGCAGAGATGGAGACGCTACCTTCTCATCTGAGAGGCTCCTCTGCTGGCACTGTATCCGACAATGGTCCGCTGCTCTTCATGAGGCTTCACTGGCCAATTCGTTAAGAAGTAAACCACCAGGTCCTTCTTCCTAGTCTGTCTCAGTGTGGAAGCTTCACTGAGACCTGGCCCCATATGGGTGAGCCTCCTGGGATTGGAAATACAGGAGGCATAGCGACCCTGCAGGACAAGGTAGAACTGCCCCTGTGGGTTTCCAAGGCTGTATGTAACGCCTAGTGGGAGTAGAGAGCCTCATCTTGCTCCAGCATGGCAGCTGGTGGTTTCAAACACACAACTCACCACAGCACGGAAAACTCCTGAACGCTCCCTCCCCTCAAAAAACGTTGTGGGGGAAACTCCATTATCTCTGCATTCCAATTTTCCCACGAACTTTTGGAAGCTCCCTTGCCCAGTGGCCCTGTCTCTTCAACTGTTCCCAAGCCGCCATTGAGGGGCTATGTGCAGAGGAGGGAAGGGGGGGGACCTGATGGATGATTGAGACATGGGGGAGACAGGCAGGGAGGTGGGTGGTGGGGCTGGGCCAGGCCCTTCTTCATATGCAAATGGTTTGTGGAGGTTGAGTTCCTATTGGTTCTCTGGGGATCTGGTCTTTCATTTGGGGCTATTGAAACCAAAGCAATGAGAGATTACCCAGGTGTGGAGGGAGAGGAGAGGCTTTTAGTCCCAAATCGGTGGGCCTGAGATGCGTCCGTTGGGGGCTGAGCCCACCCACCTGGCCTAGGTCTTTCTCTGCCCTACCCTGCTGTCCTGGTAGCGACCCTGCCCTTCAACTCCAGTTTGTCAGCCTGCCTCCGTTTCCTTGTTGTTTCTTTACAGAAGGGGGGGTCCCTCAATTTCTTTTCTTGGCTACCAGACTTTTCTCCTACTCTCCCCTGCCCGCCCCCCGGCCTTCCCCACAGGGTAAAATTGACCAGCACGTGATGGGCACCCCCCCCCTCCCCGACCCACCCGCAGAACGTCCGGGGAGGCTGTCGGAGCCCATCGCCTCGCCTGGGTCCCACGTCTCACCTTCCCCGCCCCGCACAGCACCCCGCGCGGTCGGTGGGTCCCCGAGACGAGCTGGGGGCGGGGCCGGGGGCGGAGCCCGCAACAAAGGCAGGGAGCGACCGAGCGAGGGGGCTGGGGTGGGTGGAATCCCGGCCGCCGGCGAGGCGGGGGAGGTGGCGGCGCCGGGTCGCCCGGCCGGGAGGGCGGGGTCGCGCATGGTCGCGGGCCGGGCGCCAAGGCGCCTCTAGGGCGGGCGGGGGGCCGGGCGCGGGCCGGGGGCGCGTCATGTGGCGGCTCACGGTCCCGCCGCTGCTGCTGCCGCTGCTGCTGTGCCCAGGCCTCGCCGGACAGGTAGGGGGCCCGGGGCAGGTGTGGGCTGGGGGTGTCGGGAGCAGAGCGGGGCTGGGGTGCAGGGGGTGAGGGTGTTCCTGGAGAGACTGCAGGGCTTGCTCCGGGAGGGGGGTCGCAGCGGGGGAGAGGCGGGGATGGCCTCCCCGGATGGAAGGGGGTGAACGAGGTGGAGGTGGGGGCGCCTCCAAATCCTACCTGAAACCTGAGCTTGACTTGGGGGCCGCCTGACCTCGGCTTCTGGGGTTCTCAACCCCTCAGTGACCCGGAGCCCACCCCACACCCCGCCATGTCGCTGGGGGGGGCAGAGTTAGGGGAGAAACTTCAGTGTCACTTAACCCTTCACTGCCCCTCCATCATGGCGGGAGGTGTCAGACGGGGGGGACCCATCCTCGCGCCGCCTGCACCCCCAGTGTAGGCAAGGGGGTGGGACTCACGTGTGAGTGACTGACGGGGCTGGGTGTGAAGGGGTGCGGTGCGGAGGGAGCCAGTGTGGCTGGTGTGCCTGGTGGGGATTTTGGGTGTGTGGCTGAGAGGTGTCTGGCGGCCGGTTGTGAATTGGCGTGTGATGGGCAGAGCGTGTTTGTGCCCCCCTCCCGGCGCGTGTCTGTGCGTAACAAGGGGGTGACCATGGGGAGGCCTGATGTGACACTGTGAGACTTAGCCCCCTGCGACGGGAGTTGTGTGTCGGTGCGTGACAGGCCGGGTGACTGGAGATCTTTCCGTGGCCGTCACCGCGTGTGGAGGGCTGTGGGGGACAGGGTCCCCCCGCGGCCGTGCCTGGCTGTTGTACAAAATGTCTGTGACCGGGTGTGTGGCGGTGCGGGAGCTTGGGAGCGACCCTGTGTCACACTTGCGCCCAGAGACAAATCGTGCTGAAAAGGGGTGTGAAAAATGAAGGCTGGGCGTGTCAGCGTGTGCCTGGTGGTGCACGTGTGCGCGCGCGCGTGTGCACCCACTGAGCATTGAGATTGGTGCCTCGTACCGCGCCCCCACACCCCGCCATGCATGTTCTCACGGAAGCAAGTCTTCCGGGGTACTCCACCCCCTTGGGCGCTTGCCATCGTATGTGATATATGGGGGAGGGGAGAGGGCAGGGGGGTCCAAGTTTTCTTCAGCAATTGGGAGTCCTTTCTGGTCTCCTCCATCTTGGGGACCGGAGCCCCTTCATGATCGCTGACCTGTAGGTGAAAGGGAAGCTGGGATCACACATCAGCAAAGGTATTGAGCGTCCCTGCGTGGTGCCTTCCGCACGGGTGGTGCGTGCATTTATTCCACCCGCACCGACGATGGACGCTGTTGTCAGTCAGCCTCATTTGACAGACGCAGAAACGGGCGCAGGACTGTTCGGGTCACTGCTTGGGCTCGGGCTCAGGCGCGGCAGAGCTGGGGTGGAAGGGAGGCGCTCTGGCTCCTGAGCCTGTGTGTTTACATTTGCGAAAAAAGAAACCACCTCCCTGGGTCTGGCGCACGGGGTAGGATCCTTAGGTGCCCTGGTGAAGTAGAGTACCAGGTCAGCGGTTGGACTCCACCAGCAGCTCCCTGGAGAAAGACTTGGCTTTCTACTCCGGCAAAGACTCCCAGTCTGGGGAACCCACAGGGGCGGTCACTGAGTTGGAATCCACTTGATGGCAGGGAGTTTGATTGGGGTCATGCCAAGGGCTACAGTGCCTCCAAGTGGCCGCTATGGGGATTATAGGATCACAATCACTTCTGCCCCTACATTTGCCCAACCTGGCATCCCAGGAAAGCAAGGGGCAGGAGCAAGGGTGAGGTAGGATGCTCTGCCCCCCTTTCACCTCCTCCATCACTTCCCAGAGCTCCTTCTCTCAGCCCTTCAAGGCTCCCCCAGAGGTCCCTTCCTTCTACAAGTCCCTCATTGGCCCATCATCACATATTATTAAGCTCTGGGGCTATAGCTGAACCAAGGGGTCAATAGTTTTGTTACCCGTAAGCTGACCTTCTGGTAAGGGATAATGGCAGTCACTTCATAAATACATCCTACACTACAAGTGGCATGTAGGATAGTGGACAGGACAAAGGGACGAGACAGAGAAGTATTTACTAGTCTACGCTAAGGTATTTGGAGGGCAGCTCCCTGGCGAACCACTTGGGAGAGATCCATCTTCGTAGCGACTCCAAAGAAAGGCGGTCCAACCCAATGCAGAACTTACGCAACGATACCACTGATATCACACGCAGGTAAAAATTGGCTGACTACATTTCAAAGATGGTTGTAGTACTCTTAACAACACAACTGGCAGGAATGCACAGCTGGATTCAGGGGAGGATGTGCAATGAGGGATGTCTGTCATTCCAAGGCCAGGAGGATCTCAGCTGCGAGCAAGGAACAGCAGAAAGCTGTTTACTTATGTGTTCGCGACTGAGCCAAGGCATTTGACTGTGTGGCTCATGGCCACTGGTGGGCAGCCTTGAGAAGAGTGGGCATTACAGAACCCTTCATGGTGCTCCTGGGGAACCCATTCACAAGCTCAGAGGCAGCTGTCTGATTGTGTGGTTTCAACTCAAGAAAGGTGTGCGTCAGGAGGGCTCTATGCGTCCACCATCCTTGTTCAATCTGGACGCTGAGCAAATAGTCTGAGAAGCGGGAGTGTAGGAAGAAAACCGCAACATGAAGGCTGGACGGAGACTCCTTACCCACCTGCATGATGCGGAGGACACAACCTTGCTGGCTGAGAGAGGGTTGAAGGCCCTTACTGATGAAGATCAAAGCCGGCCGTCTGCAGTTTGAAGGGCACCGGACGGCATCAAGAAAACACCATCCTCCCAGCTGGGCCAATAGGCAGCGACCTGGATACACGGAGAAAAGATTGATGTTGTCAAGGAGTTCATTTTCCTTGGCCGTCAAGAACTCAAAAGACGGATTTGCATTGGGTCCAGCCGCTGTCCCCGGGGTCTCTTTCAAAGCGCTGAAAAGCAGAGATGTTACTTTGAAACTCCGATGCTGCTGACCCGAGCCCTGGCATTTTCAATCACACCTCATCTGCGTGTGAAAGCGGAACCCTAAGTAAGGAAGATGAAAGAAGAATTTGGTGTATTTGAATTATGGCCTTGCCGCAAGGACTGTCCCACCACCAGCCAGAAGAACAGACTCTGTCCTGGAAGAAGTACAGGCAGAATACTCCCGGGAAGGGAGGCCAGCTAGGCTTCCTGGCCCATATTTTGGCCATGGTCTCAAGAGGGACCAGTTTCTGGAGATGGATGTCCCATGGGAAAGAGGAAGAATCTCCATAAAAGGGGGTGCCCAGTGGCTTACGTGTAGCCGTCATGGCCAGGATGGTGCAGGATCCGGCCATTGCGTTCTGTGGGCTGTGGGGTCAGGAGTCAGAACCGATTCAATGGCACTTAAGGATAACAACGACAAAGGGGAATTCGAGAATGGTGGACGGTAGTGCTCAGACCAGGTGTGTTTAAGGAGGTGGCATCTGAGGGGACACCCGAAGGAGGGGAGGGAGAAAGCCTTGTGGCTCAACCGATGCAAAAATCCTATTGTGGGAATGGATTTGGTGTGTTTCAGGAGCAGTGGGGAGGCCAGTGGGAGTGGAGGGGAGTGAGAGAGGCGGTGGGCAGAGATGAAGGCAGGGGAGGCAGGAGGAGCCAGACCCCACCTATGCGCTGTGCGCTGGAGTTTAGATTTGTCTCTGAAAGGACTTATCCAAGGCATTGTCCACCTACCTGCCCATCTATCTAGAGTCTGTCCAACGTGTTCTGCAATCTGGCCCCAACGTGACCTGCGAGCTGCCCCAGGACTTGATAGCTTACAGTCCCACCCACTGACCCTTGGGAAGTTTTTCTGAAGATCTAGCTACATACATCTGAGCACTCGTAGGGTTTGAGGGTCCTCCCCTTCCTTGGGTCCCCACAGAGTGAAGAGGAATTCAGTTGGGAGTCAAGGTCTTAGGGCCTTTGTACTTGACATTCCTTCTGCCCGGGATGGGGCACTGTTCTCCCAGGCTAGCTATGCCTGTGTGTGTGTGTGTGTGTGTGTGTGTGTGTTTCCTCCAGCAGGTCTCTGACCTGACCAGTCTTCTTGAATATCTGCTCCTCTCCCCCACATCACCACTCTCTGCCCTCTTGTCCTAGGTTCTTTTTCTCCATAGTGTTGGCTACAACCCCTCCATGACTTGATTGTTAATCCATTGTCTGTCTCCTCTCCAGAGGTTTTTGATGTGTCCCAGTGCCTAGAACACAGCCTGGCACACGCTCCCACTCAAACTCACTGTCATTGAGTCGATCCTGACTCATCCCCACCCTGTAGGACAGGGTAGAGCTGCCCCTGTGGGCTTCTGCGATTGTCATTCTTGATGGAAGTAAAAAGCTTCGTCTTTCTCCCAAGGAGTGGATGGTGGTTTTGAACTGCTGACCTTGTGGTTAGCAGCCCAACATGTAACCACAATGCCGCTAGTGCTCCTTGGCACACACTTGTTTGACTAAATGAACGCATTGCTAGTTACCATTAAGTTGTCTGTGTGCCGACATGTACAACCGGTTGAACTGCTGGCCTAGCATGGCACCGTCTCTGGGCACAGTGCATACCATCTGTAGTCATGGCCTCTGTGTAGTTTGAATGTCTTCCCCCTTGGGATCCATCTTCCCATGTGTGCCACACAGCATTCTGCTGTGATCCACAAGGTTCTCATTGGCGGAATTTTGGAAGTAGATCACCCGGCCTTTCTTCCTCGTCTGCCTTAATCTGGAAGCTCTGCTGAAACCTGCCCACCACAGGTTGACTCTGCTGGTATTTGAAATACCAGTTGCATAGCTTCCAGAATCTTAGCAATGCAAAGGCACCATTGTACAATGCACTGACAGGCTGTGGAATACACACAGGTACACCCATGTACACCTGTGTAGACACAGGTACACACACACATGTATGCGTGCATGCACACACACAGAGGCATACAGAGTTGTTATCTGCCCAGCATCTTCTTTCTCAAACTGCTGTGATCTTGTGCCCAAAGGTCGGAGGAACAGCCCTTCCCTCGGACAAGGCTAACTTTCTGTGTGCTTCAAGCCTGCTGCCACTCCTGGGTTGGAAACATCAGGAAAACCCATTTCCCCCACCTGCACCTGACATGCCACCATTACTTAGAAGCAAAGACCAAACTCATTGCCATCATAGCCATTCAGACTCAGAACCAGCCTGTGCGTTTCAGAAACTGTTAATCTTTTATAAATATTTTAAAGCAGCCTTACTGGCATCTAGTCTGCAAACCATATAATTCAATAGTTCAGTCACATCAAGAAGAGTTGTACAATCGTCACCACCATCAGCTTTAGAACATTTCACTCATTCTTGTATGTGTCAATCTAGACTACAGAAACAAACCCATGGACCCACACGTGTATAAGAAAGAGATTTATGTACAAGAGCAATTAAACATTGAGAAAATATCCCAGCCCAGTTCAGAGCAAGTCCATAAGTCTGATATTGCTCATATGTCTGATACCACTCTATAAAGTCCTCTTTAGACTCATGAAACACATGTAATGACACTGAATGCAGGAAGATCACAGGCCAGTGGGTGGGAAGTCTTGTGGATCCAGTGGTGTTGTAAGCATCTCAGTGCTGGCAGGGGCCTCTCTGGCATCTCCAGCTTCAGAAGTCTGGTTGCAGCATTGTAGCTTGTCTAAGCTCAGAGAACTAGAGAGACTCTCCTGTCTCCAAAGAGGAAATACTGGATATCCCAGAATTCTCAGGAGAAGGCCATGCCCATTGGTTACTATCTGATTGACAGGCTAGACTCCACCCTACACTCTTAATCCTCAAATTGACAAATGATTGTACTTATCGTCATTAACTCCCTACTTCCCCCGGCCTCTCCTGCCATACCCCCAAGGAACCATTAATCCAGGTACTGTCTCTGTAGAGTTACCTATCCTGGATTTTACAGACAGGGGAAACGAAAAGAAGCTAACAAGAATAACAAAGCGAAATGGATTAAAACCTCAATAGAAAAGATAGCAGAAAATATTAAAAAATTTAACACATTTGAATGGATCATAAGGGAGATCAAATTATAGAGTGAGGCTGTCATATTTTTATCATTATTATTATTGTTGTTATTAACTCTTTACGGGAGCAGAAAGCCTCGTCTTTCTCCCCCAGAGCAGCTGGTGGATTCAAACGGGTGACGTCGTGGTTGGGAGCCCACGACGTCAATGCCCCAGGTGGAAGGAAATGAACGAACATCTGAAGGACCGGAGGGAATACATACATAGGGAGGAAGACGAGGCTCTCTGCTCCCCTATAGACTCACCCTTTGGAAGCCCCCAGGGGCGCAGGCCCGGGACGCGGACTTGACCGCAGCGGGCCTTTGAGCTCCGTTCCCGGGCAGAGCCGCGCCGGCCGGAAACCGGGGCTGCAGCGCCACCTGGTGGAGGAGCGGGCTCCGCGCAGGGGCCGTGTGTCCCGCGGCGCGGGCGCCGTGCGTGCGTGCGTGCGTGCGTGCGTGCGGGGTCACGTGTCTGGTCATGTGTCGGGCCTGGCCCGGGTGACACGAGGAGGAGCTGCTCGTCCCGGGCGGGATCCGTAAGAACACTCGGCCGATGGAGAAACGTGCAGCCAAGAAAGGAGCAAGCGATCCCAATGGCCACGCGAGACAACGAGGAGCGCGCACAGGAGGGCGGGAGGGGCCATCGAGTGCCTCTGACCTCCGGCCGCTGCGTCAGTCCATCTGGGAGCGGGGTCTTTGCATTTCCCCCTGTCCCCTCGACTGGACAAGCGCGATGTCCTCGTCCAAGAAGGGGCCCCTCCTGGTCACAGGTGCAAGGACAGGAGGTGTGTGTTTGAGCTCGGCTTCTCCCTAGACGGCGCACCCACACCACCATTCAAACGCACCGCATGTGCCTGGACCCTTGTTTCTCCCAGATGTGTGTTTGCATGTGTGTGTCGTCGTTGCTAGCTGCTGTGGAGTTAGGCCTCGAATCACGGTGACCCCACAGATGGTTGTGATCCGTTGAGTTTCTATGAGGTTTTTTTTGCAAGGGGATTGCCTGGCCTTTCTTCCGCCTGCGTCCGAGTCTGAAGCTCTGCTGAAACACGGTCAGCATTATGGCAGCCTGCACTGACAGATCTGCATACACTGGCTGCAAATGAAACCCAGAGCTCTCTCACGGAACCACCGCCGCCTCTTAACGGTGGTAAAATCTGCAGAGCAAGTGCGTGTCGTTTCAACCCTTTTGAAGAGTAAAGCTAAGTGAGTTGATGGATATGCCCTGTATGCAAAATGATGGCGCTATTTTAGGTTCGTTCCCACTTGCTAAAAAACTATTGCATTAAAGTGTTATTTATCTTGAGTACGGAGGGGCTCTTGTTCCCCAACCCCTTACATCGTGACCCCCAGGCAACTGCCTCGCTAGACACCCTGGTCCCAGCTGGGTGTGGTGAGACGTGTGGGGCACATGTGAGCAGAGCCTACCTCTCCGTGTGCAAGTAGTGCTCTAGGGAGGGTGTGTGTGTGTGTGTGTGTGTGTGTGTGTGTCTCCAAGTTGAGCAGAGTGTGAAATCACCCCTTGTGTCTGTGCACATGGAGGCTCTGTGTCCGTGCATGCAGACCAGATAGGGGTATGTGGATGTCCCGCAGCCCCACAGCTATGTGTGGGCGATGACAGGGCCACCCAAGTTCCGCGAAGGGCCCGGGAGGAAGTGACTGGCATGCTGCCTTGCTCATATGTGTAAGCTTCCATCTAACCCAGTGCGGGTGGAGAGGAGTCCCACTCGAGATGGCCTGTGTGTGTTGGAGGAGAGCCGTGTTCTGTTCTGTTGGGTTTGGGGTGGCTGCTTTGATTTCAGGAAGAAATCGCCAGGCCTTTCTTCCGAGGTGCCTCTGATGTCCTCGGACCTCCCCCAACCTTCCTGTTAGCCACTGAGCCTGTTCCCCATTCCCACCAGTTCAGGATTCCAGGGAGTCATCTAGACAACATGTACTGGGAGTCCTCCTCTGTGCCTCATTCCAGAAACCAAGGTCTAGGTGACAGCCCACCCTTCCAAGGGGGGTTGGATGGGAGTGTCATTTCTCTGGAGGAGTTGAGCCTGGGCATCTTGGGGAGAGGGGGTTTGTGAAGGGAGCGGGAGACTTTGGCCCCACTCTTAGGGGACCCCTGTCTGAGAACACCAACATGATGTCTTCCTCCCTAGGCTGGAGGCCCAATCTGTCTCACCACTTCATCCACCCAGAACGTAGCCACAAGCCAAGGAGACACCAGGAACCAGTGGAGAGTCATTAGACTCTGTTTCTTTCCTAAAGTCTGTAGGCAGAAAAGCTTGTCCCCATCTGTTTTGGGACCCACCCCCCCAACCCAATGGGATCTTGGTGCCTGCAGACACTTACTGCACACCCAGTTCTAACGTCCTGGCAGGGGTGGGGCGGGGGCACGGAAGCCGTGCTCGGCAGAGGACACTACATGAGAAACCAAAAACCAAAGTGGGGGTGCGTGGCTGTTGACGGGAATGGCAGGTAGCTCCTCACCTTCTAGACCCCAGAGGGTCACGTTCTTCCCAGGAAACATGCCTCGTGAGCGCACGATAAGCCAGATCCAAGCCATTCCTGATTTGTCTGATAATTTAGTGGAAGATATGGATCGAGGCCCTGGAAGTGTGGAGAGATGCAGCAGAGCCCAGCTAGGGAGCGGCCCTCAAGGCTAAGCCCAGGAGGTTCAGCTGGGAGACAGTGCAGCAGGGTCCCAGGACTCTGCGCGGGATGTCAAGAATCACCCAGGCTACAGGCATACGATGGGATCTGATGCTTCAGTCAAGAACGGTGACGACTTTCTAAAACACAGCAACACAGGGACAAACCCGGACAACATTATGCTTAGCAACACTCGTCCGTCTTCTAACTGGAGTCATCTCATAACACCCCCATTCGAAGGAAGAACAAAGAATAAGAAAAGTGGTTTTTCACACCAAAAGACCCCGAGGAGGCTTGGGATGGGGGTGGGCTTAGGGAGAGGGCAAGGATAGGAAATTATAGTGTTAGGAAGGGCCGAATAAAACAGAACCACATTTATGGGAATTTAAAGAGATTGTATGACTAATTTCATTTGTTTAGACGTAGACTATGCTACCTTAAGTGTAATCCACTAAATATATATTTTTTAAATGAGAGTGAAAGCTCACAGCCTTAAAGCCCCTCCGGATTCCTCGACCCTGGGACGTACATCCTGATCCGAGTGGCTGAAAAAGGAGGAAAGTAAAGCCGCAGTGCCCTTGGAGTCTTCAGTGACATGCAAGTTCATTCCAAACATGAGAGAAGGAAGAGAGTCAATCAGGCTTCCTAGAGGAGGCGCATTTGTGTTGGCCTTGAAGGACGAGCGAGTGGAGATTTGGGAGTGGATTTTCCAAGTAGAAGGCAATCACTGGCTAAGCAACAAGACCCGAAAGGCCAAACAGAGCCTGGCCTGGATGGAGGGCGGCCGGTGTGTCTGGGAGGTGAGACAGGAGATGGGCTTGGGAAGGTAGGTTGTCACCTAACTGTTACAGTCTTGGAAGATGTGTTGCAGATGTTAGACTTTATCGAGCTGGCCATACGGAGTCATAGAAGGGTGTGTGTGTGTGTTTGTGTATGTGTGTGTGTGTGTGTATGTTGTAGAATATTCTAAGCCACACACAAAATGTGGTTGGGCTTGAATGTATGTGTGTTCTGTAGAATACTCTTTTTATTTTTTAAGTCCCATTAAAAAATCATTTTATTGGGGCCTCTTACAGCTCTTATCACACTCCCTCCATCCGTCATCCATCCATTGTGTCAAGCACTTTTGTACATATGTTGCCATCATCATTTTCAAAATATTTTCTTTCTACATGAGCCCTTGGTATCAGCTTCTCATTTTCCCTTCCCTTCCCACCCTCCCTCCCTCCCTCATGAAACCTTGATAAATGATAAATTATTGTTTTAATTTTTTACATTGTCTGATGTCTCCCCTCACCCACTTTACTGTTGTTGGTCCCCCTGGGGGTGGGGGGTTATATGTCAATCATGGTGATCAGTTCCCTCTTTCTTCCCTGTCCTTGCCCCTACCCTCCTGGTATCGCTACTCTCATTATTGGTCCGGGGGTGGGGGGGTTCTGTCCTGGATTCCCTGTGTTGCAAGCTCTTACCTATATCAGTGTACATGCTCTGAATTAGCTAGATTTGTAAAGTAGAATTGGGGTCATGATGGGTGGGTGGGGTGCAGGAGGAAGCATTAAAGAACTGAGGAAAGTTGTATGTTTTGTTGGTGCTATACTGCACCCTGAATGGTGACTCTTCTGTAAGGGTATGTTTACTTGTCTGCAGATGGGCTTTGGGTCTCCACTCCACACTCCCCCTCATTCACATGAATGTGATTTTTTGTTCCGGGTCTTTGAGGCCTGGCACCAGATCCCATCGACACCTCATGATCACACAGGCTGGTGTGCTTCTTCCATGTGGGCTTTGTTGCTTCTCAGCTAGATTGCCACTTGTTTATCTTCAAGCCTTTAAGACCCCAGATGCTATATCTTTTGATAGCCAGGCACCATCAGCTTTCTTCACCATGTTTACTTATCCGCCTACTTTGTCTTCAGCGATCGTCTCAGGAAGGTGAGCATGACAGAATCCCAGGTTATTAGAACACAGTGTTCTTGTGTTGAGGGAGTACTTAAGTAGAGGCCCAATGTCTGTCTGCTGCTGCCTTAATACTTAACATATTAGTATATGCACATAGATCTATTTCCCTATCATTATATATAAATATATTTACATCTGTACACGTATAGAAGTATTTAGACCTCTATAAATGCCCATTTGCCTCCTACTTGTTTCCTCTATTTCCTTTTATTTTCCTCTTGTCCCACTATCATGTTCGACCTTCGTTCGGGTTTCAGTAATTCCTCTCGGCTACATTGCTGTTGATCAAGCCCCACCAGGCATCCTCCGCCTTCCTTGCCATCGATTTTAGATCACTTGTTGCTCCCTTGTCTCTGAGTTTATTGACACCCCCTTTCCTTCCCCCACCTCCCTCTCTCCTGTGCCCCTGTCCTAGAACCATCGGTCCCATTGTTTTCTCCTCTAGGTTGTTTATCATTGTAGAATATTCTAAGGCATACACAAAATGTGGTTGGACTTGAATGTGCATGTGTGTGTGAAAGAGAGGAATGTATGTGTGCATGTGCGTGTGTGCGTGTGTGTGTGTGTGTGTGAGAGAGAGAGAATATCCCTTTGGCCATACATCAAGGGCAGACTAAACATATAAAGGCAGAATTATTTCAGGAGCTAACCAGACTGGAGGCAAGCGAGTGGCCGGCAGAGAGAGTGGGGCAAACACGTGAGGGTTCCTGGCGGGAGTGGGTGAAAGATGCATCTCTCATTGTCCATGTCTGAGGTCCTCAACAATACCTGCGACCTCCTTTCCAACCTCCAGGAATGCGGAACCAAGCGGGGAAAAAATAAGATGTCAAGAGAGCCAAGGGGCTAAGAGACTTCCCTGGGGTGAGGGTTGGGGGCAGGGGGCAGAAAGGGAGTGGTGGCCATGCCGCAACACCACTTTCACCAACTAGCTATAATGGAGAACGCAAGTAAGCCCAGGCACAGGCTCGAAGGCTAGCAGTGTGTGTTGGCTGTTTGGTGTGCCCGCACAGGACCCCCTGCCTTGCTGGGGGTCAGAGGGAAAGATGGCCCCGCTTGACAGAGGGAAGTAAGACTTACTGCACTCAGCTCTTAGTTTTGCTTGGCTTGTGCTTTCTAGTTGATTGCAGAGCCCGATCATCTTTACCTGCTGGAAAGCAAACCGGAGATGTGATTTAGGCTTTGTAATTGACACCCTAACTCTCACTTTCAAGTGAGCGTTTTTATTGATGCGAAACATCTGTGGGAACCACAAGGCTGCGTGGCTTGGAGAAACAGGGTCAGGAAGCGATCGTGCGCTTCCAGCACCAGATCAACAACAAAGAGTCCAGAAGCCCCTCGCTGACCCACCGAGTTGCTCCCCACCTACCTCCACCCCCGAGACATCTCCCACCATGGATTGGTTTAGCCTGCTTCTTAGCTTAGTTCTCAGGGACACTTTGGTACCTGGTTTCTTTGGCTCCGCCTTAGGCTTGTGAGGCTCCTCATATTATTGAACCATGGCAGAGTGTGTGTTTTCTGTGCTGTACAGCGTGCTACCATATGTCCTTTTTACTGTTTGGGGGCACCGAGTTGGCTTGCACTTGTGGCTGATAGCAACAGTGCTGATAAACGCTCTCGGACGTGCCTTGTAATGAATTTGGATTTGCATTTCTGTCGGGTGTGTGCAAAAATACCCCGGCATGGAGTTGGTGGGCTTCATTGCTGTTGCTGAGCCCTGGTGGTGTAGCGGTTATGCATCGGGCTGCTTACCACAGGCCCAGCAGTTTGAAACCAGCTGTTCCAAGGACGAAAGATGAGGCTGTCTGTTCCCATAAAGGTGTTTAGTCTGGGGAGCCCACAGGGGCAGCTCTACTCTGTGATGTGGAATTGACTCGATGGCGGTGAGGTTTTCTGTCTGTCTGTCTGTTTATTGGTGGCGGTGGTGGTACCTTACAATCCTTGCTATGTTTGAGCCCATGGTTGCAGCTACTGTGTCGATCCATTTCGGTGAAGGGTGTCCTCTCTTTTGTTCACCTTCTACCTCATCAAGCATGCCAGCCTTCCCCAGACGGCGTCCCTCCTGATAACATGTCCAAAGGCTCGCCCGTCTCCCTTTTAAGGAGCCTTCTGGTTGTATTCGCCCAAGGCAGATTTATTGTTCTTCGCCAGAACCATGATCAAAGGTGGTGATTCTTCTTCATTCAGTGTTCAGCTTTCACATGCGTACAGAGCAATGGGAAACCGGGCCATAGTTTGGTCCCAGTGCCTCTGGGTCCCCAAGGTGCTGCCTATACTTTTCAGCAGGTTAAAGGGTCTCTTGCAGCAGACTAGCTTATCTTGGGTTTCTTGGCCGGCACTTCCGTGGGTGTGGATTATGGATCCACAGGAAATGCTGTCCTTGACCCTCAATCTTTTCGTCCCTTGTCATGGTGGTAGCTTATGGGTCCAGTTGTGAGCATTCGGGGTTTCTTCTGGTTAAACTATTCATACTGAAAGCTGTCCTTAGACGCTGATCATCCTTGATCTTCCTCAGTAAGTGCTGCGAGTCCTCTGTTTTTTTTTTTTTTTCCAGCAATTACGCCTGCATCGTCTGCACATTGCAGCTTGTTAATGAGTCTTCTTTCAATTCTGTTTGCCTCGTTTTCCATCTAGTCCACCTTTGCAAAGTATTGGCTCAGCATCCAGACTGAATAGGTGTGATGATGATGACAGGATGCCACCCTGATGCCCACCTTTCCTGGTTGAAACCCCCCAGTGTCCCTTGTTTTGTTGGAGTGTCAGCCTCTTGGTCTAGGTCAAAGTCCCACTTCAGTTCAATGAGGTGTTCTGGACTTTCCATTCTTTGCAGTGGTACCCGTAATTTGTTATGATCCACGCAGTCAAATGTCTTTCATAATCAATGCAGTCTGGGCAAACTTTTTATGGGGTTCTCTGCTTTGTGCCCAGCTCTATTTGTCAGCAGTGATAACCCTGGTTCCATGTCTTCTTCTGAAGCTGACTTGAATTCCAGGCAGTTCTCTGCCAATGCAACTATTTGTAAATGATCTTCAGCAAAACTTTACTTGTATGTGACATTAATGATGATGATCTCATGGATAATTTCCGCATTCTGTTGGAATGGACACAATATGGAACTCTTCCTGTTGGTCGGCCAAATAGCTGTTATCCAAACTTCTTCACAAAGACAAACATGCCCTCCCGGTATTACATCTGGATGGTGAAATATTTCAATTATTATTCTGTCCTTTCCTGGAGTTTTGTTTTTTGGCCAATGTCTTCATTGCAGCTTGGGCTTAGCTCCCTCCTGAAATGTTTGAACACCAGCTAAATCTTTGGCTCTGTGTATTCCTTCCATCTTCCCTTGATGCTTCCTGGATTGTTCAATAACTTGTCCCTAGAATCCTTCAGCACTGTAAATCAAGACTTGATTTTTTTCTTCAGTTCTTTTCGTTTGAAAAATGCGGGGGGTGTTCTTCCCATTGGGTTATCTAGCTCCAGGTTTTTGTATAGTTCGTTATAATATTTTGCCTTCTTGAGTCACCCTTGGAAACCTGTTTAGGTCTTGTACTTTACCTTTCCTCCCTTCATGTTAGCTACATTACATGCCAGGCAAGTTTCAGAGTCTCTTCTGACATTCATTGTGTCACATCTATTGTGGAGATCGTCTCGAGATTCAGGTGAGATATGCTCAAGGCCCTGCTTTCATTCTCACGGATTTGCTTTCATTTTGTTCAGCATCAACATGAGCTTGCATATTGCATCTGACGGTCTGTGTCCCAGTCAGTGCCTGTCCCTGTTTGGGTGATGAGATTGAGCTTTGCCGTCACCTCTTCCCGTAGGTGTCGTCCACTGAATCTCTGTGTACCTGTCGCTGTGAGTTGGAATAGATTAGAGGGTTCCCAACAAGAAAGCATTGCTAACTTTGCAAAATTCTATCATGTGATCGCTGGCATTGTTCTCTTTTTCTTTTTTAATCTTTTATTGGGGCCTCCTACAACTCTCATCACAATCCATACGTCCACCCATGGCGTCAAGCACATTTATACATGTGTTGTCCTCATCATTCTCAAAACATTTGCTTTCTACTTGAGCCTTTGGTATCACCTCCACATTTTTCCCCCTCCCTCCAAACCCTTGATAATTTATAAATTATTATTATTTTTTCTTGTCTTACACAAACCAATGTCTTCCTTCACCCGCTTTTCTGTTGTTCATCCCCAGGAAGGAGGTTATAGGTAGATCATTGTGATCGGTTCCCCTTTTCTACCCCACCTTCCCCCGCCACCCTCCCAGTATTGCCACTCTCACTGCTGGTCCTGAAGAGATCATCTGTCCTGGATTCCTTGTGTTTCCAGTTCATATCTGTACCAGTGTACATCCTCTGGTCTAGCCAGATTTGTAAGGAAGAATTGGGATCATGATAGTTGGGCGGGGGGCAGGGAGGAGGAAGGAAGCATTAAAGAACTAGAGGAAAATTATATGTATTCATTGGTGCTATACTGCACCCTGACTGGCTCTTCTCCTCCCCATGGCCCTTCTGTAAGGGGATGTCCAGCTGCCTACGGATGGGCTTTGGGTCTCCACTCCACACTCCCCCTCATTCACAATGATATGATTTTTTGTTCTTTGATGCCTGATACCGGATCCTGTGAACACCTCGTGATCGCACAGGCTGGTGTGCTTCTTCCATGTGGGCTTTGTTGCTTCTCAGCTAGATGGCCACTTGTTTATCTTCAAGCCTTTAAGACCCTGGATGCTATCTCTTCTGATGGCCGGGCACCATCAGCTTTCTTCATCACATTTGCTTATGCACCCACTTTGTCTTCAGCAATTGCATCAAGAACGTGAGCATCACGGAATGCCAGTTTAATAGAGCAAAGTGTTCTTGCGTTGAGGGAGTACTTGAGTATAGGCCCAATGTCCATGTGATACCTTAATACTAAACCTATAAATATATGCATATAGATCTATTTCCCCATCGTCATGTAAAAATATACTTACATATGTACATGCCTGTATTTAGAGCTCTATAAATGCCCTTTGCCTCCTAGTTCTTTCCTCTATTTCCTTTTACTTTCCTCTTGTCCCACTATCTTGCTCAACCTTCATTTGGGTTTCAGTAATTCCTCTCAGTTACATTGTCCTTGATCACGTCCTACCAGGCCTCCTACACTCTCCTTGTCATCGATTTTAGATCACTTGTTGTTCCCTTGTCCCTGTTTGTTAACACCCACTTCCTTTCCCCCACCTGTCTCTCTCATGTCCCCCCAGAACCGTCAGTCCCATTGTTTTCTCCTCCAGATTGTTTATCCCACCTATCTTATCTAGATAGACTTGCAGAGATAATAATGTGCACAAAAAACAAGACAGAGAAAAACAAAACAACAACAAAAGGCCTGCAAATAATTCAAGGTCTCTTTGTTTACCTTCAGGAGTGTTTTCCAGTCGAGTCTGTTGGGGCGCCAAGCCCTGGCCCCAAAGTCTATTTTTGGTATGTCCTGGGGACTTCATTGCTCTGCTCCCCTTGCTGTTCTGTTGCATGACCTTAGTGTTTCACCTCGGTGTGGTGGGGTCACATCGGGCACAATTCTCATACTGGTCTCCATTGTTGTCCCCTGTAGCATTATGGGGACAGTTTGTATTTTGTGGTGGGGCCAGCCCTATAGTCCTCTCTGTGCATTGGTTGCTCTGAACAGGGATATCATCCTCAGGGCTTGGTGGGCCAGGATGTGCTCCACTCTCTTTTCCTCCCACTTCATTTGCTCCTGTGTGCTCTGATCAGATGTGTCCCTCTCCCTGAGCTGTAGCTTCAATGCTGTCCTCTGAGGTGAATTCTTCTCGGGGGAGGGGTGGCTGTCCACGTAGTGTGGATTGGGGCTGGCCTCTCAGACCTCTGTATTGGTTCCCTGCTTCATGCCAGTCTGCTGTATTCATGTCTTGGAGCACTGGTTGAAATCTGGTCCTTCTTTCCCTGTGGAGATATAAACAATACCCTCCCCTTGGGTGGGTTAGTGTATGGCATTGTTCTACATGCTGTTGTTAGATGCCATCAAGTCAGCTCTGACACATAGCAACCCTCTTCACAAGAGACGGAGACACTGCTTGGCCCTGCACCATCCTCACAATTGCTCCTATGTCTGCGCCCATTGATGCTGCCACATGTCAATCCATCTCTTTGAGGGCCTTCCTCTTTTTCACCGCTCCTCTACTTTATCAAACATGATGTCCTTCTCCAGGGACTGGTCTCTCCTGAGAATATGTTAAAGTACGTGAGGTGAAGTCTTGCCATCCTTGCCTCTAAGGAGCACTCTGGCCTTACTTCTTCCAACTCAGATCTGTTTGTCCTTTTTACAGTCCACGGTACTTTCAATATTCTTCTCCAGGACCAAAATTCACATGCATCCATTCTTTTTCGGTCTACCTCATTCAGTGTCCAACTTTCACATGCATATGAGGCAACAGAGGATACCGTGGCTTGGGTCAGGCGCATCTTAGTCCTGAAAGAAACGTCCTTGCTCTTCACTACTCTACAGAGGTCTTGAGCTAAGTAGAGTCAGCTATACTGATGCAGCTGGAGTAAAGCCTTTGGGACCTTCATTTGTTGATGGAGCATAATTCAAAATAAGAAGAAACAGCTGCAACCACCAATTATTAATCGGAACTTAGAAAGTACGAGGTATGAATCTAGGAAAATTGAGTCATTCAAAATGAAAGTGAACATATAAAGATCGAGATCCTAGACATTACTGAGCTGACATGGACTGGTCTTGGCCATTTTGAGTCAGAAAATCATAATGGGAATGTCATAATCAAGAGGAACGGTGTTGCATTGATAGCCAAAGTGGACATGTCAAGAACTATCTTGAAGTGCAGTTTGGTCTGTTGTAGGATAATATCAGTGGACATACAAAGAAATTCAATCAGTACAATGATTACTCAAATTTGTACACCAACCACTAAAGCTAGTGAACCAGAAATTAAAGAATTCCACCAGTGACACCAGTAAGAATTAGATCACCCACGCAATCAAGATGCATTGATAATTGTTGACAATTGAAATGCAAATGTTGGAAACCAAGGGGGAGGAAGAGGAGCTGGACAATATGGACTTGGTGATAAAGTGACGCTAGAGGCCAAATGATAGACTCTTGCAAGACCCATGGCTTGTTCACCTTTTCCAGCAACACAGAAGGCATGTGGATTTCCCCAGATGGGATACACGGAAATCAAATTGACTGCATCTGTGGGAAGAGACGATGGAGAAGTTCCATATCAGCAGCTAAAAGCAAGCCAGAGACTGACAGTGGAACCGACCATCCATTGCTCACCTGTGAGTTCCGGTTGAAGCTGAAAAAAATGAAAACAAGTGCACAAGGGCCGCAATCCAACGTTGACGCTCTCCCACCTGAATTTCCAGAACAGCTCAAGAATAGATTTGATGCCTTAAATACTAACGAGAGAAGACCCGACGAGCTGTGGGAGGACATCCAGAACATCATCTAAGGAAGGCAAGATCAAAGTGAATGTCAGACGAGACTCTGAAACTTGCTCTTCACCATAGAGCAGGTAAGGTAGAAATGATGCAGTCAAAAAGCTGAGCAGCCACAGAAGACAAAGTACCGTGTATACTCGTGTATGAGCTGAGTTTTTCAGCACATTTTAAATGTCGTTTTGTGGTAAAAGTAGGTGCCTCGGCTGATATTCAGGACGGCTTATACTCGAGTATATACGGTAAACTAATATCATGAAATGTGCAAAGACCTAGTGTCAGAAATCCAGAAAAGGAAGAACACACTCAGCATATCTTCAACTGGAAGGACACAAAAAATATTCAAGCCTCGAGTTGCAATATGGAATGATGCTATGAGCAAAATATTGAATGATGCCAGTAGCATCGGAAAGAACTCACTCAGTCACTGTACCAAAATGAACCAGTCGACATTCTTCCATTTGAAGAAGCAACATAAGCAAGAAAGAATCGATGATATTGAAGGAAGAAGTTCAAGCTGCAGCTGCGCTGAAAGCATTAGCCAAAATCAAGACTCTAGGAATTGGTGGAGTACTAATTGAAGTGTTTCAACAAGCTGATGAATCACTGGGAGCGCTCACTCACCTAGGCCAGGAAATTTGGGAGATAGGTGCTTTGCCAACTGCCTGGAAGAGATCCATATTTGTGTCCATTCCCAAGAAAAGGTGACCCGACAGAATATCGAACAATATCATCGATATCACATGCAAGTAAATTTTGCTGAAGATCATCCAACAACCATTGCAGCAGTACATTGACAGGGAGCTGCCAGAGGTTCACGCCAGGTTCAGAAGAGGATGCAAAACAAGGGATATCATAACTGATGTCAGATGGATCTTGGCTCAAAGCAGAAAATACCAGAAATATATTTACTTGTGTTTTGTTAACTATGCAAAGGCATTCAGCTGTATGGATCATAATAAACTATGGATAGCCTTGAGAAGAATGGGAATTCCAGAACATTTCATTGTGCCCATGACGACCCTATACATTGATCGAGAGGTAGCTCTGTTAACAGAACAAAGGAATAATAAATCATTTAAAACCAGGAAGTGTGCATCAGAGTTGTAACTTCTCACTCGACGTAGTCCATCTGTATGCTGAGCAAATAATAAAAGAAGCTGCATTATATGAAGAAGAATGTGGAATCAGGATTGGAGGAAGGCTTATTAACAATCTGCGATAAGCAGGTCTCACAACTTGCTGACTGAAAGTGAGGAGGAATTGAAGCACTTGCTGATGGAGATCAAGGATTGCAGCCTTCAATATAAATTATAACACACTGTAAAGAAAACCAAAATCCTCACAACTGGACCAGTGGGTAACATCATGATAAATGGAGAAAAGGTTGAAGTTGTCTAGGATTTTGTCTTGCTTGGATCAACAATCAATGCATATGAGAATAGCAGTCAGGACATCCAAAGACATGATGCACAAGACCTCTTTAAAGTGTTTAAAGTTAAAGTTTGACGACTAAGGTGCACAAGACCCAAGCAGGGCATTCTCCATTGCATCATATGCGTGTGAAAGTTGGACATTGAATAAGAAAGACCGAAGAACTGATACATTTGAAGTGTGGAGCTGGAGAAAAATATTGAAAGTACCATGGACTGTTATGAGAATAAACAGATCTGTCTTGGAAGAAGTACAGCCAGAATGCTCCTTTGAAGCAAGGACGGTGAGACTTCATCTCAAGTAGTTGGGACATGTTACCAGGAGGGACCAGTCCCTAGAGAAGGACGTGTCATGCTTGATAAAGTGGAGGGGCAGTGATGAAGAGGAAGGCCCTCAATGAGACGGATGGACACAGTGGCTGCCTCAGTGGGCTCAGGCACAGGAACAGTTGTGAGGATGGCATAAGATGGCATAGTATGATGTGGTGTTTCATTCTGTTGTTCAGAGGGTCGCTACGAGTTGGAATGGTTTAGATGGCGCCTAACAATAATAACGATGAATAAGTTGCCAGCTTTGCAAAATTCTATCATGCGATCTCTGGCATGGCTCTATATGTTGTTCTTAGGGCCATCAAGTCAGCTCTGACCCATGCACGGCCCTGCGCCGTCCTCACAATTGCTCCTGTGCCTGAGCCCATTGATGCAGCCACTCCTACTCGGAGGAGTGCGTTCCTGAAGGGCTCATTGTCTGGCACTGGATCAGGCAGTGATCCACTGTTATTCATAAGATTTTCACTGGTTACATTTTTTTTATCAGCAGACCGCCAGGTCCCTTTTTCATATCTGTTTGAGTGTGGAAGCTCTGCTGAAATCTGTCCCTTCCTGGCATTTGAAATACTGGTGGCGTAGCTTCTAGCATCACAGCAATGTGTAAGCTACCACAGAATGGTAAAGAATGACTTCTCTTTTCTTAAAAAACAATTTTGCAGGGAACCCGTAGAGAGGTCTGAGGGGCGGGCCCCAATCCCAACTATGTGGACAGCCGCCCCTCTCCAGAAGAATTGAATTCAGAGCTACAGTTTAGGGAGAGGGGCAGGTCTGATCAGAGCACACAGGAGCAAATGAAGGGGGACAAAGACAGAGTGGAGCATATCCTAGCCCACCAATCCTTGAGGATGATATCCCTGCTCAGAACAGCCAATGCAAAGAGTGGACCATATGGCCGGCCCCACTATGGGGCACAACATCCCTCACTGACCCATAGCACTACAGGGGACAACACTGGAGACACAGTGTGGGAATGGCACCCGATCTGACCCCACCACACTGAGACAAAATACTAAGGGTGTGCAACAGAACAGCAAGGGGAGCAGAGCACTGAAATCCCCAGGGAATACCAAAAATAGACTTTAAGGCAAGGTGTGGCACCCCATCAGACTCAACTGGAAAACACTGCTAAAGGTCAACAAACAGATGTCATTGAGGTTTTTGTTGTTGTTGTGTTTTCTTTTGTAGCTTTGTTTTGCTCTGTCTTGTTTTTGTGCATATTATTATCTCTGCAGGTCTGTCTAATAGGTGGGATAAACAATCTGGAGGAGAAAACAAGAGGACCGATGGTTCTGGGGGGACCTGGGAGAGAGGGAGGCAGGGGCGGGGGTGAGGGAAGCAAGTGGTTGTTAACAAACCCAGGGACAAGGGTACAACAAGTGATCTAAAATTGGTGGCGAGGAGAGTGTAGGAGGCCTAGTAGGGCTTGATCAGGGCAATGAAACCGAGAGGAATTACTGAAACTCAAATGAAGGCTGAGCATGATAGTGGGACAAAACAAAAGTAAAAGGAAATAGAGGAAAGAGCTAGGAGGCAAAGAGCATTTATAGAGGTCTAAATGCAGGCATGTACATACGTGAATATATTTATATATGACGATGGGGAAATTGATCTGTGTACATATATTTGTAGGTTTAGTATTAAGGTAGCAGATGGACATTAGGCCTAGACTCAAGTACTCCTTCAATGCAAGAATGTTTTGTTCTATTAAACTGACATTCCATGATGCTCACCTTCCCAACATGATCGCTGAAGACAAAGTGGGTGTATAAGCAAATGTGTTGAAGAAAGCTGATGGTGCCTGGTTATCAAAAGATATGGCGTCTGAGGTCTTAAAGGCTTGATGATAAACAAGCAGCCATTTAGCTGAGAAGCAACAAAGCCCACATGGAAGAAGCACACCAGCCTGTGTGATCATGAGGTGTTGATGGGATCAGGTATCCGGTGTCAAAGAACAAAAAATCACATCATTGTGAATGAAGGGGATTGCGAACTGGAGACCCAAAGCCCATCTGTAGGCAACTTGACATCATCCCCTTACAGAAGGGTCGCAGGGAGGAGATGAGCCAGCTGAGGTGCAGTGTAGCAATGATGAAACATACAACTTTCCTCTAGTTCTTTAATGCTTCCCCCTGCCACTATCATGATCCCAATTCTACCTTACAAATCCGGCTAGACCAGAGGATGTACACTGGTACAGATAGGACCTGGAAACACAGGGAATCCGGGACAGATGAATGCCTCAGGAACAGTGGTGAGAGTGGCGATATTGGGAGAGTGGAGGGAAGGTGGGGTAGAAAGGGAGAACCGATTAACGAGATCTTCATATAACGCCCCCCTGGGGGACGGACAACAGAAAAGTGGGTGAAAAGAGATGTTGGACAGTGTAAGACACGACAAAATAAAAATGAAGAGCTGATACCAAGGGCTCAAGCAGAAAGCAAATGCTTTGAGAATGATGACGGCAACAAATATACAAATGTGCTTGGCACAATGGATGGATGTATGGATTGTGATAAGAGTTGTATGAGCCCCCCATATAAAAACAAAACAAAAAACATTTTTGTTGGAGTCTAAGTTATATAACATTCACACATTTCAACGTAGATTCCAATGACTTTTGGTAACTATAGAGGGTTGTGTAACCATCATCGCAACCTATTTTTAGGCTATTTCCACCACCCAAAAAGCATCCATCATTCTCACTATCATTCAATCCCTACTTCCTCCCCCAGATCCAGGCAATCAATAATCTACTTTCTGTCTGTATTGATTTGCCTTTTCTGAGCAATTCACACAAATGACTCATAAGCTGTGTGGCCTTTGGGCCTGATGTCCTTCATTTAGCGAACTACTCCGGAATGCCATTCACAGAGCATGTCTCGGTTGTTGTCGTTGTTAGCCACTGTCAAGTCGATTTTTGATGCTTACTGACTCCGTGTCCCAGGAGAACTGCCTCGCAGGGTTTCCTCGCTACAATCTCTGTGGAAGCAGGTTGTCAGATCTTTCTCCCACAGAGATGCTGGGTGGGGTTGAACCACTGACCTTCTGGTATCAGGAGTGCTTCATGCACCGGTAGTTCAGTCCTTTAAAAAAATTATTCAGCTACGACAGAGGAAAAAGTGGTTTATTGTGCAGGTTGCAGTGAATCATAATTGAGAAGAGAACTAGTCCAGAATGTCACAGGTCCAGGACAAAGGACCGAACTCGGGCTGATTAGGTCTGAGCAAAGTGGGCCTCTCAGATGCTCGGGTGGCAGAGGAAGTTCTAGACCCATAGACATTCTAGACAGTAACTTGCAGTCAACAACTTGTACCAGAGGCCTGGCCACAGCCATTCAAAACGTCTGCTGCTGTGGCTTCCAGGGGCGCACACACGACTTTACTTAGACCCGTCTTCTCTGGAGCTTCAGCCTGCACATCTGCTTGACTCTCATCGTTTGGAGGTTTCTGCCAAGGTGGCACTAGGGCTGGGAGGGAGCCAGCTCCTTTTTATTGACGAAGGGCATTTCACTGTATGTGTGTGCCACAATTTCTTTCCTCATTCACCCACGGGTGGGCATTTGGATTATGGAAAATCCTCCTATTCATGGTCACATGGCAGTCTTTTGGGGACCTGTGCTTTCAGTTCTTCTCGGAGGTAGATGGAATGGCTGGATCTTATGGTAAACGGATGAACTTTTTAAGAAACTGCTTAACAGTTTCTCAAGGTGAGAATTTTATATTCTCACCAACGGTGTAGGTGTTTTTTATTTTTTTCCCCCTTCCTCGCCCACACTTGATATTGTCTGTCTTTCATTGAGGCTGTTCTAGTAGATATGACATACTGTTGGCGGTGATGGTGGTGATGACCGTCGATAGCTAACTCGTTTCAGGTGACCCCATGCACCATGCAATTAGACTACTGTGACCCAGAGGATCTTCACTGGCAGAATTTCAGGAGTAGATTGTCAGGCCTGTCTTCCAAGGTCTGGCAAAGTCTGGAAACTCCATTGAAACCTGTTCATGGGCGTACGCAGCTTTCACTTGACAGATGGGTGTTGGCTGAGCCTGAGGGGCATTGGGTTAGGATTAGAACTCAGGTCTCACACAATAGTCGTCGTTGTTAGGTACCATTGAGCCAGCTCTGACCCATAGGGGCCCTCTGCACAACAGAAGGAAACCCTGCATGGTCCTTGCCATCCTCACATTTGTTCCTCTGCCTCAGCCCATTTGAAGCAGCCGCTTGTTAATCCAGCTTGCTGAGGGTGGTCCTCCTTTTTGGCCACCCCTCCACTTTACCAAACATGTTGCCCCTTCCCCGAGTCTGGTATCTTCTCACAATACGTTCAAGGTATGTAAGACAAAGTCTTGCCCTCCTTCCCTCTAAGGAGCACTTTGGCCTTGCTTCTTCCAATACAGATCGGGTTGACCTTTGGACAGCCCATGGTATTTCCAATATTCTTCTCCAGCTCCACAATTCAAATGCATCGATTCTTCTACAATCTTCCTTAGTCGATGTCCACTTTTCACGTGGCATATGATGCAGTGGAGAATATCCTGAATTGGATCAGATGCACCTTAGTCCTAAAAGAAGCATCTTACTCTTTAACACCGTGAAGAGGTCTTGTGCAGCAGATTTACCTAATGCACTACATCTTTTCATCTCTTGACCGCTGCTTCCATGAGCACTGATTGTCGATCCAAGTAAGATGAAATCCTTGACAACTTCAACCTTTTCTCCATCTGTCTTGATGTCATCCATTGGCCCAGTTGGGGGGATATTGATCTTCTTTATATTGAGCTGTAACCCATTTCGAAGACGGCAATACTTGATCTCCATAATCAAGTGCTTCCATTCCCACTGGAAGGTGTGAATTCTGCAGTCTACCTTGAGCCACCACGACCCTCAACATACCATTAGGAATAATCCTTTCAGGGTCTTGAGTTGACGTTTCCTATGACACTCACAAGCGGAGAGCAGGAAAGAGATGAACGCGGGGTCTGAGTTCAAGGTGGGGAGCTGGGGACATCAGCACAACATTGAGAAATCTCATTTCAAGATTCACGCAGTCAGTAAAAATGTCTTGAGCGCCTACTATGCACCAAGCGCTGTAACAGACCCTAAGGATACCGCTGTGGGTACCCTCGTGGAGCTGACAGTCTGCTGGGGAGACAGAGCAGACATAACTAAAAGTGTAGGATGGGGTCATATCGCGAGAAACGGAGCTGTTAGCTGCCATTGAGTTGCCTCCAATTCATAGATGCCCTGTGACCAACAGAAGGAAACGCTGCCCTGTCCCCGCGCCATCCTCACGATTGCTGTTTGAACCCGTGGTGAGAAATACAATTTTAAAATAATGTAGGGTAATGAGAATGATGGGCACTGCTATTTTCCATGAGGTGGTCAAGGAAGATCTTTCAAATAAGATGACCGTATCATACAGAGGTTAGTCTAGGGGGAAACACACACACACACACACACACACACACACATATACACGGAAAAGTTAATACAGGGAATTGATTAAGAGGGAGATGGAAGAGTCAAGAAGCCACGTAAGATGATAAGAAAAGCTAGCAGTAAGCCAGATCAGAAAGGTGCTGGAGGGACACAGGGCAGAGACAGTCTGCTGAGGGTCCATATGGGAGCTGGGACATGGGGAATTGCAGTCACTGTCTGAGAACACCCTCCCCGCCTCCTAGCAGAAAAAGGAGAAATACCTTAACTTCTTCCTTCGTCCCCACTCTCCAACCTCCCTTCAGTGCTTCCCATGGGGTGGCCCTAAGAGGAAGCCAGGGTGCAAAGATTCCTGGGAAAAGTGGTTTTCCAGAAGAAAACGGGACATGATTCCGACATGCACACTGGCTAAGCAGAGAAATAAATGAGTCAAGTAAGAAGCCATTTGGGCATCGAGTAGTAAGAGGGAATGGGCAGTGCAAAGGTCCCAAGGTGGGAATGTGGCAAAACCTTGGGAACGGGTCCAAGTAGTGAAGAATTAGTGGGGGGGAGGGGGCGTAGGGGGGACGGTGACCTAGGCCAAAGCCCCAGACAATACATTTAGGGAGTTGGCAGGAAACGGACACCCAGAGGGAGGCAGTGATGAAGGAGCCAGAGAAGTAGGAGCAGAACTAGGAAATGATAAAGTGTCACATCAAAGCAGAAAGTACCTACAAGAACGAGGGGCGGGGGCAGACAGGGGACGGACAACATAACTAATGTAATTAATACTAGGAAGTTGTACATGTGGAATGTGTTACCTTGATATATACATATACCGTATATACTCGAATATAAGCTGACCCGAGTATAAGCTGAGGTACCTAATTATTACATGGGAAACCAGAAAAACTGATTTACTCGAGTATAAGCCTAGGGTGGAAAATGCAGAAGCTATTGGTGAGTTTCAATAATCAAAACAAATGAAAATAAAATTACTAAAAATTGAGACATCAGTGGGGTAATGCATTTAAATATTTATTTTAAATAAAAAACATAAATAATAGGGCAACAAGTCATTTAACATTAGTAAACCAGCACAGTAAGTGGAAAATAGGTTCAACAAAAACAATAAGGTATCCACAAAGAGACTTTAAGAGTACTATTCCCTGAGCTTAATCAGCAACCAAGCTAAAATGTAAAGAGTTAAAATCCTTCAAAACTGGATTCCTCATCATCATCCGTATCCCAATGCAGAGCTTCAGCTGGTGTGAGGTCATCATAGACGCTGTCCTCACTGAGATCGCCATCATCACCATCACTGCTATCGTTTTCATACAAAGCGCAGTCTTCACTGACCCGTGTATAAGCTGAACCCCAGTTTTTCAGCACATTTTTTGTGCTGAAAAACTCGGCTTATACACAAGTATATATGGTATATCATGCATACACACACACACACACACACACACACACACACATATTCCTCCAACTAAAACTAAACTCACTGCCATCTAGTCGATGCTGACTCATAGCGACCCTGCAGGACAGGGTAGACCTGCCCCCTCTGAATTTCTGAGACTGTAACTATTTACTGGAGTAGAAAGCCCCGTCTTTCTCCTCCACAGGGCCTGGTGGTTTCAAACTGCTGACCTGGCAGTTAGCAACCACTATGCCACCATGGCGCCTGTATGTATTCTTGCAACAATGAAAATTTATACAGGAGATCCATGGAGATTAACCCATTCCCAGAAAGACTGGAATGAGGGCTGGGATGAGGCCGTGCACGTAGCAAATCGGAAAGCCTTTCACACCAGGGTCAGTAAGTGTCCATGCGGAGTGTTGGCTCATCCCAGGAGAAGCTTGGCTGTAAAGACTAGAGACGTTTTGTGCAGTACCAATGGCAAGAGGAAGAAGAAAAAGAATATAATTGGGTTCTAAGTTCTCTCCACCTGGGGACCACAGAGCCCAGGGGTCGTATGGTCTGAAATCACACAGACCTGGGTTCCAATCCTGGGTCTCCACTTAATGGCCCCATCTCCTTGAGCTGCTCCTAGCTCCTGTTTCCTCACCTGCACATAGCATCTTCACCACACGTTTCAGGTAGCAACGGCAGCAAAGGAGAAAATAATTTGCCAAGTGTCCAGCACTCCCAAATGCAAGCTTTAGTGCAATTAGGCCAGGGAACATCGATTTTGAAGGCTCATTTATCAGTTGCAAATAATAATAGCAATAATAATAATAATGACAGGAACTATTTATAAAACACTTACTATGTCCCAGACACCCCCGCAAAGTGCTTTGCAAGCTGTACCTCCTTCTTCTTTCCCTTTTGGCCCACTCTACTCTAACCACACTGGCCTCCTTCCTGGCTCCTTGGAATGTCACTCACGCTCCTGCCCCCGGGCCTTTGCAGGGCTGTGCTCTTCTGCCTGGAATTCTCTCTCCGAATAACCTCCATCACTCCTTCACATCTTTGCGGAAATATCACCTTCCCCAACCACACTGTTTAGAGTTAACTCTCCCTTAAGTCTGCTTCTCGACTCTTTCATCCAAGTTAGCCTTCAGCTCCAGAGAGGCGGGCATAGGGACAGCGACTCGACCGGGCAGAGCGGAGGTGCCCCTGGGGGCTCCCAAGACTCTCACTCTCCAGGGAAGTAGAAAGCCTCCTCACGATGGTTTCGAACTGCGGACCTTGCGGTTAGCAGCTCAACGCGTAACCACGGCGCCGCCACCAGGGCCTCTTACGGAGGCGCTCAGCCCTTTCGCGGTCGGGAGGCCGTGGTTTCTCCTCAGCCCACTTCGCAGGTGGGGAGACTGAGGCAGAGCAGGGCAGCGCTGGCCGGAAAGAGAGGCCCCGCGGGGGCGGCGGCACCTGGGGTCCCGCAGACCAGACGCCGCCGGCGGAAGCCCCCTCCGGCGACCCGCGCTGCCCCAGGGAGCCCTCCGCGGGGGCCGCCGCCGCCGCCGCCGGGAAAGCCCTGAGTCATCGCTGCCTCCAGACGGCGGCGCCCGGGACCGGCGGGCGCGCGAGGTGACGCGGGGACGCCAGGAGGGGGCGCGAGTGCAGGGGAGCCGGACCCGGAGCCCGCCGGCGCCCTGGCGCCCCCTGCCGGCCGCCGCCCGCCAAGGCCCCGCGCCCCTTCGCTCCCCCGAGGGGGCGGCGCCCGAGCGGGTCCCTGGGGAAGGGGCCCCTGGCGGACGTGCCCCCCCACCTCGAGTTCCAGCGGCGAGCGCAGACCCATCTGGGACTTTCCGCCGCAGGCCGGCCGTCCCGCGCTGCCCGGGGCCGTGCGAGCGCCGCCTCGGCCCCAGCGACCCCAGTGCCGCACCGGGGACGCCGCCCCACACCGCGGGCCGTCCCGGGTCCCCAGCCACCCTGGGGTGCCCTGAGGAGTCCTGGCCCCGGGGAAGCCCCTAACCCAGGGAAGGAGCTCCCTGGCTGCGCCCGGGGTCCCGGCGGGAGAGCGCGGGGGGCGGGGTGTCGCTGCCCTCACCGCAGGGAGCCGGGACCCGCAAGCCCTGGCGCTCTGGGGGGTCGGCGTGCGGCCAGGGCGCCTTTAAGCGCGGGCGGGCGGCGGGGTGCGGAGGGGCTGCGCGCCGGGGTGGCCCGGGAACACCCGGGGGGCGGGGCCGGGAATGCCGCGGGGGTGGGGGTGGGGATGGAGGGGTCCCCCCGCGCCCCGGGGGGCGGCCCCAGACGGAGGGGGGGCAGTGCGGTCCGGGTGCCCCCCGCCCCCCGCGGGGCCCAGGCCGGAGCCGTGACGTCAACGGCGGCTGGAAGTGCCCGGCGCGGGAGGGGGCGGGGGCCGAGCGGCGCTTTATAAGCCGAGCCCGCCAGCGCCGAGCCGCAGCCGCGTCCCCGAGCCCCCGCGTCCCCGCGCCCCGCCGGCCGGGCCCGGCCCCCCGCTCGCGCTCGCGCCCCGGGCGCCTGGGTGGCGAGGGAGCGGAGCAGGGACGCGCGGCGGGCGGCCGCGGGGCATGAGGCGGCAGCGCGATGTCGGTGCCGCTGCTCAAGATCGGGGCCGTGCTCAGCACCATGGCCATGGTCACCAACTGGATGTCGCAGACGCTGCCCTCGCTCGTGGGGCTCAACAGCACCGTGTCCCGCGCCGGCACCTCCGAGAAAATCGTGAGTGGCTGCCGCGCGGGGGGGTGGGGGCGCTCCCGGGGGGCGTGGTGGCCGCGCCGCCGCAGCCCGCGCCCCGCGCCCGGCCCCAACTTCCCCGCGCCCCCCGGGACCCCGCGGTGCCCTCGCCCGGGTGGCTTTGGTGCGCTCGCTGTGCCGGGCAAGGCAGGTGCGGCGAGGCTCACGCCCGCCGGGAGCGGAGGCGGCCGGGGCTGCGGAATTGAGCCGCGTCCGAGCCGAGCCTGGGCAGAGCGGGAGCCTGATGTCGGGGTGCCGGGTGGCAGCTCTGACAGCGAGTGTCTCAGGCTCCCCGCCTGTAGGTGTCTCGTCTTGGAGAGTTCGGCGCCGCTCCCTCTGATTTTTTTCTTTTTCTTTTTTTCCCCCCGCGCTTGCTTCTCCAGGTCTCTATGTGCGTCTCTGGCTCAGCTCTGTTGAGCTGATCTTTCGCTTACCTTTCCTCGCCCCCTGCGCCACCCCTGGGGCCAACCGCCACCCCACCCCTGCTGGGAGGCCCTAGGGTTTCAGACAGGGCCAGCAGCTGCCGCTGTCTCCGGGGATCAGAGATGAACCACCCACCGCCCAGTCCCCTCCATCACCTTCCTCTGGGCTTAATTAAGGAGGGTGGGTTTGGTGAGGGGAGAGGTGGAGGGGGCTAGCAAACTTCTCCAGGCCTCCACCAACCCCTGCCCCTCTGGTGACACTTCCCTGTCACCAATGTTTTGGGAACCTCTTCCTACTACCTCCATCTGGGATGGAATCAGCTTTCTCTCTTCTGGGGTGGTGGCATTTTTCCCAACTTTGCTTGCCCCCCTTTCACACCTGATGGACACTTTTGACACTGCTTCTGTCCCTTCCATTGCTGGAAGGGACAGCCAGGCTTTGCTCCCAAGGGTTGCAGGCGTGTGTGTGTGTGTGTGTGTGTGTGTGTGTCTAGAGCTGAGTCCAGTCCATGTGCGGCACAAGTGAGTGCCTTCCAGCCAGTGTTTCACACTTGAACTCCATGTATGTGACGGTGTCTACCTGTGCGTCCCTCACACCGTTTGGCCAGGTCCTGGGGTGTCACATCTGTGCGTGTGTTTCTGCATGTGTGTGAGGGGGGGTGGAAGGAGAAAGTAATCGTGTTTTGCCATGGTGGGGAGCCCCTGGGTGCGAGGGTGTGTCCCTGAGTGAGTGTGCATCTGCAGGTTGGTGGGCATCACATGAGTGTGTGCACATGAGGGTGACACTAAGGAGGGGTAGCTCTGGCCCTTTGCCTTCTGAGGCTGGGTGGTGCGGGGAAGATGGAGTCTCCTGAAAATCAGAGGCCAGGCCCCCCTCCTCCCTCCATCCAAGAAGTGTGAGCCTCCGCAACGGTGTGCACCCGCCGTGTGCAAGTGTGTGCGACCGTTAGAGTGTGTGATGTCTCATATCTGGGGCTGAGAGTGCTTTCACGGGTGTGGTTTTTCATGGGTGCTTGTGTTTCTGGGCAAGCAAATACAGGTGTGTGGATGAGCACTTCCAGTGTGCGTTAAAGTGTGCACGTGTGTGCCTTGGCAAGGCCATGAGTGTGTGTGTGTTTGCCGTGTGTGTGTATGTGTGTGTGTGTGTGTGTGTGTGTGTGTGTGTACACACTGAGACCTGGTTGCCACTGTAGTATACCTCACTAACAGCACCTTGATCCCTTGCTTCCTTGAAATCCCCTACTGAAAAGCTAAGGGTTCCCCTGGACAATGATCCCATCCAATCCCTCAATCTCACCAGGCATAGCCAAAGAGCGTGACCTATAAGAGGAGAGTGACCATCCCTACCTCACAGACTGCTGTGGGCAACGGAAATCTGCCAGCCAGCTCTCCCATCACTCATTCTTCTTTTGTCTTCCATCATGCGTTCACCCATCCAACCATCTCCCCACCTGGCCTTCCACACACCCATGCTTCTAGCCAGCCAGCCAGCCTTTCATCTCCTGTATGAATCCCACAGATGATCAAGTGTCTCCCTTCCACCAAGCATGTCTTTCCCTGGAAACCCCCAGCATGGTGCTTGACATAGTAGATGCTCAACTAGACCTGAGTCACACGTAGCTGGGTATGAATTCAGGCCTCTCATGGACTGGTTGTGTGCCCTTGGGGAGATGACTTAATCTCTCTCGACTCAGTTTCCCCTGCTATCCATTCATGGTTAGGGGGTCAATTCTGGCTCCTAGTGGCCCCTATGGGACAAAGTAGAACTGCCCCCATTTGGTTTCCAAAGACCGTTCATCTGGTCAGGAGGACCCTGTCTCATCTTTCTCCCGTGGAGCAGCTGGTGGGCTGGAACCACCAGCCTTCTGGTGAGCAGCCGAGTGCTTTAACCACTGTGCCACCAGGGCTCCTGTCCCCTCATGCGTCTGAAGGAGACTCGAGAGTCCCCATTAGACGCATAATCCATGAGTCTATCTCCGTGTCCTACAACAGCATTGAACCCTAAGGCTTGATGCATAGTAGGCGCACCATAAATATTTGTCAAGCAACTGAATCAACAACTACACCTTCATAGGGATTTGTGGATTCTACCTTCCGATGAAAGTAAATGGCTGGGCGCAGAGTAGGTCTTCCATACGAAGGGACCCACCCCCAAACTTACCATGGTGGCCAAGCACATAGTAGTCTCGGAATAAACATTTCTCAAGTGTCTAAATCAAGGATTGAGGAGAGCACATGGAGCAGGCAGGTGCGTAGTAGGTGCTCAGTGAGGAGGAACTGTAGGAAAATGGTGAGTGCCGACATAAGGAGGTTGAGGAGTTCAGCAAATCCAGTGCTGTGGATTCCCAACGTCCAGGCCTCAGCAGGTCGGCTACACAGGCCCTAATGGTGGGGTGGGGGTGGGCCCAGACTCTCTGGCTTTCTCTTCCCAATCCAGAGAAACAATTTAGCATTCTTGTGGTTACAGATCATCTCTGGGAAGGAGGTGGGGAGGGGGAAGCTGCCACCACGAATACCTTCAGCCAGTTCCCCCCATAAACCATCTCTGTGGGAGGGAGCCTTCACAGAATGGCCCCTCACCTGGGGATCATCAATCCAGGTCCAGACTAAGAGCTGTCAGCCCCCTTGCCAGTGGCTGCCCTCATTACGGAGCCTGATGTGATTTACCTGCACGCTGTCGCTTACCTCCTTGCTGCCCCCACCCGCTCCTTGAGGATGAGGAGGGAGAGAAGGGGCTTGGGTGTTCTGTTTTAGAGAGGATCCTGCCTCTCATGACAAGGGTCTGAGCCGCTGTCATGTTCTCATCGAGAACTAAAGCTCAGGCTCCTGTTCTGGATGTGCTTCTGGGGGAGATTCTCCGCATCTGTCACGAGCAGCTGAGTTAGCCTGTGGTGAGGATGCGCCTCAGCTCCCAGTGGTCTAAGACAGTCCAGGTTTAGTTCTGACTTGCCCTGTGGTGTCTCTGTCATTGGTGGGTGGGCGGGCAGGTGGGAGAGGAGAGCTCTGTCCATGGAAGCTGCTCGGGAGCCCCCACAGGATCCAGGCTCCTTCAGGACAGAAGGGAGACATCATCAGTCACACGGCAGGTGCCACATGGTCCGCCTCACGTTGCCGGGCCATACTTAACTTCAAAGATGGGGAGCAGTGTGGCTGGATAGAGACACCAAACAAAACACCAAACGTTTCGTCATGGAACCCCTTGGGCTCCCAGCAGCGCTGGCGGGCATAGTGGAACTGCACCCCCTGCGTTTCCGAAGCTGTAAATCTTAACGGCAGTAGAAAACCTCCGTCTTTCTCCTGGGGAGTGACTATGTGTTTGAACCGCCACCCTCGTGGTGCTCAGTACCCTGGGGCATAACCGCTACACTAGCGGAGCCCCAAAGGATGGAAAGCAATGGCCAAGTGTTTGTGCACAGTTCACTCAGCTATCTCGCTGCTTTCCGAAGCACCAAGAATTCCCAGGAAGGTCGCCTCCATTCGTTCACTTACTCGTTTACTTCCTGAGACCCGTGCCTGGAGAAGAACATCAGGGGGGCTTGGCGGACTAGAGAAGGCAGTGACAAAGAGCAAAGACGCTGGACAAGATGGCAGGACCCAGGGCGACGGTGCAGCACGGGGCTCAAATATAACAGCCACTGCGAGGCCGGCATGGGGGCAGGCGGGGCTCTGTTCTGTCGTGTATCAAGCTGTTATGAGTTGGAACCCACTCAGTGACACCTAACTGCCGCCGCCACCACCAGAAAAGGGTCAGGACCCCTGGTGGTGCCATGGGTTAAGCAAAGGCTGCTCACCATGAGGTCAGCCATTCAAACCCATTAGATTAGAAGGCAGAGGAATGAGACTGTGTGCTCGCCTAAAGATGTAGGGGTCTCGGGAACCTGCCAGGGCAGCTCTGTTCCGTCCTATGCGGTGACACGAGGCGCCGGCATCAACTCGACGACAGTGGGGAAGAGGAAGGTAAGTAAGGAAACCACACAACCTGCTAAAAGACCGCAGACACCCGTATGAAACCAACAAACAAGAAGGCGAAGTGATTGCTTCTCAACACATCCTCCATCCAGGTCCACGGGCTTCTGAAGGCTGCGTCTCCGTCCGTCTGTCCCTCTAGCCCTTCCCCCGAAGGATCCTGCACGCTTCGCTTTAAATCACATCCCCAAAAGGCCGCTTGGGGATCTTCAGTGACTCACACCATGTTGCCTTTAAATGTTCTTTGAACTCTGGGGGGATATCAAGTCTGAAGGGGCAAGAGCCGGGCAGTCGGGTGGATGGGGTAAAGTTTCCCAAGGAAACTCTTATGGAACAGCCCCCACTACCTTCCAAGCAGGAACGGTAGCATTGCTGTGATTGGGGGGAGTGGGGGAGGGAGAAATCCCCTGACACAGATTTTCCAGTCTTTTCCTCCCTGATACAGGTTTCAATTTTCTTAAAACTTCTTCCCTGTGATTGACCCGAAAATCTCTCACTATGGAGTCTCCAGAACCTTCTGTGCCCACCTCACGGCTTTGAATGTGACTGGCCCAGCAGAACCCCTCAGAAGCCATTGTTTGGGATATATATATATACACATACACACATATATACCTTTACGAGACTAAGCCAAGTGCATTACCGAGAGAATGACAGTGACCGGTTTGAACCTGTTTGGTCTGGAACAAACCCGGTGCATCTGTGAACTGGAACCGGTGTAGCAGTGCTTTTTTTTTTTTGACTCACCATCAATTCTACCACGGACGGTTCTGGGGACGAGGGATGGCGCCGCGAACAGAACAGTCAGCAAGCCTGTCCTCATGGAGCTGGCGTGCTAAGGCATGGGGGGGGCATCAATAGTATGATCTAGATAAGAGTATCATGTGTCCAGTGGCAAGAAGTGCTGTAAAGAAACTGAAAGCCATCAGGGAGACGGAGAACAGCGGAGGACCACTTAAGATTGAGTGGCAGCAGGCGGTGACATTGGCACAGACACCTCAAAGAATTGAAGCAGGGGTGGGGTGGGCCTGGGTGTCTTCTGGATAGCCGGGGAACAACAGCAGCCCCAATAGAGGGAACAGCCCAGAGGTGAGCATCTGCTTGGTACATTGGAGGCCAGTGAGGAGGCCAGGGTGGCTGAAGCAGAAGGAGGGGCAACATAGGAAGAGACAAGGAGAGGGACAGGAGCCACGTCGTGCCTGGAGACCTGTAGGGACTATGGATTTAAGTGGCAGCTCCTTCTGCACCCCCTTTTCACCGTTGATTTTTCTCCACCCCACTTTTCACTTTTTAATAGATTCTATAGGAGTCTGAGGGGGCACTGCCATGGTGCATTGGATAGCTAGCCATGAGGTCAGTGGTTCGAACCCACCAGATGCTCCCGGGGAGCAAGATGAGGCTGTCTGCTCCAATAAAGGTTTCCCGTCTCTCGGAAACCCTGTACAGAGCTGCTGTGAGTTGGAATCAACCCCCCAAAAAAACATTCTGAAAGCAACACGATTTGAATCCTTGAAGATGCCCAAACAGCCGCCTTGATGTGTCCATCAAGGAGCACAGAATTGTTCAGGGGGGAAGGGCTGAGGGAAGAGAGAGGGAAACAACCGTCAGTGCGTTTGGTCTGGGGTTTGTACGCAATACAGACAAGTTACTGTCTCTGTTGTCTGATGCTCTCCGCCACTGTGTCAGCTCTGGGAGGTCAAGGTCACTTGAAAGTCTGTTTCTATTGACTGTGGTAACCCAAGTGCCCAGCCCATGGTCGGTGCTTCTTTAATACATCCTTGCTAAATGCATACCTTGGCGGCGAATAAATGTGAAGGGATGCAGGGGCCTGAACGGACAACGTCAAGACTCGACCCAGGCATTCACAGTCTCCTTCCGACTGCGTGAGAGGAGGGGAAGATTGTGGGTGAAGAGAGGAAAGGCAACTGCCCTGGCCCACGTGAGCCGTGATGGCGCTGGACCATGGGGGGCGGGGGGAGGGGACAAGGGGAGAGAGAGAAGTAAGTGTGTTCTAGATCCGTACCTGCTTTCAGTCCTGGACTTCCAACTTGAGAGGTAAGGAAACATTTATTGTGCACCAGCCTTATACTGAGCAAGATACTAAAAAAAAAAAAAAGAAAGAAAGAAAGAAAAAAAAGTTGCCATTGAGTGGACTCCAATGACCAGCTTTTTCTTTGGTAGAAGAGCCCTGGAAGAGGAGGCTGCTAACCGCAAGGTCAGTGCTTCAACACCACCAGCCGCTCTGAGGGCGAAAGGGGAGGCTTCCTATTTCCATAAAGAGCTGCAATCTCAGGAACCCACAAGGGCAATTCTACCCTGTCCTATAGGGTCTCTATGAGTCCCCTGGGGTCTCTGTGTGTCGGGATCGACTCGTTGGGAGGGAGTTGTCCAGTTTCGTGGGTGGCTGAGTGCTTACCAGGCATTCTCCTGGTAAAGAGCCAGACTACAGGATGTAAAGACATATACGGTCCTGACTTCGCTTTGGTCACAGTCTCTGCAGCAGCACGCGTGACACCACACGGTGGGTGGGATGATGGAGATATTTCTATGGGGTCGGAGGGGGCATAGAGGAGGGGCTCCCCAGCTGGGAGTGGCGGAGGTCTCCTGGTGACAGTGAGGCCCAAACTGAGTATCAGAGTTGAGAAGGAAGTGGCCCAGGGAAGGGGGGAGCAAAGACATCCAGGCAGAAAGAACAGTGGATAAAGGTTCAGAGACGAGAAACATTCTGGAGGGCAGGAAGGCAGGGGCAGGTTCCTCCATGAGCAAGGCAAGCAGAGGCTTGCATATGCTTACTTACTAGCTGGGGGAGCCAGCCCCCATCCAGATGGATCCTAAGGAACGGTTGTGTCATGGAAGGGAAGAAATACAAAGACAGACAAAAGTTTTGGGGTGCTCACCTCCTCCCTGTAGCCAGGTCTGAGCAGGAGAGAGAGAGAGAGCATGTATTCTTCCACCAACATATAGTCTCAGAGCACGCAAACCCCCAACTACCCATGTAACAGGTGGGCAATACCTTTACCTTGAAGTCCCTGAGTTCATTGGGGCAGTAAGCTAACACCAGTGCTGGGGGAAGGTAGAGGGGAGTGCCTATTCTCTGGGGAGAACAGGAGCAGCATGTCTGCTCCTATCGATAAAGCTGCCGGCCAGATAGTAACCAGCCATGAGACTAGCAGAGGTAGCACTATTATGGGGGACACTGTGGGGATTCTTGTTATTTAGGAGAGCGTGGCTGAGACGCTTTGCCAACTCACAGACCTGAAGGCCTCCTTCCACTCAGAACCCAGGACTCCCGGGCTTCCTCAATCACGAGAATGGAGAATCTGCCTGCAGACACTCTTCCCGGCGCTCAGTTGCCCACAACTAGCCTGCAGTGAACAACTGCACACCCCCCTCCCTGCAAACGCCCCCTTCCCCCTGCTCTGCACCTGTCTCTCTCCCGAGCCCACAGCACCTTCCTGCAGGATCAGAGCCTCTTTTCAGACGGACAGTCCCTGGCAGGGACGGAGTGCCCACTGAGCAAGGTAAGCCTTGCGTCTACTTAGTTGTCTGCCGGGAAGGGGCACATGCTTCCCACCACCCTGATGCGGCCGGATCCAGGTGAGACGTTCCCTAAGGAGGAGCAGGCAAGCACAAGTAAGCCCTTGCCTACTGGTCCGCTGCCCCTGCTGGAGAGACCTCAGGCAGGGCTAGGTTGGGAGGAGAGGGGAGGGGCCGAGGCGGCCAGGAGGATCCAGGCCACAGAGGAAATTGGTCTGAGATGATTGTCCTTCATCCGGGGCTGGAGAGCGGACGCTTTGAAAAGGCTTGGAACAAGGAACGAGTACCAGCCGTCCGTGCGTTTCTCAAAAGAACCCGATTGTCAGAAAGCCCTTCTGGACCGAGAGTTTGAAACATGACCCTTTTAACCGGTGCTCGCCTCACTCCGACCCAATCCGAGTCTCCCTCGGGCCCATCGTGTTGCACCTCTCCTTCTTGATCCCTAAGGTGGAGCGACGAGCAGGCTCCGTGCCTGTAGAGGTTCACTGTAAGCGAACAGACAGACCCATCTTGGAAGAAGAACTGCCAGGATGCTCCTTCGAAGCGAGGATGGGGAGGCTTTGCCTCTTCCTGTGGGCCCGTTATCAGGGGAGACCAGTCCCTGGGGAAGGACATCTCGCTTGGGAAAATAGCGCGTCAGCAGCAGCAACGAGAACAGGAAGTCCCTGAAGGAGGTGGCTGGACACAGTGGCTGCAACCAGGGGCCCAAACACAAGAATACTTGTGAGGAGAGGGCAGGGCCAGGCAGTGCTCCGCTGTGGTACACAGAGGGTCGCTATGGGCCGGGACCGACTCCATGGCACCTAACAACCACCTAGCTAAAAGGCTGGCGGTTTGCACCCCCTCCCTGCTCGTTGGGAGAAAAGAGCTGGTCATCGGGTCCCATAGAGATGGTGAGCCTAGGAAACCCTGTGGGGCAGCCCTCCTCTGTCCCATCGGCTTGCTGGGGGCCACAACCACAGCGCGGTGCTTCAGCGGTACAAGGCTCCCCTTCCATTCAGGAGCGCCAGGTTCACTTCCTGACCAGCGAACTTCCTGTAAAACCATCCGCGCCCCTCCGTGGAAGCTTGTAGGTTGCTGTGCAGCTAAGCGGGTGTCCCTGGCGCCCCTAGAAACGCAGCCAGCGAGGAACGCGGAGGATCACAGTGGTTGGGTGTGCCAATCACCATGAGGCTGGTTTCCATTGCGGGGGGTCACCGTGAATTGGGGGGCTGACTCTATGGCAACTAGCCACAACACCATGGCTGTCGCTGTCACGGCTGTGATCCTGGGCATCTCTGCTCTCGAACCGATCTTCCACCTGGAGAAACAGGGCCTTGCTTCCCCCACCCTGCCTTCAGCTCACCCTCGCCACCCAGCTCATTCTCATCCTCCAAGCCCCAGCCCAAATGTCACCTCCTCCTAGAGCCCTCCCCTGGCCACTGCAGCGAAAGGGACTCGCCCCTATGACAGGAACCTGCTGTTCCACTTCCGCTCAGTGCTCACCACCAGGTGAAACCGTCCTGAGGATGACAGTGCCGGGCCATCGGGGGCCTTGTCTCTCTTGTGCTTCCCTGGTGGCCTTCCCGTGCTGTTGAGGTTGTTAGTTTCCAGCACGTTCACTCCTACTCATGGCGCCCCAGGGGTGCAGCCTCAAACTCAGGGTCTCCTGCACTGTCGCTTTCTCCCGAAAGCAGCGTGCCGGACCTGTCTTTCAAGGTACTTCTGGGGGTGTTTAACCCCCAATCTTTTCTTTTTTGGCTCATAGTTGAACACTTAACCATTCGCAGCATCCAAGGATGCCTTTCCTCTTTCTCGGGTAGACATTTCCTGAGCGGTCTCCGCTCTGCCCTACACGTCCTCTGCCCCTTCACCTTTGAACCTGACTGAGACTCTCTGTGCCCACTGAGTCATCTCCCAGGGCCCCGAAACACCCCTTCATATGGTTTTCCCTATCCTGGCTGGTTCATCCTTCCGTGGTTGAATTGCTCTACAATGGTCGTACGTGCTGTCAACGACCTCTATAAAGGTGCCGACCCAAGTGGTGTTGCCACTGAAGGATAGAGTCCCCTCCCTAGCTGTCACAGAGTGGCCTCTGCTGCCACCGCCTGTGCTGGGGGCTGGAAGGTGGTGGCGAACAGACACACGTGCCGCTTCACGTGAAGACACGGTGAATATATATATTATATATATACTCATGCAAATGACTACCTACAATGTTAGTGTGAAGGCCACGGAGGAGAAGCAACGAGAGCATTTGGAAGCAAGCGAGCGTGTGGACGGGAGAGCTTCCTTGAGGGGTGACGGTGCAGCTGAGGCAGGAAGGATGAGTCAGAGGAAAAACCGAAAGAAGCCAACCTCATGGCCGCCTGATCCATCCGTCCTCCTGACGGTCCCCTGAGCTCCCGAGCAGGACTGCTCCGTTTTCTTTGCTGTGAACGCTTCCAGGTGAACTCAAATCGCCAACCCCTAGCTAGTTGTTGTTGTTGTTAGCTGCCGCTGAGTCAGTGCTGCCACCGCACCACAAAACAAAACCCTGCCTGGTCCTGCGCCCTCCTGACCATCCTTCCTGTGCTTGAGCCCATTGCTGCAGCCGCTGTGTCCACCCAGCTCCAGAAGGGCCTTCCTCTTGGTCGCCGCCCCTCTCCTTTACCAACCGCCATGTCCTTCTCCAGGGACCGGACTCTCCTGACAACGTGTCCAAAGTATGGGAGACAAAGTCTTGCCATCCTTGCCCCTAAGGGGCACTCTGGCCGCACTTCTTCCAAGACAGATTTATTTGCCCTCTTGGCAGTCCAAACGCATCGATTCTTCTCCGGTCTTCCTGATTCAATGTCCAACTTTCACATGCACAGGAGGCCGTTGAGAATACCCTGACTCGGGTCAGGGGCACCTGGCTCCTCACAGTGACACCCCTGCTTTTCAACGCTTTAAAGAGGTCTTGTGCAGCGATTCACCCCATGCCGCTCGTCGTTGCAGCTCTGGGATGCTGCTGCCAGGAACACTGATTGTGGATCCCAGCCGTTGAGTGCAAACCCTTTCTACCACTCGGGGACCTTGGGTAAGGCAAAAGCAAAGGCAGTGAGAGCAAGAGGTCCAGAGAACAGGTGTGTGAAGGTGTTGGGGTCGAAAGCAGGGGTTGTGTTTGTGGGTCTGGTGAGATAGGCTTTTGCCTATCGGCCTGGTGCTGACCATTTCCCTGGACCCGGCCCACAACGCCACAGCCTGCTGCCTCGGTGAGTGGTCTGGGCCATGGACCATGCCGGCACTGGCTGTCTCCCCTTCTTTCTGGATCTTGCCGGAGCCTTTCAGGGCCCCAGCATCCTTCTCACCTCTGGCCCTGGGCACTGGCCCCTTTGTGGAGGAAGGCAGGGAAGCGGGGCAAGAAAGAGGAGCAGCTGTGTTGTAGGGTCGGTGTTTGTGCAAGGGAGCGGAGGGGCTGTCATGGGAGACTGAGGAGTCAGAGTGGAGAGGGGACTGAGGCCATGCATGGGGCAGGGGGCTGGGGTCTGCCTCGGTTTCCAGTCTTCATCCATCTGTCTCATCCTTTATGTCTCTGTCTTTGAAGTGGCCCTTGGAATTCCTCGGCTTTGCTGCCTCCTCTTGGTCTCATCAGCTAACCTTAATCCTTCTCCGTGGCTTCGCTGTATCCGCAGCACAGCGAATGTTTGTTGAATGAATATCCAGGGCTCTCTCTGCTTGTGTCTTGATGCCTGCCTCGCTTGCGTACCATTCTCTCGATCTTACCTCTGCCTCTCTCTTTCTCTCTCTCTCTCTGCTCCACCCTCTGTATCGGAATTGGTTTCATCTCCTCTTTGTGTGTGTGTGTCTGTCTGGTTCTCTGTCTGTGTGCATCTCCTTTGTCGCTAACGCAGTCGCCTCTCTCCTGATATTTCTGTTCTATCTCATTTTCATCTTTGTCTGGGACTCAGTCTCCAGATGGCCCAGATGGCCCATCGTGTCACAGTTAGGGCCCTGATGACAGGGGAGGGGTGTGGGGAGCGCACAGAGCCGGAGCAGGGGCTGGTGGTAGGAAGGATTCAATGAGGGAAAGATGTGCCAGACCGGCATGAGCCTTCGAAGGTCCCAGAGAAGACTGGGTGTCTGCACCCTTGGTGATGCTGGGGCTGGGAGCCAGCACCCAGGCTCCAGGCAGACACCCTCCTCTTCCACTTTTCCCTGCCACCCAGGAGGGCATCCCTCTAGGACCCAGCCGTCAGGCCCCATTGCCAGTCCAGGATGGAACAGCTGTCTGGGCTGCAGCTGCAGAAGCTCATTTCGAACAAGGGAGATGATTGCGGGGGTGATCGGGGGAGGGAGAGGGAAGGGAGGGGAGCTGGGGCCAAAGAGGAATCAGGCCTGATTGTTGCTGCTGCTGCTGCTGCTGCTGCTGTTGCTGCAGTGGGTGGTTTGCCCAGGAGATGGGGAGGCCAGGGTGAGGTGGGGAAAAGGCAGAGGGAAGTCTGTCTGCCCAGCCGTCAGTCCATCTGTCCCTACTTCTGGCCCTTCCTATCATGAAGTTTCTGTCTCTCTCAGAACTGGTCTCCGGTGTGTCTTGTCTATCTAGCTGTCTCTGGGCCTCCCTGCCCGTGTCTCTCTGTGCCTGTCACAACGTCTGGATCGCAGAGTCTTCCTGCCCGCACACCCCCCACCCCACCCCCCAGTGCCCCTGTCATTGTCAGAAGCGCACAGTGAAGGTTCAGCGGCCTTTGGAGAGCTCTCTTTTCTTGTCATTTCTATAACACTCAAGGGCTGGAGACAGATTGAGGCGGCAAATTCCCAGGAAACGGACGGGATCGTGTCCTTCAATAAAATGATATTTACAAAGATCTCTCCATTAGGACTAATTAATTAAGCGAGCCACTTTCTCTGCCCTCTCCCCCACCCTGCGGTCCCACGGCCTTCTGGGAGAGGACCAGCCAATGAGTGGATGGCAGAGCCCTGTGCTCAGATGGTGGCTCCATGTTTAATTTATAACTTCTTCTCCCCGCCGCCCCATCAATCCATCCAGAAGGGCAAGGTGGCCACGGCGGGTGTGCAGGCTCGGGCTGAGCTGGAGGGCTGCCTGCCTCCCAGAGTGTGCCGGGGTGAACGCGGGTGGGCTGGAGGCTGGCCCAGAGTGATCTTCGCGGGAGCAGGGATGTGCCCCTGGGCACGTCCCAGCCACACGGCATGTTGAGGCAGTCAGAGAGCTTTCCTAGTGGGAGGAATGGCTGAGCACAGGGAGGCATGCCTGTGTCCAGGTATGATGGGGCATGCATGCAGGACACACGCCAGGGCCTGGCATGGTGTGACTCCTTCCGATTTAAGACCTGCTCAGGCAGGAGAAGCTTCTTCTCAAGGTATGTCTTGGCAGAGGCCCCTGGCAGAGAGCGGAGAGGTGTGATAGCAGCTACTGTTTCCAGGAGGAACTGGTAAGACTCCCAGCTCCAGGCATCTCGTCTCCCCCAACACTTCAGCAGTGGTGCATCCAGAGGGAGGGGTTCCAAATCATGATCCACAGTTTCCTGCTCTGTGGTCACCCTCCCCCCAGGGCATGGCTCCAGCCCCATCCCCACCCCCGGTTTCCCATCACTGGCATCTCACCAAGACCCTTAGGATCACTTCCCACCTGTGCCTCCTCCAGCATTCGCCACACAGGAGTGGCGACTGCCGGCCAAGGAAGACATATTGTCCTCAAATTTTACTTTCCAGCCTCAATAATAGAGTGTCCAGCCACCGTTTGGGGCCGCCCTGATGATTCAGCCTTTGTGCAGACAGGTCTGGTGAGGCAGCCGTCAGGATAAGGCAAGTCTGGCGATGCCGGGCGATGCCTCCCTCGCTGTAATGCCCACGAGAGTGATGCTGCCTTCAGGACTTCAGGGTAATGACCAGTCTGGGGGTGCTGCCTTTGTGTTATGGCAGGGTGGTGCCGGGGTCCCACACCTATCTCAAAATGTGACTTAGAGTTGGAAGACAGGCCCTGGCGGGGATACTTGGTGCAGTGAGGAGGAGGGAGCTTGTCTATCTGGTCAGTACACTCCAGGATTCCCTGGCCGCACTGGCTGGCACTGGTTCCATTATCCCTGATAAGTGCCAGGTGACCTCAGATGGACCTCAGCCTTATGAGCAAAGCGTCAGTTCTGCAGGAACATTTCAGGACCGACTGCAATGCTAATTAGTCAGTCGGGGAGACCTCAAAGGGCAGCTGCAGAGCATCCCCAGACGTCAGTTGCTACTGCGGGCAGCGTAGCAGTGTCCACAGATACGGGCAGTGGACACGATGGACAATTACATGGGGCAGGGCATGGGTGTTCTCGAGTGCACCCAGACGTGTCACCTGTATGCAGCGTCTGCATAGACACATGCCTGAATCCGTGGCTGTTCAGAAAGGCAGATCGACAGCCATGGATGTTTGGAGAGAGGTGTGCACCTGGGCTTTGGGTTGTGGATCTAGGCCATGTGTACTTGCAAACACAGCTCTAGAATGGCAGACGGTGCAGATGGCTAAGGTCAGAGGCAGACAGACGCAGAGGTAGGCAGTGCGATACAGAGTGGCTTGTGGGCTCACAGACTCTATGCAGAATATACGGAAATAGAGTGCTAGTGAAACTGTCTGGATCAAGATACACACACATGCCCTTGTCCACTGGCACACAGATGTACTTGGATACACACGGACATGCACACAGGTGCATGTCTAGTCATAGATGCTTCCAGGTGTTCACAGGAACCCGCAGCTAAGCCGGGCTATCCACGGTCATAAAGCCCCTGGATCCCCCAATCTCATCGGCTGGCATTTGGAGGCATGAGTGACCAAATCCCCAGAAATTCCTGGACTTCTGACAAAGCGCGCTCTCAAGGCTAACAAGGATGGCCTCGTAACTGGCCCCAGCTGCTTTCGGAGGACCACAGAGGCCAAGGGCAGAGCCGCATGGACTCCTGGCTTCCCCAGAAACGCCGTTCAGGATTACACAGCCTTGCTCACCTGGGTACTTAGTGAGAGTGTCCTGTTTACTATCCCCACTCCCTTCCATACGGATGACAATGCAATGTACGGAAGACCCATCTCCTCACCCGTGGTCCAGTAGGTAACATCATGAGCTATGGAGACAGGGTCGAAGTTGTCAAGGATTTTGTCTTCACTTGGATCCCCAATCAATCAGCGCTCATGGAAGCAGCAGGCAAGAGATCAAAAAGGTATTGCATTAGGTCAATCTGTGGCATGAGACCTCTTTAGAGTATTGAAGAGCCAGGAGGACTAAGGTGCGCCTGACCCAAGCCACGGTGTCCTCCCTTCCATCATATGCACGTGAAAGTTGGACACTGAATCCAGGAGACCAAAGAAAAATCGGTGCATTTGAGTTGTGGAGCTGGGGAAGAATATCGAGAGTGCTACGGACTGCTAAAAGGACAAACCAAATAACAACAATAATATGTAATTGATCAAGGATTCACGAGGGTGGGAGGAGGGGGCTGGGAAAGAGGAGTGGATACCCCAGAGCTCAAGTAGAAAGAAAATGGCAAATGTTGATGGCAACATATGTACAAGCGTGCTTAATACAATTGAATGATGGATTGTCATAAGATTTGTAAGAGCCCCCCCAATAAAATGATTAAACAACAAACAAAAAAGGCAAACCGATCTGTATTGGAAGAAGTTAGGCCAGACTGCTCCTTCGAGGCAAGGATGGCAAGACTCCTTTTTTTGTTGTTGTTTTATCATTTTATTGGGGCTCATACAACTCTTATCACAATCCATACAGACATCAATTGTGTAAAGCGCAGTTGTACATTCATTACCGTCATCATTCTCAAAACAGTTGCTCTCCACGTAAGCCCCTGGCATCAGCTCCTAATTTTTCCCCTTCCCTCATGAAGCCTTGATAACTTATAAATTATTATTTTGTCATGTCTTACACTGACTGATGTCTCCTTTCACCCACTTTTTGGTTGTCTGTCCCCCAGGGAGGAGGTTATATGTAGATCCTTATAATCGGTTCCCCCTCTCTACCTCACCTTCCCTCCACCCTCCCGGCATCGCCACTCTCACCACTGGTCCTGAAGGGATGATCTGTCCTGGATTCCCTGTGTTTCTAGTTCCCATCTGTTACAGTGTACATCCTCTGGTCTAGCCAGATTTGTAAGGTAGAATTGGGATCATGATAGTGGCGGGGGTGGGAGGAGGAAGCATTTAGGAACTAGAAGAAAGTTGTATGTTTCATCGTTGCTACACTGCACCCTGACTGGCTTGTCTCCTCCCTGATACCCTTCTGTAAGGGGATTTCCAGTTGCCTACAGATGGGCTTTGGGTCCCCACTCTGCACTCTCCCTCATTCACAGTGACATGAGTTTTTTGTTCTTTGATGCCTAATACCTCATCCCTTCGACACCTCATGATCACACAGGCTGGTGTGCTTCCATGTGGGCTTTGTTGCTTCTGAGCTAGATGGCTGCTTGTTTACCTTCAAGCCTTTAAGACCCCAGATGCTATATCTTTTGATAGCTAAGCACCATCAGCTTTCTTCACCACATTTGCTTATGCACCCATTTGGGCAAGACTTCTTATATACTTTGGCCCTATTGTCAGTAGAGACCAGTCCCTGGAGAAGGACGTCATGCTCGGTACAATGGAAATGCAGAGAAAAAGAGGAAGGCAGTCAAGGAGACGGATGGACACAGTGGCTGCATCAGAAGGCTCAGGCACAGGAACCATGGTGTGGATGGCACAGTGTTTCGTTCTGTTGTGCATGGGGTCGCTATCGGTCGGAGCACACTTGATGGCCCCCAACAACATCCCCCCTCTCATCAAAGCTCATCACAGAGGTTAAGCTCATTGAAAGGAGTCCTGGTCACTGCTGACCAAAAGCTTAGTGGTTCAAGTCCACCAGACGCTCTACCAGAGGACAATGAGGCCATCTGCTTCCCTATGGTTTGCAGCCTTGGAAACCCGGTGGGACCGTTCTCTGCCCCATGGGGTTCCCGAGTGGGAGTCAAAGGGCATACCATCTCACTAGCCATGCATGGGAAGGTGTCAAAGTGGTACCTGGAGCAGGGACGTGCCCCGGGAGTGCCAGGCACCTTGGTTATGATTGAGTGGACTCGTTGCCGTCACTCTGAGCACGGTGCTGCACAGCTGAGATCCTGGTCCTTCCTGTCTGCTCTCCCAGCCGTGTTTTCCTCACTCCAGCCTGTCCTTGCCCCCACCCTGGCGCCTCCGTCGTCTTCCCGCCTCCTCCGTTTCTCTCCCGCTCTCACTGGGGAGAGTCAGCCCTTCAAAGTCATCACTCCCCTCCCTACCCCAAGTTTCTTCTCCCACCAGTTGGCTCTTCCCCGACACCTCTCTATTCCCATTGCCTTCAAACATCACAGCTCCCGCTGTCTGCCTGGGGGGTAGGTGTGCTTGTCAAAGCGTCTGTTAGGAATAGAAAAGCTGCCTAAACCGGCCCAGGGAAAGCAGGGTTTTATGTAAGAAACACAGGGACTCAAAACCCCAGTAGCTGGGGCTCCAGGGACTTGGAAAGCATCCGTACTCATTCAGTGATCGATTCAAGGAGCAGATACATTGTTTTCACCTACTCCGTGCCTGGTAAGGTCCTTGGGTGGTGGGAATGGTTTGCTCTCCTCTACTAACCGAAACATTGGCAGTTCGAGCCCACGTGCCTCTACTTCCCGAAGAGGTTACAGGTGAGCCAACCCCATGCATCAGTTCTCCTCTGTTACCCCTCGGGTCTTTGTGAATCAGAACGGGCTCAACAGCAGCGGGCTTGACTCTGGGTTTTATGTGCCAGCTAGGGGACCGGGGCTGGGTGGGGGTTGGGGGGAGCACCTTCAGCTGCCAAACTGAGTGTTGGAGGTGTGAGTCCATGCAGCTGCACCTTCGAAGAATGGCTGGGTGATCTGTGTCTGGAAATCTTACCTGTTGAAAACCCTGCGGAGTCCAGTTCTGTATTGACCCCTATGGAGTCACCATGCATGGGGATCCATTGGTGGTGCGTGCCAGGTGGACAAGACAGACAGGCCCTGGCCTTCATGGAGCTGACACTTGAGTGAGAAGAAACAAAACACAAACACACAAGAGCTTAATCCACTGTGATTGTGCTAGGCTGGGTTGGCTAGAGAAAAAAATCCAGGGACGCCATTGTGTGTGTAAGAGAGAGCTTGACATCAAGAAGTAATTGTATATCAAGCAAGCATCCCAGACCAGACCAGATCAAGTCCATAAGTCCGATACAAAACCATAGCTCCCTCTTTCAGACTCACACTGCCACATGCAATGATGCAGAATGCAGGAAGGTCACAGGCCAGTGGGTGCAAAGTCTTGCAGATCTAATGGCGGTGGACGCATCTGCAGGGCCCTGGCTGCAATCCGCATGGCTCTTCAACAGGAAGATGATGCTAAGAGAGGGCAGGGGAAGTTCTCAGGACCCTCCTTATGAGGAGGTCATGCCCACAAAGAGGCAACATCAGGCTGTGGCCTGATTCACAGGCTAGACTCCACCCACGTCTTCTTATGGTGCCATCTTGGAATAAAGAAGCTAACTGTCACAGTCATGAGTTGGTCCCAAGTCCTCGTGATTGCACTATAAGAGAGAGTAGAGCTAGTCCGTGGGGCTTTCGAAGCTGTAAGTCGTCATGGAAGGAGACTGCCTCTGCCAGCTCCCACCGCATCACTAGGGCTCCCGCACAAGAAACTGTCAGCCAGCAATAGCACTGGGTGGGGAATTCGACCCTGGGGAGGGCTGGTGGTGAAGGCTGGGCAAGTTTGATTTAGAGCCTCCAGCTCCTGCATCTCCCACTGACCTGTCCCCGTGGGCTCCTTCCTGGGTCCCCTGGGAAAATGTGGTCATGGAAGGCTGATATTTGGTAGGAGCGTTCTCTTAGCAGGGGCACTAGGAGAGGAGGCACTGATAGACTCAGTCACTGATGGACCCATCAGCCATTTGTTCACTCACTCACTCACTCACTCACAAACGCTGACTGAACACTGAACGTCTACCAGGTAGGTGTCAGGACACGGCTTCAACGGCCTCAATCTTGCAGTGCACAGATTATACTGAAGACACAAAAGAAACACGTGATCACACGAATACACATTCATAGGTGGGTCCAGAGACAACAGGGAGATGTGAGAGGGCCAACTTGCAGTGGAAGAGTATCATGACTTGATTTCTCTTTTAAAAGGCCTCTCTAACTGTTGTGTTAGTGAATGGCTACCAGGGGGAAATGGTGGAAGCAGGGAAACAAAGGAGGTGGTGATTGCAGCCGTCCGTCCAAGGCAGAGTCTGGGCCAAGGTAGAAGCAGCCAGAAAAGGGAGCCCTGGCAGAGTCAGCACTTAGAGGTGGCAGGACTGACCGGACGGCAGAGGTGAAGGCTTAGAGAACAGGGGCATGAGGCCGAGGGAGGACTTTTTAAAAGGCAGAGGAACCAAAGTAGACTCAATATCAGCTGGCCACCTGACCCCTTACTAGCCAGAAGAGAAAATGACCTGAACTCTCATCTCTGCCTCCAACCTCTTTCTTTGGCCTAGCTCTATATTTCCACTCAGACACGTGGGCCCTTTATTCTCTGCTCAGATGTTTACCTGAATGGAGAGCTCAGTCACAACCATGAGTCCCCATCAGGGAGGTCCTTGAATGCCAAGCCAGGTCCCTTGTACTTGAGCGTGAAGGCTGTGGGGTCATCCATGTATTTGTTAAGCAAACATCACTGAGGACCTATTATGTGTCCACGATCACTGTGCTCTTCGTGGGAAAGGAGCTGGGGAGCCAAGCAGGTGTGGTTGTACAGGGCTCCCTGCAAAATGGGGAGGAAATGATCCAATCATCCCAAAGGCAGGCAAATGGCAGATGCGATATCTGATCCTTCGTGCTATGTGATGTTCTAATAAGAGGATTTCATCTGGAAGGTTGGAGGAAGCAACACATAAGCTGGGATTGGGGTGGTCTGAGCAGAGGGAATTGCTTATGCAAAGGCCCTGGGGTAGAAGTGTTGAAAGTAGGAAGGGAATAAAAAAGAAAATAGGACCAATAAGCGAGGAAAGGATGCTGGATGAAAGTGGAGAGGTAAGTGTGTGTTAGTCTGGGTAAACTAGGGAAACAAATCTACAGAGACTCATTTGTATAAGAGAGAGTTTTATATAAAGGGTAAGTGCACATCAGAAAATATCCCAACCCGGTGCTGCCCAAGCCCACAAATCCAACATTAGCCCATATGTCTGACACCAATCCACAAAGTCCTCCCAAATTTCACAAAACACACACAATGACACACAAATTTCACAAAACACATGCAATGACACTGACTGCAGGAGGAAAGCCGAATCAGTGAGCATGTAAGCATCTCAGCACTGGCAGGGGTCTCCACACAGTTGCTCCAGCATCCAGGGCTGCATCGGGGCAGGTCCATGTGGCTTCTCCTCAGGGATGTTTTGCAGGAAGTCAGCCTTGCCAGCTGAAGCAGGGAACTGGCTAAGGCAGTTGCACCCTGGTCCCACCATCACAAAGCAAGAGACCGGAGAACTAGAAAGGCAAGGCTCACCGAGCCATTTATCTCTCCGCCCTTTAATTAATCCCACATGTGTTTATTGACCAGGTTGGCACAGTAAACCTTAACTATCTCAAGGTGAAAGACAGAACCTGGACTCACATTAGGGAGTTTAAATGATGCCCCAAGAATGATAGGGATCCACCAGTAGGGTTTAGTCCAATGGATGATGTAATCCAATGTCTTGACAAAATCCCTGGTGAACGGAGAGCAAAAGATGGACCGGGCGGAAAACCCCGGGAACTGTCCAGGTGAAAGGTGAGGGCAGCTTGGGCCAGCTGGTGATGATAAAGGGTTAGAGCCATGCATACATTCTAAAGGTAGCTAGGAGGTGGCTTCAAAAGACACCCTGGTTAAAAGAAACAACCAAAAAACCCCAACATCGTTGCTATTGAGTTCATCCCAATTGGCAGTGACCCTGGCTTTTCCAAGGCTGTCATCTTGACAGAAATAGACTTCCACACCGTTCTCCCACTTAGAGGCTGGTGAGTTCAAACTGATGACCTTGAGGGAATGGAAATGGAATGAGGATCGTGCCTGGGTGTCTGATGCACTGACGTAGATGGATGGAGATGGTGGCAGGGAGTGCTGGACGACAGCCGATCAGAAGAGAAGATCTTACTTCTCATTTTGCATATGTTGGGACTGAGATGATCTGGAGACATTCACGCGGGGGGTCAAGGAGGCCAAGGAAGACACTGACTTGGAGTTCTGAGGACGTAGGTGCATACCAGTCATGGTGGAGCTTTGGGCAAGGCTTAGAACTCCAGAGAAAGCATGAGGTCAAGAGGTAGCTCGAAGCTGAGTCTAGAGCAATGCCTCTCAACCAGAAGCAACTTTGCTCCCACCATCCCTGGGTGGTGCAAACAGTTAACGTGCCCAGCTGCTAACAAAAGGCGCCCGACCAGGGACAGCTCAGAAGGAAGGGTAGGCGATCTCATGCTGACGACTCAGTCATTGCAAACGTCGGTGGAGCCCAGTTCTGCTGTGACACATGTGAGGTCACTGTGAGTCAGAGTCCACTCAACATCACCTGGATCTGGAACTGTGTGGCTGTCACAACTGAGGGAAGGGGTGCTGTTGCTATCAAGGGAGCAGAGGTCAAGGGTTCTGTTTAACAGCCCACAGCACACAGAACTGAATTATAATTAGCCTTAAACATCAGGGGTGCCGAGGTTGAGAAACCGTGGTCTAGAGAAACATCCACTGGCCCAGTGGAGGAAGATGAATCTTCAAATTAGGTAGAGACAGGTTGGAGGAGGGAACTAGGCAGGCGTGGGTCACAGGGGCCAAGGAGAGAAAACTTATTAAGAAAGAGGGGTCAGTCAATGGTTGAATTCCCTGGGAGGTGAAGAAAGATATGGAGAGCTGAAACACACCCACTGAGTTTAGAAGCCTGGAGGCCACTGGTGGACTTGGCAGGCGCTGGGCTGGTGACCCAGGGAGGTCGGAGACCAGCTGGGAGATGGTGGAGGGGGAGCTCAGAAAGCGAGGAAGTGGAAGCCGTTCGTGTGGGCAACTAAGAAGCCGAGAAGGAGAAGACAGATGGAAGGAGTCAAGTCAGGTGTTTTGTTTTATAATAAGAGAGACTTGAGCTTATTTTTAAAAAGTTCTACCGTAGAGAAGGAGGTTGAACATGCAAGAGAACGAGAGGGTGTGGATTGTGTAAGAGTACTGAGAAGGCACAAGGGGACAGAGGCAACGATGGGCTCAGGAGCTTTAGGAAGAGAGATCCCTTCTCCACTGGAACAGGAGGGAGGGGCCTGGATGGGTCAGAGATGGGTGAGCTGCTATGGGCGAGAATGCCGCTTGGAGGCAAGGATGGCGGGCGTTTGTCTCACGCACTGTGGACATATCAGGAGAGATCGGTCCCTGGAGAAGGCGTTTGGTAAAGCAGAGGGGCAGTGAAAAAGAGGACGGCCCTCAAGGAGGTGAGCTGACACAGTGGCTATACTAATGGCCTCAGACACGGGCATCATTGTGAAGATATCGCAGGACTGGGCAGTGCTTCGTTCTGTCATCCAGGGTCGCTCTGAGTGGGAACTGATTCCAGCACCTAGCGACAGCAACATGGGGAGAAGAGGGATTCCATTGTATGGAAGCTTGGAAGTGAGGCGGGGAAGGTTGGGGAAGAATAGGGGCTCTCCTTTTCCCTGTTTCGCTCCAGCCACCCCACAACACACTACACTGGCTCCCCGGCTCCCCCCCATAAAGCATGCTGTTCTTCAAAGCCCCCTCTTGAACTCCTGGCCTGAGGTTTGGCATCTGAGCCCGGGAAGCTCAGTTGTGGGGTGCCCAAGAGCAGTATTGATGAGATAAGACTCATGACCAGTTCTCATAAAGTCCCCAATTCTTGAAGATTTAACGTTGTTTGAAATAGCCCACCCAGATAGCCGTATAGCCCATACAATTCACTTTAATGAATTTTAGATAATGACATTGAAAAAGAAAGAAAGAAATCCCATGACTCTCATTAACCCTGGAATTTATTAGTCATTTGCGGTGGATGTTCACCCTCGAGGATCTTTCCACTTTGGGGGATGTGGCTCTGCACATACGGAGATGCTCGGGGAAAGGAAACCTCAGTCATTGACTTCTCTTCCTTCTGATTGTGAAAGCTGAGCTGGGACAAGGTGGACCCCGGCCTGGCTGGTGGGGAAGTGGATTCCGAGATAGACCAAGCTCAGCTCAGGTTCTGAGTTGGGGGACCTGGGACCATAACAGGGACACACCCCTGACTTCATAGATGACTCAGACAGATTAGAGTCAGTCTCAAGATGGAATGGACCAAGACTAAACTTGAGACGACCCTGGTCCTAGGCAAGCCAAATCCAAGTTCAAGGTAGATCCGTACAATTATAAAAGGCGTGAGATAGACAAGGCCATCCCTGGACCAGGGAGGCATGTGGGCATTGGCATAGACCAGAGTTGGACTTGGGTCTTGGGACGGTCCAGGACTTGATTCACATCCTTTGATACACCAAAGCAAGCCCCTGAGCATAGAACCAGAAACCGGGCTTATCTTGGGGGAAGTTGAGCGGAAACAGGTTTGCTCTGTGGAGGTCTCCATAGTAGTTGGGTCTTCTCTCAAGCTGTGGGGTGTCTCTGGGACTGATAGCCATCACAATGACTTTCCATGTCCCGGGATCAAGGAAGGGAAGAGAATTTTATTTTCCAGTCCAAGATCATCTAGAGTTGGGCCCAGGGACCCATGGGCCTGAAATACACTCACCTGAGTCCATAGTGCAGGCGTATGTAGGAAGGATGGCTGGCTGTCCATCCTGCCCACATTGTCTGAGACTGCTCTGATCCAGACGTGAGTGGTGTCTGCATCACGCCTCATGTAGGGAATCACACCTTCCCCCAGCAACAGATACAGAACGTATAAATCCACACGCCTGGACGTGCACTCTGACACAGCAGTCGCACACAGACCTTGTCACATCATAACCTCCCAAACTGTGATGCCTCCGTACTCATGGTTGTGAGGTGCCATCAAGTCACGGTGCCCGTCTGCACACCGGAACGAAACACTGCGCGGCCCTGCGGCAGCCTCACGGTGGCTCTTATGCCTGAGCCCACGGATGCAGCCGCTGTGTCCGTCCATCTTGTCCAGGGCCTTCCTCTTTTTTGCTGCCCTGTCACTTTACCAAACATGATGTCCTTCTCCAACGACTCGTCTCTCCTGACAATATGTCCAAAGTCTGTAAGAGACAGTCTCGCCATCCTTGCCTCTGAGGAACACCCTGGCCGCCCTTCTTCTGAGACAGACCGTTTGTCCCTTTAGCAGTCCGTGACACTCTCAGTAGTCTTCTCCAGCCCCACGATTCACATGTGTCGATTCTTCCACGATCCTCCTTCATCAATATCCAACTTTCACATGCATCGAAGGCAATGGCGAATATCATGGCTTGGGTCAGGTGCACCTTAGTCCCCACAGTACATCCTTGCTCTTCGTTACTCTAAAGAGGCCGGTGCAGCAGACTGACCATACTTATTACTGGGTTACAGCTGTGAGGCACCTGGTCTCCTCTGAGAACAGTGCCCTGACCCTCATGTCCATGTTCGCACATGCATGTACACGTGGGTACACATGTGTGTACCCATGCGCTGTCTTACCCACACACACACACACACACACACACGCCACTTCCCACATCTCAGATGCTGGCATGCTTAGCCCTAGCAACAGCCATACATTCATGTGTGTTCTTGGCACACGGACACGAGTGCCCTGCTGTGCCTCCCACCAATCTCACCCATCCCCAGGCTCACTGCCAGTCAGCACAGGCGAGGCTCTGCTGCCTAACACGCAGCCCCCTCGCCCCAGCGGAATATCACCACCAGAGTGCGGCTTTTGCTCACGCTCCCTGCAGGTTGGCAGGAGCCTCTCACGCTCCAGCTGGCAGAGGCAAGGCGTCAGCACACGTTTCCAGGACTGCTGAGGCAAGAACGTGGCCAATTGCCACTGGCCCTTAAAACTTTCGCCCAGAAGTCGCTTCAACTCACACGGCACTGGCTAAGGGAAGTCACGTGGCCACGCCCAGTGGACTTAGTTGGGACTGGGTAAACCCAGGCCTAATCTGTGCCCAAGAGAGCTGAACTTGAAAAGTTATGAACAGCGCTATGGACCCTCCCGGCCCTTACACATTTGAAGAGTTACACACACCTCCATAGTTCTAGACATAAGCACATCGGCATTTTGATTTCTTCCCCTTTGGACCGGGTCCCTTCCGGGATGGGGGGCATCCCTGCCCTAGGCTCTGCCTCCCGAACCCTTTACATCTGGCTACATCGGAGGGGCTTCTCCTTCCCTCCAGAGCGGGGGTCCCAGGGAACTGGGTTTCCCGGCCAGAGCTGGAGCAGGAGCTGAGAAGACAGCGCCGACATCTTCTCTGCCCCCGGAGTGGGCAGTATTTCTCCATAGCCACCGGGAAGAAGAGTAGGCTCTGGTAGAACTCCTCATCTTGCCAGCTGCAGCGGGTCCGACAGGATGGGGCAGCTCCAGAGAGAGCCCCTTCTTCCCACCTGCGCCCGCCACCGGGGACCCTCTCCTTTCTCCTCTTGCCTAGTCCCACTGCTCCTTCTGACTACTTAAACATTCCAAGGCGGGAAACTCATGAATATTTATAAGGGCCTGGCAGTGAGGGAGATAAAAAAAAAGCATTCGGAATTTATGAACCGGGATCGTCTATAAATAACAGGCCTAGGGCTGACAGGGTTCTTCCTCACCCACTACAGCCCTTCAACTTCAGCTCCAGTGGCACTCAGCCCCCCCCCCTACACACAAACACACACACACACATAAACACACACCGTGCACACGGTCACTGAGAGAAGCTTTCACACCTGTCTGCAGTCTGGCCCCCGCCTCCTTCTTGCACCCAGACACACACACACTGAGTCCCCTTGAACAGGGTGACACAGGTCGTGTGTGACATTTGGGCACACACGGAGCCGCTCGCAGTCACACCCAGGCAGACACTCCGGGTCCCAACTCCGGGTACCACCTCAGGAAGGACGATTCCCCTTCGCCGAGCCTCAGCTTCCCTATCTGCATAAGGGAGGGTGCACACCTCAGAGTGCTTTGGGGAGGATTTACACACACACACACACACACACACACACACACACACATGGATAGTGAGTACCTGCTGTGGGCAAGGTGCTATTCTAGGTACTGGCGACGCAGCAGCGAACAGAAGCTGTTATAAACCCCCACCTGCCTGGCATTCTAGAAGGGAAGAACAATAGTCCACAATATTAATGTACAAATGATGTAGCGCACTGGAAGCTGCCGAAGCAGGGGAGGGGGTGGAGAGTGCTGGTCAGGGTGGTCAGGAGAGGCCTCTTGGAAGTGACATTTGAGTAAAGACTCCTAGGAGGTGGAGGAACATTCTAGAAGTCCCCGGGCGGTGCAGATGCTCAGGACACTCTGCTAGCTGAACGGCCGACAGTCCGAGTCCATCCGGAATTAGCTCCGAAGAAATGCCTGGGAGCCTGCTTCCAAACACTGAGCCACGGACAACCCTGTGGACCACAGTTCTACTCTGACAACATGCAGGGGTTGCCATGAGTCGGCGTCCACCAGATAACAACCGGAAGAACATTCCAGGCCGAGGGAGCAACCGGTGCAAAGACCCGATGCAGTGGCCTGCTAAGATGTTGTAAGACCAAAGGGGAGGCCCGGTATGCCTGAAGCAGAGATCGAGGAGGAGGAGTGAGAGGAGATGAGGGGTGGGTAGGGGTGGGGTGGGTAGATTCTGAAGGCCAAGCTACTGGTATTTTCTGATGAAACCATGTAAAGAAAAGAAGAGTCACGCTATCTCTAAGTGATGGGATAAAGGATTAAGTGTTCAATGCCAGAAACGTTCCTTGAGCACTGACTAAGCAGTATTAGTGTGGGTGACCCCCTGTTGGTCTGACTCCTAGTGGTTCCATGAGTCACAGAAGAAAACACTGCCCAGTCCCATTCTCGGGATTCATGTCATGGTTGAGCCGCTGTGTGGTCCATCTTAGTGAAAGTCTTCCTCTTTTTTGACTGAACCTCTCCCTGAGCAAGCAGGATGCCCTTCTGAAAAGGCTGGCCCCTCCTGATACACACGCCCAAGGTAAAATTAAGTCTCTCCATCCATGCTTCTAAGGAGGATCCTAACTGTACTTCTTCAGAGACAGATCTATCCATTTGCAGGTGGTATAGTCAGACGTTTCTGTCAACACCATCATTCAAAGGCATCGGTTCCTCGTTGGCTTTCCTTATTCATGGTCCCTTTGAGACCGCCAAAAATATGATGACTTGGGCCAGGAGCCCCATGTCTTGAGGTCACATCTTTGCTGTTCAATACTTTAAAAGAGATCTCGTCAGCAGATATGCTGAGGGCAGCACAGCCTTGGGTTCTTGACCGATGCTTCCAGGGGTGTTGGTTGTGGGCTAAAGTAAAGCGAAACCCTTGGTAACTTCAATATTGTTTTCATAATGTTGCTTATTGGCACAGTTATGAAGATCATTGTTTCCTTTATGTTGAGGCGCAAACCCCACTGAGGGCGCAAACCCTCCTGAAGGGCTGTAAACCCTACTGAAGGCTGCCTTCTTTTACCTTTGTTAGGAATTGCTTCCCATATCCTCTCGGCTTTCACCACATAAGTTGTATCATCTGCATATCACAGGTTGTTAATGAGTCTCCCTCCAACCCTGATGTAACGTTCTTCTCAAATGATGTGATCATCGAACACATTGCGCAAGGATGGTGGTAGAACACAACCCTGATGCACACCTCATTTTAAACCACAAAATCCCCTCCGCCTGCAAATCATACCAGCGAATCCAACTATTACTCAAATATATGCCACTAATTTATGCCAACCACTAATGGAAAAGATGAAGTTTTTTTTGTCAGCCTCTGTAGCCTGAAAGTGATCAAACATGCAATCAGAAAGCACTGATAATTACTGGTGTCTGGAATATGCAAGTTGGAATCACAGAAGGATCAGCAATAGGAAGATGTGGCCTTGGTGACAGTAATGACACTAGAAATCACGTGATAGAATTTTGGGGAATACCATTTTTATCAACAGCATAAATGTTGACTCACCAGGTAGAATACATCCGAACCCAATAGACTATATTTGTGGAAAGAGACAATGGAGAAGCCCAATATCAACAGCTGCCAAACTAACTGCTAACAGACCATGCATGTTCATATGTAGCTCCGAGGGAGAAAGACAAAGCTTTCTACCTTTGTAGAGTTACAGGCTCAGAAAGTCACTGTACTAGTTTGCATCTGTCTGATAGCATCAAGGAGTCAGAACTGACTTGACGGCAGTGAGTTTGGTTGGAGAGTTTGGTTGGAGAGTGCTATGTAGCACCCTGACTGACTTGTATCCTCCCTACAACTTTCTGTAAGGGGATGTCCAATTGCCTACAGATGGGCTTTGGGTTTCCACTCTTCACTACCCCTCATTCACAATGATGTGATTTTTTGTTCTGGGTCTTTGGTGCCTGGTACCTGATCCCATTGACACCTCATGATCACACAGGCTGGTGTGCTTCTTCCATGTGGACTTAGTTGCTTCTCAGCTAGATAGCCGCTTATTTATTTTCAAGCCTTTAAGACCCCAGATTCTATATCTTTTGATAGCCAGGCATCATCAGCGTTCTTCACCATATTTGCTTATGCATCCGCTTTGCAAGACAGTAAATCTTGACAGGAGCAGACAGCCTCATTTTTCTCCCTGGACGTGGCTGAGGGTTTTGAACCACTGACCTTTCGCTTAGCAACCCGATGCTTATCTCACAGAGCTGCCAGAGCGCCTTTCGAATGACATGGGAAACATTCAAAAGAAGATGGAAGAACCATCTAGAGTCCCTGGACCAAAGAGAACTGGTCGGAAGTCCAATCTATACTGAAGGCATTGAGATGTGCAACAAATAGGTGGAATGGTAGGAGCCCTCACTTTGCCTATGCCAAGAAATTTGGAAGACAGTTAACTGGCCAACCTCCTAGTACCAGGCACAGTAATCAACAAGGAAGTAACAACCCGACCCCTTGGGGATCTGACCGCGTAATGGGGGAGAGAGACAAGAAAGAAGATCAATTTCCACGCAGAGAGCGATGAGGGCTGTGCATGTAGATCTCGCGGACCAGGCAGAATCTGGGATGCATTTGGAAGCTGGCACAGCTCTCGGGATTGCCTGATGGATTGGAGGCTTAGGTGGAAGTGACAAAACGCAGCGCCTGTCTGTGAACGTGAGCTTGAAGGGACAGCCGCATAAATCCTCTCTTACACGGAGTGTTCATCGTTTCCCCTCTCTTAGGTTGGGTTCCCAAGAAGCAGAACCTGAGACAGAGATTCAGAACACATTATTGATGGGAGGAAGTGGCAATGGAGAGGGAAACAGGACTGCGATGAAGGACAGATAGGTCAAGATGGGCCGCCTTAGGTCAGATCTAGCCTTGGCTTCATCCACAGGGGCGGTGGCCCTCTGGAGTGCAAACTGCACCATGAGACAAGGGGGCAGGCTTCTGTCCTCCCCCATCCATCTGTAACTGGATAGCAGACACCTCCCAGACTTCTCCAAAAGCCAAGGGCAGTTCTCTGAGAGTCACAGGTGTCAGCTGTGAGCCTCTGAGCTCTGCAGCTGGGAGCGGAGGACAATGTTAGTCAAGGGGTGTGGTCAGGGCCCCAACAGCAGCTCCTACCTTCCACCCTAGCCCTGATAGGGGGGACTTGCAGGATTGCCAGGTGTTTCTGCCAATCACAATACGGATGTCTGACACCAGAACCTGTGCTCGACTCTCTTGGGAAGAAAACCAGGCCAACTTGGCCCAGAGCTCGGTCGACACAGCTGAGCTCCTTTCCGGATCCTTTAATTGCCAGAGCCACCGTCCTCTGCAGCCGGGCTGGCCTGGGGATTGCAGACGGGACCCTGGGTGAGGAGGTGCTGCCCCTGAGCCATTAGAAACGGCTCGTTTAATTAGTCTACAGCATGAGGAAGACTTGCATTCCCGTTTTGCAGTTGAGGAAACTGAGGCTCAGAGAATTTCAGTCACTTGTCCAAACCACAAGGCTGGAAAAATGGAGGAGCTAGGGTTTGAACTCAGGTAGTCAGGCACTATGGTTCATACACTTCAGTTACACTCAAATGCCCATGGCCCCAGAACCTCTTCAAAACACAGAGCACCCCACTGCCCCCCCTCCCCATGTCCTTTGAGAGGGGAGAGGAAGAAGGGAGGGGAAGCAGGCTGAGAGAACAGGTCCAACTATGTGGGCAGAATGGGGGAGAAAGAGTGACAGAGAGAACTCGGAGTGGGAAGGAAGCATTCATTCATATCTTGATGCCTCCTTAGTCCAGCGCGTGCTGGAGCTGTGGCCACAGCAGGAAATGACACAGACCCAACGCCTGCCTTTTGGGTGCTCTCAGTCACTGCGCACCCAGGTAAGGAGAGGAACTAAATGTAAGAGCCTCTGGGATGGGGAGAGGCTAGTAACTCTGAAGACACACACAGGGGGAAACACCGACATGGCTTCAGGATGAGGAAGGCTTCCTAGAGGCAGCGATGTTTTCTCTGAGCCCTGAGGGATGCATGGGATTTGGAAAGCCCTTGGGCAAATTGGGAAGAGCTCCGGCGCCTTAGAGATTATGGCGTTGGGCTGCTAATCTCAGGGTCTCCAGTTCAAACCCCCAGCTGCTCCTCAGCAGGAAGACTGGGCTTTCTACTCCTGTAAGGGGTTATGATCTCAGAAACTCACAGGAGCAGTTTTATCCTGTCCTACAGGGTCTCCATGAGATGGCGTTGACTCGGCAGAGAGGTGGGTTGGGTTGGGTTTTGGTTTGGGGGTAAGTGGTAGGAGAGAGGCAGAGAAGTAACGCCAGCATTGTCTAAAACCAGGGGTCTGGACTCCAGTCCTAACTCCACATATCTGACTCTGAAAGCAAGCAGCATCGCCTCTAGGACACACGCACACGCACACACACACGTGCAGCTCACTGAGGCTAAAGGAACCCTCGAATCTGTGGCCCTGGGAAAATGTTTGATCCTTGAGCCAAAAGCATCCTGTGAAGTCGTCTTCAGACTCAACAGAGGTTTTGCTGAATGAGGAAAGAAAGTTCGCCTGGCACCTGGCCCTCTGAGGCATGATCTCGCTGCGCTCAGCTTGGTAGCAGTAAAGCTCAGACGCAGCTCGGTGGGGCGGTGAGCTGACGTTCATCGTGGTGAAATAAGATGGGGAAAGATGGTGAGGCTGGGGACACAGTAACCATGTCATGGAAATGGTCTGTGGAGAAATTATTGAACGGATGTGTGATCCGCTGGATACGTTGCCACCAGAAAAGAAAACAAACTTATAAACACGCATGGAGCACCTACTGTGTGCCGAGCGCTATTCTGGGTGTTTGGGATATGGCAGGGGGGAGACCTGAGGTCCTTGTCCTGGTAAGCGTCCTGTCTAGTGGGTCCTACTCATACACCTGCCCATGAATGTGTGGCTTCTGTCCAGAGAAGGATCGGGTGGAGAGGTGGGGCCTGAGAAGGATTTGCTAAAAGGGGCTCCTGCGGTCACTTTCAAACTGAGTTCTTACCTGGAGACAAGGACCCGGCGTTGTCATCATCTTCTCAGAGCCTGTTGTGTGCATGAAGTGGGCTAATCGTTGGCTGAGCAAAGGCTGCATTGTGTGTAGCTTGGTGGTTAAGACAACGTTGAGAAGCAGCCACGACGGTGAGCCGTTTGTTCTTTATTTGCGCCCCTCAGATCAATTCCCTGTCCCGACCCCCACCCCACCCCCCTACACACTCTGCTCTGAGTACAGGCGGATCAGTCCTTCTGTGGGAACTACATTTCCCAGCCTCCCTTGCCCACTAACTTCCGTTCTAGGGTCAACCAATAGGAGGCTGCAGTGAGAGTTTTGGGGGGTGGGAGGCAAGGAGAAACCAGAAGTTGTCTCCCTCTCTGCCTTGCCTCAGATTCTCCAGGAGGATAAGTGGCTTAGGTTCAAATCTAGGGGCGCTCACTCCTGGACCCTGGTAACATCCTCTCCTCTCCTTGCACCCCAACTCCAGGATGATGGTGGCTTCTCTCTTCACGGTGTTCCCTCTGCACTTCCGGTGCCATACCCTCCACAGACCCATCTGGCATGGCTCCTGTTTCCTTAATGAACCCTGATGGCTCACCAGGCTCTGCCCCTTGACCTTTCCTCCCTGACATCACACTGAATTACGATGACCAGCAGTCATCCCATCAGTAGTTGACTTTGTGGCTGTCGTTGCCTTTAATGCTTAAATTTGTTTCATTGTTTCACACTGTGAGTTGGGTGAAGGTTCACAGAGCAGATTTGCTTTCCCTGGAACAATGCAGACCCATTTAGTTTTCTCTCATCCACGGTCATCTCCACCATGTGCCACCGCTTATCCCAGGGCCCCTTGTATTTTCTGTTTACATTCTTTCTCCTTTCCTGACCCTTTGGAACTTTGACCTTACGTAAATGCTGCCCTTCTGATAGCAAATGGTTAAGTACATACACCTCTAGTATGATTGTTCTCCTGTCGACCTGCCTGTTGTTGGGCTGACCATTGAGCTATGGGGGCGATTTCATTTCCAGACTTGAGGGGTGACTAAAGACTGTAACTTCAGGGGTCCCACCCGCCTGGTCTCTTTTGTGATTTTGAGTTTTATTCCACATTTGTCTCCCACTCTATCTGGGATCTTCTAATGCGAGCCTTTTCATTGCAGTGGCTCGCGGTAGCCGGGCACCCTCTAGTCCTTTCTGGTCTCAGGAGCCTGGAAACAGATGTTCACATGGCCCCTTAGTCCGTTGGATAAATTTTATCTATGCACCTTTGCGTTCCTTTACTCTTATTTCCACCGAGCTCGGAGAGACCAGTGTGCATTAGATGGCCACTCGCAGGCCTTTGAGGCCCCTGTCACTTCAGTAGCTGGCTCGTACACAGTATTTGCGATGTATTTTCAGCACTGCCAGGAGGGCAAGCACCTCTGTCTTGGGGAAGAAGTCCAGTCAGATGCTCTTTAGCAGGGCGGAGGGCTAAGACTTCCTCTCCCCTGGTTTGGACATGTTGTCAGGAGAGACCAGTCCCTGGAGAAGGACATTATTTGGTAAAGTAGAGGGGCGGCAAAAATAGAGGATGCTCTTCCAGGAGATGGATCCCCACAGTGGCTGCAGCAGTGGGCTCAGGCCTAACCATGGTGAGGATGGTGCCGGGACGGGCAGGGTCTTCTTCTGTTGCCTGCACGGTTGCTATGAGTCGGAACTGATGTGCCAGCCCCTCACAGCAGCAGCAGCAACTCAGGCCTCTCTCATTTAACCTCCACAGCAACCCTAGGAGGTGGTGAACTGCAGATGGGAAACTGAGCCCCAGTGACATTGAAGTCACTCGCTCAAGGCCATACTGAGAGGCGGCAGCACCATGAGACTTCTCATACATACATCACCCATGCCATAGGCCTGGCACACGAGCTGCTGCTGCTGCTGACAGCTGTTCTACGCGGTGATGCCCACCCCCACCCCACCCCCAGGCCAGCAGTAATGTCTATGTCCCTCCTCAGCTCCACTCAGGCGCCGGTGGCCACAATGCACATCGATTGGAGGCCCTCTGTGCCCCGGCACCTGGCAGAACAATCCCCCCCATTGGCCGCTGCTGGCTCCACTCCTGGTTCTGGAGGGATCAGCTGCTCTGTGCTCAGCCAGGATCGATTTCCCTTCAAGTGGCCCATATTCTCACTAACAAAGGCTCTGGTGGCCCAGGTGACAGTCATTGTCCCCTCCCCTCTGAGCCTCCCGGCAGGAGCTGCTTTCTGTCTTTGAGAAGTCTTTCCTGGAAAACTGCAAAGGAAGAGAGGACTGGCGGGGAGCCCCCATCGGGCGGTCGGCTTTCTCTGCCTCTTCCCATCTTGCTCCTCGCCATAACCTTCCCAGCGGGCTCTTTCTTGGCTTTGTGCGGCTTCCTGCTCCACCTGACACCTTTCAAGACCCTGCGTGCGGAAGGGGGTCCTGCCTGACATCTGAGCATCCCTGGCTCGGGCAGGGTCCCACAGCAAGGCACGTGGCATTCCCAGAGAGAGGAGGGAACAATTTTCAAAGGTTAGGGGCAGCTGAGGGAGGCTGCGAGCCGCAAGGCTTTAGGCTCGAGTCCGTCCATCCAGAGGTGCCTCAGAGGAGAGTGGGGGCCAACACCTTCCAGACAACCTCGGCCCCTGAATATCTGAGGGTTCTATTCTGACACCCACAGGGGGTCTCCGTGAGTCACAACCGGCTGGGGCGGGGCTGGGAGAATGGGCAAAGGTGTTTTGAAAACTCTGGGGTCAGCGACCCAGCGTACAGTGACCCCCCTCAGGCCAGAGAGGGAGACAAAGCTGTTGATGGGGATGCCTGAGGAGCTACCCGCTTCAGGAGAGGGCCACCACTGCTGCTGCCACAACCACCACCTCGACCACCATCTCTACCACCAGCTCCTTCTTCACCACCACCTCCTCCTCCTCGACCACCACCCCTCCTCCTCCACCTTGACCACCTCTACCTCCACCATCACCACTGCCCCAACCACCAGCTCCTCCACCTCCACCACCTCCACCACCACCACCACCTCCACCACCACCACCACCTCGACCTCCTCTACCACCACCACCTTCAACACCAAAACACTGCCTGGCAGGAAGAAAAGCTGTGGATTAATCTCCCAGATGGTCTCTCCTATCCTTGGTGGCACTGTACTTAGGCCCTCAGCTGCCAACCAGAAGGTTGGTGGTTCCAACCCACCCAGCATCTCCGCAGCAGAAAGAACTGGCTGTGTGCAGCTCTTCTCCATCGCCGTGAGTGGACAGAAGCCCAGGCCACAGTGCCCACCACCACCGCCATTTTTGCCCTCCAATCCCTTGGCTGCTCTCATTGGTCTGATTCATCTGGAAGCCCGAGGGCAGGGGTAGTGGTGCAGTCCACGGGGATCTGTCTCTGGGGCACTGAGGGAACAGAGATGTAGGGCGAGAAGACCTGGAGGACACTCGGACTCAGCTCACCTCCCTGCTTCCCACAAACCCACAGCTCCCACCACAGCCTAACTGCTACGGGGACGGGGATCCTTGCCCATCATAGCATCTCCACTGACCCCAGTGCCCAGGACAGTGGCTTGTAGTACACTCAAAACCCAAGCTTGCCATCACCATGCCGTCTCAGGATGACCGTCCAGGACAGGGTAGCAGTGCCCCTTGGGTTTCTGAGACTGGGACGCTTCCCGGGAACAGAGAGCCTTGTCGTTCTCCCCGGGAGCAGCTGGTTTGCAATTGCTCACCCTGCAGTTAGCAACCCGACACATTGCCACAGTGCCACCAGGGCTCCTCTGGTCGAGTGGGCACTCAGTAGGGCTCTGAGGGGCACATGGGTGCTCTCTTCCTCTGGGCCTTCACCACGGCTCTTCCCTCTGCCTGGAGCACCCTCCACCCCACCCTGCTGGCCCCTGCTCAGCCTTCAAGCCTACTTAGCTAGTGCTCCTACCAGGCAGCTGTCCCTCCCCCGCCCCCCCCCCCCAAGCCAGCCAGCCTCTGCACCCACAGTGCCCTGAGCACGTGTCACACCGGCTCTTCCTTGGTAATCTATGAGCCCTGGGGTGGCCAGGGTGGCGCTGTCCTACTTGGAGAAGACAGCAGCTGACATTTCGCGATGCTGGCATGAGCTGCTACTTTGAGTGCGTCAAGTATATTCACTCATTTGACACTCACGACAGGCCCCAGGAGGTGGCTGCTGGCACGGTCATCACAGCCGTTTGAGAGACGAGGCACCAACTCACTCACTCGCTGCCATCCGGTTGGTTCTGCCTCATGATGGCCCCGTAGGGCAGAGTTAGAACGGCCCCTGTGGGTTTCCACGATGGAAACTCCTTATGGAAGCAGCATGCTTTCTCTTTCTCCGGTGGAGCAGCTGGTGGCTTCGAATTGCTGACCTTGGCAGGTAGCAGCCCAGCATGTCACCTACTAGGCCACCAGGGCTTCTAGAATAAGAAACCCAGAGCCAAGATCTAAACTGACCGCGCCCACCTGCCAGACAGGCCCCTGGCTGCCTTTTTTGTGTTCGCACCGGCAAATCTTCACCTACTTTTAATCCATATTGAGTCACCTCACGCTAACTTGCACAAGGGGGCTTTAGAAATGAAGAAATGTAATGGGAGGCCCGGTGGACAAAAGGAAGGGAAAGATAATGGCATTTTCCCATGAACTCTCTGAAGCTCCCCAGGTGTGTTAGGCTGGTTTGTCTAGAGAGAAAGCAACAACAAAACAGTGGCATTCATCTATGTACAAGAAAGAACTTTTTTATTAAGAAGCAATTTTATGCCAAGAAGGCGCCCCAGCCCAGTCCACCTCAAGTCCACTAAGTCTGATGCTAGCCGGGGCCTCTCCAGACTCACAGGGGATCACAGAGGCCTTGGATCCAAGGTCCGTGGAAGCATGGCAGGGTGTAGACAGCCCTCAGGGTTAGGTGATCCATGCAGGGCCACCCCTGGAGGCCAACATATTCCCCTTGAAAGTCCCAGAGAGGAGGCAGGTTAAATGGCAGCGAGAACAATAGGAGGTCCCAGTTTCATCCTTATACACAGGCCACGCCCCCAAGGAGGCGTCTCCAAAGCTGTGATTGGCAGGTTGAATTCTGCCCCTAGCCAGAGGTGCCTCACTGACATCACCTCTCACTACCACACTTGATATGTTCGGGTGCGTGCGAGAAGTTGGATTAGGAATCGCCCCAGTGACTGACGTTGGTATCATCAGCCATCTATTACAGTTGGGAGGGGGCCTGGTGGTGCCATGAGTTAAGCATGGGGCTGCTAGCCGCTGGTCACCCACCAGCCACTCCACAAGAGAAAGACGAGACTGTCAGCTCCCCAAACATGTGCGGTCCCAGAAAACCGCTGGAGCAGTTACTGCTACTCCATCCTATAAGGTTGCTGTGCTCGGGGGACTGAGGCTCCAAGTCATTCAGACCTTGTGCAGCAGAGCGGGGTTTGAAGCCCGGCACCCTGGTTTTGCAGCCTGCGCTGGAGGCCACTGTACACTGCTGCCCCACCGCACGGGAGAAAGCGCTGCCTTTGAGGCATCTCTGAGCCCTGGAAAAGCCAAGCCCTGCTGCCTCCGAGTCTTTGATTGTGCCGGAAGTTGACCGCTGGCCTTTCTTCCACGTGAACTTCAATTTCCCAGTCCTCCTCTAGTGGCCAAGGGCCAAGTTCACTGTTGGCACCACGCAGGGATTCCCACTGAGCCAAAGGAACAAAAAGCTCGTGGCAGCGCCTCCTGTGTGCCATAGTGGAACTGTGTGCCCCACCCCGGGTGCTCAGCGTGGGCTTTTCAGAAGCAGACAGCCAGGCCTTTCTTCTGAGGCACCTCGGGAAGGACCTGACCCACCAGCAGCCAGTGCACCAACTGATTGTGCACAAGGTGACAAGCCAGTGATGTAAGGCAGGAAGGACGTGGGTCTCCAGGCAGCTCCGGAGCCCGGCTGTCTGCCTGTGGATGAGTTATTAGCTAGCAGGTTAGTCCCCTGCCATCTCATGGCCAACAGAACCTCTGTTCTCCCCGCACCCACCCGGGAGCCCGAGGCAGAGACACCTTCAATTTGGTGCAGGGGTGTTTCTGGCCACCGAAGCGAAATGCTTCCGCCAACCCCGGATGACAAATTTCCCCCATGACCACCTTTGCCTCGCACCGATGCATGGATTTCTGAAATCTATCCCCAGCCAATACGCCCAGCCCCCTCCCCCGCCCCGGCACGGATGGCTTCGGATTTATGCCTGAGCCAGAAATTGGATTCCTGCAAGTCGCGGAAAGTGTCTCAAAGGCTCACCCCGGCTCATTTTCACTCCTGACAGACTTCAGGGGAGAGATTAAACCTGGGTCACTGTCTTCCAGCTACGGGGCCGTCGCGGTTGGGAAATTACCTCGAGCTGGGCATTTTGCTGACATTCCCTGCCCTGTGCTTGGCCTTGTGGGGCTGGCCTGTGCCAGCATGGAAGGGAATCCCCCCTTCTGAGCAGCTACTTTAGCTCCGCGAGGTTGACTCTGTTGTTGACTGAATTCCCCATCCACTATGCTGGAGAGAGAGGAGGGTGTCTGCTTCCGTGAAATGGCTGCTAACCGCCAGGTCAGCAGTTCAAAACCACCAGGCTTTCCTCTTCCTAAAAAGAGGTGCAGTGCAGACATCCCCAGGGGCCATTCTACTCTGTCCTCTAGGGTCGCTAGGAGTCAGCATGGACCGGATGGCAGCGAGAGAGACTGAGCTTCCATAAAGGAGCCTTGGGGCACCATGGGCAGGCATGTGCTGCATTATACCATCAGGTTGGTAGGTTCTAAACCCACCAGCCTCTCACTGGGAGAGAGAAGAGGCTTTTTGCCCCTGTAAAGATTTACAGTCCTGGAAATGGAAAGAAGCCGTTCCACTCTGTCCTGCGGGGTGACTATGCATCAGAATCAACTAAATCGCAGAGGGCTCTCTGCTTGTCTGATTGACCACCTGGAAAGCCCTGCTCTACCCTGTCCCTTTGGGTCACTTTGATGGCGGAATGCACTTGATGGCGGCGGGTGAGGTCCGAAAGGAGGCGCACCAGAAGCCTGACTCTTAGCCCCTTGTGGCAAATACTGAGCTGTTCCGAGGGCCAGCGAAGAAAGCAAGCTTTTAATTCATCTCCATCGCCAGCCAGGGGTCTCCGTAACTTTCCGAGATTCTAATTAATTTGGCTGTGGCAGCGAGGGCCTCCCAGTGTGAGGGTAATTCCAGACAACTCACCCCCCCTTCCTGGCCCCCTGCCAGGAACTCAAAGACTGGGGAGGGGGAGGGCAAGTGACAGCTCCCGGATTAAAGAAGCCCTCATCTTGCAGGGGAGATCGCTCTCGCTCGCCCTGAAAAATGAGACGTCTGATGCAAATGTGGCTGCTTCTCTTTGGCACAAAAGCCCCTAAATATTAAAGAAATGAATCCTTGATGTCTACAAAGAAAAGATTAGAACCGGGACTTTCTGAAAGGAGACAGGCTTTTATGTGAACTTCTCTCCGGTCTAGCCTGTGGCGAGGATGTCTGCAGAACATAGGGTGGGGGATGGTAACCGGGGTGGGGGGCAGATAAAGGAGTCAGCCAGCTCAGGGTTCCTTCACTCAGGAAGAAGCTTCTCGGGGAGGTGCCACTGCACGGCAGATGCTGGGGGAAGGGAGAAGACACAGGGTGGGAGATGCAGGCCCCCTTCGTAACCTTAAAAGCCAACCAGACATTTGAAAAGATATCTGGCCAATAGTCTGAAAGTGTCAAGGTCATGCCATCACAGGCCAAGGGCAAACGGAGCAGGCAGATGATGACTGAACGCAGGGAGAGGTCCTGGGCCAGAAAAAAAATCTCATCGATGGGGAAAAAACAGGTGACATCTGAATAAAATCGGGCATTCAGATCTTAGAATTGTACCAAATGTTGGCTTCTTTGTTGTTCTTCTCAACTGCCATTGAGCCTCACCCTCTACCCCCTCCGTCAACTCAAGGGGGGGGGGGGACTCAGCAGATCAGAGCAGACTGCTGGGATCCAGAGGGTTTTCATGGGCAGGGTTTTCTAGAAGTAGACCACCAGGTCTTTCTTCTGAGTCTACCTTAGCCTGGGAGCTCCTCTGAAACCTGTTCCACGTCGCAGCCACATGCAAGGCTCCGCTGACAGATGTTGGTGGTAGCTGTGCTGGAGGTGAACTGGTTGGGAACTGAGCCCGTGTCTCCTGCCTGGAGGACGAGGATCTGACCACTGAGCCACCGCTGCCCTCTTCAGTGGTGCCAAGTGTGCCGTGGGTATGTGCGCTGTCAATAGCAGGGGAAGCTGGGTGAGGGGGTGTTAAAGAAATGCATGGAGGTGGGCAGCTTCTGACCTCCTCCAGCTTCACCAGGAGAAAGGAGAACCCGCATCGACATCAACCCAAAGCAGACTCCTAGGAGGTATGCCGGGATGCTCCAACTTTCTTTAGTCTGACACCAACCACCCCTCCCAAGGTCTTCTCTGCGTCTCTGCTGGCTTCCAAAGTTCATTGCAATGGCTACACAGCAGATACACAAGTGTATACTCACAATTATCGAGTTTCTTCAGGAGGCTAACAAGTTACAAATGTTTAAGAGGGTGAGGGGAAGTACTGATAGGGTTAAATGATTCAGTCAGGAGCGACTATTAACATGGTTAATTGTGAGGGCCATCCTGCTGGGTATAAAATGAGCCCTATCAGAAACAGGAATTGTATTACCCCCAAGAGAGAAGTACAGGTAGATGGGACCCCTAGGTTACAGTGCGCTGAATCTAGTACAGGAAGCAGCTGTGACTCCAATGGCGGAAAAGAGGACTGGCAAGGACCAAACAGCAGACGAGCCAAGAGCCAGAGCATTAGACAGAGTAGTAGACCTCCCAGCGCACAGAGCAGGTAAAACTGCGTGCCTTCCAGCAGGAGTCAAACTGTTATCTGTGGAGTGTGAAGACTTGAAGAACTGAATTTGGGGGAACTAGAGTTGAGTGCCTTCAGGAGGAGGCTTCTGGGGGAGTGGTGTTCCCTGTGGGTATTAATTGGCAGTTCTACAAACATTGTAATGCTGCCCAAGCAGGACAGAGGCCAGGGGGATGCATGACTGAGACCAAGGATGAGAGAGCGGCTTGCCTCTTGCCTGTGGGCATAGCTGAGAAGAAGCTGTCCTGCCCAAATAACCGTATCTTAAACGTTTGGTGGGAGTAAGACGTCTATGGCCTGAAGACACACAGCAAGTGCATTTCGTACCACAGGATTAGAAGGTGATTCTGCACTACTACCTTTGAAACATTTTAAAAGCCAGGTCTGATGGGTGGGCAATGAACAGTTCCAGAACAGTGTCTGTTCTATGTGTTGACCATAAGCCCCCCCACACACACACGTTTAACTGTAGGTGAGGAAGCTGGGACGCTAAGAGAAACCCAGAAAGATGCCGGCCCATGCCTCGGGTCACACAGAATGCAGCAGACCCGAATTTAGACAGACGCAGCTTGCGCTCGGAAACTCTATAGCTGCCTCTTTAGTCACAGGGCTTTTCGTAGGGCTACTATGTCCCTCAGGGTCTGGCCAGGGAAACACAAGATTTTCTCCTCCTGAGCTTTAATTGGGGTGGGGGGCAGTGGTCACACAGATGATGGAGGACTGAGTCTAAACAGAGACTAGAAACAGAAGCCAGCAACAGCAGAGAGCCTCTATCCCCCTAAGACTGGGGAAGGGAGGGGTTTCAGAAGGAAGAGGTGAATAAGTGGAGGCCAGTTACCAGGACCACCAATGGGAGCTGAGCCACATAGGAGATGCAGCCACTGCCAGAGTCCAGGAGGTAGAGAAGCGGGGTATTGACCCTTGCTTCTCTCTTGGTCCTGCCCTCTGATCTGCCATTAGCACCTCCCATTGGTAGAATCTTCCTAGATGTCAGAGAGCAAGGAGTTGTGGGCAATGTAGTTCTCCATCATATGGCTCGGGTTGGGGGAGGAAATGTGAGTGTGCTGGCAGGGGAGTATCCCTGTTCTTGTGTACCGGACGCTGCAGCAGTGGATGGAGCAGACGTCTCTGCCACCATGCATCTTAGCCATCAGTGTGTGTGCACCTTGTGGTGATGGTTGGGGAACAGCTTTTATCCCTCTTTTACAAGGGGAAGGTGGGAGTAGAAAGGGGGAACCGATCACAATGATCTACATATAACCCCTTCCCAGGGGGACAGACAACAGAAAAGTGGGAGAAGGGAGACAGCGGTCGGTGTAAGACATGGAGATAAAAATGTATATATATAAACAAGGGTTAACGAGGGAGGGAGGGAGGGAGAGGAGGAAGGACAATGAGCTGACACTAAGGGCTCGAGTAGAAAGAATATGTTTTAAAAACGATGATGGCAACATATGTACAAATGTGCTTGACACAATGGACATATTGTATGTATGGATTGTAATAAGAGCTATAAGAGCCCCTAATAAAATGATTAAAAAAACAACCGCCACCACCACCATATCAGAAGTCACAGAATTTCCCAGGAGAAAAGCGGCAAGTTCACCGTACATGGTTCAACCTCACGGGGTACTTGTGAAAGTGGGGGAGCAATCAGCTGCAAACCACTTAGCACAGCACCTGGCTCAGAGGAGGGGCTCAAGAAAGGTCAGCTGTCATTGCTTACGATGCTTATGCTGCTGTGCTGAGGAAACCCTGTGCTCCGCAGTGCCCCCTCCTGCTGCCATACGAGTGCATGTGTGCGTGCGTGCGTGTGTGTGTGTGTGTGTGTGTGTTGGGGAGAGTGTTACAAATTCAGGACAGTAAGCCCTCTCCACACTGTGTGTGTGTGTGTGTGTGTGTGTGTGTGTGTTGGGGAGAGTGTTTCAAATTCAGGACAGTAAGCCCTCTCCACCCCATCCCTGTACTGACAACTCCTGGGTAAAAGTCCATGAGACATGGAAGCCAGTTGCTTCCCTCCCCCATCTCTGGGGGAAAAAAAACAACAAAACAACCCTTGAATTGATTTGAGCCATGCGGGTGCTGTGATGTCAGAGCACAAAAGGCCATCGGCTGCCTGGAGAGGGGCTCAGTGGGCGATGGGGTGGTCTTGAACGTTTAGGCTCTGGCGGCTTCCAAGAGCAAGGTTTGTACTAAGCTGCCTGCCTCTTGGAGCAAAATGGGTTTGTTGTGTTGGGAGGGAGAAAGGAAGGGGATGAATGAATGAATGAATGATCCAGGACTCCTTTTGAGGACTGGTAGTCACCCCACTTCCCCTCCCACCTATCCCTCCCTGACCACAAGGCTCTCAGCAGGCGAAGACCAACTGCTCGTGCTTTGGGAGGCGCCTGATGACTCCCAGCCGTCGCGCTCGGCCCAGGCGAGCTGATACCTTCTTAAAGGCCTGTCAAGTTTCTCACTCGGGGGATTTGCCCAATATCTCGAGGCTTGACAAGGGCAACCTGCTATTATCTCAATGCTCCAAAGGGACACGGACCCATCACAGCTCCGGCATGGCAGACAAGCACATCCCTGCTCGTCCATCATGGTCCTGAGGCCATCTCCAAAGTCAGAGCGCCACTTGGGGTATCTGAGAAGATGTTTGTTGATAGACACTCGTTGTGCCCAGTCATGGGGACTCCACGGTGAACAGAACACCCAGCCCTCACGCCGTCTCGGATCAAGTTGTGGAGGCAGGTCTTGAACCAGCGGTCCTTCCAATGAGATTCTAGTGGCCACTGTGGTCAGGGATTGAAGGAGTAGGATGGGAGAATAGGATTTAACATGGTAATGTATGCCTTGTAGCCAGACCACCAGTGGCCCAGTTCCAGCTCCATCTCTGCAGGCTGTGAGCCTTGGCCTCTCTGTGCCCGAATTACTCCTTATTGTAATGTGACTATGACAATGAAGTAAGTGACTTGGCTCAGAAAACTGCTTGACACGCAGTAAGAAGCTGTGGTGCACTGCCATGAACTTGGCCCCGGACTCACGTTGGCCTGGTGCACGCCCGAACCTGCAGACGTGTTCCTGAGGCTGTAGGTTGATTGCCGATTGGGTCTTTGTGATCCAGGGAGTGTTCATCGGCTGACCCTCCGAAAGGAGACTGAGGGGGGTTCTTTTCTTCCTAGTCCATCTTAGTCTGGCAGCTCTGCAGAAATCTGGTCAGTATCACAGCGACACACAGCCTTCACAGACAGACAGACAGACAGACAGACCGTGGCTGTGCGAGAGGTCCTTTGGCCGGGAATCAAATCGGAATCTCTCAAAGGGAAGGTGCACATCCTACACCTATGTCTTAAGAAATGTGAAGTGTTCCTCTCTTGTTAGATCCACCCATCTTGCCTTCCATATACAGAAAAACATACAAAACAGAGACAAAAAGGGGATGGGGAACCCAGCAACCATGGTCACAGAAAACAGAGAAAACCCTTAAGAGAAAAGAAAGCAGAAGATATTAAATCAGTAGAATAAATTCGAGTGGGTCAAGACTTACTACCCTCTCCCTGCAGCTGCTAAACTACTTTTTGCAATGTTCTAAGTCTGGTATGTGTTAGGGCTATTCACATTCCTAGACTACGTACGGTCAGAGGGGCTTCGCCGGGGACTCAATCCACGTAGGTTCCCTGAAAAAGAATTGGGGGGCTTCTACCATCATCCATTGGTTCCACAAACCAGGTGCTTAGAATCACCTGGGGACACGGAAGGGGAGGTTATGGGGCAATGGGGGAGCCAACAGCAAAGCGTACCAGAAGAAAGAAAATGTCCCGAAGTCGATTGTGGTGATGGCTGCATCACCCTTCTTCCTATGATTGGACTAAGCCCTGGTGGCGTAGTGATGGCGAGTTGGGCTGCTAACTACAAGGTCAGCAGTTCGAAACCACCAGCCGCTCCTTGGGAGAAAGATGAGGCTTTCTACTCCTGTAAAGAGTTAGTCTCAGAAACCCACAGGGGCAGTTCTACCCCATCCTGTAAGGTTGCTATGAGTTGGATTTGACTCCATAGTAATGAGTTTTTTAAATTGAATTGAATGATAGGCTAACTATATCTCAATTAAAAATAGATCTATTTTAATGTAAGCATTCAGGGAAAGTTCAGGATGCCTCAAGAGCTTCTGGGACAGAAGTAGCGTAACTTAGGGCAGGGACATTGAAGGCTGCATTTGGACGAGATGATGCTGGAGCCCAAAAGGGGGAAGACAGGAGAGTGTTGATGGTGGAGGCTCCAGTGAGTACAAAGACCTAGAGGTGAGGAAGGTGCCGACTTACTCCGGGAAGACAAGGATGCTTAGCTGGGATGAGAGCCCGAGACAATGTCAACCTGACCCCAACATGACATCCTGAAGATGTGAGCATCGTGCAAGAGATAGAACCTCCCCAGGCCATGTTCCATCCAGGAGATTCTGTAGGACAGGAAGCTGTTTGGCCTGTGTGAACCTAGGGTAGAGTGAGTGCCTTAGACCCTGTCCTCGGGGGTCAACGCAGGCATGTCTTGTCCCCCTGCCTCCATAACTGTGCTTCCTCTACGTCCTCATTGTCTGGCCACCTCAGCCCCACCTCCACGGAACATTGAAGCATGAGAGGTTCACCCCCTCTGTCTCAGTTTTGACCCCCAGGAAGAGTTAGTGGCTGACTTGCTTGTTAGGGTTTTATGAGGGTTCTCTGACCACGACCAGTGAGCGACATGAGTGTAATGGCCCTTGTGAGGTGTCATGGGGCCAGCTGTGACTCAAGTCCATCTCACGGAGGGCGCCCCTGGTTTCCTCCGACCCTCTGCTTGACCAACCAGGATGGGATGTCCTGTCCTAATGATTGGCCTTTGCTGAGGCCACGTCCAAAGTAAGGAAGGTCACGCTGGCTTCTGAGGGGCATTCCGATCATGTCTGCTCTCGGCTGATGTGTTCGTGTCTTGGCAGCGGGTGTGGTGTGTTCGATGTTCTTCACCAGCCTCACCGTGCGAGTGCATCAGCCGTTCCTTGTCTTTGGTTTCCGTTGTCAGAGGTGACGGAGACCATCGCTTGCATCAGCTGCACCTCAGCTGTCAAGGTCGGAGCTTTGGCCTTCGATTAGTCATCGTGGCGCGCGTGGGGGCAGGGCATCCTCCGTGCTCACGGCGGTGTGAACTGCGCACGATGCTCATTCGGTCACTCGCAAGGCGGATGCAGGAATTGACTCCACTTTACCCAGGAGGAGACAGGGACCCAGAGAGGCTAGCCCGTTGGGACCCACAAACCCATGGTCTGATCCCGGGCTCTGCTCTCCATCCTCTCGCTCTACTCTGCTATCCCAAGTAGGGGTAAGAAGTAGAGAAAAAACAAAAACCACCCAAGCTGCTTCTATCGTAAGGATGCTGTCCGTAAGACGCTGGTGACGTCACACAGAAGCCTTTTTGGGAGGGCCGTGGGAGAAATCCCTGCCTGTTCTTGGTACCCGAAATAGTTCCTCTTTCTCCTGAGCATCTGGCCTGCTTTTGTTTTCGGACTCCAGGGATCGCATCAATGACCAGCTTTCCCTTTTTGAGTTGGCTGCTAAGGAGCGGGGAGCCAAATTTATGGCCCAGCCATATGCTGGTGGGCTCGGGGTTTGGAGGAAAGAGTTTTTCTTAGCCTCGTTTTTGGCTCTGTCTTCGGTCTTTACTTTGTTTTTCTTCTTTGCCTCCCTTGCATATGGAGAAAAATGTTTTGGAAGGATCTTTCAGAACAATCTTTATAAGGGACAATAAGTGCTGACTGTAAGAAAGCTCGATCTAAGGTCCACTTAAAGACCGCTGTGGAAACCCCTGCCATGGTTCGGTGCCTTCCGGTCAGAGCCCACTCCTGGACAACAGAATGAATGACCCGAGGCCTGGGCCTTGGCCACCCTGACAATGGTGACCTTTGACCCCTTGGTTGCAGCCCCAGTGTGTTGGAGCCTAGCCCATTGAGAGTCCTGGTCTTTTTAGCATGAAGCCCATTCTCCAGGGACGAGTCCCCCCTGAGGCTAGGCCCAAATTATTCAGCCGTATACACCGACCCCTAATGTCAAAGATGAAGAAACGGAAGTTTTTTGGTTTTTTTTGTACACATCTGCAGCCTGACCTGGATCAAGCATGCAGTGGACATGCATGGACGGTCACTGGGGAATGCAAAACAAAGTGCAAATGTTGGAAAGGAAGAAGGATCGGTAGTTGGAGAGGATGGCCTCCGTGACAGAAATGACAGCAGCGAACCAAGGGCAGGGTTTTGCAAGGCCGATGATGGATGCATCAGAAATGCCTTTTCTTTCCCAACACAAAAATCCTTGCCAACCTCCCTGTTTGAGTGGCTGCATACCCCCCGATTATTGGACAGCTAGGGAGAGAATTTCAGTTGTCCAATTTGTTTTAACATCCTTGTAGTCAACGGTTTCCCTAGGCCAAATTCTGGGACTCAGATTGGCTGAGTTAAATGCCAATGCAGAGACCTATTTGGCTATGGCTTGGCAAGCTGCCAGTCCAGAGACGTCTAATTCCTGCTCTTGTATTTAATTGGAGCTATCTCATGATGTTTTGCATATCCTTGTAAGCCACTTGGAATCCTCTCTGGAACATGGCAGGGGACAAAGAAATATATAAGCCCTGAGACAACTCTGCTTCCTGATTGAATTATCCCGCCTCAAGCACACTGATAGCCTCACTTATTAAGAGGCAGGCTCTTTTGCTCTAATCCCCGATAGCCAATGCTTAATGGGTGGCTGCCCCAGGATCCTGCAGAAATCCCTCTGTCCCCGGGAAGCACCCGGACTTGTTTTTCTGAACCAAGACGTTAGGGGGGCAGTGAAGCTGGAGGCTGAACTGGTGATCACGGGCATGGCAGCGAGAGAAGCTTCTCCTGTGTGGCTCATCTTCCGTTAATCCTGGACCTCTAACGGAGCCTGATGCTTAATTGGGGCAGCAGCCTCGGCGAAAGTATTTTAAAAACCCCAGCCAGGAAAGACGGCTTAAGGAACAGCTACTTGAGCAGAGAATTTACCCTCTTAGAGCTCATTAGCAGGAATATTAAACTCGGAGCCAAAAGCTCAGCCAAGAGTGTGGCTGCATCTCTAGCACACAAGACACAGACCACCTGATGGGGAACTTGTGTATCTGAAGAGCTGGGTGGGGGAGGGCAGGCATGGAGGGGGCTCACGTCTGCCCTTCTGTTCATCTCCCTTAGGTTAAGCCATTCTCTGTCGTGGGGGCTCTCACCTGCCAAGGGTTCGAGACCCATGATTCCAGTCTGGGTGAGCTGACATTTGGACTCGCCCAATGTCAAACCTCTGGGGACATCCCAATGGCTCCTTGGGGACATGAACTTGACTGTCTGTTTGAACTTGAACCCGCCGGGCAAAACTCAGGAGCTCCGTGAGCCGAGATCTGGCAGCCAAACCCCAGGCATTTAATGACCCTGCTGCAGGGAACACTCCTGTGATGTGCTTCCAACGCCGACGATTAGTTTAGGAAAGCCACGGAGGCCTTCGCTCCGCGCCGCTTAAATCTCGCTTCTCTTTTACAATTCAATATTTTATATGTGGAGAGAAAATGGCTTGTTTGCTTCAAAAGAAACGCTAGGACATGTAGGAAAGAGGCGGTTAATTATGTTTAAAGGGGCTGCTTCGTCTCTGCACAAAGGAGGATTTTCCAAGAGGGCGGGGGCCGGTCCAAATTGTCTGGGGCTCACAGCCAGGAGCGCACCGGCAGGGCTGCTTGGGCACCTGCTCATTTATTCATTTCAAAGACCTGGATTTTGTCCCGAAAAAGAGGCAGCATGCATTCTGCATTCTTCCAGAACTGATGGGGAGAGGGTTTGGGGGGTTTTTTTTGGTGGGGGGAGTCACAGTTCTCATCTAGGTCAGGCTGCCTTAGAAAGGTTCATCTGGGAGGGATTCCACGGAGCACCAGTGGGGCCAGGGCTGACACAGGACGAAAAGGAAGTCCCTGAAGGGTAAGTTATTGAGCAAGCTGACGTATTGAGCAGACTGCTGTGGGGCTGCCTGAGAGACGGCAGAACCCAACCCTCACTGGTCTCCAATGAAGGCTGGTGGGTTTGACTATCTCCTGTGAGTCGCTGGGAGGACTTCCTGTCTACCAAGGCAGGGTGGGTTCCGACCCCAGAGCAAGCTCTCCAGCACAGGGAATCCTGGGCACTTCACAGTGAGGCAGCTGGGTCACATCTGGGTGCAAGGAAGGCAGGGACAGTGAAGTGAGTTACTGCCATTTGTGCATGGAGGAGGAAGTACGGAGTCTTAAAGAAGGGATTGTCTCTGATTTAGGGAATGGTTTATAAAAGTCAGAGAATGACTATTTACACTGGTTTCCAGTATTGAAACATTGAATTCTTTCGGTCTGATCTTGACTATTTTCCCACTTGAATTTAGAGACCATCTGGAGAATCGATCTGACACCCTGAACCCCAATGACCACAGAGTAGATGAGTTGTAGGATATCAGGTACATCAGACATGAAGAAAACTAGTTATTAAAAGCACATGGGGGAAAAAAGACCAAAATGGATGTCAGAAGAGTCTCTGAAAGTTGCTCTTGAACACAGAGTAGCTACCGAGAAAGGAAGCAGAAGAGCTGAACAGGAGACTTCAAAGGGCAGCCTAAGAAGACAAAGGAAAGAATTACAGTGACATATGCAAAGAACTGGGGTTAGGAAACCAAAAGGAGAGAAGATACTCATCATTCCTCCAGCTGAAAGAATTGAGGATAAAATTCAAGCCCTGAGATGCAATAATGAAGGATTCTACGAGCAAAAGATTGAGCAACACAGGAAGTATCAAAAGAAGCTGGAGGGAATATATTGAATCGTTGCACCATAAACAACGGATCAACGTTCTCTGTTTTGCATGGCAGCCATGTGTATTGGAGCCAGAGGTACTCAAGGAAGAAGTTCAAGCTGCACTGAAGTTACTGGAAAAAACCAAGCTCTAGGAAGCGATGTTTCAATGAACCAGTGCGATGCTGGAAGCACTCACTCACCGAGATCAAGAAGTTGGAATGCAGCTCCCTGATCAACCAACTGGAAGACATCCATATTCATGCCCATTCCCAAGAAAGGCGATCCAACAGATTGCAGAAAGAATCAAACATCATTAACATCACACACGAATACAACGCTGCTGAAAAACAATTTAAAAACGGTTGCAGCATACCAACAGGGGACGGTCAGAAATTCAGGCTAAACTCAGAAGAGGGTGTGGAACAAAGGATATCATTGCGGATGTTAGAGGGATCTTGGCTGAAGCAGAAAATACCAGAAAGATGTTTACTTGTGTTTCGTTGACTATGCAAAAGCATTTGACTGAGGGGATCATGACAATTTACGGACAACGTTGCAAAGAATGGGAATCCCAGAACGCTTCCCTGTGCTCATGAAGCACATAGACCGAGAGGCAGTCGTTGGAACAAAACCACAGGGAACTGCGTCAAAGTTAGGAAAGGTGTGAGTCAAAGTTGGACCGCCTCACCACACGTATTCAATGTGTACGCGAGCAAGTCACCTGAGCTACTAGTCTGTGGCATCAGGACTGGAAGGAGGCTCATCAACCATCCACAACAGGCAGATGACGCAACCTTGGGTGCTGAAAGTGAAGCGGGCTTGCAGTCCTCAGTGACTAAGATCGAAGCCGACAACCTTCTATGTGAATTATCCTTAGCAGAAAGGAAACTATCCTCACAACCAGACCAATAAGCTGAGAAAAGATTGAGGTTGTCATGGGCTTCATTTGAGCTGGATCCATACACAACACACTGGTGCGGCACTGGGCGGGCTTCCGGTCTGCTGTACACCAGGTCGCTATGAGTTAGAACCGACTCAATGGCACCTAACAATAATCAGTACCCGTGGGTGTAGCAGTCAGGAAGTCAAAGGACATAGTGTACTGGGAAAATCTGCTGCAAAAGACCTCTTCGTTAAAGTGTTAAAAAATAAGTACATAGAAAGCAAATGTGTTGAGGATGATGATGGCAACAAATGTACAAATGTGCTTGACACAGTGGACGGATGGATGGATTGTGATCAGAGTTGGACGAGCCCCCAATAAAATGATTCAATAAATAATTTTTAAAAAGATTCATAAGAGCCCTCAATAAAAATTTTTTTTAAAGTAAGTACGTCCCCATGGTATTTTCAAATCCTCCTCTGTATGGGAAAGCTGGACAATGAATAGGAAGCATGAAGAAGTGATGCTTTCGGGTTGTGGTGTTGGTGAGGAATTCTGCATATACCAGAAGAACCAGCTGGCAGAAGGAACAAAGAAACCTGTCTTGAAAGTACAGCTAGAACGCTCCTTAGAAGCAACGATGGCGAGAGTTGGTCTCAAGTACTCCGGGCATGGTATCAGGAGGGGACGCGGCCCTGAAGGGCATCAAGCGCTTGGTAAAGACTCTCAGCCAGGTGACTGACACCGTGGCTCCAACAAGAAACTCAGACACAGCAAGGACTGGGAATAGGGCGCAGGGTGGGGCAGTAATCAGAGCAGGAGGTGGTTGTGAGGCGGCTCGATAGCACTCAGCATCAACAACAAATCTTGACAGGAGTAGATCGCCAAAGCTTTTCTTCTGTGCCACTGCTTGAGAAGTATTTGTTGAACAAATGAAATCATGATGTGCTGTTAAAAAACGTTCTGGAGGAACCGATGACAAGAATCTACGTGCAGCCTCCTCCTGGCGGATGGACAGCAGAGAAGAGGGGGAGGGGGAGACGTCGGACAGTGTAACATGTGACAAAATAATAATAATTTATGAATTAGGAAGGGTTCATGAGGGAGGGAGCCGTGGAGAGGGAGGGGGGGAAATGAGCAACCGATATTAAGGGCTGAAGTAGAAGGCAGATGTTTTGAGAATAATGATGGCAACAAATGTCCATATGTGCTTGACACCATGGATGGATGGATGGATTGTGATAAAGATTGTACGAGCCCCCAATAAAATGATTAAGAAAAAAAAAACCTTCTGTTCGGAGGAAGCTCAAGGGCGCCTGAGCTGAGGGCCAGCAGCTCCATCCAGGGAGTAACCAACCCCATGCTTCCCTAAAAGGGTTCCTCAGATCCCTCCAGAAGCTGGTCCGACTTTTCGGTGACAAGTGTCCCTTTCTCTCCCCTTGTGACTCACTCGGCTCTCCAGTGAAGCTCTAATGTCCCTTCCCTGAAATGTCCAGCCTGGATAAGACTACGGCACTCCAGCAGCCTGTGGTTCTGGACGCATTCGTGGGATATGTGTTTGAAGTCTGTCTCCACCGTGAGCTCCATGGGGCGAGTTTCCTTCATTCCCTCTTCGTGACCTCTGCCGCAGGCCTACGCCTGGCCCAGAATAGTCACTCGCTGGATATTTTTAAATACGTCGGGAGAAAGGAAGGCTCTCTGGAGTTCTCCATAGATGTCAGCATTTCAAAGTCTCTAGTAAGTGCTGTCGAAAAGAAACTTTTTTTATCCCACCCACAAAGCGTGAATCCACTTGACCAGCAGAAATGTTTGCAAACACGCCGGTTAGGCTCATCCGTGCTTCAAGGAGAATGGCTTGGGAACCACAGCCGTTGAGTGTTATAAACAGACCGGAGGTTTACTGTACGAGTCTGAAGGTAGTGCCTTGTAGTCCAGGGTCCAGAAAGTTCCAGGAGCTTTCTGTCATCCTTTAACTGTCACTTTACCTGGGCTTCTTGGAGGTGAGAGGAGACGAAGGTCATGCTAGCTGTTATTCGGTCAGGTGTGAGCCTATTGCTAGAGCCACTCGGTCAAGCCATCTCGTTGAGGGTTTTCCTCGCTTTCGCTGCCTATTTCTGCAAGCACGCGATCCTTTTCCAGGGACTGGTCTCCCAAAAGGTCAAAAGTACGTGGGACCAAGTCTCACCATCCTTGCTTCTCAGGAGCGTCCTGGCTGTATGTCTTCCGAGACAGATTTGGTTGGTCTTCTGGAAGTCCAGGATTCTTCTCCAACACCATCGTTCTCATGCCTCAGTTCCTCTGTCTGAACTGTCACCTGCTTATCCAACCACTGAAAATACCATGGCTGGGGTCAGCTGTACCTTAATCTTCAAAATGACAGCCTGCTCTTCAAGACCTTACAGAGCTCTTGTGCAGCAGATCTGTCCAATGTAACCCATCCATGGGATTCTCCACTGCTGTTTCCATGAACAGCAATTGTGGGTCCTAGCAAAGGGAAATCCTTGATAATTCATTCTCCTCCTCCATTTATCATGATGATGTCTATTGGTCCCTTAGATACAGCCACAGCCTATCTTGTCACCATGGGCGTGGGAAGTCGAGAAGGAAGTCCAACTTGGGGGTCGTTTTGAGTGGGGGATTGTGGAGGCGGGGTTGTGCGGTGTATAAGAGAATGAATTTCCGTCTTGTGGAAGGGCTCCGATTCCTTAATTCCCTGGAATGGGAGGGTGAGTTTCAATTCCCTCCATTGCTGCCTCATCATCCTTCTTGAACCCTTGGCCTTTCCATCGGAAAAACGGCGCTGCATGAGGATGGACTGAGCTCAGCCCAGGGCCTGGCACACTCCGCTGGCCAAAAAGGGCATCTGTCGTGACCCTAGGGGGTGGTTCGAACCCCCTGTTGGGTGGTTGCTCTCTGACCCCAGCCTGACCTCTCCACAGACCCTGTTCCAGAGCCCAGAGGAGGGCTGGCAGCTGTACACCTCAGCGCAGGCCCCGGATGGAAAATGCATCTGCACCGCAGTTATCCCTGCACAGAGCACCTGCTCCCGAGACGGCCGCAGTCGAGAGCTTCGGCAGCTGATGGAGAAGGTAGGAGCCTTCCAGGGCCTGAGGGACTGAGACCGTTCCTTGTTCCACTGTACCCTCCCTCCACCCCATGCAGGTCAGAGGGGACCAGGAGGGCTGTTGGAAGCTGGCTGAGAATCCAACTCCGCTCCCCTGGCTATATCTTTCAACATCTGTTCATTGTATCTTTCAAGGAGGAGCTAAGCACTATTGAAGGGGTTGGGGTGGGGAAGAGGACCCCAAGTGCATCATCAGAGCCTCCTGGGTATGAACTCAAGGCTCGCCATGGGTGCCCCACTCATAAGACGCACCATGATGGAGAAGGGGCTTTGTGTCCAGACCTTGCGGGGGTGAGGTCTCCCCTGCACACCAAGACTCACCTGTAGGAGCTGGCCCCTCGTGCTGATGGATACGAAAGCTCCCCACCTGGTACATTCCAAAGAAGGGTCAGTCTCCCTTACAGTCTCACCTCTAACCTCATTGCTGCCCAGGCCAGTCCACTAGTCAGCTCTGAGGTTGCTGCCCACAGGACTGTCCAGCCTCCCATCTTCAGGCTACAGAGGAGGTGGCTGAGGCCCAGCATAGACAAGAAATTTGGTGGTCCCATCCACCAGCTCCTGCCCTGCCCACAGCACTGGGACTGCTCTCTCCAGCAATTTGCCCCTGGTGGTTAACAGTGACTTTCAGTGGCCACAAGGAACCCTGGGGGTGTTGAGGGGCTTAAGAGCCGGCCTGCCAACAGCAAGCTCAGTGGTTCCAACCCACAGAAGGACGTTGAGGTTGTCTGCTCCTGTAAAGATTTACAGTCTGGTACCAGGCATCATCAGAACAAAAAATCATATCATTTTGAATGAGGGGGAGTGCGGAGTGGAGACCCCAAGCCCATCTGTAGGCCACTGGAGATCCCCTGGCAGAGGGGTCTCGGGGAGGAGACGAGCCAATCAGGGTGTGATGTAGCAATGATGAAACATACAACTTTCCTCTAGTTCCCAAATGTTTCCTCCTCCCCACCCCCCACCGCCACTATCATGATCTGAATTCTCCCTTGCAAGTCTGGCTAGACCAGAGGATGTACATTGGTACAGATAGGAACTGGAAACACAGGGAATCCAGGGTGGATGATTCCTTCAGGACCAGTGGTGAGAGTGGCGATACTGGAAGCAAAGAGGGAGGGTGGGTTGAAAAGGGAGAACCGATTACAAGGATCTACATGTGACCTCCTCCCTGGGGGGCAGACAACAGAAAAGTGGGTGAAGGGAGACGTCGGACAGGGCAAGATATGACAAAATAATAATTTATAAATTATCAAGGGTTTCAGCAAATGATCCCTGAACTAACTACAAGCTTTTCTCTTGTGAAAAAAAAAAATTATCAAGGGTTCATGAGAGAGAGGGGAGTGGGGAGGGAGGGGGGAAATGAGGAACTGATGCCAGGGGCTTAAGTGGAGAGCAATTGGTTTGAGAATGATGAAGGCAACGATTGTACAAATGTGCTTGACACAAGTGATGTATGTATGGATTGTGATAAGGGTTGTATGAGCCCCTCATAAAATGATTTTTTAAAAAGATTTACATTCTGGGAACCCCCCAGGAGTGGTTCTGCTCTGTTGGTTAGGGTCTCTAGGCGTTGGAATGACTGGGTTATTGGCGCCCACGGTCCGTCTCGGGCTGTTGTGTTTCTGACAGCTTACAAGCTCTCACAACAGGAAGCACTGTTCAGGAAGGTCTGCGTGTTTCGAGAAGCATCCTCAGTGGTGTCTTTGATGGAGTTCACCTCAGCAGGGTAGAGGTAGGAGGAAGGGGACCCCACAGAAGACAGAGGGTTGTTGGGGGGGATTTGCGTTCCTGCGTTCAGCTGCAAAGTCATTTGTGGAGCGGCTTCGTTGAGCCGGGCTACACAATGGGGGTGTCAAGGTGGATAAGATGCAGCTGATCCACTCACCTGCCGGAAGCAGACGAGTGAGACCATTCCAGAGGATAGCTAACCTGGGCAAGAGGAGAGTACAAGGTGGTCAGGAAAGGCCCGAGAAGGTGAGACACGAAGGATGGCAGAGAGTCAAGGGGGCAGCCGTAGAAAGATGGAGGAGGCTCAGCGTCCCAGGTCGAGGGGCCAGCAAGCACAAAGAGGTGGAGTAGAGCAGCTCAGAGCCCGAGGACGAGTGTCATGAGGACAGAGAGGGTGAGGGCGCAGGACCTGCAGGTCTCGGTGAGCAGGGGAAAGAGGTGAGCTCTCTCTCTGAGAGCTCTCTCTAGCTGCTCTGAGGACTACTGACCGCAGGTCTTGCGGAAAGCAGGGAGGAGGTGCTTGGTTGCCGTGGCTTGCCCAGGTAGGAGTCTGGAGGGGGTGGATGGATTGAGGATGGCACATGGAGGTTCCTAGTAGGATCAGGGAGGAGAAGGTGCCCGGCCCGTTCAGTATTGGGCCTTGTCTGTAGCTTCCCTGAGAAGGGGTGTGAGAAAGGAGTCTCTGCTCCCTAGCTGTCCCCCTCCCCAGGTCCAGAATGTGTCCCAGTCCATGGAAGTCCTTGAGTTGCGGACGTATCGGGACCTTCAGTATGTGCGTGGCATGGAGACCCTGATGCGGAGCCTGGATGCACGGCTCCGGGGGGCCGATGGGTCCCTCTCCACCAAGAGCTTCCAGGTGGGTTTCTCAAGATTTGGGTCAGAGTTCGGGGAAATCGTTCGGGGTGGGGGTGGGAGGGGGTTAATTATTTCCAAGAGTGGGGTCATATCCTGGAATAGCCAAAGGTTGGCTGCGATCTAGAACCCATCGAGAGAGGTCCGGCGTGAGTCAAAATATCAAGGGCCAGATAGGCATCAAAGATGATAGAGTGGCCCCACCGGGAGGGTGGAGGGAGGGTGGGTGGAAAGGGGGAACTGATTACAAGGATCTACATATAACCTCCTCCCTGAGAGATGGACAGCAGAAAAGTGGGTGAAAGGAGATGTCGGACAGTGTAAGATATAACAAAATAATAATTTATAAATTATCAAGGGTTCATGAGGGAGGGGGAGCAGGGAGGGAGGGGAAAATGAGGAGCTGATGCCAGGGAGAGCAAATGTTTTGAGAATGATGAGGGCAACACATGTACAAATGTACACAAGTGATGGATGTATGGACTGTGATGAGTTGTACAAGCCCGCAATAAAATAACTAAAACAAAAAAAAAGATAAGAGATGAAGTGAGGGTCAAAGGTGGAAGCTGGGCATAGGTCAAATGTCAGCATTCAAGATCAGTGATGGTGTCACCTGGGTGGGCAGGAACTGAAGGACAGGATGACAGAACTGCTGCCCCTGAGCCTAGTGCTGGAGCAGTACAAGGCAGACACACGGACCATCGTGCGCCTTCGGGAGGAGGTGAGGAACCTCTCCGGCAGCCTGGCAGCCATCCAGGAAGAGATGGGTGCCTATGGGTACGAGGACCTGCAGCAGCGAGTCATGGCTCTGGAGGCCCGGCTCCATGCCTGCGCTCAGAAGCTGGGTATGCTTCCCTCCTGTCTCTGACCCCTGACCTTCACGCCCAACCTCAATACCACCCGGGTGCCCAGAGCCTGAGCATGATTTAGATCTCTAACCTCTAAGCTTTGACCCCCGACCTCCCGACACAGGCCGAACCTGTCCTCAGAAGGTGTGCTCGGAATGGTCCCCGATCCTTCACTTCCAACTCCCTACTTCCCCAACTCGATTCCATATTGGGGCCAGATATCTGTCTCCTTCTTCACCCCGGATCCAAGCTCTTCCCATCTAGATCCCCAATACCTCACCCTTGCCCTGCCCCCCTTGAACGCTTCTCACCCCACGCTCACTCCTGTTCCGGCCCTCAGGCTGTGGGAAGCTGACTGGGGTCAGTAACCCCATCACCATTCGGGCCATGGGGTCTCGCTTTGGCTCCTGGATGACTGACACGATGTCCCCCAGTGCGGATAGCCGGGTGAGTGACCGGGCCAACCCATGGGGAGGGGGAGGGATGTAGCCCATGGCTGCCCAGCGATGCCACACTGGTGACTCCTGTGGTCCACAGTGTGGCGGTGTGTGGACCTCCCCTTGATGGTTTAGTGACCACCAATGACCAAGGGCTTTGCCATCCGGTGAACTCACAGAGCCTGTTAACCTCCCATCATGACTGTATAAGGACTAGTGGTTACTGAGTGCCACCGACCAGCTCCCAATGACCATTCATCGCTAAGTTACCCAGTGACCAGTCCTTTCCCAAGGGTTACAGATTGGCCCCCTCTGGCCCCATTGAGTGACATCTGGACTTAGAGTTGTGACTGCCATGTGACCCCCTGCCTAGAACTATCTATCAACAATGACCTTCCTAGTGACTAATGGGGCCACCAGGTGGCCGTGGCACGTCATAGGTTACAGGGAGTGGCTAACCGCCAATCCATTATGATCATTAGGTTCTCGGGGATTATGAGAAACGAGTGGCTAACAGCTTGGGTTTAGCATCAGATTCCTATGCCAGTCCCACTACTGCTTCGGGGGGTCCCTTAGTGCCTCCGAGCTACAATTTCCTGACCTTCAAAATGACCGTGATTCTATCAGCGCAGTGGAGTATGAACCACTTAGCCCAACAGGCAGTCCTAACAAGGGTGCTCGAAAGTGCTGATGAGCACGATGGTGATGGCCCTAGGTCAGGGTTACAGGTGTGACCCCCATGGCGATGAATTCAAATGAGCTTTAATCAGGCCGTGCCTTCCCAGGGTCCACTGACTGTCCAGTGCCCAGGGACCGGTGACTTTCTGGGCCACGTGAATCCCCAGGACTGCAATTCCCCATGCTCCTTATGGACCGGGCACCGACCACTTAGTGTCTGTCTCCAGGCATTCCCTGACCAAATGATCTCAGTCATTGAGACGGGGATTGGGCATGAGTGGTCAGACGACCTGTTGACCTCAAGTGACCCTGGCTGACCCCTCCCTCGCTGCTGGGAACCCCGGGGTCACACCAGTGACCAACGACTGCTCTTGCAGGTCTGGTACATGGATGGCTACTACAAAGGCCGGCGGGTCCTGGAGTTCCGCACCCTGGGCGACTTCATCAAAGGCCAGAACTTTATCCAGCACCTGCTGCCCCAGCCGTGGGCAGGCACGGGCCACGTGGTGTACAACGGCTCGCTCTTCTACAACAAGTACCAGAGCAACGTGGTGGTCAAGTACCACTTCCGCTCCCGCTCCGTGCTCGTGCAGAGGAGCCTCCCGGGCGCAGGCTACAACAACACCTTCCCCTACTCCTGGGGTGGCTTCTCCGACATGGACTTCATGGTGGACGAGAGCGGGCTCTGGGCCGTGTACACCACCAACCAGAACGCAGGCAACATCGTGGTCAGCCGGCTGGACCCACACACCCTCGAGGTCATGCGGTCCTGGGACACCGGCTACCCCAAGCGCAGTGCCGGCGAGGCCTTCATGATCTGCGGCGTGCTTTACGTGACCAACTCCCACCTGGCTGGGGCCAAGGTGTACTTCGCCTACTTCACCAACACGTCCAGCTACGAGTACACGGACGTGCCCTTCCACAACCAGTACTCCCACATCTCCATGCTGGATTACAACCCGCGCGAGCGCGCGCTCTACACCTGGAACAATGGCCACCAGGTGCTCTACAACGTCACGCTCTTCCACGTCATCAGCACGGCAGGGGACCCCTAGGGGCTGCCACACCGGGGCCCCCGGGGGCCCTTCCCACGCTGCCTGTCTCCCTTGTGAATTCTCTGCTGTCTCTCGTGGCTCCTCTCCCCGCGCCCCACTTCTTTTGCGCCCCCTGCCTTTCTGCCAAGCTTCTGTTCGGGCCCCTGTATTTCTGCCAAGACCTCTCTTTTTTCCCTCCCCTCTCCTTTTGATACTTCATTTCTATATCTTACTGCCCTCTCCTTGCCATGCCCCCCCCCCTTTTTTTGGGATGTCCCTGTTTCTTTCTACCTCTTTTCATCAATGACTTTCCGGTCTCTGTTCCCATCTGTTTCTCTTTGATCTCTCGCCTCCCTCTCTGCTTCCCACCCCCTCCCCTCCCCACCCCCCTGCCCTTCTTCCAAAGGAGTTGAGTGCATGCATCTGTTCCTTTTTTTATTTACACGTTTTCTTTCTGGGATTGCTGGAATAAACGGGACCTTTGACACTAGGGCACTTGGGTCGTTCTTTTGCGTCCAGTGGGGCTGAGAAGGGGTCAGGTGGACGCCGGCTCCTGGTGGGGCTGGGGACCCCTGGTCCCACGACTTGAGCTTAAGTGACCTAAGGAGAGTGGGGCTAACATCGGGGTGCGGCTGGCCACTCACCACTCCCTGAAGCAAAACCCAACGCAGAAATGGTTCCGATCGAAAACAATTTGTTTAAAAGCAGTGTGATCCAAACAACCAAGGAGATGCTCGAAACGATGAAAACTGGCCTCAAATGAATATGCCCATCAGGGGTTTTCGCTGATCGATCACGCTGGCGCATTCGCAGAGTAGTCTGGCAACTTTTTCAGTTTTTAACAATTTGGCCGCTCTTAAGAATTTAGATGTTTTTTTTTTCTCTTTAAAAAAATACTCCATTTACTTTCGGCATTTCAAAATCATTTTAAGCAAATCTTATCTGGTCTAACAGGACACCAGGAGCACACTGTGCTCAATGCCTTTGGTGAATACGCTACCTGCCACCCCGTGCCCCTGTCCTGGAGCCCACTGTTCTGGCCGGGACTGCCAGGGACAGGCAAGGGCAGGGGATCTAGATGGCAGGAAGGTAAAACAGGGCGTCTAGAAGGGATTGACCCAAACTCAGGACCACTCTCTGGCATTGTCGGTTCTAACTCATAGCGACCCTATAGGAAAGGGTTACAACTGCCCGGTGGGTTTCTGAGACTGTACTTCTTGATGGGAGTAGAAAGCCTCATCTTGCTTCCGAGGAGCAGCTGGTGGTTTCAAACGGATTTTCGTCTACAGTCCAGCCTGTGAGCACTACGCCATAAGGGCTGGAAGAAGGGGCAGACTAAACCCCAAATCTTAGAGAGAAGACTAAAAGGAAGCTGGGAGCCACAGAGGGGGCCCAAGATGAGGGTGTGCATCAGCCAGATCTCCTGGCGCTCTCGGTGACGTGACTGTGGGGCTGGGGACCATCTGAGTGTCATGGGGTGTGACAGCGTGGAGGACAGCAAGAGGGTGGGGATTTGTCTTTGAGGTCAAGTTCTCCTAAATCCAGGAGAGGATGGAGGAGGTGGTGGTGCAGAGGACCCCTGTGCTCCCCCAACTTATAGCCCCCACTGAGTCTGGATCAGGAACCTTATGAAAAGTACCCTCGTGGGGTAGTTATGATGGAGGCCAGAGTGGAAGAGCAGCCCCACCCCCACCCGGTCCCACCCCATCTCTAATTAATGGCCTCCCTGATTAAATCATCTCCGCTCCGTGCTGGGATCTCCGGGAAGGCGGGCACCAAGGCCATATTGGGAATGAAACCAATGAATAAAAAATGCGACTGCCTAATGCGCTCATTTAAAACCAATTTCTACAGGAATCTTCAAGAAAAGCAATTAATTTCCATTTAAATTAACAAACTTGACATCAAGAGGGAATCGATCCCTGAGTTAGCACATTGCCAGGCTCTTCCCTCCATACTCAGACGAGGGTGACAGGGGATTAGAACTGCTGCGCCCTATCCCCCAACTTATTCTTGTTTGGAGGCAAACCCCACAGCAGGGGGAAGTGGGATGTGGGCGGCAGCCCAGGTTTCCCTCAGTCAGGATCCTCCGTACATAGATCAGGCACCTGACACGGCAGAAGTCCAAAAGCCACATAGACCTGGAGACCCACTTCCTCACCCAGAAAACAGGACCAGGTGGGGTATGGCCGCCGCTGTGGCTGCTGAGTCCCTCAGACTCACAGGTGCCCAGCATCCTCTTCTGCGTGCCCTCAGGCACACCACACACAGTTGTTTGGGGCCAGCATTCACCCCCTGCGAGTCAGACTCAGACTCCTCTCTCTCATTCTGAGCGTGCTTGGCCATGAATGGAAGCCAAGATTCGGGGCCAAGGTGGTGACTGTGTTACCCCAAGTGTGAGGTGCCCCACTAGCCCTGCCCGAGGCCACAAAGGCCTGGGTGAGTGTATGTGGCCCCAGAATCCACTCATGACCTCTGGGTACCAGAATAGAACTGTGCCCACCGGGCTTTTCAGTGGCAGATTTGGGGGGAGCTGATGGCCAGGCCTCTCCCCAGGCCCCTCGGGGCAGACTCGAGTGTGCTCACTGCACCTTGAAGTTTGCCGGGAACCAGCCCTGTGGGGAGGTGTCTGAGACAGGACCACACTGTCCCTGTCCTAAGGGCCTGGGATTTACAGCCTCAATTTCAAGGTGGGCAGGAGTGGCTGGGAGCACGGAGCAGGTGAGAGAAACCACAGCTACTTAATAATGCGTCACCTGGACACTGAGTGGGCTCTGGGGGCATGCTTATCCAACAGCAACTTTCCTTATTAATATTTTGGCACTGCGGACATACAGAGGGAGGGGGTGGGCAGCTACATGGTGACACTACCCCCAGGAGGGCACTCACGCCCAGTCTCATTGGCTGAGGACATCTTTCCTGGCCACTCATCTCTGATCTTCCTCAGGGTCCCCCAGGCAAGGAGAGAAAATCCTGCTTGGGGGCATAGCCAAGCCCCCAGTTCTTCCCACCAGATGGCCAGTCAGTCCACAGAGAGGAAACTCATTAAACCTTCCTAAAGACAGACAAGTCCCCTGCAGGCAGCAGGCAGGCGGGTCACTGGCCAAGGTGAGTGTTTATAAGGATGTGCAAATAGCTGGGGCAGGGGAGGGGGGTCAGGGCGTGGGGATGTGTGTCATTTGCTTAAACCCCCAAACTAGATTTGCATCAAATGGAGTAGGGACTGGGAGTAGACTGATCCCTCCCAGCCCCCACCCCTGGTCACTAGTCCCCCACACCCAGGGGCCCACTCTGCTCCTTGTTAACCCAACCGCCATACTCCCAGAATAGGGCTCCTCTCCACTCCCAAAAGGGCTGGGCCAGAGCCCTATCAGAGATGCTGCACTTGCAGGGCCCCCCTGGTGCCATGGTAACAGCATCCGCGGAGGATGCTGGGTCTGGCAGCTGGACCCATGAACTGCCTGCCAGAAGCATTTGCGGTGATGGGAGCAGGCCCCAGGGTGCTGGGTGTGAAGCCTTCTAATTAGAGAGCAGCCTGGGGTGTGGGGAGCAGGGGAGCGCAGTGAAGATGAGCACCCGGCGCTGGCTCTCAAGACCCCTGGCAGAGCCTCCTCCCCTCCCCTCTGCACAGGGAGCTATGGGAGGGGCCCAGGTGGTTATACCTTTGAAATGTGTCCTGGGGGACGCTTGGCATGCCCGGGGTGGGGGTGACACAAGGACTGGTGGGCCCTGGGAACCCCCTGGGACTGAGCAGCTGGTCATTCCTAGCAGGATGTTTCCAGACCAAAGACAAGTGTGGCTTCTCAGGGGAGAGAGCTGCAGCATGGAAGCTCCGGTGGGGGGAGATGGCACCCAGACCCCAGGGTGGGAAGGAGACACAGACAGAGGAGCAGTGGTTCCGGTTCCGAGGTTTAATGTAGAGCAGGGTAGGGTGCTGCCCTGCCCCTCAGAGAGGGTCCTGCAGCCAGGCCCCCTCTGCCTCCAAGTCAAGCATCTGCTTTTTGCAGCTGAATAGAGGAACTAAAGCTAACCAGTCCTGGCCCTCCTGCCCCTCCCGGGCCTGGGGGAGGGGCAGCTAAGAACCAGGCCTCCTGTGAGATAGGTCATTGCCTTCAGGTGCTTCTGGAAGCCCCCTCCCCCCTTCATGGCCCTTCTGAAGTCAATTCCTTAAGATGCAGAGGGAGGGAGGTCTAGCAGGGATCACCCCAACAGGGGGTGGGCAGGGGCCCTGGAGCCCCAGGTCCTGAAGAGCCCCCTCTGAGCCAGTGTAGGAAGAATAAATACTGAGTGCCCTACGCAGACTGGAGCGCCAGCCGACACACCGGAAGCCCTGGTGGCCCGCAGCTCACTCGGTGCGCAGGATGATGTGGATGCCGGAGTCCGTGAACACTGGTCCGCTCATCTCCCCCGTCCGCAGTGCAAATGAGGCGTCTTCGAATGGCTTCTGCATCTGGCCTGGGGGGACCATGTGGACAGACGGTGGGTGGGGGCTGAGGTCCGGCCAGCCAGCCAGCCAGCCAGCCAGCAGGCCAGGCCAGGGCAGGCAGAGGGAGCAGATGGGGCCCCACTGGTGCCCGAGCTCCAGCCTCATCCATCATGCCGTTTATGGCCGTCACGGTGCTGAGCCGTGGCGCAGCCGGGCAGCAGGGCCATTAGCAGGCCCTAGGAAGCCTCGGACAGCATGAGGGATGGCAGGCCGGGCTGTCGCTGCTGCGCTTAGAGACGCATTTTGGTGATGAACTTGTCTCCCTGGGCCGGTTCCCTGCCCCTGTCAGATCATCTGTCATGCCTGCCTCCTGGGCGGTGGCCCACAGCCCTGGCCAGCTCCCGCCACCCAAGGATGCTGCGCCCAATTCCCCAGGCTTCTACTTGGATGGAGGACCAGGAGCAGAGCAGTAGCAGGTGCGTCTGCCCCCCACCCCTTGTGCTCTGGGCTGTCCTCTGGACCCCCTCCCATCCCTCACCCCTACTGAGATGTGTGGAGGGGACAGGTCGGGGGGACGGATCCCCTATGGGACCTCTCGAGGCTCTAGCCTTACCCTCCCGACATGGCAGGCAAATGACAGGATGAGCCTCGATGGGCCCATATCAGGGACAAATTGAACAGAGGCGGTGACACCCCTGAAGGGAATAACCCTAGAGGGAAAGCGGGATGCACTCACCAGGGACCCTGGTGTAGGGCAGTCTCCACGCCTGGAGAAAGGGACTGCTGCCACCTGGTGGACCCAGGAGGCTCGAGCACTGTGGCTACCCCCCAAAGGAGCCCTCCCCACTTCCACGTCCCCTGGTGGGTGGAGAAAGGCGGGGGTCCCCCAGGGGTGGCAGTGCCCATTCCTCGCACACCTCTGCTGAAGGCACCCAGGTCTCCCCGGGCCTTGGCCGAGCTGCAGTCGCTGAACTGAGAGGCTAGCGACTCAAAGTCCTCCTCTCCGGATTTGATCTTCTGGATGTAGCCTACAGACAAGAGAGAAGCTGCTCGAGGGCCGGCCCCACGGGGGGGGGGAGACAGCGGTGCAGCCCCCACCCCAATGAGTCCAGGGCTCACACATTCACCCACTACAAAGCACCCAAACACATAATACACATCCACCAACACCTTCTCCCTGCACGTGCGACCGACACATACCCACCACCACCACCACCACCCCTCCACCACCACCCCTCCACGGAGGAGAGAGGGAAGCAGGGCCGGGAAATAGAAGGGGGAGGCTGAACCCACAGCAGTGGGCTGGGACCCAAGGCCCCCAAGGCAGTTGAGGGCAAGTTTTCAGGGGGTGTCTAAAAGAAAGGCAGGTCAGGACTGTGGGCCGCAGTTGTCCCACCTGTTCAAGTTGAAGGAGGCCCAGGTGGCTGGCTGGGGGGTTTGAGGCCATGCTGAGGTACCCCACATGTCACTGGAGCAAACACCAGGCCATTCCCATAGATCAGTGTCTCCCAAAATGGGTAATACCGCCCGCGGGAGGCACCTGAACGACAGGGGGTGGGGTGTATGTAAAGCAGATAACCTACCTACACTTTATCCTGGGCACAAGGTTGTCATTGCCGGAGGGGGGGCGCCGAGTATTTTTTTTTAAAGGGCAGTAGGTCAAATGTGTTTGGGAAGCTATGCAATAGACGATGTCCTGGGGTCCCTGAGTCAGGGCCGTCTCCCTGGGCAGGGAGGGCAAGAACAGTGAGGAAGCGGGCTCTCAGCAGAGGGCGCCAGGCGACACTCCAGGCAAGCATCTCCTGTGGTGTGTGGGAGGGTGTTGGGCGCTCCTGTCAGCCACTGCCCCCCTCCCCACCAACCCAGCCTCAAGCAGCACCTCTGCCACACAGACACAGTCACAAAGGAGACCGGTTGTCCAGCCAGTCTCCAACTTGTTCCCACAGCACAGCCATTGCGCAGGCTCCAGGACCCAGGAGGGGCCTCCCAGTCTCTCTGAGGTTCTTCTGTGCAGGACTCCACCCTAGACTGTGCGGCTCCTTTCCACCAGTGAGGCTCAGCCTGGAGGGATCTTTGTATCACCTGAGGCACTTCCACTGGGGGCTCCTGGCACCCACCTACTGGACAACTCAGTAACCCAGTGGAAGTGCCACTCACATATCAGCCTGGCACCGGCAAGGGCCAGAAGGCTACACCACTGGTTATGCCCATTTACTTGTGCTGAGAGACTGGGGGTGGGTCTGTCTAACACTGACCTGGCCTAAATATCACCGTGAACGAAATGTCACCTCGGTCCATCTTCCAGGGCCTGTGGTGGAGCCGGCGCCCATCCTGGAATCTGATCCATGTAGTCAGAAAACAGGGCCTACCTATCACCCCCCTCTGACCCATGTGCTTGTCATCCCTACCTTTCTTTGACCATTCCTTTGCTTCCGGCCAGCAGGCCCCTCAGGCACACCCACCAAAGGTCTGTTGGCAGCACAGTGAGCCCCTGACAAACATCACTTGCAGTTACCACTCCCCTCCTACACGGACTTCTCCGTCTGGTCAGCTCATCATGGGGTCGGCTTGCTGCAGTGCCTTCCGCCTGCAATGCTGCACTGGGCAAACCCCCCTGCCCCACCCTGACTCCCTGGGCTGCGCTCTCTGTGCCAGAGAGGCCCAACTGATGGTCCACTTGGCCAGTGAGGGAGTCCTGCCCAGCCCCTAGCCCTATCCTCCTGACGCCCGGAAATGATTTGTAACAAACATCTCCTGGCTTCTTGCCAACGCCGGCACACCCCTGTGCGTCCCCTCAGCAAATTCTCCACCCCTCCCAGTCCCTGCATCCACCTCTCTTCCTGCCTGGCAGGGCTGGATGGCCTCTGACCAGAGCCTTCCCAAAAAACCCCAACTGCCAAGGGCCTCCTATGGATGCTGCTGCCTCCGTGGCGAGGGCAGGCCTGGCCGGGCTCAGTCGGCTTTGTTCCTGAGGGACTGCACAGGCACTCTTTGCCATCGGCGGGGCTCATGAGCGAAGGAGACAGAAAAATGCCACAGACATGCCAGAGCCGCACGGCTTCCGGCATGACCCTCAAATCCCAATGCTATGGGGAGAGGACAGAGGGAACACCTACAGTCCTTTTGGGAGCTACAGGCTGTGCTCGGAGGAAACCCCAGAACCACATGGACCCAGGGCAGTCTCTCGAGGGTTCTCAGCCTGGAGTGCCGGGACATTTCACAGCCCGTCTGCCTTTGCCGGCAGACCCCAAGCCAACCTGTTCAGTGACCCTTGGAGGCTGAGGGGCAGCCTCAGGCCGCCAACTCCTGGGCTCAGACAGCACCGATGCCACTCCTGTGCTGTGTGCCTCTGAGCCTCACTTGCCAAGCTTGTAAAACGAGGCAATAACAAGTCTGACCTTAGAGTCAATGAGTTGCTGCCTGGAGCCATGCCTAGTATAGAGCAGGCCCTGCCCAGCACCAGTGTCAGCGGCAGGGAGGAGCCAGGGTGCAAACGGGTGGCCCTGGACCCCAAGTAAGGATCAAGTCCCAGCCCTGCTCACCGGGTCAGCACAGGTACTTCCAGCCCATAGCCACCCGAGCATCACTGGCGGAGGTGACTCTCCAGGAAAAGAGGTGTCCCAAGAAGCCCCACACCAGAAGCAGCCCAGAAGGACTGTCGAGCCAGCCAGCCTGGAGGCCAGCAGATAAGGGGCACCCCTAACCCAGGACACCAGGCCGGAGGAGCTCTTTGCTCCTGAAGTGCAGGGCATGTTGGAGAGGGTGGGGAGGAGGAAGAAGGGGGACCAAGGATGGGAAATGGAGCTTCTCAACAGCCTGGCCTTCTTAGACAAGGACATCGGCAATGACACCCAGTCAGCCCTAGGATCCTGGCAGCCTCTGGCCGAGGCCCAGCAGCTGCAGAGGAAGCGCGGTTGGGAACAGGAGTCTCAGCAGAAAGCGGGAGGCGCTGGCACTCGCTGCTGTGGGCAGTCTGTCCCCTGGGGGCACAGGGGAGCAGCAGCTAACTGATGGTGGGGAGTGTCAAGCCCAGGCTGTCGCTGGGGAGTCCACTGCCCATGCCACCATGTCCTGACCACCTGGAAGGAGCCCAGTGGACTGTCCCAGACCACTTCTGGAGAAGGGAGAACAAGGTCCAGAGGCCCGGAGCTTGCTGACATCACACGTGGGTACCTGGTACTGAGTACACCTGGTGGGGGCATCTCAAGACTGGAAGGTCGAAAGACCCAGGGAGGGAGGTCAGGGGCCCAAGGTCAACAGAGGGGCTGCATGCTGAGCCTGTCATCCCTGGCTCTGCCTAGAGCTCTCCCTGTGGGCAGAGAATACAGCCAGGGGTGGCCTTAAGCCTCCGCCTTGCCCTGGCCTTGCCCTGTCGGCAGCTCCCTCGGCCACACACACCTGAGGTCTGGGTGAGGCCAGAGCAGTGTTGCACCGGATACTGTACCCATCGCCCTGCTGAGCACCCTGCTCTTGGCACCCCAGCCTCCGTTTCTACAGAGGGGCCAACTGAGGCACCAAGACAGACCCACTCACTGGAGGTCACACAGCAGACAGGCACTGAAATCCAGCTGGTGACCTAACCTACTATCTCTGAGTTAGGTGCCCCTGTCCACCTAACCCATTACTTAGTCCTTTTGAGCCTGCCTGCTAAACCTGTCCCCTTCCCCATCCCACAACCCCACCCAGTTTGAGCCTCAGCCACTCTAGCTGTAACTACCAGGTCCTTGCCCTGGGTCCTGCTGCCACTCTGAGTCGGCACAGCCTCAAGCTCAGCCCAAAGGCCCAGCTGTCCCTCTCTAAGAACCTCCAGGTCCTTTGGTGCCATCACCCGCACTGGTCACTCCTTGGCCATCCCACGGCTCACTCTGTCCCCTCCTCTCCACCCGTCTCTGCCAGTGAGAGCACCGCCGGCAGCTGAACTACCAATGAGTGCCCTTTGTGCACTCCTACAAGGGCCACAGGTCTCAGCACAGGGCACCTCAGAACGGGGAGCACCCCGAGGTCATCTTGTGACTCCCTCTGGGCTTTCTCCACCTGCTCCCTCCTCTCACCCAGACAGAGGCTCGGCTGTCTGACACCACCAGCCAGAGTTTTCATCCTGCCGGCACAGCACCAGCACCGCAGGGACGCTCTCCAGGTCCCTGAGGCCTGTGGGAAATGACCTGAAGGCCTCTTTACTGTGGCCGTTGCTGGTCTTGAGGGTGGCTGGTGGGACTGAGGAGCTGAAATTTCGGGGTTATTTGATTGGAATTAATTTAATTGAATGAGACATATATAGGCTTCCGTTTCCTTCTGTCAGGAACCCTGGGCTTGCTACTGGGGTGTGTTCTGGGAGCTGACTGCAAGCCAGGCGGCAGGGTGGGCGCTGGGAATACAGAGAGGCGAGAGCCGGGACCTGCGCGTCCAGAGCCGAGCTCTTTCATGTGCCTTTAAGGTTTTCTCCAAGAACTGGGCTCCTCTCCACACCCTGGCTTAAGCCCTAAGAAGCGCCCAGGCACCCATACGCTGCACTCGGTGGGCACATGCACGTGAGCAGGTGACAGAAAGCCCTGGACTGGGCCCGCACTGATGCTTTGCCAATGGCGGTGATGACGCCTGCTGGTGAGGATGGAGTAGCCACTAGAGGCCAGAAGCTGTTCGTGCTTCATTGTATGAGGGCAGCCAGTTTGGTTTTGGAGCTGGTGTGGAGGGCAACTGGTGAAATGCAGGGACCGATTTTTGAGTACTGCTTGCAGTACATGAATTTAAATGGTGACAGCCACATCGCGACAGAAACAGCTATCGCGGACTACTCTAGCTCAGGGTTCCACAAACTATGGCTCTGAGTCCAATCTAGGACAGGGGGCTGAAAATTGGCTTGAATTCTGCAGGCAAGCGCTGTGGGGTTAGGAGGAAGACAAAAACAGAATCTCCGATGTGGTGCAAAAACCAAAGTGGAATCAGTCTCTACAGATGCCTCGGTAAGCACAAGTAAGCCTGTGCTTGCCTCGCTTATTGAGTCATCTGACAGGAACTGAGAAACACTGCCCCTCGGATACAAGGTGTTCTGATGCCCATTTCACAGAGGGAAAAACAGCGAGTCTCAGGAAGCGAACCCAAGTCCTCAAGGTCGCAGAGCTGGCAGCCTACAGCTACTCAATCAGCATAGACCTGCCAGCCTCCGGGCTTGGGTCCTCCAACCCTAACCTGGACTCACCCAGGGAATGCCGGACAAAGAGAGGCGGCTGTGACGTGGGCCAAGTTCCTGTTACCCACCTGGCCCTCCACGCCGGCTGACACCCTGCAGGATGACGCAGGGTCATCTGAGGACCCCACCCTGAGCCCCTTGCCCCAGCACTGCTTACCATTGATCAGCTCCAGGGCCTCCTCCTTGCTGCGAGTGATCTTCTCCTGCCGCCAGGACGAGGGCCGCCTCGACTGGCTGTGCTTGACCAGCAAGTGGGAGCAGCGGACCCTGGTGGGCTCCCCCTGCCCGTTCTTGCTGCCACCGCTGCTGTTGCCACTGGGCCGCTCCCACTGGCTAGCATTGGTGATGTGATTGAAGTAGTACACCCGGCCTGGAGGGGCAGAGGAGGCGGGAACCATTCAACTGGTGCTCTGGGGTCCTTCTCCAGATAGGACAAGGTTTCAATGGACTCATCCTGCCTTGTGCCCATAGGCCCTGCCCTTAGGGAGCCAGCTCTGCAGTGGAGCAGCCAGGCACTACACCAGCAAATGAGAAGGTTTCCGGGTTTCACTCACTGAGAACTGCAAGGAGAAAGATCACTGGAGCCAAGCCAGGATGTGCAGAGCACACCTAGGGACAAATCCGGCTCTGCCTCACTCAAGTACCAAACACAAACTCACTGCCAGCGAATCAACTGACTCATGGCAACCCAATAGGACGGGGAAGAACTACGCTGTGGGTTCACAAGCCTGTCACTCTGGAAGCCCGTCTTTCTCCCCTGGAGCCGCTGGTGGTTTTGGACTGCTGACCTTGGGGATCGCAGCCCCACTTGTAACCACTACACGGTCACGGCTCTTTTTTCTGGCAGGGACTCTGTGCTGGAGAGGGAACAAACAGAACACAATGGAAGAGAATCCTGATACAGTGTAGCAAATACAACTGATGCCATCAAACACTTTGGGTGGAAGTTGTCCACTGGGAACCTCACTGACTGACTTCCACCAAAAGCTCAATGAAGTTATTGCCATCACTTTTTTGTTCAAGTGTGTGACCGCAATCTTTCCCTTTTCTGGAGGGCAAAATTGAGGCCTTGGCTTCCCCATCTTTGGGAACAGCAGTGATGTTTCCTGTTTCCTCGGCCCAGGCACACACTGAGGTCCAGCTGGGTGTCTGGCCCGTGGAGCGGTCCAGTGGGTAGAAAGTGCCAGAATGAGGTGGCAGAGGTGGGCAGGGCAAGAGTTTTCTGCAGCAGGTTCAGGTGAAAGGCTGGAGTCGCCAAAAACTTGGGTCAAGGGTGAATCTGGTTAGACACTGTGGCAATGGGGGCTGGCTCCCTGAACCTCAGCTTTCTGCTCTCAAAAGTTGGGGTGAAAGAATAAGCACCCGTGGGATTCACGAGGAGCGCTGAGGACCCATGCAGAATGCTCCCCAGGGTGCCAGACACATAGTAAGGTCGCAGCCAACAGGAATGATTACTGAGCAGTGCTAGATGAGGTGACTCCCTGGGGAGCTTGCTACTAAGGGGCGTGGGCAGGGAGCTCTGTCCCCAATCCCTGAAGTCAACCTCAGAGGAGCCCCCAGAAGTTTTGTGGGAAGGTTCAGTTTCCCCATCTGCAATATGAGGGGGTCATGATTCACTCCCTCCCACGACTGTGGCCACTCGAACACATTCAGGCGCTTGGCACTGCGCCGGACGCGGACACAGACATGGCCTATTGTTGGGGGACACCTTCAAATCCAGCCCAGGACACAGGGGTCAGGACAGCCTAATGCGGGGTAACTGGGTCCCAGACGCAGTCTCAGATATGGACGCCGGGGCTTGAAGACTCTGAGTCACGGAACACTTCGGGGCCACACTCCGAACAGGAGGGTGGGCTGTTCCTTCAGGGATGCGCCCGGGCCCGGCGGGGTGCAGGGGCGTCCCCAAGAGGCCTGAGCCGCATAAGGCAGGGAGGATCTGCCGGGCGGGCAAGGCCAGGGGCATCCGGCCAGAGGCTGCGCACTCATCCGTCTCTCACCCGCCCTGCAGACACTGAGCCTCCCTGAAACCGCCGCGCATCAGTGCCCCCCGCGCCCCCGCTCCAGAGGCTCGGAGCTCCCACGCGGTGGGCCGGGCCGTTTCTCGGGAACGACACGGAGACGCCGGCACCCCCGCGGGAAAGAGGCGACGGCGCTTCCCCCCAAAGGCGAGCTCGAGCCCTGCTTCTCTGGGCCCGCGAGACCCCACTCCAGCCCCGACCCCCGCGACACCTGAGCTGCGGCTCATGCGCTTCTCCCAGCCGGGCGGCAGCTTCTCCTCGTCCGCCATCTTCCCTCCTGCCGCAGCGCCCGCTCCGCCCAGGCTCCCGCTCCCGCCCGCCGTCGTCACTGATTGGCTCGGTGCGCCCCGCCCCGGAACCGAGCGGCAACAGTGATTGGGCGTCCCAACCGTCGGCACTCGCTCCTTTGCTTTCTATTGGTCCAAAGTGAAGGTGGGCGGGTCCGCGCACATTTTACCTGGGCCCCGCCCATGGTTGGCCTCGCCCGTTCCCGCCCCTTCGGCTCCTAAGAGGCGGAGAAGGGACGAAAGCCCGCCTTTCTCAACGCCCAGAGGCGAGCTCCGAAGACGTCCCGACGCCTCCTGGGCGTCCTTTGCCGCACCACACACCCCGGCAGGAAAGAGCTTACTGTTTGGCTGCCGCAGTGTCAATTCCCGCCTTCCTAAGCCAATCCTGAAGCTGCGCCACCGCTCGGTGCCTCCCCATGCGGAAGTGTCTGGCGGGTGCGGGGCTGACGGTGGCCGACGAGGTACTCGGGAGAGGCGGGGCTGCCTCTCCGTTGCCATAGCAACGGCGTTGCCACGGTGAGTAGTCGCTAGCATCCTGGAGCCTAAATTTGGTTCCTTCATCCTCCCTCTCTCCACCTGTCTCCTCCAGCTGTTCAAAAGCGAACTCATCCCCTATTATTCGGTCAAAGCTGAGCCTTCCCGAAGCTACTCAACCCACACACCTACTCCCAAAGGAAGCGTTCATTGACAGTTCATCTACAGGCATGTATGACCATTAAAAAAAAATGCTGAACAACGACATGAGCACATGCGGACAACAAACGAGAGGCAAGATGTGGGAGGTTAAGAGCACGCCGGGTTCAAAGCTTTACTGCAGCACTTGCTACGGCATTTCAGCTTCCCCACCTGCAAAATGGGGCTAAGAAATACTGCATACCAAAAAAAAAAATACTGCATACCTCACCCGTTTGAAGTGACGTTTAAATGATGCCGGAGGGCGGGGGGTGGGGCGGCGAGGGGGCAAGTACAGCAGAGCATATATAGTGTCAAGCAAAAGCAGCCTATAGACAACACCAAGTAAAAAGACCTGATACAGAGCTCTTGTATGGAAAGATGCCAATGATATAAAGCAAAAGAAAAAAGGGAAAAAATGCTGAACAATAGAGTATTAGAATATGCAGCCCGGTAAGCACTCACTGGTCTATGCCAAGAAAGAAGTGTGGGATACAGAAAGGTCTTCCCCAGGTTTTCTCCCCACCCCCAAACCTAGGAAGCTGCTTACAACACAAGGGAGATCAGCTGCTTGAGGGTTAGCTCCCTGAGGCATCAGCCATCTACAGCAGGGATGTCAAACTGGAAGCCCCCCACCCCAGGTAGTTTTTTTTTGCAGCCGAGATGCTCTGAAATAAAATGAAAAGAGAAAACATTGTAATGAAGAAAACAGCACTGAAGGGAGGTTGAGGCAATACCGTACACACTATTCCCTGGTTACATTTTACTTCAGAGCATCGTGGACCACAAAAAAATTACCTTGGGGGCCTCATGCAGCCCCCAGGCGGCCAGCTTGACACCCCTGATCTAAAGCAATCAGACACTATTGTCTGTCCCACCCTAGGTGGGGCCCATTTCCTGCTGATAAGGATAGTGGATTGCTTCTCTGAAGGAGAGCCCAGAGGCAAGGTGAAACCAATTCAATGAGGACCAAGGTTAGGCTGCCATCTGAACATAGGGCCCACCCAACTTGTCTCTTGTGTACTTATTTTTTTTAACATTTTATTAGGGGCTCATCACAATCCATACATATACATACATCATCTCTTGTGTACTTCTAGTCCAGTGGTTCTCAACCTTCTTAATGCCGCGGCCCTTTAATACAGTTCCTCATGTTGTGGTGACCCCCAATCATAACAAATGATTTTTGTTGCTACTTCATAACTGTCATTTTGCTACTGGTATGAATCATAATGTAAATATCTGATATGCAGGATGCATTTTCATTGTTACAAATTGAGCATCATTAAAGCATAGTGATGAATCACAAAAACATGTCATTATATATTGTGAAATACTTCTAATGACAAATCAATGACACTTTGTCTTGAAGCATGGTGCAGCATGGATAACAGTCTTCCCAGGTAACAATATTTGTATGTATATCTGCATGTGGGTGGGCCACCTGGAGACAGAGGAGCAGTATCTCGGTTCCTAAGACCATCAGAAATAGGTGTTTTCCGATGGTCTTAGGTGACCCCTATGAAAGGGTCGTTGGACCCCAGGTCGTTGCGACCCACAGGTTGAGAACCGCTGCTCTAGTCCCTCCCTTTTCTATTATGTGTACACTCTAGCTAATCCCCTTTCTGTCACCTGTATGCCTATTGGACAGCCTCTTCTGTTACGTATGTGGTTACCTGTAATTGGGGGGGGGTGTTGTATACCCCCTAAATATACATAAGCCTTAATTAGAAATATTCTCTCTCTGTGTGTGTGTGTGTGTGTGTGTGTGTGTGTGTGTGTACCTGGCTGCTGAGATCATGGCCGGCCTGGAGGTGAGCATGCTACTATGAAATGTGTCTGACTCCTTCATTTTACTTTCTCTCCTATCCCTCCTATCATCTATGACTTTACTTATAACATTTGCATATTATCACTGCACAATTGAGCCCACGGACCCCACGGTTGTCAGAGGCTGGATTACTCTGACAAATAAGAAAGCTATTTGGCTACTAGAAGAGATGTCTGTGCGCATTCCAGGGGAAGGTGATTCAATGCAATATGGGAAAAATTTAATGTCATTGACTGTGGGATACAGAAAGGTTTTTCCCCAGGTTGCCCCCCATATTATATGCCATACCTAATATACTGCTTGCTAACCCATGGTCAGTGTCTTACACTTGGAGGTCAGCTGCTTAAAGGTTATCTCTCTGAGGGCATCAGACATCATCAGACTCTATAGTCTATCCTACCCTAAGTAGGGCCTACTCCCTGCCAATAAGGGTAGTGGATTGTTCCCCTAAAGGAGAGCCCAAAGACAAGGTCAAGCCAACTCAAGGAGACCAAGGTGAGGCTGCCATCTTGAATCTAGGGTCTACCCATCTTGTCACATGTGTACCTTTAGTGCCTCTCCTACCTATTTCGTGTACACCCCTAGCTCGTCCCCCTCCTATTGCATGTATGCCTATAGTAACAACCCCTTCCTGTTACACATGTGGTTAACGGTAATTAGGGGGCCTTGCATACCCCCTCAGGGTATAAAAACTTTGGTTAGGAATATATTCACTCTCTCTGCTTGGACCTGGCTCCTGGCTGTCCCATCCGGGATGTGAGCAATTGCATGCCCTATCTTGTCTGATATCTCTTTAATTTTACCCCTCAATTACAAAACCGCCCTTTGGACCCATTCCATTGTGGGAGCTGGTACCCCACAATTAATATCATATGTAAGTAATATTGTGCAAAGGATAATTTAAATTTTATTTATTTTAATTTTTTAAGGATAAATTTTTAATCATTTTATTGGGGGCTCAAACAACTCTTATCACAATCCATACATCCATCCATTGTGTCAAGCACATTTGTACATTTGTTGCCATCATCATTCTCAAAACATTTGCTTTCTACTTGAGCCCTTGGTATGAGCTCCTCGTTTCCCCCCTCCCGACTCCCCCCTCCCTCATGAACCCTTGATAATTTATAAACTATTATTATTTTCTCATATATTGCACTGTTTGATGTCTCCCTTCATCTATTCGGTTGTCTGTCCCCCAGGAAGGAGGTTATATGGAGATCCTTGTAATCAGTTCCTCCTTTCTAACTTCCCTTCCCTCCACCCTCCTGGTATCCCCACTCTCACCACTGGTCCTGAAGGGATCATCTGCCCTGGATTCCCTGTGTTTCCAGTTCCTATCTGTACCAGTGTATATGCTCTGGTCTAGCCAGAATTGTAAGGCAGAATTGGGATCATGATAGTGGGGGCGTGGGGGGGAAGGAAGCATTTAAGAACTAGAGGAAAGTTGTATGTTTCTTTTTTTTATTTTATTAAAAAAATTTAAGTTGTATATTTCATTGTTGCTACCCTGCACCCTAACTGGCTTGTCTCCTCCCCTCTACCCTTCTGTAAGGGATTGTCCAATTGCCTACAGATGGGCTTTGGGTATCCACTCTGCACCCCCCCCCCCATTCACAATGATATGATTTTTTTGTTCTGATGATGCCTGATATCTGATCTCTTTGACACCTTGTGGGCACACAAGCTGGTATGCTTCTTCCATGTGGACTTTGTTGCTTCTCAGCTAGATGGCCGCTTGTTTATCTTCAAGCCTATAAGACCCCAGATGCTATATCTTTTGATAGCCGGGCACCATCAGCTTTCTTCATCACATTTGCTTATGCACCCAATTTGTCTTCAGCGATTATGTTGGGAAGGTGCGCATCATGAAATGCCAGTTTAATAGAACAAAGTATTCTTGCATTGAGGAGTACTTGAGTGGAGGCCTAATGTCCATCTGCTACCTCAATACTAAAGAGATACATATATGCACAAAGATCTATTTCCATACCCTCATATATAAATATATTTACATATGTACATGCCTTTATTTAGATCTCTATAAATGCCTTTTGCCTCCTAGCTCTTTCCTCTATTTTAAGAATAATTTTTTAATGGCTTCAGCAGTACATCAAAAAAGAACTCCCTTTTCTCTTTCTCCAGCTTTTAGCAAGTCTTGCTTTTTGTCTAGTGTATTCAGAAACAAAAGAACTTTTACCCCCCTAAACAAAGAGAAATAAAAGGAACTGCTGAAAGTTCCTGGAATCGGAAGAGGATACGGAAGAAGATATGGAATGACGGATATCATTGCTGAAGTCAGATGGATCTTGGCTGAAAGTAGAGAACACCAAAAAGGCGATTGTACTTTATGACTCTGAAAGGGTATTTGACTTCATGGATCATAAATTATGGATAATATTGCCGAAAAATTGGAATTCTAGAACACTTGATTACATAAACCAAGAATCATTCTGGACAAAAATAAGGGGATACTGCTTGGTTTACGATCAGGAAAGGTGTGGGCTAGGGTTGTACCCTTTCACCATACTTCGGTGTTCTGTGTGCTGAGCACGTCATCTGAGAAGTTGCACTAGATGAAAAAGAATGTGGTATCGTAATTTAAGAACTATTCATTAACAGCATGTGCGATACAGATGACACAAGCTTCCTCGTGGGGAGAGAAGAGGTCTTGAAGCACCTACCGATGAAGAGCAAGCACTACAGCCTTCAGTGTGGATTTACACTGCAAAGAGCCTCACTACTGGACCAAAAATCACCTCATGACTGATGGAGAAAAGATGCACGTTGTCATGGAGAAAAGATGCACGTTGTCACAGAGTGCCTTTTACTTGGATCCACAAGGAATGCTCATGGAAGCAGCAGTCACTGAATCAAATGACACCGCCATCGGGCAAATCTGCACAAGACCTCTTTAAAGTTTTACAACGCAGAGATGTTCCTTGAAATATAAGGTGCACCTGATCCAGACTTTGGTCATTTCAGTCACTTCTTGTGCGTGCAAGCACTAGACGATGAATAAAGATTACAGACGTGATGCCTTTGACTTACAGTGTTAGCAAAGGCTGTCATTGAAGGTTCCACGGACTGCCGGAAGAATAAGGAAACCTTCACTGGATGAAGTACAGCCCTTCCTCTCTAGAAGTGAGGATGGACAGACTTTTTCTCCTGTACTTTTGGACATGTCATCAGGATAGACCAGACCCTAGGGGACATCATGTTTGGTTACATAGAGGTCAAGCATACCAGAGGATGTCCCTTAATGAGATGGACTGACCCAGTTGCTGTGACCATGGACCCATACAGCAACAATTGTGAGGACAGTGTACAGCTGGGCAGCATGTCCTTCTCGTGTCCATAGGATCGCGGAGCCAGAACCGACTTGACAGCACCTAACCATATCTCGATTGTGCAAAAACTCTTAAGTTCCTATCACAGAAAAGGTATGGATTCATTCAAATATGTTAATGACTGCCACCAGTGATGGTGGTGAAGGAAGATATAAGGGACTTAATTTTCAATATATCATTTGGGTTTTTGTAAGTACATGCTCAAACTTGAAAAGTTCGAACACTGCCATCAGGTTGATGTCAACTCATGGTGACTGGGTAGGACAGGGGAGAAGTGGCCCTGTGAGTTTCCCAAACAATAACCGTTTATGGGAGTAGAAAGCCCCATCTTTCTCCTGTGGAACAGTCGGTGGTTTCAAACTGTCGATCTTGAGGATTGCAGCCCACTGTGTAACCACTATGCCACCAGGTCTAGCATAGTAAATATGTGTTGCATTGTTTTTGTGTTAGGATTGTAGATTTGGGGTGGAGTTTTATTAATAGTACAGAGTGCCCATATTTACCTTCACCTGGCTTTCCCTTCTGTTGGTATTTTACATAATAAAATGTCTTTCAACCAGAGCAATTAAAAAAATTCTTAATCATTTTATTGGGAGCTCTTACAGATATTATAACATTCCATAATTCAATTAGATCAAGCATAATTGTACAATTATTATCACAGTTTCCAAACCTTTTTCTTTCTTCTTGAACACTTTGATATCAGCTCCCCTTTATCCCTCTCTCCCCACCCCTCAGGAACCCTTATTAATCTTATTATATATTGTTGTTGTTGCTTTGCCAATATATATATATCCAATATATCCATTCACTACAATTCTGTTATTCATTCCCCTTGAGTGGGGTTATATGGTCATCTTTGCTATCAGCTCCCATTGTCCTCCCACCTTCCCCCCACTCTCCATATCCTCAGGGAATCATTACTCCCATTACTGTTTCTGAAGGGTTACTATCTTGGCTTTCATGCATCATATTTATACACATTAACAAGATTAATGAGGTAAAACAAAGACCAAAATAGTAAGGGGAGGAAATATTAAAGAACCAGAGGACAGTTATGTGTTTCATCAGTACTATAGTGAACCCCTTCCATGTGGCCCTTCTGTGAGGGACTGCCCAATTATCTTTCTTTTTATTTTTTTACATTTTATTAGGGGCTCATACAACTCTTATCACAATCCACACATATACGTACATCAATTGTATAAAGCAAGTGGGTTTTGGGTCTTCACTTTGTCCATGTTCTTTCTCATCAATTTGATTGCTTGCTTTTGAACTTCTGATACCTATTTCCCTTCATCACTTCATGATCACATAGGCTGGTATGCTTCTTCCCTGTAGGCTTTGTTACTTCCTTGCTAAATGGCCACTTGTTTAACTAAAGCCTTTAAGAGCCCAGATGCTATATCTTTTAATAGCCAGGCACCATCAGTTTTCTTCACCACCTTTGCCACCCATTTAGCCTTCAGTGATCATGTCTGGAAGGTGAGTATCCTACAGTGCCATGTTATTAGAACAGACCATTGTGTTTAGGTAAGATTTAAGTAGTGACCCAAAGTCCATTTGCTTCCTTGTTGCATTTACGTATATATATTTGCATGTATATAATTTTTATTCTTTTTCTTTCCACTGTTTCTTTTTTCTTTCCTCCTGCCCCACTATCATATTTACCCATTGTTCACCTCCCAGTAATTCCTCTTAGATACATTTTAATTGATCAAACACTACCAGGAACATTACGCTCTCAAGTTTAGACCCCTTGCTCTTCCCCTGTCCCTGTTACTGGCTCACCACTCACCTCCCCTTTCCACACCTCCTCCCCTCCTGTGCCAGCCCCTCCAGAACTGTCAGTCCTGTCACTGTCTCCTTGGGATTGCTTATCCTGTCTATCTTACAAAGACACCAAAAAGAAGAAAGAAGAGAAAAACCATACTATAGAGCAGCCACGGTTCTCAACTTGTGGGTTATGACCCCTTTGGGGGACGAACGACTCTTTCACAGGGGTCGCCTGCTTCATAACAGGGCCAAAATTACAGTTATGAAGTAGTAACGAAAAAAACAACATGAGGCACTGTATGAAAGGGTCGCGGCATTAGAAAGGTTGAGAACCACTGCAGAGAGTCACTGAGTTCTTGGTGTCTCTCTAGGGTGCTTGGGGACACTGAAACCTGGAACGCTGATCATGTTTTCCCACATTCCAAGATGCCCTGAGACCACAACTGCACTTGTTTTTTCTTTTTAAAATAATTTTCTTGGGAGCTCTTACAGTTCTTATACATCCCATAGTCAATCACATCAGGCAGTATTGTACAATTTCTACCACAATCAGTTCCAAAACATTTTCTTTCTTTTTGAACTCCTGATAATAGCTCCCCTTTATCCCCTTCCTCCCCCATCCTACTTCCCAGGAACCCTTATTTATTTATTTAGTCATCTCTTACATCATCCATTATATCCATCCACATGGAATTATTTTTTATTTTAAGCTAATGATAGTTTATTGTCTAATTCTTTTAAAAATCATTTTATTGGGGGCTCTTACAACTCTTATCACAATCCATATATATATCCATTTTGTCAAGCACATTTGTACATTTGTTGCCATCTCCATTCTCAAAATATTTGCTTTCCATTTGACCCCCTGGTGTCAGCTCATTTTTCCTTCCCTTCCCATTGTCCCCTCCCTCATGAACCCTTGATAATTAAATTATTTTGTCATATCTTACACTGTCCGATGTCTCCCTTCACCACTTTTCTACTGTCCATCCCCCAGGGAGGAGGTTATATGTAGGTCCTTGTAATCAGTTCCCCCTTTCTACCCCACCTTCCCGGTATCGCCACTCTCACCACTGGTCCTGATGGGATCATCTGCTCTGGATTCCCTGTATTTCCAGTTCCTATCTGTACCTGTGTACATCCTCTGGTCTAGCTGAATTTGTAAAGTATCATGATAGCAGGGGTGGGGTGGAGGGGTAGGGAGCAGGAAGCATTTAAGAACTAGAGGAAAGTTGTACGTTTCATCAGCTGCACTTACAATTAGTCCCTAGGAACTGTTTGTGCTTAGAGCAATTTCATCACGATGTTATTGTTACACCACATGCTATGCACCCTTGCCTTTTTGTATATAAAGCTGTACTTTGGAAATATAATTTGCCTTTGGATCATCAGTCCACTGGCCACTTTTTTCTTCAGGTCCCTACCACTGGACGGTAACACCATACAAATAGTTCCAAATGTAGCTTCAACCAGAGCAATTCTGACCCCCAGGAGTCATTTGGTAATGTCTTTATACATTTCTGTTTTCACAAATTGGGGTTGGGGTGATGCTACTGGAATCTAAGGGGTAGGAGACAAAGATGCCGGGTAAACAACCCAGACTACCTGGCACCACACACAAAAGTATTGATATTGCCCCAAATTTCCAGTGCCAAGGATGAGAAACCCTGCCAAAGAATAAGAATCAAAACTAAGAAGTCAACATTGGTATATGTATTTTTTAATTGCCATTGAGTTGATTCCAACTCAGAGACCCGAAAGAAGGATCGAGTGGAACTGGTCCTTTAGGTTTCTGAAACTGTCCATCTTCCTAGGAGTAGACAGCTTCATCGTTCTTCTGCCTTGCTAGAATATTATTAGCTAAATGACATACTCCCCCCATCCCCACCCCCCGCCACCTCCCGATTTTCTTTCCCCTGATGTTCTTTTTAGCTTCTGATGTTTTTCCTAAGATTTCCCCGATGTTCTTTTTAGGTTCTCGAATTCACTGTGTTGCAGAGCCCCCTTGGGACGATCCAGGGGTGCTGCAACAGCAGCTACCTACATTTTATCACGGATTGGTGTCTTTTGTTTTTTCTCCTGAAAAGGACGTGTTCAGTCAAATAAGTTTGGGGACCTGTGCTAGAGTCTAGAACCTGTGCTAGAGTCTAGAACAGAAGTGAGGTACTTTTTTTTCTCTTTTCTGTCAAGGGCCATTTTTAAGAGTTGTTCTATTATTATTTTTTATCATTTTATTGAGAGCTCATACAACTCTTATCACAATCCATCCTTACATCAATTGTATAAAGCACTTTTGTACATCCGTTACCCTCATCATTCTCAAAACACTTGATCTCCACATAAGACCCTGGCATCAGCTCATTAACCCCCACTTCCCTCTCCCTCATGAACTCTTGATAAATTGTATATTATTATTTCGTCATATCTTACACTGTCTGACGTCTCCCTTCACCTACTTTTCTGTTGTCCATCCCCCAGGGAGGAGGTCATATGTAAATCCCTGTAATTGGTTCCTCTTCTCTACCTACCCCCCCCTCCCCGCTGTAATCACCACTCTCATCACTGGTCCTGAAGCAATCGTGTCTTGGATTCCCTGTGTTTCCAGTTCCTATCTGTACCAGTGTACATCCTCTGGTCTAGCCAGACTTGTAAGGTAGAGTTGGGATCATGATAGTGGGTGGGGAGGAAGCATTTAGGAACTAGAGGAAGGTTGTATGTTTCATCGTTGCTACATTGTACCCTGACTGGCTTCTCTCTTCCCTGAGACCCTTCCGTAAGGGGATGTCCAGTTGCCTACAGATGGGCTTTGGGTCCCCGCCTCCTGGAGTCCCCCTCATTCACGATATGATTTTTCTTACTTTGATGCCTGATACCTCATCCTTTTGACAACTTGTGGTCACACAGCTGGTGTGCTTCTTCCATGTGGGCTTTGTTGCTTCTGAGCTAGATGGCCGCTTGTTTACCTGTAAGCCTTTAAGACCCCAGATGCTATATCTTTTGATAGCTGGACACCATCAGTTTTCTTCACCATATTTGCTTATGCACCCATTTTTGTCTTCAGTGATTTGTGTGAGAAGGTGAACATCATGGAATGCCAGTTTAATAAAATAAAGTGTTCTTGCATTGAGGGAGTACTTGAGTGTAGGCCCAATGTCCATCTGCTACCTTAATACTAAACCTATAAAAATATGCACATAGATCTATTTCCCCATCCTCATATCTATTTACATATGCACCTGCCTTTATAAATGCCCTCTGCCTCCTAGCTCCTCTTGTCCCACTGTCACGCTCAGCCTTCATTTGGGTTTCAGTCTTTCCTCTCGGTTACACTGTCCTACCAGGCCTCCTAAACCCTCCTCACCACTGATTTGGATCACGTGTTGTTCCTTTGTCCCTGGGTTTGTTACCACTACTACCTTTCCCCGCACCAACCCCCTCTCCCATGTACCCCGGAAATGTCAGTCCATTTTTTTCTCCTCCATATTGTTCATCCAGCCTCTCTTATTTAGACAGACCTGCGGAGATAATAACATGCACAAAAACACGACAGTGCAAAACCAAGCAACAAAATAAAACAAAAAGCTAATGACAAAAGCAAAAGAAAAAACACAACACAACAACAAAAAAGAAAAGCTTGTAGGTAGTTCAAGGACTGTTTGTTGGCCTTTAGGAGTGTTTTCTGGTCAAGTCTGATGGGACACCAAGCTCTGGCCCCAAAGTCTAATTTTGGTATTCTCTGGGGACTTCGTTGCTTTGTTCTCCTTGCTGTTCTGGTGCACACCCTTAGTGTTGTGCCTTGGTGTGGGGGGATCAGATCAGGTGTAATTCCCACACTGTGTCCCCAGTGTTGTCCCTTGTAGGACTATGGGTCAGTGAGGAATGTCAGGTCTCATAGGGGGGCCGGCCATATGGTCTTCTCTGTGGATTGGCTGCTCTGAGCGGGAACATTGTCCTCAAGGTTTGGTGGGCCAGGATGTGCTCCTATCTCTCATCCTCCCCTTTCATTTGCTCCTATATGCTCTGATCAGACATGTCCCTCTCCCTGAGCTGCAGCTTCAGTGCTGTCCTCTGAAATAAATTCTTCTGGGGGAAGGGGCAGCTGTCCACATAGTTGGGATTGGGGTCAGCCCCTCAGGCCCCTCCACTGGTTCCCTACTCCATGCATTTTGGCATTTCTACCATCATGCAGGCCACACTGGTGAAACATTTCATGAATTCACCCCTAAGGTCTTGGCGTGAGGGTCGCTGATGGTGGTTTCGAAGATCCCCACCGTTCTAGACACTGTGAAGTCTCTGTGTGCCAGTATGTGTCTATTCTTTGTCTTTCGTGTCTATGGAACTTTTGCAGAGTGTCTGCTGTCATCTCCATGTGTTTGTTTAGTTATGCATCATTGGGAAGGATATCCAAGGCTACATGTCTCTCTGGGTGCATCCTATTGTTGTAGGTGCAAATAAATGACTGCCACTATAGTGTCTTTAAATTCAGAAGAGTCTTTGTTCAGCTAGCTGGGCTACTGAGAAACTAAAGACGTTTCCCCTCATAGCAGCCCTGAGTGGATTCCCATTCCATTTTAAAAGGCCCCAAACTCATTTATGACCCGTCAAAGATTCAAGCAAGTGTGAACAGAAGCAGAAAGTAAAATCCGTGGATTAATTGTAACTTTAAGAAGATCAAGCATGCATTACAAAGTACATTCCTTATCCTGAAAGAAGCAAAATTGATTATAACATCCTGGTTGCCCCAGCAAGATTATCATAAAAGAAACAATACTAAAATTGATGAGAACATCCTAGTTATCATGACAAGATCTAACCACACCACTCAGATGACAGCATCAAAAGGAACAATATTGAAGAATAGTCTAAATTCATTGTAGTGTCCTGAACCTGGGGACATGGGCATATATTCTAAAAATAATCTCCTGCCGAGACTTTCCCATAAGAGGGAGAATGTACAGATCAACTTTCTGAGCTGGGAGGGAGGAATGGGCAAGTCACTTAGCAGCTAACAAAAGGGCCTGGCATCTACTCCTGAAAAGCGAGTCACCGAAAACCCTATGGAACACAGGTCGACCTGGGGGCATTGCTGGTAAGAGTCAGTTCCTTGTGAGATGCTGGACCGAGTGGCTGTCCCCTACTGGCTGCTGGCTAGAGACTTCTCCCTAAGGCAGCGGACAACATGACTGCCAGTCTTCACCAGGACAGAAGCCACAGACTCGTTGCAATCTATTCTCCGAAGTTGTATCCCACCACCTGACTTCATGGGGTGGGGAAATTATAAAAGACGTGAACCCCAGGATGTGGGGCTCATTAGGTGCCATCTCGGAGGCTGTGGACCACATGTGACATTAACCTTCATTTGCTGAAGGCGGTGTCTGTACAAACGATTACAGATCCCCCCCCCCTTTTAAATGAGGAAGTACTTACGGCAGAGATACTCTGCGATGATGCAAATGTCCCACTTGTCTTCAAACTGCACCATCTCTCAGTGGATCGTGCAGGTGGCGAGGATGACTGATGTTCCAGGGTGATTTCGTATCTGTCCTACATTAACTGGAACCCTGGAAGTGCCCTTTCTCCGCATTTACGATTCATCCTTGACGGTGGAGTCCTGTGTGGTTGGTTCAGTCACAGGGACCCCTTGGTGGCCTGATGGCTCCCCGTCAGGCTGCTCATCTCGAGGGGGGCAATGTGAGACCAGGAGCTCCTTAGAAGAAAGATGAGGCTTTTTACTCCTGTCACGAGCGACAGTCTCCGAAACCCACGAGAGCAGGTCCACTCTGTCCGGGAGGGCTGCTGTGAGCGGGAATGGACTCGATGGGAGTGATGGACGCACACAGGGTCTGCATCAATGGGTTCCGGCCCTAGGAACAACTGTGAGATGGCCCAGGGCTGTGCGTAGGGGTGTACAGAGGGTCGAAAGGGTCGGAGCTGACTCTGTAGGCACCTGCCAACAACCTTCCCCTGGGCATGTTAGCACACTTCATGTGCTTATTTCACCCCATCACACCCCCATCCCCTGCAGTTTGGAACACTGCAGCAGCCTGCCGGTTTCTCGTTTTGCTAAATATTCTTACTGTTCAGTGAAATACAGATTTCATCTCTCACAACGAAACACAAACTCACTGCCATCGGAGTCGTTGCAGACGCACAGCGACCCCTCTGGACAGGGAAGAACTGGCCCTGTGCGTTTGATGGCACCTAACAGCCAAGAGTTCCAGTCCTCGCAGAAACCCACAGGGACAGGTCGCCGGGAGCCAGCTTGGGCTCGGTGGCAGCGAGGTTGGAGTTTCTGAGCGTGGTGCAAATGGTTAGCGGCTTGGCTGCCAGCCAAAAGGTGGGTGCTCTGTTGCCAGAGGCAGCATGGTCCTCAGCCTGAACCTACAAAGGAGGATTTTTGCCCTCTCTGGACCAAGAACAACCAGGAGGGGGCAGAGTTACCACAAGAGCAAATTTTATTAGAGAAGCCAGCTGACGGGACAAGGGGTTAAGTCAACGCTTCTCAACCTGTGGGTCTCGACCCCGATTCATCAGTAGCAAAATGACAGTTATGAAGTAGCAATGAAAGTAATTTTATGGTTGGGGGTCACCACACCATGAGGAACCATATTAAAGGGTCGTGGCATTAGGAAGATTGAGAACCACTGGTTTAAGCCATCTTTACCATCATCTTACCAAAGCTAGAGGGTTCAGTTTTTATCTCAATGTACAAAATGGAGGCTATACATATTCATTACAATTGGAGAGGGTGGAGTTTTCTTGGGATGGGCGGGGCTATGCTAATAGCATGTGAACAAGTTGTTCTCCGCCATGCATCCTGCTGCTTATGGGATGTCATCCTTGTTTAAGGTGGTCCTTCCTGGGCAAGACACCTTAGCGCTCTCAGCAGGGTGGCACAGTGAGGACTGGTGGCAACCATCCTTCAGCTGTTGAACAGTTAGCTTGGTTTTAATCTTTATCCACTAGCATTACATACTGGAGGGCACATCCATCCAGGTAGATTTTGTGCCCGTGTGTAATATGCTACCCAGACTCCCAGCATACACCCCTCAGTCCTTTGCCACCCACATTTGTTTGTGGATGGAACCACTGTGAGGCACAGGGCTCTTCACCGAGTGACATTCAGATGTAGATCGCCTGGCTTGCCTTCCTCACCTATCACAGCGCCACTTTTCAGAATTGTAGCCATTCCCAAGTCCCCACTGATAGGCGTGCATGAGATCATTGGCTGGGAATCTCACCTGTCCTCCCGCATGGAAGGCAAGATTTTTATCACCGACTCTAATCTGGAGGCCAGGTTGCTAGGAATGAAATGGCTGGGCTGGAAGTGTGGGCTAAGGTATAATAGGAAGACCCTTGGAGGGATGAAGTGACCCAGTGGTTGCAACAATGGGCCCAAACAGCAACGGTTATGAGAATGGTGCAGAACCGGGGCAGTGCTTCTCCCTGTGCACAGGGTGGCCCAGTCAGAACCGACTTGCCGGCCCTGAACCACTTCCAAATAGCCACGCCCCGCCACTCCCCACAGAGGCCTTACCAACCTCTCCTACTTCCTAGCACCCTTGGGAGTCTACATTTTCTTACACCTTGATAATGGGCTGCAGGGACCATTAGCCAGCTTTTAGTTTTGCCAATTTGAGGGGCAAAAGGAGTTATCAAATTCTTTTTCATGTTTCCCCACTTTGAGGGTTTTTAATGAGATGAATGACTGCTGTTCTTATGTCTGTTCATAACTTGATAGAATCTACTGATATTAGTTGATCTCTTTGCATTTTGTGACAGGATTTGTTTTAAATAAGCCTTCTTTTAAGGGCACTTACAAAAAAAGTTTTAGGCAGTTCACACACCGAATTTGTTTAGCACTCCACAATGCACACATGAATTGCTCTGACATCGGTTGCAGTTCTGTAAGGTTCTCCCTCCCCCCAATTTCTGCCCTCCCTCCCCTTGCCCCACCCTTTTGCCTTCTCTTCTTCCTCAGAGTTGTTCTAAGGAGCACTTCCTCATGTGTTATAATATTATTGGTTGACCTATTATTCAGCTGAAGGGTGACCTCTATGAGTGGCTTCAGTTCCAGGTCAAAAGGATGTCTTAGGGTGACAGTCACAGGGTGCCACTGATTGCTACCTGTCCAGTACATTTAGTCTTTTTCAGGAACTTGTGTTTTCTTGTACATTTGTTTTCCATTCTGACGGGGACCTTCTCCCTGTGGCTGCTCCCAGAAGTGTGTAGTGGGAGCCAGGCACCACCTAGGACCTGGGTCTTCTAGTCTAGGCTCTAGGAGGCTGTGGTCTGTGTGTCATCAGTCCTGCTGCTTCGAGGTTGGTTTCTTCTGCTTGCCTTTGCTCCACACAGGAACAAGGCAATGTTTACGCCCTGAAGCGTTTAGGACCCCAGCTGCACCTCTCCAAACTCGAATGTAGAAGATGAGCTTCATGAGCAGTCATGTCAACTGGCTTGCATGAGAGGACTTCACGGTTTATGTAAAATGGTCTTAAGTGATAATGGAATTCTTCCACAAAGTTTTTGAAGACCCCTCCCTCATATGTCTCCAAAGATTATGTCCTTTGGCTTTCGAGTCTGGTAATTCAGCCCCAGGAGATGTTTGGGAATGTCTAAAAAGTTTCCATTAACTGGGCCTCCTCATGTGTTCTTATATACATGCCCACATACCACTATCTCCAACTAAGGAGTCCCAGTGGCATGATGGGTTAGGCCTTGGACTGCTTAACAGGATTGGAAGTTCAAGCCCACCAGGCATCCCTCAGGACAAAGATGAGGCAGCTTCAGAAACCCTGTATAAGGTTGCTGTGAATTGAAATCAATTAGATGGTAATGCTTGGTTTGGGTTTATACCTATATGTGCTTGTGCACGTCTTTGTCTCACCTACCCTCCCACACTTACGTAGCAATTTTATTTAACTCAATCATCACTCAAAATGTTGGCCATTACTTGCAGGGGCAGTGAATTATTTAATGTGGCTGTTCCAGCTAAAGTCTCGAACTCTCACCTAATGCCCTAGTCCTGCAGGGGTCTGGTAAGAAGGAGGGAGGAAGATACTGATAGGACTCACCTATGAGTAACTGCAGACAGGATTCCCTCAGCTGTCATACAACTGCAGGACACAGCAAGTGCCAGGAGTGGAACATGTCCTCTGGACCTAAGATCCTTGCACCGTGAACCTCCTGGATCCAGAAGAGAGCTAGAACATCTGAGGAGCAGCAGCAGAACCGGGAGCCAGAGCGTGGGGCAGAATGGACTTCCCGACCCTCAGAGAAAGCAGGGATGAGTGCTTTTGTGCAGGAGGCTGATCTCCAGAGTAGGGCTGCTCTGGGCACTTAATTGAGGTAATGGGTTTGCTGACCCACTGAAGTGCAGCTGAGTGCCTTCTGGAGGAAGCTTACCGAGGCAGCGTGCCTCTGGGGATTTAAGTCACAGAGCTGGATTGGCTGACCCACTTTACCCGAATGCTTTCAGACTGAGGCTTACAAAGGAGTGGTATGCCCCCTCGGACATTTATTGGCAGACCTGAAAGAACATGTCTTGAAAATTACTCTATCCCAAGCATTTCTCGCTGGCATTACAACTTGTTAACCTTCATAATAAACCCTTCATCATGCATTTTGTCTGGGCTCTGTGTAGCCACAGCAAGGGCTAGCAGATCCTAGATAACATTAATGAAGAAAATACTCGTGTGCTTTAGAATTGGGGATGTTATAACATTTACCCTCCAAACCCACTGCATCCCAACTCCTCTCAAAGAACTCCACTGCCACCAAGTTGATTCTGACTCATTGACCCTATACAGGGTTTCGGAGGCTGTAAATCGACAGGGTGGACAGTCTCATCTTTCTCTCTTGTAGTGGCTGGTGGATTCAAACTGCTGACCTTGAAGCCAACAGCCCAATGCACCCCCCCTTCCCACCCCCGAGAGTCATTTATCTGGGGCTTGTTGACTTCTCCACGATGTGAATGGCCTTTCCCTTCACCAGAATCAGAGTGCCTGCACTGCTCTGTTAAAAAGCAAACAAAAGAGTAATTAGCTATAGGAGTACAGGGAGTCCCCGACTTATGCCAAGGGTCCACTCCCAAGACTCCATCATAAGCTCAATACCCCACGTTTAAATTTAATTTTCATCTTGATTGCTTTCATTATCAGTCTTTTCATAAAAACAATCCTTGTCAGTAGCTCCATCATTAAGCCAGGGGCACACTAAAGTATGTGTAATTTACCCTAATCATTAAAACAAATTACCTATCTCTGAAAATGTCTGGGTTGATCAAATGCTGGTTACTGGTGGTATGAGAAATTAACAATTTTTAACAAATGCTCGATCTAACATGGATGCATTAGCATAGTCATCCTTTAAAATTAAAATGGAAGCTTATGTTTATGTATTATTCCAAGGCACTTTTTCCAGTGCCTTGAGAAGGGAGCTGACCTCATGAAAGAGAACAGAAGGAAGGGGAAGCAGAGGCAGGAAGAAAAGGGTAGGTAGGTTGTAGCTGTTTCAAGTGTTCCCGTCTCTGCTTCCGGAGGAAAACAAGGAGTCACCTCAGTAAGCCTGTTTTGAAAGAGCCAGTTAAGGGGAAGGCTTGAGCAGGAAGAGCCAGGATCCCAGGAGTTCCCAGAAACAGGGGAGAAGCCATGGAAGGGAGTGGGAAGAGGGACACAGAGATCATCTTCTACAAGTCACAGGGCAGCAGCATCCCTGTGGCAGTTAAGTCCCTCTCCCAAGAACCCTGGTGGTGAAATGAAGGAAAGGGCTTGGGCACATGGGCAAGTGAAGGGGAGGATCATCAGGGGTCATGAGGGGAGTACTGGTGCATCATGGTCCTGGTGGTTTCCAAGGAAGGGCTCCAGTGTGGGCTGTGGGCCTATGGTCCGAGGTGGGGTGTTTGGTGCCTTGCTGTGCACACATGGAGGACAAGGGCAGTCAATAGCTCTCTGTGCCAGGTGATGAGCTGGGATGTAGATACCATCATGGTGATGTTTTCTGGGAGGAAACTGATGATCAGACTTTGATTCTCTGAGTCTGAGTCCCATGCTAATGGTCAGAACTCACACTTGATTGGTCTGGTTCGCGAGGCCTGGCTCTTATAGCCTAGGCCATACTACCTACCCACTGTCCACTACACGCATTTTATTGTTTGTTTGTTTAAATCACCAGGAACTATAGATATTTAGATACACTTTTTCTTACCTAGGAGCAACCATGGTGTAGTGGGTTACACAGTGGGCTGCTAACAAGGTCAGCAGTCAGAATCCACCAGCTACTCAGAGGTTAAGGGGAGAAGCAGCCAGGGATCACCCAAGAGAGGGGAGTACTGATGAAGATGAGGCTGTCTGCTCCCATAAAGAATGATAGCCTTGGACACCCTGGGAGCAGTTCTAGGATTCTGACGCAGTGACTCTATAGGGCAGGGTAGAACTGCCCTTATGGGTTGCCCAAGCTGTAACTCTTTATGGGAATAGACAGCTTCACCTTTCTCCCTAGGAACTGCTGGTGGTTTCAAACCTATGACCTTTTGGTTAACAGCCCAATGAATAATCACTACACCACCAGGGTTCTGCTGGACACACTAAATCAGACTGATTTGATGGCAGTGGGTTATCTCATCTGTGCTTCACAACATATATGTTGTATATTAGTATATTACATACTAATATATGTAAGCACTTAGTTCTAATTTTCAGATAAGAAAATACTGATGGAAGTTAAGTAATTTGCCATGGACACTCAGCGGTTGGTGTCAGAACTGGGATTTCACGCAGTACTTCTGAATCCAGAGCATGTTATTCTACGCACTACCTCTACTGTCCCCACTCAGAGGCTGTCCTTGGTCGCTTGGGTGACAAGAATCCCAACCCTGGGCCCTTATACACTCACCCAATCTCCTGTTCTGCTTACTGTTTCCCCATCGACCAGTCCACAATGTTTACTGAGCGAAGGGCCGCGATGATGACCAGACAGGGACTGACCTTCCCCTCCTCTGCCAGTCTCCAGTGAACATGACCACACCGAAGGAGCATCTTAATTTTTATTAATGTTGAGTTATTAAAAACAAGCATCCATACGAGTGTGGGTAGGGGGGAGCAGGGCAGGGGCAGGGCAGAGAAGGAGGAAGGAATTTTGCCTTATTGGTAATAAAGCTCCAAGTTCATCCCATCATGGATTTCATCTGAGGTGAAGGTGTTAAGGAATACTCTCCTGTCCTCCATACCCACCCCACCCCTTTCATCTATTCCCAGCTGGGTCCATGATGTAGGCCCAGCCCAGGAGTTAGAACACCACTGTCTTGGACTGACCTGTGTTGATTTGGGGCAGAATCCAAAACAGGAGAGCCGTTCATGCTCCAGTGCTTTGCACATCAAACCTGCCTGAGTCCCGTCCACCCCCACCACCTCCTGCTCATGTTTACCAAACCCAGTGCGCCACTCCAACCCCTCCCCTCCCCCCAAACCATTTCCATGGCTCCCTCTGAGTGCTCAGCACGTGCCATATACTAACTTAAACGCCCTCTTCCAGACGCTGGTATTTAACAACGCGCAAGGGGGCAAGGATAGGCAGACCCATCCTCCTCATGACACCCCACAAAGGATACAATCACCCAGACACACGTGGTCCTTAAAGATGGTGTACCTACGGAATAAAGACCTATTTAGAGAGGGGTCCAACCGTTGGTCCTTGCGGAGGGGAGAAAGCCTTGCCTAAGAAATGGTCCCGGGCAGCGGGCAGCACTCCCCTAACCCACACCTTCCGGCCTCTAGCTCTAGCCCCTGCACTCACCACTTCTTAAGGACGATCTTGTTCCAACGGGTGCCAGTTTGGGCTGCGATCAGCTTCTTGAGATCCCCGATGGTGTCATCCGTGCTGGGCGCAAGGCGTCAAGGAAAACGCAAGGGAAGGGGCATTCCAAGGCTGAAAGCGCTTTGCCAAGACCCCATCCTCCCGACGCCCTTCGGGGGTGGGGGTGGTGTGTGTGTTCATTAAAACCTCCCTACGACACCGACCGAGCGCCTGCGCTCTCAGGGGACACTGTCTCGCGGCCTGCCAAAAGGATACTTGCACTTGACGCGGACCTTCTTCCCCAGACGGTCGTTGCAAACCACCTCGATCATCCTGGCTGGAGCTATACGGGCCGGGAGAAGGGAGGCGGTGGGGTCACGAGTTCAGGGATGTCCCAGACCTCGACGTCGCCAGCCTCCCAGGTCCTCAAGCCCCTCAGCCACTGGGACTTCCTCTCACCGTCTCCCTAGCCGCAAACCTGCCCTAAACCCGGCCTCCCGCCATCTCGTCTCCGCCCCGACTCGTCAGAACGTCCGATTCCAGGGTTCGGCTCCGGCCTCGCCCCCCGCCGACACGGCGACCGAGAGCCGTCGGTTCTCCCCCGCCCCGGGCCCCCCACTGGCCCCCTCACCTCGAATCCCCTCGAAGTTACCAACGCCACAACCTTCGCGGCAGGAACACTACGCCCGGACGCGGCCGTCGCGCTGAACCGGAAGCGGAAGTGCGCGTCTATGGCACCGCCCCTCACCTCGACGCAGCGGCGTGGGGGCGTTCCTTCCGGTCTGGGCCCTGGCTCGAGCTTCTCAGTCGCGGGCGTGGGGTTCCAAGCCCGCCCTGGGGGGACCCCAAAGTCAGCGCGTGAGTGGAGCGGGGGTCCAGGCCCGTGAGGAAGGGGCATAGAGGCGCCTTCGCTGTGGACGAGCATCATCAGTCGCTGGGGAAACGCGAGGGCCCAAGAAACATCCCCGGAGGACCTGCCGTTCCGGAACCCAACGAAGCCTCGCGCCGCAGTTTCGGGGTGCAAGGAGCAGGGCATGCCGTCCAGCCCCCGGCTTTCCTTCAGGGCTGGGCTCGGACGTGAATTGTTCACACCTCCCTCCCGACTAGGCGGGCTGCCTCTCCCTTCCCGCCCTCCTGGGACGCCTGACATGTAGATGACAGTTAACCTAGTAAAGAAGGAGCCCCCATGACCCCCGTCTCCTAACCGCACCTTTGGGACCAGGGTGACTGCCAGTCAGTCACCCAACTGCCACGGCTGGCCGCAAGGAGGCCTGGTCCTGAGTTTTTTAAGAGCGGTTATTCTTGCCCTATGGGAAGCATTCCGTGCCTGACCCTAGTCTTCACTTTGACCCCAAAGCACCCCTTAGACTGCTTCTGTGGCCGTGGCCCTACCCCGGCTCGTCAACCAACCTGTCAATGGAATTGAGCCGATCTTCTTCAGCTGGTAGAATGCTTCCAGTTTGGTGAACTTACTAGGTTCCCTGGGGGTGGTGTGGTTACAGGTTGGGCTGCGATCGATCCACATGGTGGGTGGTTTGAAACTGAGAGGTAGCTACAGAGACGCAAAACGAAGACAGAATTCAGTCGGGAATATGAAGTTAAGAAAGGTTTTATTAAGGCAAGGAAAACCCCCTGGGAGAATTCCACACCTAAAGAGCTAGGTTAAGGAAGTCGCAGCTCGGTGGTGAGATTTATATAGGGCCCGAATCAAGAAAGTATGCGCTGATAAGAGGAAGGGAGGTGTTTAGTGCTGCAGCTGCAGGGTCTGAGTCAGAATGTGGTCTGTAAGAAACCTTGTTTTCTCAGACCCATTTCCTGGAATGCTGGGGGAAGGGGCTGCACAGACCCAGCCTGGAGAGATGTGCTCCTTGGAATGCTGGGGGCAGGGATTGCTTAGTCCAGCTGTTCACCGGTCTTCCTGAGAGGCTGAGGAGGAGGGGCTGCCTAGTGTGGCCCCTGCCCAAACATCAGCTGCAGCACCTCTGGAAAAAGACTGGGCTTTCTACTCCTGTAAATAGTTAGCCTTAGAAACCCAACTTGAGTCACCATTGACTTGGTGGCAGTCAAGTTTTGTGTTTTATTTTTAATTTTTTTTGGTGAGCCTATGGGCTTTACTGAAAAGGGGCTACCATTTCTGATCTACCTGAATCACTTCCTCAAACTAGAATGTGAGATGAGGGGGAAGGCAAGAGCCTGCCTACCTTAGGGAGTTGACTTAAGGTGCCATCACAGAAAAAGGGCTCTGGGGATTACCTGCCACAGAACTTGGATCCTTTGTCCTTCTAGCTCTTGCAGAGGCTCTCTGAGGTGGCAGAGGTGTGAAATGAATACAAAAAATTCAGGCTTTGGATCCAGATGGATGAGTCTAATCCCAACCTCAAACTGTAATATTAAGGTGCATGGCCTGAGGCAAGACACTTCCCATCCCTGAATCTTATTTCCCTCTTCAATGGAAAAGGAATAGCAGTGCCTTATAGTGCCCTCAGAGGAGCCCTGGTGGCAGAGGGGATACCAGTTAGGCTGCTAACTGCAAGAGTCAGTAGTTCAAAACCACCAGCTACTCCACAGGCAAAAGACTCAACTTTCTACTCCCGTAAAGAGTTACAGTGTCTGAAATTCACAGGGGCAGTTCTACCCTGTCCTATAGTGTTGCTTGGAATTGGCATCAACTCGGTGGCGGTGAGTGAGTGAGTGATAGTTGGCCTTTTGTATAAATGTCATCGGATGCTGCACTATCTGTACAGTCTCGGATGTTTGAGCCCCTGTTGCAGCCACCGCTCTTTGGGGACCTTTCTCTTTTTCACTGACCCGCTACCGAGCATGATGTCCTTCTCCAGGGACTGGCCCTTCCTCATGGTAGGTGAGATGAACCTTGCCATCTCTGTTTCAGAGGAGCTTTCTGGCTCTCCTGCTTCCAAGGCAGATTTGTTTGTTCTTCTAACATGCAATCTATTTCATCAATATTATTGTCAAAGCCCCTGGCACAGCCCAGCTCTAAGAGTTTGGAGTAGAACAGGTTGGGGCCAAGAAGATTAGGAAGGTCAGTGGTACCCGAGGAGACTCGTATGCCTAAGGGAGCTGGAAGGAGCACATTTTTATATTTACACAGAAATACTGGGTCATACCTATTGTTGAGGATGGTGGGATTGCAGAATCCCATTTTCCTCTTTGGTGCTTTGTGATGTAGCCCCGGATTTCCTATATGGAATATTTGTTATTTTTGTTACGGGAGTAAAAGTAAATGTTAGGTTTTTCATGTATTTTTAAAATTTTCTAATTTCACAATGCAAGGATGTTGTTGGGTGCTGTCGAACCAAGTCTGACTCATGGTGACCCTCCGTACAACAGAAAGGAACACCCCCAGTCCTCTGCCCGCCTCGTGATTGTTACGCTTGAGCCCACTCGTACAGCCAGTGTCAGTCCATCTTGTCCAGGGTCTTCCTCTTTTTCGCTACCCTTCAACTTTACTGAGCATGATGTCCTTTTTCCGGGGACTGATCAACATGTCCACAGTATAGGAGATGAAGTCTCACCATCTTTGCTTCTAAGGAGCATTCTGACTGTACTTCTCCCAAGACAGATTCACTGGTTCTTTCGGTAGTCAAGGTACTTTCAGTAGTCCTTACCAGCACCACAATTCCAATTCATCACTTCTAGAGTCTTCCTTATTCCATTAAAAAAAAATGCAGGAATCCCTAGATTGCACTTCACAGATCCTGCAAATTTTGCAAATGGAAAGTATGTGGCAGCCCTGTATGGAGCAAGTTGACTGGCACCATTTCCCCAACAGCGTGGGCTCACTTTGGGTCAGTGCCACATGTTGGTCACAAAACAAGGACTTCCAACTTCTGCACAGAGCTATTGCATACTGAAGTTATAGGCACTGGAAATCAAAGCCTTCATTTGACTCAAATTATCCAGTTACTCGTTTATTGCAGTGGTCTGCAACGGCAGTGACCATGGGGAGTTGCATATAGATCAGGCTTTGCGTTCAGTTGCACATATGGTCGCTATGAGTTGTAACAGATTCGATGACGCCTAGCAACTACTTGACTAAGGATGATGTCCTTTTCCAGGGACTGGGTGCTGTTAGTTGCTTTTGAATTGGTGATGACCTATAGCAACCCTGCTCACAACAATGAAACACTGCGCCATCCTTAAGATTGTTCCTATGCCTGAGCCCATTGTTGCGGCCACTGTGTCAATCCAGGGACTGTCCTTTACAAATCATTACATATCCAAAGTCCTGGAGACAAAGTCTCACCACCCTTGCTTCTAAGGAGAATTGTGGCCATACCTCCTTCCTTTGTTCTTCTGGCAGTCCAGGTACTTCCAATATTTCTTCACCCACACTGTAATCCAAATGCATCAATTCACTTGTCTCACATGCATTTAAAAGTAGGACAGTGAACAAGCTTCCTTGTCTCGTATGTATTTAAAAGCTTCCTTGTCGCATATGCATTTAAAAGTTGGATAGTGAACACTGTCCAACTTTTCAATGCATATGCGACGCTTGAAAATACCATGGCTTGGGTTTAGGTGCACCTTACTTGCTTGATTTCTGCTTGACTGCTGCTTCTTCAAGCATTAATTGTACATCGAGGCAAAACAAAATCTTTGACGAGAAGCCTATCACAGACAGCATTGTGCTTTATTGACAGATATTGAAATCTTCTTTAGGAAGATAACCATGAGGCCATTCTTGAATTTGTCAATCCTGATAGAGGAAACCATAGGCTCGTCTGATTAAAAATTCCCCATAGTAGTCCATTTCAGCTCCCTCATACTAAGGATATCAGTCTTCACGCATTCCATTCCATTTCCCCCCCCTTTTTTTTCTTTTTTTACATTTTATTAGGGACTCATACAACTCTTATCACAATCCATACATATACATGCATCAATTGTATAAAGCACATCCATACATTCCCTGCCCCAATCATTCTCAAAGCCTTTGCTCTCCACTTAAGCCCTTTGCATCAGGTCCTCTTTTTATTTTTCCCTCCCTCCCCTCTCCCTTCTCCCTCATGTGCCCTTGGTAATTTATACATCGTTATTTTGTCATATCTTGCCCTATCCGGAGTCTCCCCTCCCCCCTTCTCTGCTGTCCCTCTCCCAGGGAAGAGGTCACATGTGGATCCTTGTAATCAGTTCCCCCTTTCCAACCCACTCACCCTCCACTCTCCCAGCATCGTCCCTCACACCCTTGGTCCTGAAGGTATCATCCACCCTGGATTCCCTGTACCTCCAGCCTTCATATGTACCAGTGTACATCCTCTGCCCTATCCAGCCCTGCAAGGTAGAATTCGGATCATGGTAGTTGGGGGGAGGAAGCATCCAGGATCTGGGGGGAAAGCTGTGTTCTTCATCGGTACTACCTCGCACCCTAATTAACACATCTCTCCTAAACCCCTCTATGAGGGGATCTTCATTGGCCGACACTTGGGCCTTGGGTCTCCACTTTGCACTTCCCCCTTCATTTAATTCCATTTTATTTTTTGATGACTTCCAACTGCCCTAGGTTCACACTTTGTACATTCCATTGTCAGATTACGAACGGACCTTCTCATTCTTCTCATCGTTGAGTTGGTCCATATCAGCACAAGGTCTCAAAACTCTACCCCACCTACATTGCTCTGACTCACTGTACTCTGAAGCAACCCGTCCCTACTCATATTTTGAGTGCCTTTCAACCCAGGAGCTCATTATGTGGCGTTCTCTGACTGCTGCTCTGCTGTTCACAAGGGTTTCAGTGGCTAGTCCTTCAGATGTGGACACCTGATTCCTTCCCCCTAGTCTGCTGTTGGTGCGGAAGCTCTCCTGAAATCTGTTCACCTTGGGTGACCCTGCTAGTATTTCAAAATCTGGTGGCATTGCTTCCAGCATCGCAAGCAACACGGGAGCCATCACACCAGGACAAACTGACAGGCGAGAGTGGGGTGACAGCCTGGCACACTCTAAGCCGAACAATAGGGACTGTACTTTTTATGATTTTTATCTTACAGCAAGACGAGAAAGGAGTTAATGAACCATCAGAATTTTCCGAGTAGATGGAAGAGCCATTGTGTCCAGTTAGGAATGCTCTTGGCCGCAAGTCAGAGTTGCTTAAGCAATTGGCTTTTTTTTTTTTTTTCAGTAATGAAATTTGGGATGCACGAAACACTGGATCAGGAGCTCAGTGATACCAGACTTCTGTTTATGACCCAAATTCAAATAAAAATAAAAGCTTTCATGGGACAAAGAAAAAAAAAGTACAACTTACAATCTTGGAAACTCTCTACCCCACGGTGTCCCTCTGAGTCGAAATCTTTTCCAAGGCAGGAGGGTTTGTTCTTGTTTTTTGGTATATAGACCACAATTTAAAACAAACATAACCACGTAGGAGGGTCAACACAGACTTAGGGAGAACAATTTGGCAGTAACCACCCAAATGAATTCAATATGCCCTTTGAACATGGAAACCCACTTCTGCAACTTTATCCTCGTGCGTGCAAGTACATAAGTATAAGCATGAAGTACACAAAAAAGCCTTAAGTTTCACAAAAAAGTGGAGACTTTGCCTTCCGCCACGTCCTCCGATCCTGGTTCCGCCTTCCTCCCACTCAACCTAGTTTCCATCCCAATCCCTCCTTCGCAGCGCGGAGACCCTCTCAAGTCCCGCCTGCAGCCTGCCCTCCGCTCCCGACCCCTCCTCCGCCACACCTACTGGGGATGGTCAAACTCCCCGCCCCGCCCCTCGAGCCCCGCCCCTGCTTCTCGCCCCGCCCCGCGAGCCCCGCCCCTGCTTCTCACACCGCCCCTCGAGCCTCGCCCCGCCTCTAGCCCCGCCTCCGCGCCCAAGAACGCCGTCGTCACACGTGCTGGGATTGGTCGCCCGCTCAAGCCCCGCCCCCGGGTCTCGTCTCCGCCTCTTTCCCCTCACTTAACCCCGGCCTGAGACTCAGCCCTAGTCAGAGCGTCTGGTGTTCGGCGCCGGTGCCGACCTGGGGCGGAGCTGGCCGGGGCCTAGCCGAGTCACCGCGAGAAGACCGGAGAGGCGAGGCTCCCCGCTGGGTCCTGGAAGCCGCTCCTCGCTCCTCCCCTGCCTTCGTCTCGGGCTCCCCGAAGCGCTAGCCCACCCCACCCGGCCCGCGCCCCCTTAGCCGGAAGCGGAAGTGCCCGCAGTGGGACCATGGCGTCTTTGCACGACCTCCCCGACTCGGTCCTGCTGGAGATTTTTTCCTACCTGCCGGTCCGGGACCGGATCCGCATCTCCAGGTGCCGCCGCGCCCCGCCCCGCGGGGGGGACGGCCGGTTGGGGGGTGTATGCGGAGAGGCAGACCGGGGCCGGGGGCGTTCTAACGGCGGCTCCCCTCCCCCAGGGTCTGTCACAGCTGGAAGAGGCTGGTGGACGACCAGTGGCTGTGGCGACACGTGGACCTGACACTCTACACGGTACGTGGGGTCGGGTGGGCCACCCCTGCTGCCTTGGGACTGTAGGGTGGGATTCCGGCTGCGGTCTGTGAGATGGGCCCCTCCCTGCTCCTCTGGGACCTCGCACAGGCTCCCTAGCCTCTCTGAGCCTCAGTTTCTCCAGCTCCACAATGGGCCTCAAGAACAGACCCTGGGGTCACGAGGGTCACGGAGCGCGTACAGGCAAAAGGCTTAGAGCAGCGCCTAAGGGCGGGCAGCATTACAATAAGTGACCCGAGGGCAGACCTGCCAGCGGAAAGGGCGGAAGGTTCCTGTCTACCCGGAAGCATCTGCCTGGGAAGAAAGGCCGACTGTGGGTGAATCAGCCATTGAGAACCCAACGGATCCCGGTTCTGCTGAGACCAAATGGGGTCTCCCTAATCAAGTCCAGACCAAGTGCTGTCTGTGTTCACGCCAGCAAGCATTGTCCCTACTGATGGAGGATGCGCCATGGGTAAATACTTGTTCGGAGTCAACTGAGTTTCCAGAATTCCTGGTCAGACTAGAGCAATCTAACCATTTTCCTCGTCTTCCATTAGCATTGTTTATTTTTTTTTCTGTTTTTCTTAAGAAATAGCTCAAATGCCCAGAAGTACACGGAGGATGCTATCACAAACAGCCATGTAGCTCACAACCTAAATCAAGCTTATTTTAACCTTTGGCCATAGCTGTGTATGTGTTAGAGACATACATAGGTGCGTGGATGCACACGCCAGGGGGCTTCCCTGATCTTTTCACTCGGTTTTCACTCGGTTTTCTGTAAACTTTTTGAAGCTCCTCTGTCCACAGTGAATCCTGTGACAGCCAGCACGCAATGAGGCAGCCTTATTTTTCTGCATCTTGAACGTTTCCTGACTTGACAAGGTGCAGTCTTTCCACTTTTCTCCTGTCTCTTTTCGTGGAAGATCTGAGCGTGTTTCTTTTCTGAAAGGCTTCCAGCATTTGCAGGCTCTTGCTGTACACATAAAACATACATCTCCTTGCTCTCTTTCAAACCCCTCAGAGGCAGCCTCGGTTATTAAGTGGGTTCTTAGCCTTCCTTTCCTATTTTGATTGATTTCATCTGTGTCCATAGGTAACACATAGCGTTCTGAGCACATTTTTTCAAGTTCATGTAATGCCACTGTGCCGTTTAGCTGATGTTTTCTTGACGGAGAAGGGTGTTGAGCGGGTGTGGTGTTGCGCTCGGCAGAGTCGACAGCCATCATTGAACAGATGGACTGCTGTGGGTCGGGCCTTCAACAGTGGGCTCACATGTGGCAGTGATTGTGAGGGCGGTGCAGGACCGGCCAGTGTTTCATTCTGTTGAGGGGGTGGTGGTGGGTTATTCTGAGTTGGAGTCCACTGGATGGGACCCACCCCAAGGAACACCATCATCCTATTGTGTCTTTATGTGCAACTAGCTTTATTCACCCAGGAGCCCTCTGGTGGCGCAGTGGTTACGCATTGGGCTGTGAACCATCAGGTCAGCCATTCAAAACCATCACCCAGCTCCACGGGGGAGAGAAGGTGCTATTCAGCAGTTTGAAGCTACTAGGCCTTCCACAAGAGAGAAAGATGGGGCTTTCTACTCCTGTAAGAAATCTCAGTCTCGGAAATTCCCAGGGAACAGTTCCACCTTGTCCTGTAGGGTCGCTACTGGTCAGAATGGAGCCGATGGCAGTGAGTGAGAACTTTAGTCACACAAGATTGCTTTCAGGAGTTTATTTCCCTCATGGGCATGTGCCATTTAACTTCATTCTTTTTGTGCTATGTAATGGATATACCACCATTTGATGATCCATTTTTCTATTGTGCTTGTTGTGGATTGACTTGTGGGTCGTCTACCCCCCCCACGCCCATAATGTTTTTTTTTAAAAACCATTTTATTGGGGGTTCATACAACTCGTATCACAATCCATCCATCCATCCATTGTGTCAAGCACACTTGCACATTGTTGCCGTCATCATTCTCAAAACATTTGCCTTCCACTTGAGCCCTTGGTATCAGCTCCTCATTTTTTCCCCTCCTTCCCCGCTGCCCCTCCCTCGCAAACCCTTGATAATTTATAAATTATTATGATTTTGTCATGTTTTACACTGTCTCCCTGCACCCTCTTTTCTGCTGTCCATCTCCCAGGGAGGGGTTGTATGTAGATCCTTGTAATCGGTTCCCCCTTTCCACCCCACCCTCCTGGTATCACCACTCAGCATTGGTCCTGAGGGGATCATCTGTCCTGGATTCCCTATGTTTCCAGTTCCTATCTGTACCAGAGTACTTCCTCTGGTCTAGCTAGATTTGTAAGGTAGAATTGAGATCATGATAGTGGGGGGAGAGGACAAAATATATGTTTTTGTTGCAAATTCTAAACCCTGTGCCTGAGGTTATGATCTCATTTGGGAATGGATTGTCTGGTGGTGGTCTTGAGAAAGGGTCCCTGAGGGCATACCTTGCACCAATCTCTCTTGAGATCGGAAAGGGGCGGATTAGGCAAGGGATTAAAGAAGCTGAGATGGGAGAAGACAGATGCCATAAGGTCACCAAGGAGCCCAGGGATCAAAGCTGAGGAGACAAAGGCACCGCCCCTCCTCCCCAGTCAGTCAGTACCTTGAGTTCATCCTCTTAGTCTTCTAAACTGTGACAATTTAACAACATCCCTGATTGTGAAAGCCACCTGGGCTTGTGGAATTTCTGTTAAGGAACCAGATAAGTAAGACGGCTGTTAGGACAGAGAGCTCTCAAGCCACTCCCTCCCCTCTTGGATGGTTTCCCCTCTGCGGAGGCACGGAGGAGGGCAGTTGGTGTGGTTTTTAAGCCCTGGGGAGCTAGCTGTTCAGTTGTGTCCTATATGGCCTGAGCTGTGAGTTGAGCGTGGGTGTTTTTCGGTGGAGAATGCATCAGAGACAGTACACAGTGTGAAGAATCCTCCTTGTGAGAACAGGGGCCTTATCACCACAGAGGAGGGCAGACGCCCTGACAGTCACTCCCTGGTGCCCTCTCCCTTCGGTAGGCTCATCCCCGTGACCAGCTGGGACTCTTCCTGGCAGGGCTGTGCATTTGCAGCCAGGTAGCTGGACAGGGCCGTGGAGTGCAGGGGACACCTTGAGCGTGAGTGAGATGGGGCTTTGAAGTTGGCCTGCGTTTCAGTCTTGGCTCGGATGCTTACTAGCACATGAGCTGCCCAAGAATTTTCCTGCGACATGCCTGCAGCATGGCCTGGCCCTGCGTGAGCTCCAGTCTAATGCTAGGCACGGTGCCTGGCAAAAACAATAGCTGTTGGGTTATGCTTTGGGCTGCTCACCAAAAGGGTGGCAGTTCAAAACCACCAACCGCTGTGCCAGAAGAAGATGAGACATTTTACTCCTGTAAAGGCTTACAGCCCCGGAAACTCACGGGGGCAGTTCTGCCCTGTTGTGACGGGTTGCTGTAAGTCGGAATTGACTTGACAGTACGTTTAGTGATCTGAGGTGTCCTGTTGGCGTAATGAGTGATGAGCTGGGCTGCTAGCCGCAAAGGTGGCTGCTCCATGGGGTAACGAGATTCACAGCCTCAGAAAGTCAGCTCTGGGGAGCAGTTGCACTCTGTTGATTTGGTGTCTGGTTTAGGGACTCTGTTGATTTGGTGTCTGGTTTAGGGATCTAGGGCTGCTACAACAGGAATTTTAACAAAACATCTCTTCCCTCCATCTCGGAGACTGGAAGTCAGATTCAAGGCGTGGGATGGACAGGACTCTGTCGGCGCTGGGAGAAAGTCCTTGTCTGCTTACAGCTTCTCTTCCTAAGATCCCTGGCGGTCCTGTGGTGGGTCTCTCCCCCTCTGCTTTCTTGTGAAATCTTCTATATGAGGGGACTCTGAAGCATTTGTGGGTAAATGCCATGATCTTTCCATTCCATGACCTTTTCGAAGCCCCCTTGTATCACGAGATGGATTACACACACAGCCATTACCCTCAGTTGTCAAGCCAACCCAAGGAAACCCAACATGAGAGTGTAGACCTTCCCCTCAAAGCCTTTCCCCGTGGGTCATCTTTACGCAGTCCGACCACCAGGCCTCTCTCGCAGGGCGCTCCTGGTAGGCGCAAACCACTGACCTCGGCTTCAGCAGCCCAGCTCTCACCCAGGGCTGCATGTTTAGGACCAACTCCAGGAGCCCTGGGGGCACTGTGGGGAAACTGCTGCCCTGCCAACCACAAGGTTGACGGTTCAAGCCCACCAGCCACAGCTGGGAAGAAAGATGAGGCTCTCTGCTCTGATAAAGAGGTAGAGCCTTGGAAACCCCTTCTAGGGTGGCGACCAGTTGGAATTGACTCGGTGCCCCTGGTTTCTTTTTTCCCAGCAGGATCCTGCCTCTTTAACAAAAGAGAAGGCCTGTTCCCACATGGGATGAGAAACGGGGAAACAGGGTTAGGATCTGGGGCCAGGTGGTGGGGGGAGGGGGCACAACTCAGCCCCTGACACCAGGTAAGCTAGAGATGAGGGCGGGAGTTCCTGGCTTTCATTTTCCCACTAACTGTGTGAAGCCCCTCCCTCCTGGTTCCATGGTACCATGGCGCTTTGCTTTCGTGGGCTAAGTCTATTGGTGACATAACAACGGGCCTTTCAACCTTCTTCACACGGATCGGTCAAAGCCGGGGACTCTGCTGGTCGTGTTGTTGAACCATCACCAGGCTGGCTTCCTTGCCTGGTTTTCCCCTTGCCAGAGTATTGGGTTAACCTCTCCCCTGCAAGCCCTGCACGCTTTGGGGACTTACCCAGGGAACTGGCCGTCGGTACACTTGGTTTTGGGTTGCTACTAAGGTGGCTATTGTCTTACCAGGGGAGAGTTTATCCTCCCCCACACACCAGTTTTGCTGGTAAAACCTTGGTACCAGAGACTAGTGCTTCTCCAGTGACTCCCCCAGCAGAGGTATTGCTGGGTCAGGCACTGTGGACATTCAGACGGATCAAAACAAGGAGTGGTAATTCCACAGGTTTCAAAATGTGAAAGATGTGAATAAAAACCACTTCACCAGCCCTCCCAGTCAGGTGGTCTTCTGAGGCAGCAGATGTGCACACTTCCTGTCTACCCTTCCAGAGAGACCCCGGGCATCTGAAGCAGGTGTCCTGTAAGTTCGTTAGAAACCACCAGATGGCTGGCCAGGGCAGCCCCCCTCCCCGCCCCCCTGCACACCGGCAAGCTCAGGGAGAGGTGCTGCTTCACTTCGCGGCCAGCGTTGACTCCATCAGCCTGGAAGAGTGTCCTTTCCTTTTTTGTTTCCCACGAGAGGTGATTCGCCCATTGACATAGAGTCCATTGACAGTTTTACCAGCCCTGGCTCCTACTGTTTTGAGTTAGCTGTTGGTGGCCAGGATCCCCTGGTGGCATCATTGATTACATGCTGCGCTGCTCACCGCAAAGTCAGCAGTTTGAAGCCACCAGCTGCTCTTGAGAGACCACAAAGAGACTTCCCACTGCCTTCAAGAGTCACAGTCTCAGAAACCCGCTGGCAGTTTCACCTGCCCTATTGAGTGGCTGTGAGTCGGAATTGACCCAAAAGCAGTGAGCTGGTGGTTTTTTTTTGGGGGGGAGTGATGTTTATAAGAACCCACACAAGATAACACCCAACATGCCCTACACTAACCCTGTCTGATGAACATCACAAAGACAACCCATTCCTAAATGGGATTATGGGCACTAGAGGTTAGGATTCACAACACATATACTTTTGGGGGATAAAATTCAGACTATGCTTTTAAAATGTTAGGGGGGAAAGGGTTTTTTTTTTTAAATTAAGTGTAGGCTTAATTTTACCCTAGGTGCTTTCCCCCCCTTTTTGTGTGATTTTGCCTGACTTTGTTTCCACTAGAGGTGGTCATTTGAGAAGGAGAGGACTGGTGGGGAGCTCTGTTTTCATGCTTCCTGTGGTTCTCCCTGCTGTCCTCTCCGTGCCCACTCAGAGTGACCTTGTAGGACAGCCGTGAACCTGCACCATGGGGGTTCGGAGTTGACCTTGCGGTTTGCCTCCTCACTCCCCACGTTGCTTACGTTTGAAGTCCTAAAACTCAAAAGGGTGGGGGCACATGATCTTGTTGCCCCTGGGAGGGGTCATGGATTGCTTGGGGCCTTGGGAGCCTTGCTCCTCTGGCCCCCTCACCCCGCTTTCTGGCTCTTACAGATGCGGCCTAAGGTCATGTGGCACCTCCTGCGCCGGTACATGGCGACCCGGCTCCACTCCCTGCGGATGGGCGGCTATCTGTTCTCTGGCTCCCAGGCTCCGCAGCTGTCCCCCGCCCTGATGAGGGCGCTGGGCCACAAGTGCCCCAACCTGAGGCGCCTGTGCCTGCATGTGGCCGACCTGACCATGGTGCCCATCACCAGCCTGCCCTGCACCCTGCGGACCCTGGAGCTGCACAGCTGCGAGATCTCCATGGTCTGGCTCCTCAAGGAGCAGGACCCCACAGTGCTGCCCCTGCTTGAGTGCATCGTGCTGGACCGCGTGCCCGCCTTCCGGGACGAGCACCTGCAGGGCCTGACGCGCTTCCGTGCCCTGCGCTCGCTGGTGCTGGGCGGCACCTACCGAGTGACCGAGACGGGCCTGGACGCCAGCCTGCAGGAGATGAGCTACTTGCAGAGACTGGAGGTGCTGGGCTGCACGCTCTCGGCTGACAGCACCCTGCTGGCCATCAGCCGCCACCTCCGAGATGTGCGCAAGATCCGGCTGACCGTCCGGGGCCTCTCTGCCCCGGGCCTGTCGGTCTTGGAGGGCATGCCGTCCCTGGAAAGCCTGTGCCTGCTGGGCCCGCTCATCACCCCGGAAATGCCCTCGCCGGCGGAAATCCTCTCCTCCTGCCTCGCCATGCCCAAGCTCAGGGTGCTGGAGCTGCAGGGGCTGGGCTGGGAGGGCCAGGAGGCCGAGAAGCTCCTGTGTAAGGGGCTGCCCCACTGTATGGTCATCGTTAGGGCCTGCCCCAAAGAGTCCATGGACTGGTGGATGTGACGGGGCTGCTGCTCCTCAGACCTGGCGCCCCTGCCCTTCACAGCCTTGACCATTGCTCAGAGCAGCACCTTGAAGAGGGCGGGCCCCCTGACGGAGCCCAGAGGCGCCATGGCAGCAGAGAGAGAAGTGGAGCTTCCAGACTGCGGGCCCGCCTTCGTGTTTGCCAGCTGTGTGGCCTCCGTCACACCGGTCAGCCTCTCTGAGGCCCCGTCCCCGCAGCCACCACCGGGGACCGCAGCTACCTCATGGCAGTGTCACAAAACCTTACTCTTTACCGGCCTCTGGTCCTGACATGGTCCTTCCCAAAGGGACAGGGTGGATGCAGAAGTGTTGGGCAAGAGTCAGGGACCCCCTCTCGCCCTTCCTGGGAGGCACTAAAGACTGCGCCTGTGCTCCCACTTGCCCACTTTTGAATTTTATACCTACACGCAGGCGCGGGTACGGAGAGAAGGTGCAACTGAGACCTGTGGTTTGATGATCAGTGTTAAAGTTCAGAGTTGTATTTTCTATGCTGTATTTTCCACTACACAGGTTATTTTGCTATTAAAGGAAACTCATCTTTTTTTTCCTTCTTCTTCTTTCCCAAAGTAGTCTTTAGTGTATTCACACTAAGCACTGGCTCTTTTCCACATTCTGCTCTGGGCCACAGACCGCACCAGACCTGGTCCTGGGGCAGTTCAAAGGCACTGGCCCTGGAGTCGTTTCAGAGCCTTTGAGATGAGGAAGAGGGTGATGCTGATGAGGGAGGGAGGGAGGGAGACAGGGCAGGCCTCTGAGCTGAGTGGCCAGGGAACGGCTGGGCAGGAAGAAGACAAAGGTCCCCGAGGTGGGAGCGTACTTGGCATTTTCTGGAAGCAGGTAGGAAGCCCATGTGGCAAAGTGAGTGGGGTGGGGTTGGGGGTGAAACAAGGTCAGACGGGCTCCCAGATGGCACAGGTTTCCTGTTTGTGAAGCCTGAACAATTTGAAAGACTCAGGTGACCAGTAATCCTCAACGTGCTACTTGTGAGCTGGCTGTGGAGGGGCATGTGCACCCCAGCCGTGGAGCTCTCTGTCCTGCGTGGGCAGGCGGTGGGTGGGGGTGGTTCCTTTCATGGCCATGGCTTGGGTGGAATGCCCAGTGTTATCAAATCAGCAGTTCCAGCATGGGGCATGGGGGTGGGGTACATGGGGGGCCATTCTGCGGGGAGAGACTGGAGAAACTTGGGGTCACGAGGGAAAGAGAAAACACCTCTGCATTTTCGGGTAAGCATTGGACTGCTAATCCTAGGTTGGAAATTCAAATCCACCAGCTGCCTCCAGGGAGGAAGATGGAGCTATCTGTCCCTATAAAGATTTACAGCCTTGGAAACCTTGTGTTGGGTTTGCTATGAGTCAAGAGTCCAAAGTTTTTGGTTTGGGGGCTCGGAGAGGGAGGGGCCATAGTGTAGTGGGATGCTCATTGGGCTGCTAACCACAAGGTCAGCCTTTTGAACCTGCTAGCTGTTCTGTGGGAGAAAGAGGAGGCTGCTCCCATAAAGATTTAGTCTTAGAAACCCAAAGGGGACATTGGGGGTCTTTGGTTTGTTTGGGGACAGGGAGGACTGATGTGGGCGACCAGCCTTCAGGACTGAATGGGTCTGAGGGGAAGTTGTGTAATTGAGAGGTAATTAAAGAGACATCAGACAAGATAAAGCTTACAAGGGCTCACCTCTGCAATCATGACTTCAGGAGCCAGGCCCGAGCAGAGAGTTTATTCTCACGAGTGTTAGGTAATCAGGCACACAGGCCACTGTAAGCACATACGGAGCAGGAGGGGTTGTGTAAGAGGCATACACATAACAGGAGGGGGACGAGCCAGGGGTGGACACCTAACAGGAAAGGGAGGCACTAGAGCAGTGGTTCTCAACCTGTGGGTCTCCATCCCTTTGGGGGTCGAATGACCCTTTCACAGGGTTCGCCCAATTCATAACAGTCGCAAAATTACAGTTATGAAGTAGCAACAAAAATAATTTTTATGGTTGGGGGCGTGGTCACCACAACACAAGGAACTGTATTCAAGGGTGGCGGCATTAGGAAGGTTGAGAACCACTGCTCTAGTCTGCCCGCCTTGTTAGGTGCCCTCCTGTCCCATGTATGCCTCTGGTGCATACCAACAACGGCTGGTTCCACGCCTCTAACAGTTGAACAACTCGTCTGTAAAAACTTGGTGCTTGGCTCTCCCTAGCTGGCAGGAGTCAACGAGGTGTCTGCCTTCCAGGCTCACCCTGGTGGGGGACTAACAGCCTTAGGGACGCTCCATGGGCATTTGCCCTTAAGGGTCATGGGGTCACGACCTCAGGCAGAGCTGATCCCTGCCCTGTCACCCCCAGCCATGGCCTTCTGCCAGAACTGAATGGAAGGCCTCAGAGCTGCCCTATCAAGGACATGCAGGACAGTCACGAGCTGACATGGACCGAGTGCTTTGTTAGACTCCGAGCTTCATCCTATGTGTGTGAAATCCTAGTCATCCGGTGAGCCAGACGTCGCACTCACCTATGTGGGACCTCCCAGCTCTTTGCCTTCTGGTTTCATCCACCGACAGCTGTCTGGAGTCTCGGACCCCTGGATTTGAGTTGGATCTGGCTGGGTCACTTTCTCAGTTCAGAATTCTTTCTGGCACATACATGAGCGTCACTGGTTTCGATTCTTTAGAAAACTTAGCCCAACACAGGCAGCAAAGACGGCATATTCTCCTGGGATTTGGGTCCCAACTATGGGAGTGGAGACTAGGTACAGTCCTACAGGAAAACCAACCGTAGGACCATCTACAATCATTTGCAACTGGTATATGATGTCGCCAAAGGAGCCTGGTGATCATGCCCTTGTCAGGTGCCATCGAGTTGGTTCCGACCCATAGCAAGCCTCTGCCCTACACCAGTGGTTCTTAGACTTGAGCCCATTGCTGGGTCCATCCGTCTTGTCCAAGATCTTCCTCTTTTTGGCTGCCCCACTGTTTTACCAAACCCCATGGCCTCCCGGGACGCATCTCTCCTGACAGCACTCTGGCGGTACTTCTTCCGAGACAGATTGGCTGGTTCTTTTGGCAGTCCATGGTACTTTTAATACTCTTCGCCACACCACAATTCACATGAGGCAGATCAGGCGGTCCATGCCGCTGAAGTGGCCGTACAGCAGGTACAGGTTTTAGGGACTAGAATCGCAGGGCAGAAATGTGAATCGGATGTCTCCAGCTACCCTAAGGGTCTAGTGGCCATTCCAGTGACGATGCACATACTATTCCATAGAAAGCTGAGTTTTCTTCCCCCAACCACTGGCAGGGGTGGCACACGTACCTGCAGCAGAGAAACTCCCTATCAGCTTGTCCCGAGTGCTGAGCTACACCAGCTCCTTGGGCCAGTAACGTATGTACATCACCAAGGAAGACAATCCACAAAGCTCAGGACCACCCAGGTTGGAAAGCCCCAAATGCAAGGGCACCAGAAGAGGCTCAGGACACAGGCAGCTCAGCTTGAGGTAACCCTTGTGGTATGTGGGTCAATGGCCGTCAAGCTAAATGCTCGGCCTGAATCCAGCCCTATAATCCTATGCACAGACAGCTGGGTGGCATACAGTGGACTCACATCTTGCTTCGCACACTTGAGAAAACAGGACTGGCTTGTGGACCAGCGGGCTTTGTGGGGGATGGATTTCTGGAAAGACACCTGGCCCACGGCTACAGGCATGTTTCACATACTTGGCCTACAGCTTGCTTACCCCACCGGGAGATACTCCGGCAAATGACCCAGCCAGCTCTGCACCATAGAGCAGGCTCCTGCCAAACAGGTGGCTGAGGAGCTCCGTTGGAAAACGGCATCACGATGGCAGGGCCTTTGGGCTATTGACGAGCGAGGAGACTCAGGACAGAGCAGAGTCTAAAGAAAGGCTTGCAGGGGTTGCCACAGCTGCTTGCTGCAAAGGTGCAGACCTGTCCCCTGGCGGTTGGGCAGTAAAACCCTGTCCAGGCCCCCTGCCAAATGGTAGCAAGTGGATTGCATGGGCCTCCCTCCTGATGACAATTACTGTTTTGCTTTAACGCGGATGGGCACTGGGCACTGCCACTGGCCTGTGGCAAGCCCCTATGCATGCAAGTGAGCAAACCCATACTCTCCCCTCCATGGCTTCTCCCCACGGAGCACCACCTTGGCACCCAAGGAACATGGACAGCAACTGAGAAATCCACGTCACCAGCCAGGAGGGGCAGGACGGGGGCAGGGCTGACAGCATGGCTATACCTTCCATTGCCCGTCCGCTCCCCTGCTGCACGAATGGCGTCCTGAAGCAAGGGGTGTGATGTGACAGCCATTCTTTGCAACAGTGGACTGAGCCCCCGCCAGAGGCCCTGCAACACATCAACAAATGGTGGCAAATCTGGCCTGCACCCCCCAAAACAAACAAACAAACAAACAAAAAAACAAACCCTCACTGCTATGGAGTCCTCGTTGCCCCATAGCGACCCTAGAGGACAGGGTAGAACTGCCCCTGTGGATTTCGGAGATGCTAACTCCCGTCCAGAGCAGAAAACCCTATAAGCCTCCACAGAGCACCTGGTGGTTTCAAACTACTGACCTGGATGTTACTAGCGCAACTTGTAACCACTATGCCACCAGGGCAGTACACATGGCCCAGTGCCGACTGATGACTGCTCCAAGGGCCGGGAAGGCCACGCGGACTGCAATATCTGGCAAACACAAGCACGCCCGCTGCCTCTCCCAGGAAGCTCTCACAACCTCCTTCTTTGTCTTTTTTAAAAAATACGTTTACTGGGGACTCTTACATCTCTTATCACTATCCATACATTCATCCAGTGTGTCAAGCGCATGTGCACATATGCCGCCATCATCCTTTTCTTTTTTAAACAAATCTTATTTATTTACTTTTAAAACAATTTATTAGGGGCTCATACAACTCTTATCACAGTTCATACATATACATACATCAATTGTATAAAGCACATCTGTACATTCTTTGCCCTAATAAATTTCTTTTTTTTCCTCCTCTTTTCTTTTTTTACATTTTATTAGGGGCTCATACAACTTTTATCACAATCCATACATATACATACATCAATTGTATAAAGCACATCCGTACATTCTTTGCCCTAATCATTTTCAAAGCATTTGCTCTCCACTTAAGCCCTTTGCATCAGGTCCTCTTTTTTTCCCCCTCCCTTCCCGCTCCCCCCTCCCTCATGTGCCCTTGGTAATTTATACATCATTATTTTGTCATATCTTGCCCTATCCGGAGTCTCCCTTCCCCCCCTTCTCTGCCGTCCCTCTCCCAGGGAGGAGGTCACATGTGGATCCTTGTAATCAGTTCCCCCTTTCCAACCCACTCACCCTCCACTCTCCCAGCATCGCCCCTCACACCCTTGGTCCTGAAGGTTATCATCTACCCTGGATTCCCTGTGCCTCCAGCCCTCATATGTACCAGCCCTGCAAGGTAGAATTTGGATCATGGTAGTTGGGGGGAGGAAGCATCCAGGATCTGGGGGAAAGCTGTGTTCTTTCATCGGTACTACCTCGCACCCTAATTAACCCATCTCCTCTCCTAAACCCCTCTATGAGGGGATCTCCATTGGCCGACACTTGGGCCTTGGGTCTCCACTCTGCACTCCCCCCTTCATTCACTATGGTATATATACATACATACACATATATACACATACATACACACATATATATACATACACACACATATCTTTTTTTTTTTGTGCATGATGCCTTATACCTGGTCCCTTGGCACCTCATGATCACACTGGCCGGTGTGCTTCTTCCATGTGGGCTTTTTTGCTTCTGAGCTAGATGCAAGATTCAAAAGAATCTTAAGGAAGTCATAAATAACTGAGTTATCTCTCAATGTTTTTAGCTGCAAGGTCATAAATAACTGAGTTATTTTGCAATGCTTTTTGTCTGCAAAGACACAGAGGCACAGGGGACTAATTGGTCACCTACCAAGAAACACCTGGACCAGCGGACCGCCTCCTACACTCCCCCTGCTCATTCACTATGGTAAGATTTTTTGTTCTGATGATGCCTGATACCTTGACACCGTGTGATCACACAGCTGGTGTGCTTCTTCCATGTGGGCTTTGTTGCTCCAGAAGCTATATCTTTTGAGAGTCGGTCACCATCAATTTTCTTCACCACATTTCCTTATGGACCCATTTTGTCTTCAGCAATAGCGTTGGGAAGGTGAGCATCACAGAATGCCGGGGATTGTTAGAACAAAGTGTTCTTGTGTTGAGGGAGAGCTTGTCCAATAATCTTCTTTTGTCATTGTCCCAGTATGTAGTCCTTGGGAGGAAGAGTGTCTCTCTTTCAGGGACTGGACAAACCAGCCCAACTGTGGTTTTCGGCCCCTAGGGCTAGACTTGAGTTTACAGGTATTGCGGTGAATGACTTCCCGGTGAGATCAACCACCCTGCTTGATTAATAATCAGAGGCTTTATAAACAGCTGGTTCCAGAGTAGCCTAGAGCCTGGAAAACTCTTGACCCAGGATAAAGAAAATCCAGGATTTTTATACTTCCAAGCAGTGGGGAGAGAAATTCCTAACAGGCTGGCAGGGTAAAAGAGGAGGGAGGGGGCTGGGCAGGGGGAACAGCCCAGCTGCAGGTCATCGTTCAAGGTCTAACAGGAGAGTTTACATTTCTAGCCCTTTGGGCAGGCAGATCGCGGAGACATCTCCAGAGAGTCAAGGTCTGTCAGGAGAGCAGGGAGGGGGGAGAGGGGGCTAGCTGCTAGCAGGGGGTGGAAGGCCGTTTAAAATAAAATGGAGTTCTTGGTCTTAAGCTGGGTTACTACACTTGAACGCAACCTCAAAGCCTGTCCCTGAGTAATTCCGAGCTTGCTTCTTGCACTGGCTTGCACTGGCCTTGTGTCCCCACAGGGACACCCCATACGGAACTGCAAACTGGGAACTGCCTGGACAGCATCCCCCAACGACTGCTTGCATTTTACTGGATGGACCTGATGTGGGCGCTTCTCACCACTTGCCCTTCCCAGCCCCAGTGCTTCCAGGAACGGCCAGTGTCTCCAGTGGGGTGGCCATGATTGCCACGGTGAAGAATGTGTGGAGAGCGTCCAGCATCTTCAGTTGTCCGCAGCTTCGGAAGAATGCCCTGGCTAACACCTGGGTGTGTCTGCGGAACTGGTGGAAACAGTCTGGCCAAGGGACAGCCCCCCTCCCTTTTCCAGGCTAATTGTTCTGTAGAGCTCACCACAGGGAATTTCAGCCACTCCCAGTTGCCCTGGGGGTGTTCTTGGAGGTGTTGGGCCAGTTAGTGTAGAAGGGCCCCTGGTGTATAGAATGAGTCCCGACTAGCCACAGGCACCCCGGGGTGGTTCTCCACACCACCTTGCCCTATACCAGGGTAGCATCTCAAGCCCTGCAGCAAACGCAGGGCCGTGGTTGCTGCCATTCAGTAATGACCTACTGACCCCTTTTCTGAAGGCCTAGGTCCTTATCCTCTACCTGGCAAATCGCATCAATGTCAGCAGTGAGGTTTCTCTGCTTTGGGGTTCCCCTTTGCTGTGGAATATCCTGTTGTTGGGGCGGCTGCATGGAAGATTGGTGGTAGGAGTGTAAGCCATTCAGGGGCGCTGGGGTGGAGTGGAGGGAGCATGGCTAACACTCCCCAAGGGTCGCACTTGAGCTAAGCAGGCATCCGCAGCCAGCCGCCCTGGAATGTTCTCCCCTTTCTCATCACAAGGAACAATCTGGTGCCCACAGTATCCGCCACCCAGCAAATCCTTTCGAGCAACCAATGCCCCGGTGCAAATAATTTCAGAAACCCACAGGTGGGGGGTGTCAAACCTGGTGTAAAAGGAGCTCCCACAGCGCCCCCTGCAGGAGAGCCTTTCCTGTCCAGCTGGGTCACCCTGGGGTGCAGTCCTGTTTTCCAGTCTGTAAGCCCCCTGATGTTTCCATGCCATTCCTAAGGTTAATGCCCCTGACGTGGGCAGCCTGTTCCTTCTACTCAGGAACAATTGCGGGGACCAGGCAGTGATGCATCTGGTTGCACATGGGGTCGACGTGGGTCAAACACCTAACAACAAGAACAAGCCCCCAATGCAAATAAATAACAACCCCCCTAATATAATAAACAAGTCTCCCAATATCATAAACAACAGCCCCCACTTCAAATAAACGGATGCCTCTCAGATTGGCTGCAAGTCAATGTGTTTGATCTCTTGGCCTCTATACGCAGGACGTCTCGCTCTCTCTTTTGGACTTGAGCCCAAACAAGCCTCATGAATCAATTTAAGGGCCTAAAACACTTAGTTCCGGCACCCCAAAACTCCGGGGGAAGTCAGTAGGTTGCTAGAGAAATGCAAACTTCCTTCCTGTGGGCCGGCTGGAGCGCTTCTATGAGCCTCCTACCTATGAGCGCATGTGAGAACCCGCCTCCGGTTCTCACGTGAATCTGGCCTGGAGTGCCTGGCCAAAGACAATATCGTTGTCCCCCTGACATTAGTGGAGATTGACCCCAGTCCTGGTAGGGTTATTGGGACATCCCCAGAGGGACCAAGAAAAAAACAACAACACGCAGCCACCTCTGAACAGGGCCATGAAAGGCCACTAGGAATCTCTTGTAAATACCTGGGAGCAAGGATAGGGACAAGCAAGTGCTTGACATTCTTACTGGCTTAAAGATACCGAATAGGGGCGGGGAAGGAGGGGGAAAATGAGGAGCTGATACCAAGGGCTCAAGTAGAAAGAAACTGTTTTGAGAATGATGATGGCAACGAATGTACAAATGTGATTGACACAATGGATGGATGGATTGTGATAAGATAAAATGATTAAAAAAAAGAAACAAAACAGACAAACAAAAAGATACCGAATATTGGTTCAAAGGGGGCTCATGAAAACTCTGCCTCCAGCAGGCTGCCCCTGGAGAAAAAGCCAATCCTGAGAGCGGAGGAGCCCTGACAAGCACCCAAACCGTAAGTCCAGCGGCAGCCTGAGGTCTATGAAGGAGAGTTCTGATTTGGTGTTTCTTCAAGTCTCCAGGGGCGCTGGAACGAATGAATCAAAGCCCAAACCAAACTCCCTGCAACTCAGTCAATTCTGACTCATGGCCACCCTCTGAGCAGGGTAGAAGTGCCCCTGTGGGTTTCCAGGACTGGAACTCTTGATGGGAATAGAAAGCCTCCTCTTTCTCTGAGTAGCTGGTGGTTCCGAACCGTTAACCTGGTGGTTAGCAGCCCAGTGCCGGAACCCACTATGCCACCAGGGCTTCTTTGGAATGGTCCGTGGGGTTGCAAAAGCAGATGATGGCTACATTTAATCCTGGATTATGGACTGTAGGGCAAAAATATGTAATTGCCAGGGAAACTCTGAGTACCTTTTTTTTTTTTGGTTGTTTTTTTTTTTCCTGGAAAGGGGTGGTAGGCTCCTATTATAGATCGACTCCCTTCATCCTGCCCACTCAGCGAGGCCTGGCCCTGTCCTAACAAGAAAGCTTACTTCTCAGGTGTGTTAGTCTGGGTACTTTAGAGAAACAAATCCACATAGACTCATGTGTAAGAGAGGTTTTTTGTATAAAGGTTGAGTGCATATCTAGAAAACATCCCAACCCAGTGCTGCCCAAGCCCACAAGTCCAACATTAACAGATACGTACGACACCAATCCACAAAGTTCTCTTCCATTTCACAAAACACACACAAAGACACCTACTACAGGAGGAAAGCCGAATCAGTGAATGTGTAAGCATCTGAGCGCTGGCAGGGGTCTCCACACGGCTGCTCCAGCACCCAGGGCTGCATCAGGATAGGTTCATGTGGCTGCTTCTTGGGGATGTCTTTCAGGAACTGAGCCTTGTCAGTTGAAGCAGGGAACTGGGTAAGGCAGCTGCGCCCTGGTCCACAATCAGAAAGCAAGAGACTTGAGAACTAGAAAGGTGAGGCTCATGGAGCCATTTATCCCTCCGCCCTTCAATTAACCCCATGTGTTTATCAGCAGGTTGGCACAATAAACTAATTACCTCATCAGGGTTGTATAGGAAAATACCCTTTTGTGACGTAGCAAAATAATTCATTCAATGCTGACCACTTTGTGTGTGTGTGTGTGTGTGTGTGTATGTTCTTCAACTGTAAACCACTGTGATGGGAGAAATCTTAATCCTGACTTATATGATCTGAGATTCTCTAGCACAAAAGAGAATTGCAAATAGCATACTGGTATTGCCAGTAATCAACACAAAGTAGATGTGTCAAAGAACCTGAAAATAATGGGGGAAATAAAAATGAAAACTCTAAAATGATCACATTAAAACAAAGGCTTATAATCTGATCCCATTAGAAATACGAAGATGATTAAGATGGTTTTATTATTAAATTACTGTTATTAATAAAGCAGTTCCATTTTAATGACTATCATTAAATGATCTTGATGAGAAAAGGGTACTTTTGTGCCCTCTAACTTGTTCTAAATCGACTTTAATATCCGCTCAGATACACGGAGGTCCGTGACATTAATGCCAGAACTCCAATTGCAATTATTCTTGGGACCCCTTTAAGATCAGGGAGCACACACACACACACACACACACACAGCCACCATTCTATTCATGGGAACCCCAATTGTTGCACACTAGAACCGCATCATAGGGTTTTTGGTTACGCGTGTGTACGGTCATGCACGCTCACGCATGCGCACGTGCACACACACGCCCCTTAGAGTCAAATCTTTTAATTATTTTCAAAATTCTTTTCTGGGGTCCAGTATTTATTTTTTTCCATTTTATTGGTACACAATCCACATATCATGCAACCCAGCCTTTATTTATTTATCCACACACCATACAATCATTGTTCAATGATATTCTGGAGAATTGTGCTGGTATCACCACAATCATTTCCACATCTCCCCCTGCCACACCCTGGGTCCTTATTATTATTCGTTTTCCCTAGGCCGTTATGAATCCAGTTACTGTCTCGATAGATTTACCTATGCTGGATTTCGTGTATGGAAACTCTTACAAAACATGAACAGGGAGCAGGCAAGTAAATGAAAACTTCTGATCTTTCTTTAACTAGACTGAGTCAGGGTGATAGGGCTGCTGTCTTCCTGGGTGCATTTCAAAGAGACGGCTCTGAGAGTGTTTAAGAAAGACATTTAACATCGGAAAACTACCAGGAGCTCTGTGTGTGTGTGTGTGTGTGCAAGCTTAATATATTTACGTACATATTTGTTAACTGACCTGAGCAAACTTAAACTAAACTTAACTTGAATACATCCTCTGCTGGAGTCAAACCCACAATCAGAGTGGGATCCTCTAAACAATGGGGCTCTTTCTGCAAAATACGGTGTTTGTTTGTCTTCATCGCCTGACCTTTGAGACCATTGCATGGTCAGGCGGATACTCTGATTCACAGCTTCGAGTTCCCTGGGGCAGAAGTGATGGTGTCTCTACTGCAATGTCTCCCTCCTCTTGTTGCAAATAAGTACCTTCCCCCATCTCACGGGAACCATTTTCCACAACGCTCTCTGCATTAATGTCTGGAGACATGACACAAATAAACACAAATGCCACCTGGGCCCAAGCTGCTTTCATGTCTTATCAGGATTATTGCCTCAACTTTCTGATTGCCTTCCTTGATTCTACCCTGGTCTGCTAGAGTCACAGAAAAGTGTACTTGGGGGAGGGGGTTTGGGTCAGGTCAAGTACTAGCACTCCCGTAGCTTAAATCCCTTTTGTGGCTCTTCATTACATCAGGAATGATACCCCAAATCCATAAAAATATGCTCGACATAATGGATGTATGGCTCGTTCTAAGAGCTGTAGGAGCCCCTGTGGTGGCAGTTACATAATCTGTTGTCAATTTGAGACATAGAGTGAAGGGGTGGACTTTAACCCGTCAATCAGGTCGCAGCTTGCAGGCCAGACACCTGACTCCCTATGAGACGCTGCTAATGACAAGACACATGGTGCTATGCTAAAGCCTTGGAGCAGAAGGAGCCACGTGGAGACCCTGCCAGCACTGAGATGCTTACAATGCCACTAGATCCAAAGACTTTCTACCCACTTGCCTGTGATCTTCCTGAATTCACTGTCATTGCATGTGTTTCGTGAGTCTGAAGATGACTTTATAGATTGGGATCAGACATATATGCTAATATCAGACTTATGGACTTGATCTGGACTGGGCTGGGATGTTTTCTCAATATACAATTGCTCTTCTGTATGAAGCTCTTTCTTATACCCATATGAATGTTTATGAATTTGTTTCTCAAGTCTACCCGGACTAACACAGCCCCCCATAAAATGACTAAAAGAAAAGAAACCTCCAAATTGTCTGCACAGTGCCCAGGTGCTCCTGTACGATCTGGCCAATTTTTAACCTCCTGCTGCTCTCCATCCTACCCAACTCACCAACTCACTGACCTTCTGCTGTTGGTCAAATCCTCCTGCCTTTTCAAGTGCTGTTCATTCTTCCCGCAGAAATCCAGACCTTTCCTAAAATTCCTTCTGCCCCTTTAGCTGGAGGTGACAGGTGGCATTGTAATACTGTGTGTGCAGCTGACGCCTGGCCTCGATTTTCTCATCTGTCAAATTGTCTACATTGTCACCCTTAGCCCAAACATCAAACAGATGTCAGAACCAAATGTATAGTGGAAACGAGAAAACACTTTCTTTTTAAAAAAGAAGAGCTTTTGAGTAGGGAGCAAAGATTTTACAGTTGATTTCACGAACAGTTTGCTTGACGTGGATTGTAATCTCCATGGTCACCAGAAGATGGCAGCATGTCAATAGACCATGTAAGATTTTTATTTTATTTTATAAATTTTATTAGGGGCTCATACAACTCTTATCACAATCCATACATATATACATAAATTGTATAAAGCACATCTGTACATTCTTTGCCCTAATCATTTTCAAAGCATTTGCTCTCCACTTAAGCCCTTTGCACCAGGTCCTCTTTTTTTCCCATTCCCCGCTCCTCCCTCCCTCATGACCCCTTGATAATTTGTAGATTATTATTTTGTCATATCTTGCCCTATCCGGCGTCTCCCTTCACCCCCTTCTCTGTTGTCTATCCCCCAGGGAGGAGGTCACATGTAGATCCTTGTAATCCGTTCCCCCCTTTCCAAATCACTCACCCTCTATCTCCCAGTATCGCCCCTCACCCCCTGTTTCTGAAGGTATCATCCACCCTGGATTCCCTGTGCCTCCAGCTCCTATATGCACCAGTGTACAACCTCTGCTCTATCCAGACTTGCAAGGTAGAATTCGGATCATAGTAGTTGGGGAGGAGGAAGCATCCAGGATCTGGGGGAAAGCTGTATTCTTCATCGGTGCTACATCGCACCCTGACTGACCCATCTCCTCCCCTAGACCCCTCTGTGAGGGGATCTCCAGTGACCGACAAATGGGCTTTGGGTCTTCACTCTGCACTTCCCCCTTCATTCACTATGGTAAGTCCTGGAATTCCTAAATCTACTCCTTGTTCTGTTGTTAAAGCTACAGTTTGTTGTAAGGCCAATTTTGGGGACTCAAAACCTTTCCTAAAGGGAAACTCTTTTGTTTTCCTGTAACTAATTGTGATATAGATTCTTGTAAAGCATTTAAAGTCTGTCACATTTTTTTCCTCTCCTTTTTCCTTGTTTGCTTCACTCCCCTCTTCTTGTGTCATAAACTGGGCAGAAGTAACAGACGTTCGTGAATACCTTTTCACCATTTATACATGGGAAAGTGAGGAGAGCTCATATTTGTTGGGCTTCTATATGATCAGCTGGATATTCTGATTTGATTTTTTGATACAATATCTGTAAGAGACATCGGCTGGTCAAGGTGGTTATTGGTGGGTGACTAATTAGTCCCCTGTGCCTCTCTTCATCTTGTAGCTAAAAGCATTGCGAGATAGCTCAGTTGTTTATGACCTCTTTAAGATTCTTTTGAACCCTGCATGACATTGTGCTTATCTTAGAATATAGTGCTTTTAGTATTCAAGTGTTTAGACAGTGGGCCTAATGAAGTAAAGTTTTACATAGGTAAGAGGTTCAGAATGTTTTTTAGAGCAAGTGCTTTAATATTTCTTTTGTAGCCATTCCCTTATAAAAAGAGTATAAAAACCAAACTTCTAATATACTTGGGACTTCAGTCTATCAGATTGATGTCCTCCCAATCCCATACTTTGTACTTGTCTCTTTTTTCTTTTCCTTTCATCCGCACGCCTCATTTCAGATGCAGCTTGATGCAGGACAGCTGGTCTATTACCCGCATTTTTGGTGCCCAACGTGGGGCACGAAAACCGAGGATCCTGTGAAGGACACCACTGAATAGCATGGCCGTGAATCTTTACAGAGAAAATTAAGGGGAAGTGGTGAAAAGTTGGGAGTAGTAAATAATGGGACAGACTTCTAGTAAACGTATGTATGTAAATATACTATATCATATATTAAAAAATAGAGGAACTAATGTTAGTAAAGAACAGTTGAACAATTTATTTGCTTTATACAACAGGTGTGTCCTTGGTTTCCTGATGATGATTCAGTTGATTTAAAGACTTGGAAAGGGGTTGGAAAAAGGTTGCAGGATATTTACTCTTGTCAATGGTCTGGCCAAGGTTCCTGTTTTTGCTCTTACTTTATGGGGCTTAATAAAAGACTGTATAGATCCTCGGCATGAGGTTGATAAATTGACTATAAAAATAATATTGATGAAAATAAACCTTCAGCCCTGGATATAAGAAGTTAGTAAAAACAGATGAATTAGATTCATCTGATGAACAAACCTTAGAAGAGGTGGCAGCAGAATATGAGAGAGATAAGTATGATCAAGTGTTTATGACACAAGAAGAGGGGAGTGAAGCAAACAAGGAAAAAGGAGAGGAAAAAATGTGGCAGATTTTAAATGCTTTACAAGAATCTATATCATAATTAATTATAGGAAAACAAAAGGGTTTCCCTTTAGGAAAGGTTTTTAGCCCCCAAAATCAGCCTTACAACAAACTGTAGCTTTAGCAGCAGAACAGGGAGTAGATTTAGGAATTCCAGGATGTTACCCAATTAGGGCACAAAATACTCAAGGACAGGGGCAAATGTTCGCCCCCATTCCATTCAAAACTATAAAAGATTTAAAACTGCTTGTTCTCAATATGGTCCAGTGGCTCCTTATACTATGGAGTTATTAGAAGCCATGATAGGAGATGATGTGTTTTGTGCAGGAGACTGGCAACAGCTGGCTCGAGCGTGTTTATCAAGGGCGACTACTTGCTTCGGAAGTCTGAGTTTTCTGAACACTGTATGATGACAGCTAAATTAAATGCGGATAATGGTCAACAACAAATGAATTATCAGATGTTAGCAGGTGAGGGAAATTATAGTGACATACCAAATCAATTAAACAATCCTTTAGGAGCCTACGCTCAAACAGCAGTTGCTGCTTGTAGGGCTTGGAGAAAACTGCCATCAGGAGGAAGAAACACAGAAGAAGTGTTCAAAGTTATACAGGACCCTAATGAACCTTTTTCAGAATTTGTTAATCGGCTTTTGCAGGCTACTGGATGAATTTTAGGACAGTCAGAAGACACCAATATGACTGTAAAACATTTGGCTTTTGAGAATGCTAATAGCCCATGTAAAGCTGCCATACACCCTTATAAAAACAAGGCTAGCCTGAATGACATGATTAGGCTTTGCGCTGACATTGGCCAATTACACATTCAGGGATTGGCTATGGCTGCCGCTCTACAGGGAAAAACGTTACACCAACCTTTAGATTTCCAGGGAAGGTCTAGCAGTGGAGGAATGGGACCTTGCTTTGCCTGTGGTAGACAAGGGCACCTTGCAAAAAAAAAAAATCTCCCGACAAAAATGGAAATAATAGAGGGAATGCTTCCCTAAAAAGAGGCCCAAATCTTTGTCCTAAGTGCCGTAGGGGACCACATTGGGCAATCGAGTGCAAATCTAAGACAGATATAGATGGGAAACCGTTAAGTGGGCTGTCAGGAAACTGCCAGCTGGGCCAGTCAGAGGCCAGACAAAATGTTTCGGGGCACTGCAGAGCGGCAAAAACAATCCATTCACGACCTCTATCGGGCAACAGCGGGAAGTGCGGGACTCGACCTCAGTCCCTCCACCGGCTTCCTATTAGCAGGAGATATGGGAATACAAGCCATTCCTACTGGTGTATGTGGGCCTTTACCTCCAGGCACGGTAGGGCTCATTTTCGGCAGAAGTAGCACCACTATGAAGGGATTGCAAGTTTCTCCCGGGGTGATAGATCAGGATTACATGGGAGAAATTAAGGTCATGGCTTCATCACCTACTAAAGTTAGTGTTTTGTCTCCAGAAAATAGAATTGCACAATTGATTCAATTGCCTCTTCATAAAGTAGGAAGGAAACATAATAAAGAACAACGAGACCAAGGTTTTGGCTCTTCGGATGCCTACTGGATCAGAACCTTTAAGGAAGGAAGGCCTGAATTAATCCTATTCATAAAAGGAAAACAATTTAAGGGACTATTAGACACTGGAGCAGATGTATCTTGTATAGCAAAAATACATTGGCCCCTAGAATGGCCCCTTTCTACTGCAGATACATATTTAGAGGGCATAGGAGGGCAGGCTCAACAGCCCTGTAAAAGCTCTGATAATTTAGAATGGAAAGACGCAGAAGGCCATAAAGGTATCTTTAAACCTTTTAAAGTTAGTGACTTTCCCATAAACTTATGGGGCAGGGATGTATTGAGTCAAATGAATGTAATGCTGTTTTCGCCTAACAAACAAGTCACAAATATGATGTTTGACCAAGGATATGTTCCTGGTACTGGGCTGGGAAGTAAAGGACAAGGCATTACTGAGCCTGTACAAGCCCAGGGAAACTCAAACAGATTGGGGTTAGGAAATTTTTAATAGCGGCCACTGACAAGTCTGCACCCCATGCAGATGCTATTACTTGGAAGTCTGATGAGCCTGTGTGGGTTGATCAATGGCTGCTTAATGAAGAAAAGTTAGGGGCGGGGGGTGGGAAGTGGGGAGGGAGGGAGAAAATGAGCAGCAGATATTAAGGGCTCAAGTAGAAGGCAAATGTTTTGAGAATGATGATGGCAACAAATGTACATATGTTCTTGACACAATGGATGTATGTATGGACTGTGATAAGAATTGTACAAGCCCCCAATAAAATGATTTAAAAAAAAAGTTAAAAGCTGCCAAACTGTTAGTGCAGGAACAGTTAGAAAAGGGACAGATAGAACCATCCAATTCACCTTGGAGTTCTCCGATTTTTGTGATCAAGGAAAAATCAGGTAATTGGCAATTAGTACAAGATTTTCGGAAAGTTAATTGTACCATGGAAACTGTGGGAGCTTTACAACCTGGCCTGCCTATCCCCTCTGCTAGTCCCAGTAACACTTATAACATTATAGATTTAAAAGATTGTTTTTATACCTTTCCCTTGGATCCCAAAGATTATAAAAGATTGGCTTTTAGTGTTCCTAGTGTTAATTTTAAAGAACCTATGGAGTGTTATCGGTGGAGAGTTTTACCTCAGGGAATGTCTAATAGCGCCACCTTGTGACAAAGGTTTGTAGCTGCAGCTATAAAGTCAGTAAGAATCTGAACTATCGGTGTGTCATTCACTCCATGGATGATATTTTGATGGCTCATAGGGATCAAAGGGTGGCTCTCTTTATTTTTGACTTATTATGAGAAGCATTAAAAAGGCATGGATGATTATAGTGGAAGAAAAAGTACAAGTTATTTACAAATATTTAGGACATATTTTACACAAAGATTTTATTAAACCCCAGAAGATAGAAATAAGAAAAGATTACTTACAAACTTTAATTTTTTCAAAAAATTTAGGAGATATTAATTGGCTTAGATCATATTTAAAAATAAGTACTGGAGAACTTAAGCCTTTATTTGATATTTTAAAAGGAGATCCTGATCCAAATTCGACTCGGGAAATTTCCCCTTAAGCAGAACAAACTTTAAATGTAGCAAAGTTATGTATTCAGGAACAACAAACTATGTATATTAATTATAGTAAACCTTGGTACTTTTATATCTTGCCCACTCATCACACACCTACTGGTGTGTTATGGCAGGAAGGACCATTATTGTGGGTATATTTAGTTTCTTCCAGAAAAAGAGTTCTAAAACCTTATTTTGAAGAAATAGCTGAATTAGTGATGAAAGGTAGGTCCGAGTCTGTTAAATATTTTGGAAAAGACCCTAATTCTATGGTCACACCCTATGACAGACCCCAGACTTCTTGGTTATGGGAAAGTTGTGATTCATGGAGATTAGCATTTTCTGGGTTTTGTGGATTGGTGAACAATATTTATCTTCCAGATAAATTGTTACAATTTGCTAAAAAGCATTCATTTATTTCCCCCAGCATTTGTAAAAATAAACCCATACCTCATGCCCTTACAATATTTACTGATGGTTCCTCCAATGGAACTGCAGCTATTTTTTTTTACATTTTATTAGGGGCTCATACAACTCTTATCACAATCCATACATATACATACATCAATTGTATAAAGCATATCCGTACATTCTTTGCCCTAATCATTTTCAAAGCAGTTGCTCTCCACTTAAGCCCTTTGCATCAGGTCCTCTTTTTTCCCCCTCCCTCCCCGCCCCCCCTTCCCTCATGAGCCCTTGATAATTTATAGATTGCTATTTTGTCACATCTTGCCCTATCCGGAGTCTCCCTTCCCCCCCTTCTCTGCCGTCCATCTCCCAGGGAGGAGGTCACATGTGGATCCTTGTAATCAGTTCCTCCTTTCCAACCCACTCACCCTCCACTCTCCCAGCCTCACCCCTCACACCCTTGGTCCTGAAGGTATCATCTACCCTGGATTCCCTGTGTCTCCAGCCCTCATATGTACCAGTGTACAACCTCTGCCCTATCCAGCCCTGCAAGGTAGAATTCGGATCATGGTAGTTGGGGGGAGGAAGCATCCAGGATCTGGGGGAAAGCTGTGTTCTTCATATACATCGCACCCTGACTGACCCATCTCCTCTTCTAAACCGCTCTATGAGGGGATCTCCAGTGGCTGACAAATGGGCCTTGGGTCTCCACTCTGCACTTCCCCCTTCATTCACTATGGTATATATATATATATATATATATATATATATATATATATATATATATATATATATATATATATTCTTTTTTTGTTGTTGCATGATGCCTTATCCCTGATCCCTTTGGCACCTCGTGATTGCACAGGCTGGTGTGCTTCTTCCATGTGGGCTTTATTGCTTCTGAGCTAGATGGCCGCTTGTTCACCTTCAAGCCTTTAAGACCCCAGACACTATCTCTTTCGATAGCTGGGCACCATCAGCTTTCTTCGCCACATTTGCTTATGCATCCATTTGTCTTCGGCGATCATATTATAGAGGTGTGCAGCCAATGATATGATTTTTTGTTCTTTGATGCCTGATAACTGATCCCTTCGGGACCACCCGATCACACAGGCTGGTGTGTTCTTCCATGTGGACTTTGTTGCTTCTGAGCTAGATGGCCGCTTGTTTATCTTCAAGCCTTTAAGACCCCAGACACTATCTCTTTTGATAACCGGGCACCATCAGCTTTCTTCACCACATTTACTTGTTCATCCGCTTTGGCTTCAGCAGTTGTGTCGGGAGGGTGAGCATCGCAGAGTGCCAATTTAATAAAAGAAAGTATTCATGCATTGAGGGAGTGTTTGAGTAGAGGCCCAAGGTCCTTCCGCCACCTTAATACTAAACCTATAAATATAGACACATAGATCTATTTCCCCATCCTCATATATATATATTTGCATGTACATGTCTTTGTCTAGACCTCCATAAATGCCCCTTGACTCCTAGCTCTTTCCTCCATCTCCCTTGACTTTCCTCCTGCCCCACTACCATGCTCCATCCCCACCTGGGCTACAACTATACCTCTTCTCTGCACAACCTTACCCTCGCTCATTCCCCACCAGGCCTGCCACTCCCCCCTCACTACCATTTTGGGTCCCACGTTGTTCCCTTGTCCCTGTGTTTGTTACACCACTTCCTTACCCTCTTACCTCCCCCTGCACCCCAAGTCCCCTCGGAACTGTCGGTCTCATTGTTTTTCCTCCAGATAGTTCATCCAGCCTGTCCTATTCAGACAGACCTGTGGAGACACTAACATGCACGAAAACAAGACAGAGGAAAACAAAGCAACAGTATACAACCAGACAACAAAACAACAACAACAAACCACTGACAAAGAACAAAGCAAAACACTTCACAAAAGAAAAGCTTGTAGTTAGTTCAAGGATCATTTGCTGGCCCTTAGGAGCGTTTTCCAGTCCAGTCTGTTGGGGCACCACGCCCTGGCCCCAAAGTCCACTTTCAGCATTCCCTGGGGACCGTGCCACTCCATTCCCTTGCTGTTCCGCTGCACTCCCCCAGTGCTTTGCCTCGGTGTGGTGGGATCAGGTCAGGTGCAATTCCCACACTATGTCTTCGGTGCAGTCCCCTGTACCGCCCTTAGTCACTGAGGGGCATCATGTCTCATAGTGGGGCCAGCCATGTTGTTCTCTCTGAGCATTCCCATTCTTCTCAAAGGTATCCAGAGTCTGTGTTCTTCTACACAGTCAAATGCATTTTCATAGTCAATGAACACAAGTAAACATCTTCCTGGTATTCTTTGATATCAGCAATAATAGTCCCTCTTCCATGTCCTCTTCTGAATCCAGCCTGAACCTCTGATGGCTCCCTGTTAATGTACTGCTACATCTGTTGTGGAATAAACTTTTGCAAAGTTTTACTTGCATGTGAGGGCAATGAATGTACAAATGTGCTTTACACAATTGATGTTTGTATGGATTATGATAAGAGTTGTATGAGCCCCTAATAAATGATTAAAAAATTTTTTCACTTGCATGGCTTAACAACAATATTGTTCTAGAATTTGTGCATTCTGTTCAGTTACCTTTCTTTGGAATGAATATCCATATAAATCTTTTAATTGGTTTTCCAAGTAGCTGTTCTCCAAATTTCATGATGTGGAGCAGTGAGGACTTTCAGTGTCTCTTCCACTTGTTGAAACATTTCAGTGGATTTTCCATCGATTCCTGGAAACTTGTGTTTGGCTAATGCTTTCGGTATAGCTTGGACTCACTTCAATACTATTGGTTCTTGCTTATATGCTTCCTCTTGAAATGATTAAATGTCCACTAGCTATTTTTGGTACAATATTCTGTATTCTTTCCTTCTTCTTTTGTTTCTCCCTGCATCATTGAATATTTTGTCCATATATTCTTTAAATATTGCAACTCAAGGTTTGAATTTTTTCTTGAGCTCTTTCAGTTTAAGACAGCTGAGCATGCTCTTCCATTTTGGTTTTCTAACTCTGGGTCTTTGCACATTTCATTATAACATGTTACTTAGTCTTTTTGACCTGTTCTTTGAAAATTTCTGTTTGATCTCATCAGTTTTCCATTTGCCTTAGCTAAGCGATGATTAATAGCACATTTCAAAGTCTTTTCTGACATCCACTTCTTTCTTACTTTTTTAATGGCCTTTTGCTTTCATGAATGATGTTCTTGATGCCCTACCTCAGCTCCTCAGGTCTTCCGTCATTCGTGTTTAATGCATCAAATCTGTTTTTTCCTCCCCCCGGATATGTTCTTGAGATGTTCTTGGGATAGCCTCAAGTTCATCTTGTGGTTCCCATGGACTTGTTTCCAGTCTCTTCTACTTCAAGCTGAACTTGCATGTGAGCAATTGATAGCCCGTTCTACAGCCAGCCCCTCTCTTGGTTTTAGCTGCTGATATTGACTGCTTCTTTGTCTCTTCCCAAAGATGCAATCAATTTTATTTCCGTATATTCCATCTGGAGAAGTCCACATGTATAGTCACCTTTTGTTTTGTTGAAAAATGATAATTGTGATAAAGATGTCCTTGGTCTTACAAAATTCTATCAAGAGATCTCCAGATTCATAGATCTCATGAAGACCATCTTTTCCAACTCCTGTTCCTCTTTGTTTCCAACCTTTGCATTCCAATAGCCAATCTTTATCAAGCCATCTTGACTGGGGGCTTCTTTCCTACTCCACAAAGTTACTGTTGTCAGTTTGGTTCCATAGAGATTCTTCAAAGAACACAGTGCTCAAGGCAACACACTTTCCCAATTAAGTGGAGCTGTTGAAAACATGTTTTTCCCTGTCTCAGGTGTGGAGCCCTAGGGCAGGAGGGGTCCTATGGGTCATTACCTACAGAATTGTCCAGATGGGGCCTGCCTGAGGCAGTGAGGGGAAGAGCAGAGCAGAGCCCCTGTAGTCCAGGTGGTATCCAGGGAAGACCACGATATATGTATAAATGGAGCTCCTCCTTGCCGCCAGCATTCTTGTCTTGTAGCAACTCCGTCTTGTTGCAACTCCCTCGTTCTCTCCAGAGCCTTCTGAGACAGAGAGCAATCTCACACACCATCTGTGCTCTGCATAGATGCCGCTTTTCCCAGCATAAGGCTGACTCTTCCTGTCTCCTGATTCATCTCTCCATTTTCCACGGGTACAGGACCTTGCCTCAGCTGCGTCAGTCACAGCTAGGATGCTCTCTTTGCTCTTTCTTTCTCTGCTCTGGCAGCTTCCAGCTGCAGTGCTCACAATGAATCTTTCTCAATGCTACGCTCTCACGCAGCCCAGTGTCTACAGGGATGGGGACCTGGTGCTCGGGGGATTTTTCCCCCTCTACATGCTGACACATGAGTTGGAACTACACTGGAAATTTTTCATGACCCATTCAAGAGAAGATATAAACTATGACTGGTAAGTACTGTGTGTGTGTGTCTGTGTGCATGTGTGTGCATGCACATGTGTGCATGAGAGAGAGCGGGAGAGAAAAACAGAGAGAGAAACTATGTAGTGACTTTCCCCTGAAGGATGACTGTACATGTCCCTTTCTTTCCCTTGATTATAGGCTGTCTTTAAATCTGTTCTGATTCTTGGTGACCTTTGGTGCAGCAGAATAAAATTCTACCCAGATCTGCACCATCTTCATGGTCATTGCTAGGTCTGTGCCTATTGTTTTCGCCACTGTCTCAGCCAAGGGGGATTCTTGATTGTCACTGACCCTGCACTTCACTAACCCTGATGTTCCTGTTGTTTTGTTTTAATCACCACTACTGTACCCTTTCCCTCCTTTTTGGGTATATTTCTCTTGTGAGTGAAAAAGGGAATAAACACTTTTTACTTTTACTGCCTTGCACTAAGAGGGATTAGTGATTTTCTTCAGGAAGGCTTATGTTGCCATAGTCTATGGAAAATGTCATAAGATTTCCCTGGCCAAACCCGAAATCATTGCCTTTAATCTATAGTGATACCAGGTGGCCCAGTGTGTTATAGCATCCAACTGAGCTCTTGAAGAGTCCCTTAGTGGTGCTTTCTGCAGAAGCTTATCACTAGACCTTTCTGACAGGACACTGTTGGGTTAGTTTGAACCTCTCATCTTTTTTAGTTGCCAAGTAAGACTATTTGTCCACCCAGAGACTGACGCTTCCACAGCAAGGACCCAAAATTTGTCTTATTCCTGACTCAGGACGTGGAAGATGATAGACATTTTTAAACATCAGGCTGGGATTTAGTGCTGAAGGAAAGTCTCATGAAAAAATATAGCTTCCAAAAGGAAGTCTTGTTTTAATTTCTCTTTTAAAGAGAACAGTCATTAAAGTCCCTTCTCAGAAAGACCACTGCATCTGTCTCACCAATTAGCTCTTAATGGCCCTTTGAGCGTTGTCAGAAATTAAAAAGCATAAGGAAGGACAGCTCATAGTGCCCATTGGACTCGCTCCTCTGGATGCCTGCAGAGGGCATTTCTGTTTCTAAAACCTATTGTCTCATCCATGGCAGAAAACATGGACAATGTTAGCATGAATAAAGCATACAGCCTTCCCTTTCTGATATGATCTACTCAATATATGAAGAATACTCAAGAAATTCCAAAGGTTTAGAGTTGTTTACTTAGGACATAAGGGCAGAGTCTAGCTTACTTTTGAGAAGTGATTTTTTTTTTTGTTTCTCAACGCAAACTTTAAATAAAGTTATGGAGAACAGATGTCCTCTGACAGGGAGTCATTCCAGCAAATTGTCAAACCAAAAGGGGAAGATGTTGTTGGGTATAATGTAATGAGTGCCACAGACTGTATATATAGAACTTGAAATGGTGTGTGGCCGTGTCCATTTTGACCCAGAAAAGTCTGAGGATACAATTGTCTTCTCAAATTGGTCTACCTGCAAGCTTTGCTTTCCTCCCCTCCATGGCTGCGTTGAATGCAACACAATTGTTTGATTCATCTAACTGTACCTTCCATGGCCCTCACCTACTGTATGTTGGGGTCAGTCATCAATCAGAGTTTGACATATGGCTACATATGTAAGTGAGTTATTTCATTTTAAGGGAACTTTGTAAACCATCCTCCCCATGGAGCTAATGAACATCTTCTCACCAATAACCCACTTTAAGAAATTCAACCCTCCTCCCAATCTAGGTTGGTAGACCTAGAATTTCTGGGGCTTGGGGAATATCATACACACAGCTTCAGATCTCAAATAGTGGCGGCAACAAGTCATCTTCACGGAATTAGTTTTCTGAACCAAAATGCCCTTTATACTCTCCTTGGCTTGGGACAGGCATTCGTTGGAGACCTTGTATGTTCGGGTTTAGAACAGCTCAATAAAATGAGTCACGCAGACATTTTGACATCCAAGTACATATGAAAGTTAAGTTGACACTAGACTCCTATTACAATACCACTAGGAAAAGGCAAGAATGTGTTATGAGAATTACCAAAGTATGCCACAAAGAAAGACACATTTGAACATGTTATTGGAAAATTGTTGCAGACAGACTTGTCCAACACAGGATTTCTGCAAACCTTCAATCCGTAAACAGTACAATATCTGTGAAGCACAATAAAGGGAAGAATGTATATAATCTGGAGTGTACAACTTGATTTTCCTCCTAAGAGTTATTTATGTCTTGTCCTTGCACAGGTTTAACTACAGAGGCTATAATTATGTGCTGGGCTTTCTGTTTGCCATTGAGGAGATTAATAGGAGTCCCCACCTGCTACCCAACATGTCCCTGGGTTTCCGGCTCTACAACGCTTACCCCAGCGATGTTAGCACCTTAAAGAGCGCCCTGGGCTGGCTCTCAGAACGTGAGCCCCCCATACCTAATTTCACCTGCCAGAAACACACAAAGAGCATGGCTGTCATTGTCATCCTCACCTCCGTGTTCTCAATGCAGATTGGGGCCCTGCTGGAGCTCTACAGGACACCACAGGTATGGTCATGGGGGATGGACTTTTCCTTTTTCAGTGCTGTTCTTCCACCACATCAGTGAAAGAGCAAAGGGAGACAGCTCCATCAGGTTGCTCCTGCATGTGTGGGATGTTTTATTTTGGGTGGGAAACTGGGCAGGATGAATCAGCCAGAAATTATTGTTGCGTTAGGACCTATGCCAAAATAGCTTCCAGAAATTCTGTTCCTCTAGTGCTTCCCAAAGGTGGACACTATTCTGGAAGAGGCAAACCTAAAGCTTTCACAAAGCTCGGCGAAGAATTCCATGATGATATAATGAAGTTCTCTGAATTTGGGATCTCACTTATAGTATCTTCAATTTTAAGCAGTTATATCTAAACATGTGTTCATGGAATTCGACCGTCATCTCCGCTCCCTAGGGCTGCTCCAACAAATCCTAAAAGGGGAGGGATGGTTTTCAAGAAAAAAATATTTGTTTTCTCACAGTAGACACTGGAAGTCTGAATTCAACACACTGACTTGAGAAAGCAGTTGCCTCTGTCAGCTTTGGGGGGAATTCCTTTATTCTTTTCAGCTTCTGTTCCTTAATTCTTTGGCAATCTTTATATGACATCAATTACCCCCTTTCCCCCCATAGACATTTGCTTATATCTCTGTCTATGATGTTCCTTATAGGGCTCAAAAATGATCAAGTTGAGGACTACACCCTACACAGATGATCTCATTAATGTAACAAAGACAATCTTATTTCCAAAAGTGATTTCATCCACAGGTATTGGGATCAGGACACTAGCACAAATTTGGGGATATATTTTTGCCCATATCAGACTAAACAGTTATGTATTTAAAATTCCATAGAGTTTAGGGCCCCAGGAAGCAGAATTTTAAATGTATTTTTGTGTCTTAGTATCTATATATCTTTAAAAATAATAAAACTGTATTTATTAATTTTTCTCCCACTCCCTGAGTTTCACTGTCCCTTCTCCCAATCTTCTCTAACTATCAAAGCAGGCTTCTTTTGATGTAAAAATCATTTTCTCATTTTATAATAATTGTCTCAATAGAAAAGTGAGTGAAGGGAGACATCAGACAGTGTAAGATATGACAAAATAATAATTTATAAATTATCAAGGGTTCATGAGGGAGAGGAGTATTGGGAGGGAGGGGAAAAATGAGGAGCTGATGCCAGGGGCTCAAGTGGAGAGCAAATGTTTTGAGAATGATGAGGGCAATGAATGTACAGATGTGCTTTACACAATTGATGTAAGTATGGACTATGATAAGAGTTGTATGAACCCCCAATAAAATGATTAAAAAAAATAATAGTCTCACAGTGTTCTTCTCTATTGGATGGGCTAACTTCTCTCAGCATTCTGTCTTACAAATTTGTCCATGTCATCAGATGCTTGACAGTTTTATCATTGTTCTTGAATGATGCATATATTCCATTGCATGTAGGTATTAAATATGTTTATCCATTCCTAGCCTAAATGGAATTTTAGTTATTTTTCAATTTCCTTGCCATTATGGACTATACTGTACATGTGTACATGTTCACATGACGGTACATGTGTACATGTTTTTGTGTTTTTTCCCCTTATTTATCTAGTTCAAATACTAAAGAGCGAGAGAGATGAGACTTTCTATTCCCATAAGGAGTTACTGTGTTGGCAATCCACAGAGGTACTTCTAGGCTGTCCTACAAGGTTGTTGTGAATCAGAGTTGACTCCATGGCTGTGAGTTTGGCTTTTGAGTAAGATTGCTTGGTCCTACAGTGTATCTATCTCAATTTGTTTGAGGAAGCTTCCTACCATTTTCCACAGCAGTTGTGCAGTTTTACAGTCCAATGAGCAATATGTAATTATTCCTTATTTCCCCATCTTCTCCAGCATTTGTTGTTATTATTACTATTTTAAAATTTGCTATCAGTGCCAGGTAAAGCGGTACCTAATACTGTTTTGAAATAAATTTCTTAAGTGGCTTGCTATCTGAAGTTTTCCTTCATATATTTTTCTTGCAACCTAGGTGTCAAATCTGGTGAATTGTTTATTCAGGTTTTCTGCCTGTTTAAAAATTTATCTATTCAAATCTATTATAATATTAATATAAATATAATGAGTATATCCATATATATTCATTACTAATAATATTAATTTCCACGACCTGTCTGTCAGTATGTTGTACTGTGGTGGCTTGTGTGTTGCTGTGATGCTTGAAGGTATGTCACTTGTAGGTCAAATGCCGTCAAGGTCACCCAAAGTGAACAGATTTCAGTGGAGCTTCCAGATGGAGAACACACAATGAAACAGACTCGATTCCTCCCTTCAGAGGAAGAAGCCACTGAAAACCATATGCATAACTTTGAAGCATTTTCATATACTGAAAGCCTAAACAAAGGAAGCAGAAAATTGTTGGACATACTGCCAGTAGATGGGCCCCTCAAGTCTGAGGGCACTCAAAATGTGACTGAACAGGAGCTGATTTCATTGGGAAAGTCAACCATGTTGATGTGAGTTGGGAAAAGTCTATGGAATTGGAGCCTCAAGATCTTCATTTGCTGATGGGGAACACCTGAAGATAAGGAGAAAACGGATGAATATATTTTAATGATTGTAAATTTGGATGTGTGAAGTATGAATTTAGGAAAATTGGCAGTGGTAGAATTATTCTACCAACCACTTCAGTCAGAAATTGATCAAACATGCAATCAAGAAGCATTGATGGTCGTGGTGATTGGAATGTAAAAGTTAGAAATAACGAGGAAGGAATAGTTGTTGGGAGAATAGGGACGTTGTGACAGAAATGAACCTGGAGATAGAATTTTGCCAAACCAAGGGCTTGTTAATAGCAAATACCCTTTTGCACAACATAGAAGGTAACTATAGACATGGATTTCCCAAGATGAAATACACAGAAATGAAATTGACTACATATGTGGGAACACACAATGGAGAAGCTCAATATTAGCATCTAAAAACAGACCAGGGGTCAAATGTGGAACAGACCATCAATTGCTCCTATGTAAGTTCAGAATAAAGCTGAAGAAAATTAAAGCAAGCCCATGAGAGTAAAAAAATCACCTTGAGATTATTCCATCTGCATTTCAAGAATAGATTAGATACATTAAATAGTAATGACAGAAGACCTGATGTGTACATCAAGAACATCATTCGTGAAGAAAGCAAAAGGTCATTAAAAAGACTGTGGAGAAAGAAAAGATCAAAGGGGATGTCAGAAGAGACTCTGAAACTTGCTCTTAATCATAGAGCAGTGAATGCTAATGGAAAGCAGGATGAAGTTATGGAGCTGAATAGAAATTGTCAAAGGGCAGCTTAATAAGACACAAGCAAATCTTATAACAAAATATACAGGGACTAGAATTAGAAAGCCAAAAAGGAAAGAACACACTCAGCGGATCTGAAACTGAAAGAACTCAAAAAAATATCAATCTTTGAATTGCCATTTTAAAATATTTTATAGCAAAATATTGAAAATTGCCAGAAACATCAAGAGAAGATGGAAAGAATACACAAGAGTCACTGCACCAAAAAGAACTGCTGTATACACTCAAGTGTAAGCCGAGTTTTCAGCACATTTTAAAAGAAAATCATTTTATTGGAGGCTCATACACCTCATCACAATTCATACAAACATCCACTGTGTCAAGCACTTTTGTACATTTGTTTCCCTCATCATTCTCAAAACATGCTTTCTACTTGAGCCCTTGGTATCAGCTCCTCAATTTCCCACTCCCTCCTTGCCCCTCCTCCCCCATGAACCCTTGATAATTTATAAATTATTATTATTTTGGCATGTCTTACACTGCCTGATGTCTCTCTTCACCCACTTTTCTGTTGTCCACCCCCCAGGGAGGAGGTTATGTGTAGATCCTTGTAATCCATTCCCCCTTTCTACTCCACCTTCCCTCCACCCTCTCAGTATGGCCACTCTTAGCACTGGTCCTGAAGGGATCATCTGACCTGGATGCCCTGTGTTTCCAGTTCCTATCTGTACCAGTGTACATCCCATCCTCTGGTCTAGCCAGATTTGTAAGGTAGACTTCGGATCATGATAGTGGGGGGTGGGGAATGGGTAAGGAAACATTTAAGAACTAGAGGAAAGTTGTGTGTTTCATCGTTGCAACACTGCACCCTGACTGGCTTGTCTCCCTCCTCCCTGCGGCCCCTCTGAAAAGGGATGTCCAGTTGCCTACAGATGAGCCTTGGGGCCCCATTATGCACTCTCCCTCATTCACAATATGATTTTTTGTTCTTTGATGTCTGATACCTGGTCTCTTTGACACCTTGTGATCACATAGGCAGGTGTGCTTCTTCCATGTGGACTTTGTTGCTTCTGGGCTAGATGGCTGCTTCTTACCTTCAAGCCTTTAAGACCCCAGATGCTAAACCTTTTGGTAGCCGGGCACCATCAGCTTTCTTTAACACATTTCCTTATGCACACATTTGTCTTCAGCAATGGTATCAGGAAGGTGATCATCATGGAATGCCAGTTTAATAGAACTTGTATTGAGGGGCACTTGAGTGGAGGCCCAATGCCAATCTGCTACCTTAATACTAAACCTATATATATATATATATATATATATATATATATATATATATATACACATAGATCTATTTTCCCATCTTCATATATAAATATATTTATATATGTACATGCCTGTATTTAGATCTCTATAAATGCCCTTGGCCTCCTAGTTCTTTCCTCTATTTCATTTTACTTTTGTCTTGTCCCACTACCATGCTCAGCCTTCTTTTGAGTTTCAGTAATTCCTCTCAGTTACATTACCCTTGATCATTCCCTACCAGGCCTCTTACACCCTCCTTGCCACTGATTTTGAATCACTTGTTCTTCACTTGTGCCTGGGTTGGTTAACACCACTTCCTTTCCCTCACCTCCCCCTCTCCTATGTCCTCCCCAGAACCACTGGTCCCATTGTTTTCTCCTGCAGATTGTTTATCCAGCCTATCTTATCTAGATAGACCTGCAGAGATAATAATATGCACATAAAAACAAGACAGCACCAAACAAAGTGACACAAGAAAACAAAACAAGGACAGCAATAAAAACAAACAAATAAACAAAAAACCATAAACGGAAACCAAAAAGAAAAGCCCGTAAATAATTCAAGGTCTGTTTGTTGACCATTAGCAGTGTTATGGTCGGGCCTGATGCGGTGCCACACCCTGGCTCCAAAGTCTTTTTTTTGTCCTTGCTGTTCTGTTACACTCCCTTAGTGTTTTGCCTCAGTGTAGTGTGGTCGGACAGGGCACAAATCCCACACGGTGTCTCCAGTGTTGTCCCCCGTAGGGCTATGTGTCAGTGCGGATGCCATGTCTCATAGTGGAGCTGGCTCTGAGCGGGGCTATCGTCCTCAGGGCTTGGTGGGCCAGGATGTGTTCCCCTCTCTTCCTCCTCCTTCATTTGCTTCCTCTTCTGTCTAGATATGATATGTTGGTTCCTTCCCCCCACCCGAAGGTCTAGTGTCCTTCTCTGTGGCACACACTTCCAGGGTGGGGGCAACTAGTGTATGAGCATGCTTGATCTAATTGAATTGCAAACTGTTACATATCTGTAAGAGCTGCCAATAAAGTGATGAAAAAAAAAAGAGTTGATAAAGGGCATCTTTATCATCTGGTCCCTGTTCAAGGGGAAGTGCTTTCAGTTTCCCCCCATTGAGTGAAAAGATGACCATTGGCTAATGCATATGGCCCTTCTTATGCTGCGGGGCTACCTTTCTATTCCTACTTGATTGTGCATTGTTATAAAAAATCAGCATTGAGTTTGGTTGAATGTCTTTTCTGCATTGAGTGTTTTGCTTATATGTTTCCTTTTTGTTTGTTTTATGGTGATAAATATGGTTTGTTTTTCTAGCACTGGATCAAACTTACATACCTGGAATAAATCACACTGGATTATGATGTATTCTTTTTTTATGTTTTGTTCAACTCTGTTGGCTAGAATCTTGTTGGAAATCTTGTATCTGTGTTCGTTAAGGATATTGGTCTGTAGTATATTCTTTTATTTTTAAAACATTTTATTAGGGGCTCATACAACCCTTATCACAATCCATACATATACATACATCAATTGTATAGAGCGCATCTGTACATTCTTTGCCCTAATCATTTTCTTTTTTCTTTTTACATTTTATTAGGGGCTCATGCAACTCTTATCACAAGCCATACATATACATACATCAATTGTATAGAGCGCATCTGTACATTCTTTGCCCTAATCATTTTCAAAGCATTTGCTCTCCACTTAAGCCCTTTGCATCAGGTCCTCTTTTTTTCCCCTCCGTCCCCGCTCCCCCCTCCCTCACGAGCCCTTGATAATTTACAGATTGTTATTTTGTCATATCTTTCCCTATCTGGAGTCTCCGGTCTGTAGTATATTCTTCTGATAAGAATTTTTCCTGGTTTTTATACCAGAGTTCTACTCACTTCATAAAATGAGTTCAGGAGTTGGCTTTTTCAATTCCACTACTTTGCCCGTCAAAGCATTATCTAGCCCCAATATATTAATGCTTATATTTTGAATTTCTATTTTAAGGTTAATGTGTAATTTCCATTTTTTCATTGTTTCCTGTTTTGTCGATTGCTCTTGTAGTGTTTTCTATTTTCTCTTGTTTTTCTTTCTTGTTTTTCTTTTTTGTAATTCTCTCAGTCTTTTCATCCATTGTTGAAAGCAGCTGAACATCATTGTTCTGAACTTCTTCTTTTTTAAAAATCATTTTATCGGGGGCTCATACAATTCTTACCGCAATCCATACATACATCCATTGTGTCAAGAACACCCATACACTTCTTGCCATCATCATTCTCAAAACATTTGCCTTCTACTTGAGCCCTTAATATCTGCTGCTCATTTTCCCCTCCCTCCCAACCATCCCCTACCTCATGAACCCTTCATCATCCATAAATTATTATTATTTTGTCATATATTACACTGTCCGACGTCCCCCCCCCCCGCCTTCTTCTCTGCTGTCCCTCCCCCAGAGAGGAGGCTATACATAGATTCCTGTAATCAGTTCCTTCTTTCTACCCCACATTCTCTCCACCCTCCAGACATGGCCACTCTCACCACTGCTCCTGAAGGAGTCATCTGTCCTGGATTCTCTGTGTTTCCAGTTGCTATCTGTACCCATGTACATCCTCTGGTCTAGCCAGAGTTGTAAGGTAGAATTGGGATCATTGGGGGGTAGACTGGGGGTGGGGGTTGGAAGGAAGCATTTAAGAACTAGAGGAAAGTTATATGTTTCATCGTTGCTACCCTGCACCCTGACTGGCTCATCTCTTCCCCACAACCCTTCAGTAAGGGGTGTCCGGTTGGCTACCAATGGGCTTTGAGTCTCCACTCTGCCCTCAACCATATTTTCAAGGATATGATTTTTTGTTCCTTGATGTTTGATACCTGATCCCTTTGACTGCTCGTGGTCACACAGGCTGGTGTGTTTCTTCCATGTGGGCTTTGTTGCTTCTGAGGTAGATAGCCACTTGTTTATCTTTGAGCCTTTAAGACCCCAGACGCTATATCTTTTGATAGCTGGGCATCATCAGCTTTCTTCACCACATTTGCTTATGTACATGTTTGTCTTCAGTGATCGTATCAGGAAGGTGGGCACCCACTGATGTGATTTATAGTTCTTTGATGTCTGATAACTGGTCCCTTCTACACCTCGTGGTCAGACAGACTGGTGTGCTTCTTCCATGTGGGCTTTTATTCTCAGCTAGATGGCTGCTTGTTTATCTTCAAGCCTTTAAGACCCCAGACACTATATCTTTTGATAGCCGGGCACCGTCAGCTTTCTTCACCACATTTGCTTATGCACACATTCAGCAATCGTGTAGGGAAGATGTGAATCCTGGAATGCCAATTTACTAGAACAAAGTGTTCTTGCATTGAGTAATTGCTTGAGTGGAGGCCCAATGTCCATCTGCTGCCTTAGTACTAAACCTATAAATATATGCACATAGATCTGTTTCCCTACACTCATATAAATATATTTACCTTTGTACATTGCAGTCTTTAGAACTCTATAAATACCCGTTTTCACCTAGTTCTTTTCTCTATTTCCTTTTACTTTCCTCTTGTCCCACTATCATGCTCGGCCTTCATTTGGGTTTCAGTAATTTCTCTCGGTTACTTTGCCCTTGCTGAATCCCTACCAGGTCACTCACACCCTTCTTGCTACTGATTTTGGATCAATTATTGCTCTCCTGTCCCTGGGTTGGACAGCACCACCTCCTTCCCCCCTTCTCCCCCTCCCCTGTGTCCCCCAGAACCATTGGTCCCATTGTTTTCTCCTCCAGACTATTCATCCAGTCTATCTTATCTAGATAGATCTGTAGAGATAATAATATGCACCAAAAATCAAGTCATAGCAAGATAGGCAATGAGTGAGAGCACAGCTATGACAACAAAAAAGGAAACAATTACCCATAGAAGAATAAATTAATTAAAAGAAAACAATTTTAAAAAGAAAGAAAAACCTGTAAATAGATCAAGGTCTGATTTTTGATCTCTAGGCGTGTCCTTCAGTCAGGTCCAAAGGGGTACCATGCTTTGGCCCCAGAGTTTGTCCTTTATACTCCCTCGGGGGCTCCCTGCTCTGATCCCATGGTTGCTCTTCCGCATGCTTTTAGTGGTTTGCCTCTATCACAGGGTCACAGCCTCTATCACAGCCTCTATCACAGTATCACAGGGTCAGTCCGGGCCAGTCCCGGCCCTGAGTCTCCAGTGTTGTTCCCCTTAGGGCCCTGGGCTATCAAGGGATGGTGTGTCTCGTAGTGGGATCAGCCATATTGTCCACTCTATCCATTGGCTGTTCAAAGCGGGGCTATCGTCCTCCAGGCCCGATGGGCCAGGATGTGCTCCACTCTCTCTTCTTCCCACTTTCTCTCCCATTTACTCTGATCAGACAATCCCCTCTCCCCTAGCTGGAGCTTCAGTGCTGTCCTCTCCAGTAAATTCTTCTGGGGTGAAGGGCAGTTGTCCCCGTAGCTGGTATGGGGGCTGAGCCCTCAGGCCTCTCCACTGGCTCCCCACTCCTTGCCGGCACACTGCATTCGTTTGGCACTGGCTTTATATCTGGTCCCTCTTTCCGTGTGGAGACAAGCAATACCCTCCCCTTGGGTGGGTCAGTGCCCTATTCCCCCATCACACCTCCATTTCTTCTCCCTTTCCCCTTTCCTCCCTCCACCCCCATTTTAGTTGGCTACCATATGTACCCCTGGATTTGGTCTGGCCCCTTCCATACTACCTGGACCTCACCCCTGGAGTGTTTGTATACAGTAGCTTTTTCCTTGTGCCCGTTCTGAACTTCTTCATGGGTGGCTTAAATGCCTTTTAATCCCCAGGAAGAGCCCATGAGTCTGTGCTTTGGCCACTTCCTTGTGTGTGCTATCTTTGTGTGTGTGTGTTATCTTACTTCTAATTTCTATTGAGATTACCTGATGTTTACAAGATGTAATTTTTGTATTTTGGGGTTTCTGTTTGTTGATCCAGTGGTGTTGGAGTGGATAATATTCTCTGACCAGTAGGTGTAGCTTTTGAAGATTTGGGGGTAGCTGGAGCAGGTGTTGATAGCCAATTTCAAGAAGAGATTAATGATGAATAACAACAATGCCAGCAATGACAACAAATCAAGAACACAAAGACTCACACAGGATACAGAATCAAACACACACATACTCAAAGGTGAAAAAGAAAAACCATCAATAACTACAGAAATCAAACAGAAAAATCCTGGAAAACACCAAATCTTCTAAAACTGGAGCTGGCTGGCACTTTTTGTTGGGGCCATAGTGCCTAAGTCATTAGAGATTTTCGGCCAGCGATAGAAGTAGCCTCCTCTCAAAATACAATGACGAAGGAGGAAGAAAACCAACACAAGACAACCCCCGTCCGTTCTCTTGTCCTCAGGATGCTTTTGTCCCCCTGCAGGTTTCGGAGTTCATGTCTCTGTTTGAACTGAATGTCAAAGCTGGGCTGAATGCCATATTGCAGCACCCATAGCTGCCAACAAGCAAACATGTACCAGGGGAAGAGGGTAGTCAGTGAATTTCAGCCTCTCATTCTCTAAATCCCTCTGTGCGCTCCCATCAGTTCTTCCCTCCCTCCGCGTGCACTTGCCTCCCAGATACGTAAAGGTGGGTACAGCTGTCCTCTGTGGGATCAGAGGGGTTCTCAAGTGGTACCTGTTTAAATGACTCCTATGGGAAGCAAGGCAATGGTGAAAACTCTCTCCCGGTGCCCTGATTGGAGGCTTCTGTGCAGGAGGAGGGGCTGGTTGGGGGTAGTTGGCCCACTGAGAATTTGCCACCTTTCTCTGTTTCCTTGCATGGGATTCTCCCTTCAATTTCTGTGTGGGTGTCTGGGCATTGAACTCTTTTACCTGTCCAATTGAGAATTCTATGTTTAACTTCCCTCCTCCTGCTCTTCCTCTTCTTCCTCCTCCTCCTCCTCCTCTCTCTCTCTCTCTTTTAGTTTGCTGCTAGTGGTGGATGTAAGCATTTGCCTAAGCTGCCATGTTTTAACTGAAGATCTTAAAATTCTTTACAAATATTAACATGAATAGTCCTTCTAATGAGACAATAAAATGATGCCATTAGAGGTGAGAACTAAAGTGAACAGAGGTTATTGAACATGCCAAAATCATTTAACAACTCACACCAAAGTGAAGAATTGAAATTAGTTTATCTGACTCTGAATATTCTTTCCTACCCATTGTGCTATTTTTGAGATGTAAATGGTAGCTAAAGGAGCTCAGTGAGGCGCTGGTTCAGCGTCAGCAGGTGGATCTCACAGCTGCTCCAGCAGAGAAAGACTGGGAGATCTGCTCCTGGCGACCATCAGCCTGGAGAACCCTCGAGGGGGTTTCACTCTGTCCTGCTGGGTCACTGTGAGTCAGAGTCCACTCAAAGGCACCTTAGCACAACACCTGTTCATGTGAAATCCCTGCTCAGTCTGCTTCCAGAAAGTTTCAACCATGAAAACCCTGTGGAGTGCGGTTCTGCTCTGCACACTGGGGGTCTGATCATGCTCTCTGCGATTATCTTTTAAACTTTGCTTTGAAGAACCCATACAGAACATTTCTCTTTCTTAACTCAGGTCTTCTGTGGCACTTTTGATCCTTTGTTGAGAAACAAGGACCAGTTCTCTTCACTCTATCAGATGGCCCCCAGCAACATGTATCTGGCTTCCGGGATGGTCTCCTTATTGATCCATTTTGAATGGACCTGGGTCAGTACTTTAGTGTCAGATGATGAAAAAGGTGTTCGTTTTCTTTGGGACCTTAGAACTGAAATGACCATGAAAGGAGTCTGCATGGCACTTACGGAAAAGATTTCTGTGACAGACAGAGTGACTAAACTGGAATATTTGACCTTCATCCTCAGAATATTAGACTCATCTGCAAATGTAGTCATTGTTTATGGTGATGAGATTACATTAATTGTTCTGACACATGTAGGAAGCCGTCACCTAACAACCCACAAGGTATGGATCACTGCATGCCAGTGGGAAGCGTTTGACTTATCACTTAACCTCTTCTTAAGTACTTTCCATGGGGCTCTTTTCTTTGTATCCAAGAGTTCAGAGATACCTGGCTTCACGCACTTTGTCAGGACAGTGAATCCCTCCAACTACCCAGAAGATTTTTTCCTTGAGCAATTATGGCTCCACCATTTCAACTGCTCCTTTGCAAGCACTGTGTGTGGGGACATTTCTGAGTGTTCACGCAATGTCTCCTTGACATCTCTACCTAAGTTTTTTATGGACATTAAAATGATGAAATCCATCAAGTGTATCTATAACGTTGTACATCTGGTGGCCCAAGCTCTCCATGAAATGATATTTATGGGAGGAGAAGAAACAGTGTCCCTGATGGAAGCCAAACTCCCCGTGTTTCTCCCCTGGCAGGTAATGCTTGTTCTTACATTTGGTTTACATTACCAGTTTATTCGCTTCTGAAAGTTAATGTATTGAACTATAAATTTTTTTAAAACAATTTATTGGGGCTCATACAATTCTTATCACAGTTCATACATATACATACATCAATTGTATAAAGCACATCTGTACAGTCTTTGCCCTAATCATTTTTTTTCTCCTCTTTTTTTTTTTTTACATTTTATTAGGGACTCATACAACTCTTATCCCAATCCATACATAAACATACATCAATTGTGAAAAGCACATCCATACATTCCCTGCCCCAATCATTCTCAAAGCATTTGCTCTCCACTTAAGCCCCTTGCATCAGGTCCTCTTTTTTTTTTTCCCTCCCTCCCCTTTCCCCCCTCCCTCATGTGCCCTTGGTAATTTATACATCGTTATTTTGTTAAATCTTGCCCTATCCGGAGTCTCCCTTCCCCCTGAACTATAAAATTATAATCAGGCTTTTAATAGCCATCTTAATCTTGAAGAATAGGGTGGAACTCATACTTCCTAAGATAATAAAACACACTAATTTCAAACCTGCCTAACATTTTAAAACATATTAAAAAGCTAGAGTCATTAAAATATTAGTGGCTCAAAAATAGAAAAAAAAAAGGCTACCTGCGCCAACAAAGATTTAGAGTATCCGACTCTGTGTAGGGTTGCTATGATTTTGAATTGATGTCATGGTACTGGGCTTGCTTTCTGGTTTGCTCTTGTTTGGGGCGGGGAGAGGACGGGCACTGGTGTAATAATGGACATATGGACAAATGGAATAGCGTTGAAACACCCCCAATAAATGCATGCATCTATGGTCGACTGATTTTTGACAAAGCATCCCTTTTTACATTTGAAGACGCTCTCCATGAGCCCTAAAGAAAACCAATGGTCAAGCTTTTGGGACCATTAAAAAAAAAGTCATCAGAAATATATTTTAGGGGATAGTTTAAACTAAAGTGGCAGAAATGATTTGATACGTTTTAGCTTACTCGCCTAGAGTGTGGTGGTTCAAAATCAACCAGTGACATCATGACAAGGGACAAGGAAACAACAAGAGATCTAAAATTGATGGCGAGGAGGGCACAGAACGCCTGGTGGGGTTTGATCAAGTGCAGTGTAGTTGAGAGGAAGTACAGAAAGCTGAATGAAGGTTGAACATGATGGTGGGACAGGAGGAAAGTAAAAGGAGATAGAGGAAAAAACTGGTTGGCAAATGGTCATTTACAGAGGTCTAAATACAGGCATGTACATATTTATAAAGACAGGGAAATAGATCTATGTGTATATATTTATATGTTAAGTATTAAGGCAGTAGACAGACATTTGGACCTCTATTCAAGTACTCCTTCAATGCAAGAACACTGTGTTCTAATAACCTGGCATTCTGTGATGCTTAGCTTCCCGACACAATTGCTGAACACAAAATGGGTGAAGAAAGCTGATGGTGCCCAGCTATAAAAAGATATAGTGTCTGGGTCTTAAAGGCTTGAAGCTAACCAAGCAGCCATCTAGCAGTAAAGCAATAAAACTCACATGGAAAAAGCACACCAACCCATGTGATCACGGAGGTTTCCATGGGACCAGGTATCAGGCATCAGAAGACCCAAAACAAACAACCATTTTTATGCGAATGAAGGGGGATGGAAAGGAGATGCAAAGCCCATCTGTAGACAATTGGACACCCCATCACAGAAGGGTCACAAGGAAGGGACAAACCAGTCAGGGTGCAGTATAGCACCGGGGAAACACACAACATTCTTCTCGTTCTTTAATGGTTCCCACACTGGCTCACTCTCATGACCCCAGTTCTATCTTACAAATCTGGCTAGACCAGAGCATGTACACTGGTACAGAGAAGAGCTCTCGACACACTAAATCCAGGACAGATAACCCCCTCAGGGTCAATAATGAGAGTAGCAATACAATGAAGGTAGGGGGGAGAAGGGAGAGAAAGGGGAAACCGATCACAATGATCGACATACAACCCCCCCCCCTACCCCGACCCAGGGGAACGAATAGCAGAAATGTGGGTGCAGGGAGACAGCAGATGGTGTAAAATAGGAAAATAAAAATAATTTATAAATTATCAAGGTTCACGAAGGTGGGTGGTTTGGGGAGGGAGGGGGAAAAAGAGTTGATACCAAGGGCTCAAGTAGAAAGAAAATGTTTTGGAAATGATGATAACATCATATGTACAAATGGATTTAGTACAATTGATGTGTGTATTTTTATGAGACCCCAATAAAACAACTTATTAAAATAAAAAATGAAAAAAATGTCTGGTGATTACAGACAAGAAAACCCCATTGTTGTTGTTAGGTGCTGTGGAGTTGTACAGACTCATAGCAACCGTATGTATGACAGAATGAAACACTGCGCAGTTCTTTGCTATCCCCACAATAGTTTCTCTGTTTGAGCCCTCTGATGCAGCTACTGTGTCAGTTCATCTTGTTGAAGGTCTTCTTCTTGTTCACTGCCATGCTACTTTATTAAGCATGATGTCCTTCTCTAGGACTGGTTTCTCCTGACAACATGTCCAAAGTATGTGACAGGAAACTCATCCTTGGCTCTAAGGAGCATTCTGGCCATATTTCCTCCAGACAAATCTGTTTGCTCCTTTGCAGATCCATGGTATTGTCAATATTCTTTACCAGTATCATAATTTAAATTAAAAAGTCAAATTGATATTGAAGACTATAGGACTCATACTTCCTAAGATAATTCTTCTTTGGCTTTGCTTTTAATTTATTTATTTTAAAAATTCATTTTTTTGGAAACTCGTACAGTTCTTATCACAATTCACCCATCCATGCATCCATTCATTATGTCAAGTACATTTGTACATATGTTGCCATCATCATTTTCAAAACATTTTCTTTCTCCTTGAGCCTTTGGTATCAGCTCCTCGTTTTTCCCTTCCTTCCCGACCCTCCCACCTGGCTTTGCTTTTAATGTCCAAGTTTCACATGCGTATCAGGTGATTTAACATATCATCACTTGGATTAGGCACACTTTAGTCCTCAAGATTTTGCTTTTCAAAACTTTGAAGAGGTCTTGTGCAGAAGAGTAAAACAATACAGGACAACATCTGTTCTCTTGGCTGCTGCTGAAACCTATCCACCTTGGTGACCCTGCTGGCATTTGAAATACTGGTGGCATATCGCTTCCAGCATCACAGCAACACACAAGTCACCACATTATGAAAAACTAACGGGTGACTGGTGGAGAAACCCCATGCAGTGTCTCAAATGTGTTATAGTTAGGGTTATCATGCCTCAGAATTGCTTGATGGTTGTAAATCTGAGTTTGGGTTTTTCCTGGGGCAGCTTAGAGTATCTCATTCTTTGACAATCAGAATAGGCAGCATATTCTGTAACTGGAGAGAGGGGGAGAGAATCTGTCTGGGTATTGTGTCTCCAATGTCCATGTTCCTCTCATTTATCATAATGCTTTTCCTTCAGCTCCATCAAGTCCTACAACGCACTCAACTGGAAAACAGCGCTGGAGAACATGTCTCCCTGGGTGAAAACAGAAGTGAGATGTCACGATATGAGATTTTTAATTATTTGAATTTTCCTGAAGGTTTTGAACTTCAAGTGAAAGTAGGAGAGCTTGTTTCCAAGGGCCTACATGGTCACAGTTTGATGATCCAGGAGGAGCTGATAGAATGGGCTACTGGATTTGAAGAGGTTAGATGAACTCATCAACTACATCCCCCAAAAGAGACAAGATATGAGAATAATAGTATAACCAAGTAACTCACTACAAAAATCTGTGTTAGTAATATATTGTTAATTTATTTGTTGGTACCAAAGGATTTGTTGGTACCAAAGGATTTTAATCTGAGGTCTCATGTTTTCCAGAGTAGAATTGGTCCCTAGTGGTTTCTTGGCTGTAATCTTTACAGAAGTTGGTGGTCAGGTCTTTTTTTTCTGGCTTCACTGGGTGGATGAGGACTGACTGCATGGGACCAACATGGGTAAGAATCAATTTGAGGGAGATATATTTGTATCTATCTCCTGGAAGTAGATTCTGACCTATGAACTGATTTTAAAAAGTAATTTAGTAACTGCTCAGATAAGCAGAAAGAGTATTTATTGAAAAGAAAGCGAAAAATACTAAAAACTAGAACAAATAGAAATGGATCTTAAGGAGAGCAGATGATACGGTGCCGCATTGTACTCTAACCGCATCCACAATAATCCACTCCTCAATTGAGGGATTTTAAAAATCTGTTTTGTTATTCTACTAGTCTTCTTTGTTGCTGTTGTGGTTTGTGTTGTAATATTTTTCTGTACATGAAATCCAGGATAGGAAAATCTATAGAAGCGGTACCTGGGTGAATGGCTTCTTGGTATGGCAGGCGTGGTTGGGGGTAAATGCGGAGCTAAGAACAATGAGGACAATAATGAAGGAAATAGTCTAAAACTAATGGTGGTGATGATTGTACAACTCTTCTGGATGTGACTGAACAATTTGTATCGCACAGTTTGGGAATAATATGCTAATTAAAAGTGTTTAAAAAAAGAAAAGAAAACTCCATGAAGAAAAACAAAACGCATATTTACTGAGTGTGGTTGAACGTTTCCTGTGTGAGAGATGGACAACAAATAAGACAAAACTCTAAACTTATTATTGTCAAGGTAATTCCGACTCAGGGCTGTCCCATGTGACAGAGCAGAACTGGGACCAATAGGGTTTCATTGACTTGAATCGATATAGAATCAGATTCCCCACAGCAGGTGGTGCTTCTAGGTGGGTTCAGACAGCCAAACGTTCAGTTAGTAGCTGAGCACACCCCCCTGCCCCCACCGAGGGACGTCTGTGCACAGAAACCAGCAAGGACATAATTTGGTGACCTAGATTTTTTAAAATTTTAGCTCATTTTATTATCATTTTATTAGGGGCTCATACAACTCTTATCACAATCCTTGCATACATCAGTTGTGTAAAGCACAGCTGTACATTCATTGCCCTCATCATTCTCAAAACATTTGCTCTCCACTTAAGCCCCTGGCATCAGCTCCTCATTTTTGCCTCTCCCTCCCCGTTCCCTCCTCCCCCATGAACCCTTGATAATTTATAAATTATTATTTTGTCATATCTTACACTGTCTGACATCTCCTTTCACCCACTTTTCTGTTGTCTGTACCCCAGGGAGGAGGTTATATGTAGATCCTTGTAATCGGTTCCCCCTTTCCACCTACCTTCCTGGTATCGCCACTCTCACCACTGGTCCTGAAGGGATCATCTGCCCTGGATTCCCTGTTTACAATTCCAATCTGTACTAGTGTACATCCTCTGGTCCAGCCAGATTTGTAAGGTAGAATTGGGATCATGATAGTGGGTGGGGAGGATGCATTTAGGAAGTAGAGGAAAGTTGTATGTTTCATTATTGCTACCCTGCACCCTGACTGGCTCGTCTTCTCCCTGTGTGGTGACCTAGAATTTTAATGACTCATACACATGATTGAAATTAGCTTTATCATTTTTTCCCTAGCACGTAAAATGTATTCTATTTGACTTGCATCAGCAGGATGGATCCTCATAGTGTTTTGAGCCCCTTGTGTGCAGCCATTATGGAAAAATTTCAAAAATAAGTTTTGAGGCACGGAAAGCAATCTCGAGGAGCTCTGGGGTGCAAAAGTTAAACACTTGGCGGCTACCTGAAAGGTTCGTAGTTGGAACCTATAGGAGCTGTAAGAGAAGAGAGGCTGTCAATTTGCTTCTGTAAAGATTTGCTTCTATCTTTGGATCCAAATGGGGAATGTGACTTTGTCTTATGGGGCCAATGAGTCAGGATCAGTGTAGGGCCGTTATGAGTCAGGATCCCTTGACAACAAGATACTACTCAATACCACATAATAACAACATTATGTTTGTCAATATTATTACATTATCAGACAGTATTCCTTCATGCAGCATTATTGAACGATTATCAATTATTCTTTTCTTTTCAGACTCCCCATTCTCTGTGTAGCAAGAGCTGTGGCCCAGGATCCATGAAAATCCCTCAGGAAGGAATGCCTGTCTGCTGCTTTTATTGTATTTTATGTCCAGAAAGAGGAATATCTAATCAAACAGGTATGAACTGATGAAATTCCACAATCAATTTCATTAAACGTTTTATGAGCTTTTAAGAGGCCCCGAGTAGCACAAAGTGTGAAACACTCAACTATATGCTCAACTCACCCAGAGGTGCCTCAGACACAAGGCCTGTGGATCAGCTTCTGGAGATCAAAGAACAGAACAGCCAATGGAGTACAGTCCCTCTGCACTTCAGGGTACGGATGCCGTTAGTCAAGTTGACTCAAAGGCAACAAACACCTTTTCTGACAGGTCACATAACATCATGGACAGATGATATGTGAATTTTAAAAGACCAGATAATATGTGGATTTTAAAAGACCAGGTGGATATAGAAAAGCAAAAATTAAAACAAAACTTAAAAACCTTTCATGTGAGCACTCTGAGCTTTGAAAGAGGTCACTCTTTCCTCTGTCTCATACTCCCTCTCACTTTTCTCTCTAGATAGTGATCAATGTACGGCGTGCCCCCAAAGTCAGTACCCCGACACTGAGAGGACTCGCTGTCTACCCAAGAGTGTGACCTTCCTGGCTTATCAAGACCCACTGGGGATGGCTCTGGCCTGCACAGCTCTGTGCTTCTCTGTCGTCACGGCCATGGTTTTGGGGGTGTTTGTGAAGTACCGAGACTCTCCCATGGTCAAGGCCAACAACCGCACCCTCAGCTATGTCCTCCTCCTCTCCCTCCTCCTCTGCTTCCTCTGCTCCTTACTCTTCATCGGCCGTCCAAACGCAGTCACCTGCATCCTCAGCAACATCTCCTTCGCAGTGATATTCACTGTGGCTGTTTCCACTGTTTTGGCCAAAACCATCACTGTGATTCTGGCCTTCAAGGTCGTGAGACCTGGAGGAATTCTGAGGCAGTTACTGGTGTCCGGGGTTGTCAACTCTGTGGTTCCCTTCTGTTCCCTTATCCAAATGATTATCTGTGGCATCTGGCTGGGAACCTCTCCCCCTTTCATTGACATTGACACATCCTCTGACCCCAGGAGCATCATCATCGTGTGCAACAAGGGCTCAGTCACTGCCTTCTATTGTGTCCTGGGATACCTGGGGTTCTTGGCCCTGGGAACCTTTTCCTTGGCTTACCAGGCCAGGAACCTGCCTGACACCTTCAATGAGGCCAAGTTCCTGACCTTCAGCATGCTGGTGTTCTGCAGTGTCTGGGTCACCTTCCTCCCTGTCTACCACAGCACCCAGGGCAAGGTCATGGTGGCTGTGGAGATCTTCTCCATCTTAGCCTCCAGTGTGGGGCTTCTAGGCTGCATCTTTGCCCCAAAGTGCTATGTCATCTTCCTAAGGCCAGATAGAAACACATCAAAAGGGTTGAAGAATAAGACATATAAGAGGAGACAATGATCAGAATCTCCTTTGTTTGTTTTTCTCATATATTATTGTAAGTCACTACTCCCTTTCCTGATATGTCTTGAATTAAAAAGAAATATTGTTGTTTGGTGCTTTGGTGTGATAAAAAATGAGGCTTTCTTCTCTGATAAATGGTTACACTCACAGAAACCCACAGGGGCAATTCTACTCTGTTCTATAAGGTCTCTATGGCTCAGAATTCTCTAGATGGGAGTGAGTTAGTTGCTTTGGGATCAGTTCCTACTCAGAGCAACCCTGTGTATGGCAGAACAAATAAGACTAACTGGTGCTGTACCATCCTCATTTTTGTTGCCATATTGGGGCTCATTTCATAGCCACTGCTTTAGTCCATCTCCTTAAGGAGCTCTCTCTTTTTTCCAGACCCGTTGTTTTTCAAGCATAATGTCCTTCTCCAAAAGATGGGTCCCTCGTGATAACAGGTCCAAAATACACGAGATGAAGACTTACCATCCTCACAGATCCTTTTGAGTGTAATAATTGAAATGTAGATTTACTAGTTCTGACAGTGCATGGTTTAGTCAGTATTTTTCTCCAACACCATCATTCAAATGCATGAACTTATTTATAAAACTTTTAATTGTGAATCTGATGTTAAACAGTGGACCAAATCTCTCATAGCTTGCACTATTCCCCTCCTCCCCCTTTCCCTCTACCTCTCTCTTTAAGTATATTATCTTTCACTTCAATCAGTTTCCACCTGTCTATCCTCTAGCCCACTACGTCACCTCCTATCTTTAAAAAAAAATCATTTTACTGGTGGCTCATACAACTCTTATCACAATCCATCCATCCATCCATTGTGTCAAGCACATCTGTACAATTGCTGCCATTATCATTTGCAAAACATTCTCTTTCTACTTGAGTCTTTGGCATCAGCCCTTCATTTTTTCCCTCTCTCACTCTTCCTCCCTCATGAACCCTTGATAATTTATAAATTACTATTAGTTTTTCATGTCTTACACTGAACAATGTCTCCCTTCACTCACTTTTCTGTTGTCTGTCCCCCCTGGGAGTCAGTTATATGTAGATCACTGGGATTAGTTTCCCCTTTCTCCCCTCAACTTCCCCTTCCCCTTCTGGTGTCACTACTCTCATTATTGGTCCTGAGGGGTTTATCTGTCCTGGATTCTCTGTTTTCAGCTCTTATTTATATCTTCATACATGCTCTGGTCTAGCTGGATTTATAAGGTAGAATTTGCATCATGATAGTGAGGGAAAGCATTAAGGAACTAGAGGAAATTTGTATGTTTCATTGATTCTATACTGCACCCTGACTGGCTCATCCCTTCCTTGTGACCCTTCTGTAAGGGGATGTCCAGTTGCCTACAGATGGGCTTTGGGTCTCCACTCCACAATCCCCCTCATTCACCGTGATATGATTTTTGATGCCTGATACCTGGATCCCTTTAACACCTCATGATCACACAGGCGGGTGTGCTTCTTCCATGTGGACTTTGTTGCTTCTCAGCTAGATGGCCGCTAGTTAATCTTTAAGCCTTTAAGACCCCAGATGTTCTATCTTTTGATAGCCGGTGTGTTAGACAGGGTTCTCTAGAGAGATAAAACCAGGTTGCTGATAATTTTATGTATATATATTTAGAAAGATAGATATAGAACACAAGAAATGAACAGTTAAATGATAAACAGAAATATAATACAAGAAATGAACAGTTAAATTATAAAGCAGTACAAATGGCTCAGTGCGACTCACTCCTGTGAGAGAGTTGTGAGACACTGGCAGTCCTTCAAGTCTTGAGGGCCCTCAGGTAGTCCTCTGTAGAGAGAGTGAGCTAGGCTCTCCCAGCACAGGCAACAAACAGCAAGGCAGGTCACCAACTGTCAGTCCTCAGCTCTGGAGATGTAAATTTCATTTGTGTGGTCTTAAAGGGACCTCAACTTACAGCGACACAGTCCACAGGCTAGGCGTCCCACAGGTAGTGTGCCCTTTAAATTGAGGCACAGCCCAAGCAAGGCAGCTGCACACTGGTCCGATGATTAAAGAGCGAGAGACAAAAAAGGTAAGGCTTACTGAGCCACTTATCTCTCTGCCCTTCAATTAATCCCACTGTGCTTATTGGCCAGGCTGGAACAATAAACTATCTCAGCCGGGCACCATCAGCTTTCTTCGCCACATTTGTTTATGCACCCACTTTGTCTTCAGCGATTGTGTAAGGAAGCTAAGCATCACGGAATGCTAGGTTATCAGAACAAAGTATTTTTGTGTTGAGGGAGTACGTGATTAGAGGCCCAATGTCTGTCTGTTACCTTAATACTTATCATTTAAACATATGTACCTAGCTCTATTTCTCTATCGCAGTATATAAATATATTTACAGACATACATGCCTGTATTTAGATTCTCTATAAGTGCATTTCACCCCCTAATTCTTTCCACTATTTATTTTTACTTGTTTTCAAAGTAAAATATATTGAAGTGTACACAGACTTAGCTTTAGAAAATCAAAAAAGAACACACTTAACATATCTTAAACTGGAAGAACTCAGAAAAGAATTTAAGCCTTGATTTGCTATATTGGAAGCACTTACTCATTTAAGCCGGAAAATTGGAAGACAGTTACTTGGCCAACTGACTGGAAGAGATCCATATTTGTACTCATTCCAAAAATGACACAGCTGAATGCTCAAATTAAGTAATATCATTAATATCACATGCAAGTAAAATTTTCCTGAAGATCATCCCCAAACAGTTACAGCAACACATTACCAGGGAGCTACCAGAGGCTCAGGATAGATTCAGAAGAGGACATGAGACAACACTGCTGATATCAAATGGATTTTGAGAGTAAACATATTAGAGAGGTTTACTTGTGTTTTAATGACTATGCCAAGTCATTCAACTGAGTGGGTTATAAAAAACTGTGGGTACCCCTGAGAAGAATGGTAATTTCAGAACACCTCATTGTGCTCATGTAAAACTTGTACACGGATCAAGAGGCAGTTGTGCAAACAGATCAAGGGAACACTGCATGGTTTAAAATCAGGAAGGTGTATGTCAGGGTTGTATTCCCTTACTTATTCAATCTGTATGATCAGAAAATCATCAGAAGCTGGATTATATGAAGAAGAATTCTGCATCAGGATCAGAGGAAGGCTTATGAGCAACAATTCAGATGACACACCTTGGCTTGCTGAAATTGAGGACTTGAAGCACTTGCTAATGAGGATCAAGATTATATATAGCTTTAAGTATGGATCACAATGCAATGTCAAGAAGTCCAAAGGTCTCACAACTTGATCAGTATGTAGCATCATGGTAAATGGAGAAAAGATTGAAGTTGCCAAGGATTTTGTCTTGCATGAATTGACAATTAATACTCATTGAAGCAGCAGTCAAGCAATCAAAATATGCACTGCATTGGAAAAATCTGCGGCAAAAGACCCCTTAAAATATTGAAGAGCACTAGGGTGTGCCTGACCCAAGCCACGTTATTTTCAATCGCCTCATATACATGTGAAATTTGGACATTGAATAAGGAAGACAGAAGAAGAACCAATGTATTTGAATTGCTGTGGTGGAGAAGAAGGTACCATAAACTGACAACAGGACAATTTTATCTTGTAGGAAGTATGGGCAGAGTGCTCCTTTGAGGCAAAGATAGTGAAACTTAGTGTAACATACTTTGGACATGTTGTAAGGAGAGACCAATTACTGGCAGAACATTATGCTTAGTCAAGAGAGGGACAGGAAACCCCTTCATAAAATGGATTGAAAAGGTGGCTGCAACAATTGGCTGAATCATAGAATCAAAGATGGCACAGGACCAATTTCATTTTGTTGTGCATAAGGTCACTCGGTTGGAAGTGACTCGATATCACCTAATAACAATAATATGATCTTATAGCCATCATTTTCATTTTAAAATTTATAATAATAAAACAGAATCCATTAACTAAGACAATGGGCTCAAGGAGGAAACAAGGACAGGGCTTTATTCACTGGTTGAAAGACAGGCAATAATACTACTGGAGCCCTAGTGGCCCAAAGCCAGCTGGCTTCCTTTCTTATTGCTTTATTATGAGTAGCTTGGCCAGCCTGAGTATTCAGTTCCTAAACATGAGGCTTACCGACTCCTCTCCTTTACTTTCAAAACAGCTCTCTCCAAGGTTTATCATGGGTACTCCTAGGTAACAGATTACCTTTCTGTGTCATTTGAAAGGAATTCTTTCAAAAGGATACATTAAACAGAAACAACTTTCTTTCCAATTCATGAATAGATACCTAGAAGCCTTTTCCACCACGGTATTGGTAAATATGTGTTTCCCTAATGCTGGATATTTTTCAACAATACTAGAAATCCAAAAACCTGCTTCATATAACTCTTACCTTTCCCCTTAGTAAAAAGAAAACATAATCAGTTATAATCTGAAACTTCCCACCAGAAAGGGGATACCAGTGGCTGATCCTTATAAGAAAGCCCATATCTATCCAGGTATATTCTCTCGTGATTGTTTACAAACTTTCAGAAACTTTAATCAGAAATATAAAATGATCATTTTCAAGTGCATTTTAACTTTAGTTTTGGTGCTTGTGCCCTTTTTGGCATTAAAAGTGATATCACCAAGTTGAGATGTCTTGTGACAAACTGGACTCATTGGCATGTTCTGAGAAAGCATCTATTTTCAGTAGTATCTTTTTCCTCAAATTTTTGTCTGCTGCTGTCATTGTTAGATATCATCGAGTCATCTCCCACCCATTGCTACCCTCTGCACAGCAGAATGAAACACTGCCTGGTCCTGCACCACCCTCACAATTGTTTCCATGCTTGAACCCATTGATGCAGGCACTGCGTCAAACCATCCCATTGGGGGCCTTTGTTGAGGGATATATTAAACTACAATTAAATAGAGTTCACAGTAAAAACGATCATGAAAGACTCACCTTCACTTTACCAATTATGATGGCCCTCTCCAGGGACTGGTTTCTCCTGTCAACACACCGAAAGTATGAAAGACGAAGTCTTACCTCTAAAGAGCACTCTGGTCTGACGTTTTCCATTACATATCAGTCTGTCCTTTTATCAGTCCATGACACTTTCAATATTCTTCTCCAGCACCACAATTCAAATGCATCGATTCTTCTTTGGTGTACCTTTTTCGATGTCCAACTTTCACATGCATATAATGCAATGAAGAATACCATTGCTTGGGCCAGGAGCACCTTAGTCTTCAAAATAATATCCTCGTTTTTTAATCCTCTAAAGAGGTCCTGTACAGCAGATTTACTTGAAGCAATACCTCTTTCGATCTCTTGATTGCTGTTTCCAATGTGCACTGACTGTGGATCCAAGTAACACAAAATCCTTGACAAATTCAACCTTTGAAAAATGTAATGTGTCTTCTTTACATTGAAAGTTGTAATTCATACTGATATCAATAGTCCTTGATCTTCATCAGCAAGTGCTTCAATTTGTCCTTACTTTCAGCAAGCAAGGTTGTGTCATTTTGATCCCACAGGTTGTTAGTAAGCCTTCCTCCAATCCTGATGTCGCACTATTCTTTATATAATCCAGCTCCTCTGATAATTTGATCAGCATATAGATTGAACAATGATGGTGAGAGGATACAACCTTGAGGCACCTTTCCTGGTGTTAAACCATGCAGCATTCCCTCGCTCTGTTTGTACAACTGCTTCTTGATCCACGTACAAGTTCCAAATGCGCACAAGGAAGTGTTCGAGAACTACCATTAGTCTCATGGTTATCCCTAGTTTATTATCTGAAACACAAGGGATAGCCAGGTCACTTGACAGCAAATAGTCTGTGATTTACATTTAAAAAAAATTGCTGTATCCTCTCCCTATGGCCAGGTCCCACTCCACAAGTCTAGCAAATCAAATCCCTTGACCACCCTGTTCAGGGTTCTGACTCTTCCTCCTCCAGAGTGCCTTAGCCCAGGATGAACCACGTCTAGCAGGTTTTTTGGACGTGCGGTAGAAGGGGCCACCACGTGGCCCCGCCCCGCCCCGCCCCTGGCGGCCCGCCCCCTGGCGGCCCAGCCCGGATCCCGGAAGCGGAAGTAGGCGTCTGAGCCTGCGCGAAGTCGGCGGCCATCTTGCCCCTGCTCCCTCCCGCGGCTGAGGTAAATTTCCTCCCTAGTCGGCAGCTCTGCCTGACCCTGTTTAAGTCCGCTTCGCGGCAGGCGCGCGGAGCGCTCGGCTTTGGGGTCGTTGGTCGGCCTGGGGGTCGTTGGTCGTCTTGGGGACGGTCGCCCGGGGCCCGCGTACAGCCCTGCGGCCGCGGCAGCGCCCGAGCCGAGACCTGCCTCCGCTGGGGCCGACTCACCGGAGCGGGTCCTCTGGGGCGGGTCCTGCCGTCCGGGCGGTGGAGGTGCAGGGAGAGGGGGCGGACGGAGCCCTTACGGGGCGGGTCTCCAAAAGCAGCCTTTTCTCTCTTCCCAGACGCGGGAAGCGCCTCTGCCCACTCGGGAGTGGGGCCGCATCCTCTCCTCACGGTGTTCGGTGGGACGCCGGGGTGGGGGTGGGGGAGTCCGCCACAGTTTGGCCCCTCCCCCCCTTGATGATGCAGGAGGAAATAGGTAATACGTGCATTTTGCCCTGCCTGTAGGCCATCAGGTCGATGCATTCCTTGTATTCAGGTGCATCAGTGTGAGCTGCTTTCTCTCTATGTATTTGTTTATTTTTAACCCACCCCCTTGGACCAGGCTCGCTGGGAGTCGGGATGGCATGTGTGGTTTTGGCTTCCCATCCAGTGCCCTTGACTATTTCACTCATACAGATTCTTTGAACTTCACACCGAAAACCGGTCACCTGCCAGTAGTAACCTTTCAACGACCACATTTGCATTCCTTTAATTTATTTTGAATCGGAGCAAACAAACACACCCACATTGGACTGGACCTTGCTTTCTTGCCTTGTTCTTGATCCCCCAAGGACTTGCCTTAAGGTGAAATCCGGTGTTTTTGTTCTGTGTCTTGTAGGTTACACAAGTTTCTGTTCCTAGTCCAGCCTGTTCCCTTGTAGCCCTAGGGAGTGGGAGTATTATCACCAGCAGATACTGGAATAGATGAGTCCCTGTTTTTCACCTAAAGGAGATATCTTAAAAAAAACCAACCTGTCAGTAATATTAATTGATTAAAAAGTTAACATCGTGTATTGCTAGGATGAAACAAACCATTCAGAATATTCATCTACTTATTTTCCTAGTGTACTGGCATTTTTATATATGTGAGTAGTATATTTTGTTTTGCATTTCCCACCAGCCTGCTGGGGAGAAAAATGAAGCTCTTTGCTCTTGTAAAGATTTATAACCCCAGAAACCATATATGTGGCTTATATGTAAATCCCCATATAGGTAGATATAGAGGCTTGGACTTGCCCTTCTTTTTATTCCCTTAACTCAAAGAACATTGGAGGGGGACATGATTTGAGCCCTTTCCAGGATGTCGAAACTGTCATTTTGACTTGGAGTAAATCCAAGAGTGCAGAATTCTTGAGGGGCAGGGTTCGAAACATGGAAACAACCCCTGTTATCACTGTTTACACTAGATGGAGGCTCTCAAACAACACTTCGCTTCACATTTTGAGATCTTTAAAAATCAGAGACTGTCATTTTGTAGCAATACTTTATGACCTAGCCTTATATACAATTACCCAGCCGCGTATTGATTTCCAGTATTGGCTGAAGCAGTGCTTTATGCTTTTGCCTGCTACCCAGCTTCCCTAGATTCTGTAAAGGTAAGTGTGCCCTTTCTAATGTGTTGCATTTTTATGTGCTACACATAATACCACCTGATACATAATTTTACTTACTCCTATTGTAGCATCCATGTGTAAGTAAATCGCAAGGAGACCGTGTCTGACCTCTGGCTACACCAGGGAGAAAGAATCCAATTCTATGGGATTGCCATAAGGCAAAGGTCAGACAGCTCCACCCTGACTCTACTTTTCTGTTGGGTTCCTGTGATCCCATCCAGTGGCCGCCCAGAACTCATTGACAATACTCCTCTATTAAGGGGCTTGTTGAGGAAGTTAATAGGTTATGACAAGTCTGGTTCCGGAAGCCAGCCCTCAGCTCTGTTTCACAGTTCATTGTCTTGGTGCTGCTCTTCCCTTTTGTGTCATGGTCTCTTTCCCCCTGGGCACAGTCTGCCTCCTTTGCTCTCTCCTGCAGCCTCTGGTGCCTCAGATCTTCAGTTCTGCTACCTCAGACAGAGATCTCAGACACGCTTCACTGCTGACTCTTTTGATGGTCCTGGGATTTATATGGAGTGTTTAAAAAATTTTTTTTTTTAAATTTAAGCAGACCATACCCCCAAGGAAGCAAAAGGTGGTGAGTTTAGTCAGCCGTCTACTAAGGTGATGACTTGGAATACCTCCCACTTTAATCCTGTAACAGATAACTACCTCTAAATTTGGATTATAATGATAGGCATAGAGGCCAGAATTTACATACAATACATCACAAAAAGGATTATGTCTAGAAGGGCCATAGTCAGTAATTTGTTCAGTGCTATATCCCTTGTGTTTATATGTAGGAAGGTGCGGTTAAATATTGCCTGAAAGAATTTGTCAAAGCAAGGGAGTAGGAGATAAGGCCTTAAAGGTGGAGTGTGCAAAGACATGGCATTTAACACAGTAAATTCTTCATTTGTTTGTGCTCCATAGTGCCCAACGGGCTTCTAAATAAGTCTTAGTAATAACCTGGCCCTTAAGACAAACTTAATGTCTAGGGCCTTAATAATAGCTAAATTGCAGGGGGGGGGATCGGGGAGGGAGGGGGATGGGGGAAAAAAAAGGGAAACCGAGCTGATTCCAGGAACCCAAGTGGAAGGTGAATTATGAGAGTGACGAGTGCAACGAATGTATAAGGGTGCTTTGCTCATTTGATGTATGCACAGATTGTGATAAGAGCCTTATGAGCCCCAATAAAAAGATTAAAAAAAAAAAGAAAGAAAATGATTAGGGCAAAGAATGTACGGATGTGCTTTATACAATTGATGTATGTATATGTATATGTATGGATTGTGATAAGAGTTGTATGAGCCCCTAATAAAATGTAAAAAAAAAAAATAGCTAAATTGTGCAGCATCTGTTCAGAAATATAGTAGGTAGGAATTTAGGGTTTGAAGATAAAATAGATCTGCCTTCATAATTGGGTAATGTTGAATATGTGGTTAATTGACTTCTAAGGTTCTCATCTATGAACTGATCATAATATTTGATTTTTAGAGTTTCTATAACAAGTTAAAGTATCTCTTTGCAGCATTTAAAGAAGTAATATGGTCTGTTAATATAGGAAAAGTATTACCAGTTTCATTGACTTAAAATACACTGCTTGATCTAGTGCAGTGGAAGAAACTATTGAGTTGTTTGAAATTTGTGAATCAGCCTTACAATGCTCACAGAACCAGATGATAGAAGATGGCAACTTCTCAAGTCGACTTAAGTATTTTTGTTCTGCTTCTGCTGTCCTTCCTTCACAGGCAGATTTTAACTTAAGAATCAGTATGGCTATCTCTTCTCTGCCTCTTGCATGTGAAATTCAGTGACAATGCTTTTTCTCAGAGGCCATCTTTTTGGTACCTTAATAACACCTCAAGTTTCCAGTGAGTAAGTGCTGGCCTTGGCCAGCAATGCCTACTTGCCAAGGGGTGCAGAATCCTTAGAATGGAGTCCCTAGAAATTTGGTGCATCAGACACTGCTTTCTTGGATTTGACACAAAACCAAATCCACCACCGTCGAGTCGATGCCAACTTATAGAGCTCTGTAGGACAGGGTGGCACTGCCCCCGGGAGTTTCTAAGACTGTAACTCTTTACTGGAGTAGAAAGCCGCGGCCTTCTTCCAAGGAGCGGCTGACGGTTGGGGTTAGCAGCCCTCCTCGTAACCACTACAACATCAGGGTGAATAGTCTCATATTTGAAGGTGCTGCCTAATAACTTGTGTTTTATTGTTGTGGGCACATTCGTGCCTGAACTTGTTTAGACTTCAGTAAACTTACAAATTGTGACTCATGGCCTCTTTATTTTTTTTAAAATGAATAGTTACTGAATTTTCGGTGAAAGTTTACACAGCAAGCTAGGTTCTTATTTGACAATTTCCACACATTGTTCAGTGATATTAGTTACTATACTTACACTAGGTTCCCTGATCCCTTACATTCTCATCTTTAGTTTTGAGTACTTTCTGAGTTCGGTCTCATACTGAGAATTTCTAAGTAGAACAAACACTAATCTTACAAGTGATCACTTTTAGTTTATCTGTTAATTTGGTGTCTGTTAAAATATGGGGTTGAGATTGTTTCAGTTCTAGGTGTAACAAGTGATTCAGGATGACAGTCTCAGTGAGTTTCTGCCCTCTATGGTTTGTTGTTTTAATCTGAAATATGGAGAATTTGAGTTCTCCATGTTTTTCTCCATTTTAATCCAGGATCATCTATTACAACTCCAGTCAGAATGGTCAGTGGTGGTAGCCAGGCACCATCTAGTTATTCTGGTCTTGGGAGAGGAGGTTATAGTTTGTGTAAACATGTTTCTTTGAGCTTTTGGTTGTCTTCTTACTGTCTTGCTTCTAGCCAGTAGAGACTTATCTATAGTGGTGACTTAGATAACTGCTTGCAAGTTTTTTAAGACCCCAGATGTTAACGTTTTACAGTTTTCTGTAGATTTTTAAAGATTAAATCCGCATTGGGTGAGTTGCTTCTGAAGATTTTTCTCACAGTCTGTAGGTTTGTCTGTTTATACTGAATCTTTTGATGAGCATTGTTAAAAAATTCAAAACATTTTATTGTTAACTTGGCAAAAGTTTATAGAGCAGATGATCAATTTTACATTAAAAAATTAATACTCATTTTGTTTCCGCTCATCCACTGCATTCATCTCGCTTACCCTGTCACTTATTCTACTTCTTTTCTGTGTTTCCTGTTTCCATTTCTCCTTTTCCCCCTAACACCCTGTACTGTTTTTGGGTAAATGCTGCCCTGTTGATCTTAGTTAATTATTCCACCACAAGGGTGAGTTCAGTTCTTGACCATGGGCCGTAATGATGTTGGGGATTCCACCAGTCTGCATCTGACCAGTAGTTCAGGTCTCTCTGATAATTTTGAGTTTTGCTCTGTGTTTTTCTCCTACTCTATGTGGAGCCCTTTAGTCCTTTCTGTAACAACTGGTAGTGGTAGCTGAGCACCATCTCGTTCTGGTCTTGGGATTGTTGAAACTGATGAGCCATTAGTCCACTGAACTGTGTCCATGTGTCTTTCCACTTTTATCATTGACCTTTCCTCCAGATGGGGAGTAAGCAGCGGCTGCACCTTAAATGGCTTGTGCCTAAGTTTTAAGTTTTTATAAATTTTATTTATCTACTTTGTCATTTTCTTTTTGTACATTTGTTGTAATGTTTTTACATAAAATTTAATCTCATAGTAAAATTTAATCACTTTAACATTTAGGTCTTTGATTCATTTTTAATAGTTTTTGTTTATGATGTGAGGTATGGGTCTTGTTTCATTTTTCTGTAGGAATATACCGTGTTGTTATTAGATTGTTTTGGCTCCAGTGAAATGGACATTAATCCCTTGTTGAAGATCAGTTGTCTCTAGATGACTGGGTTTAATTTTGACTTCTTGCTTGTACCCCATTGGTTTGTTTGTAGCTTAGTAGGCGGTACATTGAGCTGCTAACCGTAAGAACTGTGGTTGGAACCCACAAGTTGCTCTGGAGGAAAACAGTGAGGCTATTTGTGCTAATAAAAGTTGAAGGTCTTGGAAACCCCAAGTGCACTGTTTCTCTTTGCTACAGTGTCACTGTGAATTGGAATTGAGTTGGTGGCGGTGGTTTTTTGTTTGTTTATGTTTTTGTGTGTGTGTCTGTTGAACCAGTACTAGGTTATTTTCATTACAATGGTTGTATAGTACATTTTGATATTGGGGAGTATGAGGTCTCCTTCCTGCTTTGATTATTTTCTCCAATGCTTTGGCTATTTGGGGTTTTACTTTTTTATGAAGTTAGTCAATTTTTCCATTTCAGTAAATAATTATATTGCGTTTTCTTGTAGCTGTAGATCTCTTCAGGTTGAATTTTAACTGTATTAAGCCTTCCGATCCATGAGTATAAACGTTTTTCCACTTTTGTAGGTGTCTTAGTGTCTTGTAAGGAGCCCTGGCGATGCTGTTAGAAAGAGTTCTAATAACTTGAAGGTCAGGGCTTCAAACCTACCAGCTGCTCTGCTCCAGAAAGATGAGACTTGTCTGTTCCTGTAAACATTTCTGAAGCCAAGGAAACTATATAGGATTACTGTGAGTTGAAATGAATTCAATGGTAGTAGGCTTTATTTTATTTAATCTTTAGTTATTGTTGTTAGTTATTGTCAAGCAGTTCCCGCCCACAGCAGCCCTATGAACAACAGAATGAAACACTGCCTGGTCCTGTAGCTTCTTCACAATTGCTGTTGTGTTTGAGCCCATTATTGCTGCCACTGTGACATTCTCTCTTGTGGGCCTTCTTCTTTTTGCTGCCCATCTACCAAGCATGATTCCTTTTCCAAGGACTGGTCTCTCCTGATTAACATGTCCAAACCAAAGTACATGAGATGAAATCTTGCCATTCATGCATCTAAGGAACATTCTGTTCGTACTTCTTCCAAGATAGATTTTGTTGGGCGCTTTTTTTGCAGTCCATGACACTTTGAACCCCCATTTCCAGCACCATAAGTCAAATGCATAGATTCTTCTTTGATCTTGTGTATTCAGTCTCCAACTTTTACATACATACGAGGTGATTGAAAATGCCATGACTTGAATCAGGCATATTGTAGTCCTCAAAGTAACATCCTTTCTTTACCCAATGCCATGCATCATTTGATCTCTTTTGACTTTTGCTTCCCTGAGCATTGATTGTGGATCCAAGCAAGATGAAGCAACTTCAGTCTTTTCTCCTTTTAATCCCTACTAGTCCAGCTGTGAAGATTTTGTTTTTCTTTACTGTGAGTTGTAATCCATACTGAAGCCTGCAATCCTTGATCTTCATCAGCAAGTGTTTCAAGCCATCTTCACTTTCAGCAAGCAAGGTTGTGCCATCTGCTTTTTGTGATTTTGAACCCTACAGTATTTTCTTATTCGTCTTGAACCATTGCCTCCTGATCTTTGTACAGGTTCTTCATGAACACATTGAAGTGCTCTGGAATTCCCATTTTTCTCAAGACTGTCCCTAGTTGGTTATGATCCACACGGTTGAATGTCTTTGCATAGTTAGTAAGACACAATCATCTTACTCTAGTCTTCTCTGCTTTCAGCCCAAATCATTTGATATCAGCAATGATAGTAGTGTTTTATAATTTTCTTTGTCTCTTAAAAAAATCTTATTGGGGGCTTATACAGCTCTTATCACAATCCACATCCATTGTGTCAAGCACATTTGTACATGTCATCATTTCCAACACATTTTCTTAATACTTGAGCCCTTGGCTCGTGTTTTATAATTTTCATTGTATAAGCCTTTTATGTTCCTGGTTAGGTTAATGCTTAGATATTTTATCAATTTGAGAGCTACTGTAAATGGAATTTAAAAAAAATTCTTTTTCATGTAGTTTTTTTAGTATAAAGGAACCCATTCATTCTTGGTTCTTTGAGGTGTATACCCTACAACTATGTAAAATGCTGCTATTTGTTTCAAATTTTTATTTTAGAATTTTTAGGCTCGTCTATGCATAGGACTATGTCATCTGTAAATATAGTTTTGCTTCTTTCTGATTTGGCTCTCTATTATTTACTCTTTTTGTGTTATTGCTCTGGCTGGGACTTCAAATACAATGTTGAATAAGAATGGTGACAATGGACATCCTTTCATTTCTATTCTCAGAAGGAAGGCTCTCAGCCTTTCTCTGTTGAGTGTAGTATTGGCTGTTGGTTTTGAAAATACGTATTTCCCTTCTATTCCTAATTTGCTGATAATTTTTTATCAGTAAAGGGAAGGGTGTTAAATTTTTCTTAAATATCTTTTGCATTAATTGATATGATTATATGGATCTTTTTTGTATTTGTATGGTAGATTATAGTGATTACTTTTCTAATGTTGAACTAACTTTTTAATCCTGGTATGAATCCTTCTTGATCATGGTGATGATTAAAAAAATATATGTTGCTGAGGTCTGTTGGCTAGAATTTAGCTGTTTGTTTTTTGAGTATTTTTTATTCTAAATTTTCTCCTTTTGTTTGGGTGCGATTTTGTAATGAGCCTTTTGCTAACTTTTTATCTTATAAATGTTTTGTCATGACAATTTTTTAATGGCAAGACTAAAAATAATATAATATAAAAATTAAAATATAAAGAGTATGAAAGGAAAGACTACCATCAATATTTAAAAAGCCAGGGAAGAAATTTTTTGTCATGGAACAAGCAAGAAATAGTTGAGGTTAGATCAATTTCAGGTTGGATCAAGATGGAGGTGGCCAAGTGTCAAAGTTTTCCATATTAGATCTACTGTAATCAAGTTTACAGTAATCCCTGTCTGATGATAAAGCTGTTTGAGTTTCTTGCCTGTGGTTAGAAGGGATCTGCCAGAGGCTTAATCAAACTGGATACTCTGTAGATGGATTTTGGGCTCTCATTGTCGCCCACAGCCTTTTACAAATCATGTGTTCACAATTTAAGCTCTGATAGTTTTCCTTTTGTCATATTTGGATTTTGTTATTTTCATCTTTGGATGACATAGGCTGGTGTGCTTTGTCCATATGGACTTAGTTGACACTTCACTTAGATGGCTGCTTATTTGAATATAAGCCTTTGAGAACTCAGACACTATTCCATTTGATAACTGGGCACCATCTGCTTTCTTCACACTTTGTGGTATATCACCCTTATTTCAGTGATCCTTTCATGAGTATCAGCAGGACCATGTTATCAGAATTAACTGTTCTTGGATTGGGGCAAGGTTAAGTCGGAGCCCAGAATCCATCTGCTTGTCCATGGATTATATTGGACTCTGGTTTACTTTGGTGGTCATAATTATGGCCAAACAGCCCCCCTTCCCCCAAGATCAACAACAATGACAGCAAAAAGCCAGCAAACAACGGAAAAACAATTGCATAGATACCATCAACAGTTTTTCCAATGACACAGAACTCAAGCCACTGTTTATATTAGTGTATACGAGTACAGTTCTGCCTCCAGCTGCACCCCATGAGTTGTTGCCCAGCACAGTCCAAATGCCCCATGGATCTTGAGCTCTGTTTATACTGAGCATGGGATTGGTGCCAGGAGAAAACTTCCTGTATCAATTCTTTCAAGTGTAGATTCCTGCCCAACAGTTCAAAACCTGTCATATCAATGCAAGGGGAACATTAAGGTACTAATTATATGGTAATTGAGTCCCTTTCCATTGGACACATGCTCAGCCAGGGGTTACACCCAATGTTCAGTGACTGCCGCTTCCACATTCCCAGGGTGGCCCCTCTCTGTTTTCTCTCCGATTAGAGTATCCTAGTCCTCAGTTGAAGGGTACAGGGGTTGGTTCATTCAGTCATGCCTCTGTGTTGAGTCCTTCTTGTGTGGCTTCTGCGGGACATACTATACAACTTAGAGTTACAATAATGTTTAACAATAGTAGTTAATGTATAAACAACATAACCTGTACCTGATAGGCTCCTCTAGGTCTATCGTTGTGTCTCTATTTACATCAATATGTAACTATATTTGATGCTTATTTATTTTATTTTTATTTTTCTAAACCTAAACCCTAACCCTCACCTTAAATCTAACACCAACCCTAACCCTTACCCTAACCCTACGTCTAACTGATGCTTATTTATTTTATACATATTTATTCCAAATTTGATGGGAGCTTCCACTCACCATGTTGTTTTGTCTCACCATAATTTGTATATGATCAGCAAGGGCCAGATGACTTTACCCCTGAAGACCCGATTGCTTTAGATTTTGTATGTATGTGTATGATTATTTTGTAGTCATTATGTATTTAGAGTCAGTCTTGGTGGCATAGTAGTTACCCATTGGGCTGTGTGGTAGTCACCTAATCTGGCGTCAATTTTAGGATTAAGAGTGTAGGGATGGAGTCTAGGCCACCAATCTAGAGATAACCAATGAGACTTCTATGTGAGCATGGGCTTCTCCTGACAATTTTGGGAAGTCTGGGACTTCCTCCTTGGAGGCGAAAGACACTTCTCTCTCTTTCTCTCTCTCTGCTACTCCCTGGGAGACATTGCAGAAGAGAAGCCACATGGATGCAACCAGACCTCTGAAGCAGGAGAAGCCACAGAGACCCCTGCCAGCACTGAGATGCTTACAAAGCCACTGGATCCAAAGACTGTACCCCACTGGCTCGTGATGGTCCTGCATATGGCTTCATTGCATGTGTTTTGTGAGTCTGAAGAGGACTTTATAGATTGGTATCGGACATATGGGCTACTATCGGACTTATAGCCTTCGACTGGACTGATTTGGGACGTTTTCACAATGTTCAATTCCTCTTGTGTATATAAATCTCTCCTTTATATACTTATGCGTGTTTATGAATTTGTTTCTCTAGTCTACCCAGACTAATACAGGCTGCTAACTGCAAGGGCAGCGGTTTGAAATCACCACTATTCAGTGGGAAAAAGGCCAGGCTTTCTACACCCATAAAGAGTTACAGTCTTGGAAACACACAGGGCCAGTTGTGCCCTGCTCTATAGGGTTGCTGCTAGTCAAAATCAAGTTGATGGCAATGAGTTTTTTGGAGTGTGTTTTGCTTGGAGGGTCCATAATAGTTGATGTGGTGCACTATCTTAAACTCGTGAATATGGTAATTGTGGGGAGGCCTGAATTCTGTGCTTTTGTGACCCAATGTTAACTTCTTAATGTCTTGCCTTTCTTTATAAAGGGGGCATGGAGGAAGAAAGAATAGCTGCTGACTTAACAAAAAACATGACCCGGGTAAGTGAAAATTTAAAATCTCCAAAAGTTTTTTCATTCTACCAGGTCATTTAGTACATCCTTCTAATTGTGTAGAGCCTGTATAAGATAATTAAGTTTTTCAGTCTTTGAAGACTTTACTATTTCTGTTATAATTCAATTCTGTAATTTTAATGTAAAAGTCAGACAATATGTAAGCAAATCTTTTATTGTGTTAAAATAAAACTTACAGAAACAGGCTTATGGGTGGATTTAGCCCATGCAACAAACTCTCGGGTTTGATGAGGAAGAAAGGAAAAGTTCCCAGTTATTTATCGATTTTATTTACAGGGTCTAGATTCGACCCTGTGTCATAGGTGCTGATTGCTATGGTAATTTAAACTTAGTATTGTGGTAACAGAAATACCACGAGTGAGTGGTTTTGAAGAACCACGCTGTGTTTTCTCTGAATTAAGGAGGTTAGACGTACAGATTGAGGATATCAGCTCTGGAAAAATTTCTTGTCTTTTCTAGCCTCAGTGTGTTTCTTCTTTCCTTTGTGATCTCTGAATGACAGCCCTCTTTTCCTAGTTTCTCTGTGCTCTTTCTCTCTCGAAAGTTATTAGGTTTGTGGCATACCCTGCACTTATCTGGTGTTAACATAACAAGGCCTTATCAGAAGTGCAGGGATTAGGATTCCAACCCATATTTTGGGGTGTGGAGTGAATCTGGAGGGACACAGTTCAATCTATAATTGTGAACCATAAGGTGAAAATTTCGTTTGTAACAGGGAATTAGATGGTATCAATTTGGAAAGTTATATGGCATTTCTCATTTCTGCCACGTATTCTGTATTGTTCTAGACCAGGGGTTGGCAAGCTTTTGAAATGGAAGAGCCAATCCTATGCCTCACAACAATTTAAAAATTATTCAAGAGCTGTAAACATATTTTTGCAAGCAAATGAAATCACCATTATCTGAATAATATCCTTTAAAATATTTCAAGTTTATTTACTTCAGAGTCACCTGTGCACACCACACACAGCATATGGCTCTAAAGCCAATTTGTCGACCTGTGTTCTAGACCATGAAAGTAGAAAGAAATAAGACTGGAATTGGTCACTATCAGACTGTTATTACTCTAAAGATAAGATTTGTTCAGTCAGAGCATATGTGAATTAAAAAAACAAACTCACTGCCATCAAGCCAATGCTGGTTCATAGTAATCCTATAAGACTGCCCTTGTGTGTTTCTGAGACTGTAACTCTTTACAAGAGTAGAAATCCCTGTCTTTTTCCCATGGGGCAGTTGGTGGTTTGAACTGCTGACCAATGGGTAACCACTGTGATATTAGGACTTCTGTATATGTGACTTGAAAAAGAAAATCATTTGATGCTTGAGTCGTAGAATAAAAGTTGAGAGAGCACAGAACCTTCTGAACTTCCTGTGAATTGATTCTCATTTCTTCAGTGCTGTCAGCCACACCTATTCTCCTGCACACATTAGGGGAGTTGGTACCTTGCTGAACCAGAATATATGGAATATTTTAGGACTCAGTGGTCTTCGAAGATGTGGTTGTGGACTTTACTCAAGAGGAGTGGGCTTTGTTGAATCTTGCTCAGAGGAAACTCTACAGAGATGTGATGCTGGAAAACTTCCAGAACCTGGCCTCATTAGGTAAGAATAGCAATAAATAATCCTGTATTTTGTCGTATAGAAAACAATTTTATCTTAAATTCAACAGTTTTTCACGATTTTAGTTAAGGAATGGGACTGCATTGATAAATAAGACAGACGTGGTCCCTGACCTTAGAGAATTTAAAGAGTCTAGTGATTTTTCACCATAAAAATATACATGTATCAATTAAACTATAAATTCTATGATTGGTGCCTTTCGTATTCCTAAAACAAAATGATAAAATATGTGTTCCTTTGCTTTATTTTACCATCACGTTGGGGACATCTTGTTGGAGGTAGATATTCTGTGAGGTTGTTTATGGAAAACATAGTGTTCTGTCTGTGAGTGTCTGATCAATTTATAATATTGAAAAATAGTTGTGAATACCATGTCAGTTTTGATATTAACAGGCTGCTTTTTATTTTTTCGCACTGTGCTCTTTATAAATTGGACAAATATTTTACTTCATTTAAACTGAGGTTTATTATCTTACATCTTGAAGACTAAAGTTTTGGCCTTGTCTCATGGAAATGTTTGTGGTTATTGTTTTTCCTCATAATATGCCTTTTTCTGTTGTCAGGTTATTTACTATATATACCTCATCTGATCTCCCAATTGAAAGAAGAGAAGGACCTGGAGATAGTAGAGTGGGGATTTATTCAGGGCCCTTTTATAGAAGAGCACAAGGAAGGTAGGAATACTTGGGGAAGAAAGTGCCCTGATTGGGGGTTTGTAAATTAAACCTGCTGCAAATTAAAAAAAAAATCGGTTTTTTCTTTTGTCTAAGGAGACTTATCTTTTATGGATACTTTAGCTACTTTTGTCTTTGTCAGTCATCTCACATTTTCCAGCTTTGGATAAAACCTTCCATATTATGTTTTTGAAAGTTAGTATTTGGTCATATGCATGTATCCAATTCTTTTTTACTTTGTTCTCCAAATTATGTCCGGTTTTTGTTTTTTTCAGTCCCAATCTTCATGGGATTCTTAGCTAGTTGATTACCATTTTTACTTTTGTGTAATTTGTTACTAGTCATGAAACAACCAAACTCGTAAAAATCTTTCTGTTTCAGGCATTAAAGTTCAACTTAAAATCAATGAATCAGTTGCTCAGCAAGATATTTTCAGAGAAAAAATATCCAATGAACAGGAAATAGTACAGTTCAAAAGAAGTGATTCCTGGTCATCCAATTTACATGCAAATCAAGAGTACCATAGTATTGACAGTCAGAACAGTAATCATGAGAGACATTTAAGGTGAGTGGCACTCATGTAAAAGAAAACAATATATTCTCTTTCACTGCCACCAAGTTGATGCCAACTTATAGTGACCTTATAGAAGAGGGTACACCTGCCCCATGACCTTCTAAGAAGGTTTACAGGAGTAGAAAGCCCTAACTTTCTCTTGCTGCTGGTGATTTTGAGCTGCTGACCTTGTGGTGAGCAGCCCAATGGGTAACCACTATGCCATGAAGGCTCACTCCTTGGGAGAGAATTTTAAAATGTCATGCAATTTAAAAGACTTGGGCATATAAATCTAGGTTTAAAAAGTGATTTCTCAAAGAATTTTCACAAGGTAGCATTTCCACAAATGTGATTGAAATATTGAAGGTGTGACACTTAATTTACTTGCAAACTATTATAAAAATTCCTTAAGTCAGAAACTTGGTGGCATTACTGGCTGTGGTATTGGCTGTATGAGAATGTTCATCATATGACTTGACAAGCAGCACAATTTATGTATTTCATGAAAATTGTGAAAAATTATTAATTATGTGCCTTTTATTTTCATAAGTTGTGTGGCGAAGAACATCCCTGAATATAATGAGGGAAATCAATGTGAGAAATCCTGCAGCCAAATTCCAAACCTTGATGTGGTCAAGAGAACTACTGGAGTAAAGCCCTACGAATGCCATGTATGTGGAGAGGCCTTCATCAATCATTCATCCTTTAAGAATCACTTTAGATCTCACACTGGAAGCAAACCCTATCAATGTAAGGAATGTAGAAAATCCTTCCATTTTCTTGCTTCTTTTAAAAAGCATGTAAAAACCCTCATTGATGAGAAGCCTTATGAATGTGAGGAATGCCACAAAACCTTTAATTGTTCTTCATCCTATAAGACACATATAAAGAGTCATACAGCAAAGAAAAAGTGTGAATGTAAGGAATGTGGGAAAACTTTTAGTTGTTCCTCATCCCTCACAGAACATAAAAGAATTCATAGTGGAGAAAAGCCTTATGAATGTAAGGAATGTGGGAAAGCTTTTAGTTGTTCTTCTTCCCTCTCAAAACATAAACGAATTCATAGTGGAGATAAGCCATATGAATGTAAGGAATGTGGGAAAGCTTTTAGTTCTTCTTCCCACCTTATAATACATATAAGAATCCATACTGGAGAGAAGCCTTACGAATGTAAAGAGTGTGGGAAGGCCTTCAGTGAGTCCTCAAAACTTAATGTTCATGTGAGAACACATACTGGAGAAAAACCTTATAAATGTAAAGACTGTGGAAAAGCCTACAATTGTCCTTCGTCCTTGAGTATCCATATGAGAAAACACACTGGAGAGAAACCTTATGAATGTCTGGAATGTGGGAAAGCCTTCTATCTTCCTACTTCTCTTAATACACATGTGAAAAATCAAAGTAGAGAGAAACCCTATGAATGTAAAGAATGTGGGAAAGCCTTTAGTTGCCCTTCATCCTTTAGAGCACATATGAAAGACCATACTGGAAAAGTACAGTATGAATGTAAGGAATGTGGGAAAAAATTTGGCCGTTCTTCATCCCTCACTGAACACTTAAGAACCCACAGTGGAGAGAAGCCGTATGAATGTAAGGAATGTGGGAAAGGCTTTATTAGCTCTTCTCATCTCACGGTACATGTAAGAACTCATACTGGAGAGAAACCTTACCAATGTAAGAAATGTGGGAAGGGCTTTATTTACCCCTCAGCTCTTAGGATTCATATGCGAACACACACTGGGGAGAAACCTTATGAATGTACGGAATGTGGGAAAGCATTTCGTCATTCTTCATACCTTATTGTACATACAAGAATGCACACTGGAGAGAAACCGTTTGATTGTCTCGAATGTGGAAAAGCTTTCAGTTGTCCTTCATCCTTTCGAAGACATGTGAGAAGCCACACTGGAGAGAAACCGTATAAATGCAAGGAATGTGGAAAAGCCTTTGTTTGTCCAGCCTACTTTCGAAGACATGTGAAAACTCACACTAAAGAAAACTTATGATGGTAGGGAATATAGGAATATCTATATGAATTTTTTTCAACTCTTAATGCAATATATGCCATATAGAAAAGCCATGCAAAAATAAAGAAAGACTTCAGTTGTCACTCATCTATTGAAGCTTTTGGGTTTCAGTTACCTTTTTTTAAAGGTATGTGTACAGACTACGAGTGTGCTAAACTTAAATGACTAGTTTGATGAAATTTTGCATGTGTTCTTTAATAAACAGCATATTTCTAGGACTCTAGAAAATTCATCCATGCCTGTTCTCAATAATTGTCCCACAAAGGCAACCACAATTTTGACTCATCCAAGGGGATTTCAGAAAGTAAGTTGACAAATTTTATTCTTCAGTTCCATTTTTACCTGATATGTAAAGATGGTGGGTACTCTTTTCATATGCTTATTGTCTATTTGGATGTATTTTGAGTGCAACTGTCAAGCCTTTTGTCATTTTTTGGGTTTTATTGATTTGAAGGCCTTTCTGTTTTTTATCATTTATTTTATGTACATAAGTATCTATATAAAGACACATTGTTTTTCAGAATTGACTCAATGCCAGTGGATTATGTATGTATATTATTACTTATGCATATATATATATATATATATATATATAAAATCATGTATTTGTTGTTAGGTACTGTTGAGTTATTTTCAACTTGTAGCAACCCTATGTACAATAGAATGAAGTACTGTCATCCCTACTCATTCTGATGTTAGAGTCCTTGATGTCTCATTGTGCCTTGTTGAGGGTCTTTAACTTTTTCACTGATCGCTACTTTACCAAGCATGATACCCTTCTCAAGGGGCAAGTCCCACCAGATGAAATGCCCAAAGTACATGAAACTTAAGTGTCACTATTCTTTTTTCTAGGGACCATTCTGACTGTACCTCTCAATACAGACTTTTTTGTTCTTCTGGCAATTCATGGTACATTTAATATTCTTGCCAGCACTGTAACTCAAGGGTACCAATTCTTTTTAATTGTTTAGCTTTCTTTTTAAAAACAATCATTTTATTGGGGGCTCATACAGCTCTTATCACAGTACATACATTGTGTCAAGCACACTTGTACATTTGTCGCCATCATCATTTTCAAAATATTTTCTTTCCACTTGAGCCCTTGGTATTAGCTCCTCTTCCCCCCCCCCCTCTCTCCCTCATGCACCCTTAATAATTTATTGATGAGTTTTTTTCATGTCTTACAATGGCTGATGTGCCCCTTCACTCACTTTTCTGTTTCCCATGCCCCTGGGAGGGGGTTATATGAGATCATTGTGATTGATTCTCCCTTCTTTCCCCCAACCTACCCTGCCCCTCCTGGTATGATTGCTCTCAATATTTGTAATGAGGGGTTTTCTGTCCTGGATTCCCTGTGTTTCCAGCTCTTGTCTGTACCCATGTACATGCTCTTGTCTAGGCAGATTTTCAAGGTAGAATGGGAGTCATGATAGTTGTAGGGAGGAAGCATTAAAGGACTAGAGCAGTCGTTCTGAACTTGTGGGCCACAACCCCTGTGGTTATGTACCTACTTTTACTTCAGTGAACATGTTGGGAAGGTGAGCATCATGGAATGCCAGTTTAATAGAGCTAAGTGTTCTTGCCTTGAGGGAGTTCTTGAGTAGAGGCCCAATGTCAATCTGCTGCCTTAATACTAAACCTATAAATATACCCCAAATACCAGTGGAAGCACCAATTTTACCAGAAAAACTGTATAAAAATGTGCTGAAAAACTTGGTTTATACACGAGTATATACGGTAAATATAGTTATGTATGTACATACCTGTATTTAGACTTCTATAAATGCCCTTTGCCTCCTAGTTCTTTCCTCTATTTCCTTTTACTTGCCTCTTATCCCATTATAATGTTTAGCCTTCATATGGATTTCAGTAATTCCTCTCAGTTACATTGCCCTTGATCAACTCTACCAGGCCTCCTACACCCTCCCTGCTGCCAATTTTAGATCATTTGTTGTTCTCTTGTCTCTGGGTTTGTTAACACCAACTTCCTTTCTCTGGCCTTCCCTTTTCCCATGTCCTCTGGGAGCCGCGGGTCCCGTTGTTTTCTCCTCCAGAGTATTTATTGTGCCTGTCTTATCTAACTAGACATGCAGAGACAATAATATACACAAAATAAGACAGCAAAACAAAGCAACAAGAGAAAACAAAACAACAAAAAGCCAAGGACAAAAAAAGTTTAAGATCTATAAATAGTTTAAGGTCCATTTGTTGATCCGTAGGAGTGTTTTCTGGTTGTGTCTGATGGGGTGCTACACCCTGGCCCTAGTCTAATTTTGGTGTTCCCTGGGACTTCATTGCTTTAATTGTTTAGCTTTTTTATGCATATAAGGTGATAGAAAATACCAGTGACTTGAGTCAAGTGCACTTTGACTCAAGTGTTCTTTAGTCCTCAAAGTGACATCTACATCTGTAATCTTTAACACTTTAAACGGATCTTTTGCAGCAGATATGCCTAACAAGTATGTTGTTTGTTTTCTGATTGCTTCTTTCTTGGGCTTTTTTGTTCATCATGATGTTGTATATTCCCCCAATTGTAGAGATGTTTGCTGTCTTGATGTTGATGTGCAATCCATATGGAAGGTTTTAGTCTTTGATCTCCATTGGTATGTTCTTCCAAGCTCAGGGTTGTTCCGCTTGCATATCACAGGTTGTTAATGAGTCTTCCTCCAATCCTGATGTCAGATTCTTCTTTTAGCCTAGTTTCTTCGATTTCCTCAGCATGTAGATAGAGTAATGTAACATTGTCCAGTGACACTTTGGTTGTCTTAATTTATTCCAGATTCGTGTTGAAGCACCTAAGAGTTGAGAACTGAACATATTTTACCCATAAGATAATGGAATGCCAAATAATTGGTTTTGAGGACCAACAATTACACTTATAAATCAATTTTTCCAAGACTTTAGCACAAAGCTAACAGCCCTAGATTGTAGACATGCCCCTATGAAGCACCTAAACAGAATAATACATTAAATATCTAAACACAGTATATAAAATTAAAAAACATTCACAGATACTTTGACTCATAGGCTTCCTGGCAATACTAGGAGCTGGAGGGAAATTGCAGGAGGAGAAATGTCCTATTTTGCAAGGAGAGTCTCTTTCCATAATGACTGCTGGCAGTGCTTTCTGAGGCTCTTTGTTTTGTGGTTATCAATTTCACACCTTTTACTACATCAGGCGCCTTTTCCCCCCATAAAAATGTTGATAATGTCGACTTTGAGATGTTTTATTCCGGCACCAAATTAGAAAAGCGGTGACTTGGTTCAAATTTCACAATGATTTTTCTTTAACTATTGTCATTCTCACACTTTTCCTCTTAGGTTTGTTGCTAGTATCACTAACTTTTTTTGGAGTCATTGTTATGATATTTTATGCAAATACAATGCAAAAAATGAAGAAAAACCCAACAAAACAAAAGCCCCAAACACTGGCAAATGTTTTAACACAACACAAGCTTGTCTCAGGGAAAGTGGCTCTTGGACTAAAGTGTCACCCCTTTGTGTCTGATGTGAAGTATGATGCATGAGTTATCACATGGATTTCAAGTTGATTTCCAGTTGGACTATAGAGCAACGTTATGAACACCAATCTGTTTGAGCAGTGGAAAGTTCGAGCTTGAAGTAATTTAACAACTGAGGTATCACTGTATATAATCTATAGACAAAAATATATTTATATTGCAAATCATCTCCTTGTCTCTGCCTTGTTTTTCTACTCCTTTGATTTTTCTAAACTCTCCAAGGAATCTCCTGGTTTGGTTACTGAAAAGTCTTTGGGCATAACTCCAGGTATGACTGGATGCTGGGGTTAAAAAGATGTTTGGATGGGGTTTGTCTCCATATCCTAGCTGTTCATTATCCTACCTGATTTTCTTCCTATTGAGCCCCTGACGCTCTAGGTGCCTCTCTTTTCTTGAGGAGAAAGAAAATGAACTTCTGAACAGTTGCAGCATAATTATCATCGAATCATAATGACAGTGATTAGCTCATTTGCAACCACAATCCAGTCACTGTCTTTGAAAGTACTGGAATGCTCTAATTGGCTTAGGGCTGACACCACACTTATCTAGAAACAAGAATTAGAGTTTGTGTCAGGGTCCAGGTACTTGTGATGCATATCCAAAGGGCAAGAGTCAACCTGAGCTGTTAAGTACTGACTAGCCAGTTCTGACTCAGTGACCGAATATATAATAGAACTGAACCCTTTCACATTCTGCACCACCCTCACAAATCAGTGTTAGGTATGACCCCATTGTTGTAGCCACAGTGTCATCCATCTTATTAAGGTTCTTCCTTTTATTCACTGCCCTTCTATTTTACCAAGAAGATAGCCTTTTCTAGAGACTGCTCTCCTGATAATATGACTGCACTGGCCTGGGATGAATTGTCAGCTTTCATGTTGTGCTAGCTGGTCTTGGCTGTGGGAGAGATCTAGGAAGTCAGGAAGAAATGCCCTTAAAAATCTTCTCAGGTCAGGTGTTACAGCTTTTCCATTTTGAATGAGCATAAAAATCAACTGATTGTTGCTTAACAAGTATTTGCTTGGACCAAGAAATGACTATATTTTGAACCCCCCCCCCAGACTTTATCACTGCATTTTATATTTAGATCTATGATCCAGTTTGAATTATTGTATGATATGAGATGGGATTAGTGTTTGTGTGTGCGTCTGTCTACTTTTATCAGAATGATTTATCAAATAGACCATGCTTCTATAGAATTTCTGTTCCTTGGTCCATTGTCCTTACACCAATACCACACTATCTTAATTTATGTTGCTGTATTTTTGGGAATCAGATAATGAGAGTCTTCCAACTTTATTATTAAAAAATTTTTATACTTTCTATTTTCCCGTTACTATTCATTTTAGAATCTCATCACAAATCTTTTGTTTGGAAATGCATTGACTTGAAACAATAACTTTGTTTAATTTATTTCTGGTATGTAGTATGTTTTACTTTGTATTAATTTTCTTTTCAAACTGTTTTAGCTAATATGTAGAATTAAAATTTGATTTTGCACATTAACCGTACAGTTAGTGACATTTGCAAATTCAATGAATTGTTCAAGAATGTGGATTGGTTTATTTTCTATGTATATAATGCCAATAGCAATAAAATGTTTTATTTCATTTCTAAACTATTATTATTTTTGTATTTGTTCTATTAATTTACACGGAGGGGTATAGCTTAATGGTTAATTTATTGAGCCAAGTGGTTTGGCACATTTGACCAGTTGCTTTTGTTCAAACACTAGATGGTGCCAGAAAAGTATTTCTATATGATTAGCTTTTAAATCAGTCTAGTAAAGGCAATGCACTCCATCATGAGGATAAGGCCGCCTCTGATCACTTGAAGATCCTAAGAGGGAAAACAAGTTTCCCAAGGGAGGAAGAATTCTGCTTCAGGAAATAAATACATTTCATGACAATGTTTCCAACCCACTGTCTCTCTGAACTCACTGCTCTCCAGTCAGTAGTGACTCTTAGTTACTACTGTGGGATATGGTAGAACTGTTCCTGTGAGTTTCTGAGACGGTAAGTGATATGGGAGTAGAAAAGCCCACCTTTCTCCCAAGGAGCTGCTGGTAGTTTTGAACTGCCAACCTTGTGGATTACAGCCCAGTGAGTAACCACTGTTCCACCAGAGCTCCAATATCACACTGTCTGACCTGGCAATTATGGCCACTTTTCAGCCTCTTGTGTAACCTATGTTTTGAACGTAAGATTACTATCTGACCAACTGATTGTGGTATTGCCAGCTGATTGTGGTATTAACTCATTTCTTAAGCGAGCCCTGGTGGCAGAGTCAGACACAAATTGGGCTGCTAGTACAAGATTGGCAGTTCAAACTACCAGCCTCTCCATGGGAGAAGGATGAGGCTCTCTACACCTGTAAAGATTTATAGTCTTAGAAACCCTCAAGGGCACTTCTACCTGTCCTGTAGAATTATTAGAACCAACTTAAAGTCAGTGAATAATTTTCTTAAATCAGTCCATCTCTCCCCTTCTGTATATACCTTGTCTATCTGGTCTTTCTCCCTTTGGTTCTTTTACTTGGGATAATCCTGACTAATATGAATTAAAATGGGAATCTTTTCCTTGATCCCAGTCTTGGGAAAGTGTTTAGTATTTCATCAATATATATAATGCCATTGTTTGGTGCTGAACAATCAGTTCTGACTTATAGTGACCCTGTGTACCACAGAACGAAACACTGCCCAGTATTGCACCATCCTTATAATTGTTCTTATTTTTGAGGCCATTATTGCAACTATTGTCTCAAACCTACTACTAGGTATATGTTTTAATAAATACCTTTATCAGATCAAGGACATAACCAGTTCCTAGGATTTTAAAAATCATGAATGAATATTTTTATTCAGTACCTGTCCTACAGTTACGCATGTTTTTGGAAACTTTTTTTTTGGTAGGCCACTGTAATTCTTGATAAAACAACCTGCGTCCTGGAATAGGACCACAGTCAGACACTAGTGTATTCTTTATATATGGGAGAAAGACTAACTCAAATTTTACGTAATGTTTTCCAAAATGGTACCGACATAAAATTCATGATCCCTTTACAGAAGGGTCTCGGGGAGATGAGCCAGTCAGGGTGCGATGTAGCAATGATGAAACATACAACTTTCCTCTAATTCTTAAATGCTTCCTTCCCCCAACCCTACTGTCATGATCCCAATTCTACCTTGCAAATCTGGCTAGACCAGAGGATGTCCACTGGTACAGATAGGAACTGGAAATGGAATCCAGGGTGGATGATCCCTTCAGGACCAGTGGTGTGAGTGGTGATATTGGGGGGATGGAAGGAGGGGGGGGGTTGGAAAGGGGGAACCGATGAAAAGGTTCTACACGAGACCTCCTCCCTGAGGGACAGACAACAGAAAAGTGGGTGAAGGGAGGTGTCGGACAGGGCAAGATATGACAAAAATTTATAAATTATCCAGAGTTTATGAGAGAGGGGGGAGCTGGGAGGGAGGGGAACAAAACAAGGACCTGATGCCAGGGGCTTAAGTGGAGAGCAAATGTTCTGAGAATGATGAGGGCAATGAATGTACAAATGTGCTTTACACAATTGATGTATGTATGGATTGTGATAAGAGTTGTATGAGCCCCAATAAAATGATTAAAATATATGAGAAAATAAATTATAAGCCGAACTTCCCATTAACACTGGCACACAAGTATTTTAAAACTAGCATATTGAATATAGCAACATGAAAAAGCTAATATGTCTGACTGTGGAAGATTTTCTATGATGTTTTCACTGGTGAATTATTTTGAGCATAAATAGACAAAGGGCTTAAAAATTTAATCATTGTGTTAACTTTTGGCTAAATCACTTTCCCAAAGTGGACAATACTGCCCCCTGGGAGGTGCTGGAGCAAACTATGGGGCTTTACCCTTGATCTTGGATTATGGGCTATATAGTACAACGTTTTTAATTGCTGGGGTTGTACAGTAATTTTTTCTTAAAAGGGAAATTTCTGACTGATAATTTGTATGTTCTTTAATCTTGGTAGGGATTTATAAACTTTTAAAAACAACAAACCCATCATTGAGGAAATTACATGAAAACCACATCTGATCTCTTGGCTTCCCAGAGGGGAGGAATATATCCAATTACATATTTGCCCAGGGTTGATTATTTTTCTATTTCAAAACCATTCTATTGGGAGTTAATACTGATAACATTCCATAGTCCAATCACATCTTTCCATATTGTACAATTATTGCCACAATCAATTTCAAAAAATTCTCTCCCTTCTTGAACTCCTTGACATCAGCTCCTTTTATTCCCCTTGCACGTCTGTACACCGAAACCCTTATTTTACTTGCTGTCCTTACAGGTTCATCAGTCCCAGATTTCCTATACTGAAAAACAAGATGATAACAAATTCAAGAGGGTGACCCCCCCCAATGACATAACACCAATCCGAACAAACAAAAAAATACAGGAAATGTTGAAAACAAGATCCAGCCTAATGTGCATCAGAGGGGAATCAACACACAAAGTTTTAACGGTTCAAGACAAGTTTATAATTTTGACTTCATAAAGTAATCTTTCCAGTGCACTCTTTGGTAACCATTTTCCTTCCAGCCCTCTGTTATGGATAGAGGGAAATCGTCGGAGGCTTATATTCTATATAGATTCCACAAATGTATCTTGGGTTCCAGTTCTCATCCATAGCCTTTTGCAAACCAGACTTACAATTTAGGCTCTGATAACTATTAGCGGGTGCTTCCCCCACCTCAAATGGAATCACACTGGGTGGATCAGAGTTTTCATTTTTCTGGGCTAGGCAAGCAACAAGCAACTCCCACTGAGTTAGTGCACCAGTGGCGTTGCCTATGAAGATTCTCTGGTTACAGTGAATTTTTTGGTAAAAGTTTTGCCACAACATGCAACTGTGAAATTTTGTTTCCTGCTCAGGGAATATGCTGCAGAAACTATTGTGATGTTGAATACAGCTTACAAGGACAGCACAATGGGAAAAAAACAATCAAGTTTATGAGTGGTTTTCTGGTATCAAAAATAAAATGTAGATAGATGACAAACCCAATTCTGCATGTTCATCAATTTCCTGAATGGACGAAAATGTTGACTTTAGCGCATTCGGAGTTTGTTCTGCCAGGTCAGACTGTGAGTAAAACTTTCTATTTAGTTCTTAAAAGATTGTTTAACAGTGTGTGTCAAAAACAGCCTGCTTTGTGGCAGACTGGGGATTGGTTTTGCCACCATGACAATGCACCTGCTCACGCAGCCATCTCAGCTTGCCAGTTTTTGTTAAAAACAGCCTGCCTCCCTTGCCCTACACACCTACACACCAGATGGCCTCACTCTGTGCGACGTATTTTTGTTTCTGCAAATTAAGATGGACATGAAAGGACAGAAATTTGACGATGTAGAAGAGTGAAGAATAAATGGGGGAGGTGCTGTCAGCCATCCAAACAGATGAGTTTGAAAAATATTTCCAAGTATGGAATTGCAGATTTGACAAGTGAATTGAGTGTAATGGAGAGTGATAAGGTGGTTATGTGAAAAAATTTAAATACATAGCTTTGAAAAAACCATTCAATTTTTGGGGGTTTACCCCTTGTATTCCCTCCTTCAGGTTTGGATTACATGATTTACCAATCTTTGGTCACTGCCAGGTCTGGTTCTTATGAGGCAGAGGTCATATATGCCTTTACCCGCCATTATTTTTTTTATCCTATCCTGGCACCTCCCACCTAGGACATTCTACTTCTCTATGTTCAATAATTTGTTTCAATGGCCACACAATTCACAGACAGTACTTATGATTATGGAGGTTATTAGAGAAGCTAAGAGGTTACCACAGGTCAGGAGCAGAAAACATTAAAAATATCATCCTTTTGTCCATGCCAGTAGCCACGTTTCTTTCTCTCTTGTCCTTAGCCTCTCAGCTAGACCACATCCTCTTCCCCTGGCTTCTGCCCTGTTCTGGCACATATGGCAAAGCTCCTTTAGTGCTGGCAATGTCCAAAGGGTACCCCACATTGCAAGCCAATCTCCTTCCCAAAGGCACCCAGCTTTAGTTCTGGGCTGGGAAGCCCATTACTTTTGTTTCATGGACTCTGCAGAGCTCCTCTGCTTTGTGTCATGGTCTTGCTACTGTGGCCTCTGGTGCTTCTGCTTCAGACACTTCAGGTTGGGATCTTCCACGTGCTCTGCTAGTGGCTCCTGATGGCCATATGATTCCTCTTCCTGCTTTGGAAATGGCTCGCAAGCCCAAAGGAGTGGCTGAACTCACCAACCGCCTTCTTACAGTGCACCATACCTACCTTATTTTCATGCTCTTACCCAGTCATTTGGTGGGAGTTACAAAGAGCCATACCAAGTAATTCACTTTACTGCACTACCTTTCAGCTTATCTACTGCATGTGGCTTCTGATTATTTAACTTCTGGCTGTATACCTTTCTATAAGGAACCTGGTGGCATATTTTCACATTGAGCTGTGATCTGCAAGGTCAGCATTTCAAAACCACCAGCTGTACCTTGGAAGAAGGGTAAGGCTTTCTGCTCTTGTTGAGCACACCAGCCTCTAACAACTGTGGGGGGGTCTGTAGGTGCAACTCTGTGGCGATAATATATAAAAATCATAGTAAAGTCATAGAAGATAGGAGAGGTAGGATAAAAGATAAAGGAGTCAGACACTTTTTATGGTAGCCTGCTTACCTCAGTCCCTCTTGGTGGTCCATGTGGACGTGGGAGAAGAGAAAGAGCGTCTACTGTTTTAGGGCTTTTATTGGTAGCCATGAGTCATGCATATTCAGGATTTACATAGGTCACAATGTGGGAGGTAATCTCAGTAAAGTCCCTGAGGTCACAGATGAGGAAACCTAATACCTGCATTGGGGAAAGACATGACGGGGTATGGGCGCCTTAGAGGAAGGAGATAACCAGGGAATGTCTGCTTCTACAGGGAGACAGTGTCAACCATGTGCCCACTTTAAGGCAGCATAGCTGTTAGCGGAGACGCTGTGGGAATGATGAATCAGGATCATGCACTTGGACTTTAACTTTCCGAAGTGGTGGCTTTCCTACCGTGGAATAATAGCTTTCCCGATTCTCTCTGTTGTAAGTTAGGGAATAAGTCCCAGTCATATTTCCCTCAGAGTTAGTTTCCCACAGACTCCCACAAAGTTACAATCTTGAAAACCCACAGGGGCAGTTCCACCCTGTCCTAGAGGTTGCTATGTGTAGGAACTGACTTCATGGCAGGGAGTTTGTTTCTGTTTTTTGCACCCTTCTATTATATTTAGGTTTCATTTCCCCCCACATTTTTTCTCTTTTTTGAGATAAAACTTATTGATTTCTATTGTCTGATATATTTAATCTGCTTTTAAACCCTTCCTTAATGACTTAGTTCCATATATCATGTTTTTAAATGATCTGGAATGTGATTTTATGACTCATTGAAATTCTTTTTTATTCATCTCACTTTTATTCTATTTTATTAAACATACTTATAATAATACATATTAAGTCTTATATCTCCTGACTCCACTTGAATTATTTGTATAAAGAAATTTGGAAACATTCCATTACCTTTTAAATTATTTTAAATTAATTTTTAAAAGTCCCCTCATATATTTGCCTCTTGATTTTCTTGACCCCTTTAATATCTCAAATTTTCATTGTATACAAGCATTGTACAAAAAGATAAGCATAGATGGAAAATGATGTGGCGATATTTGATCTCCTTTAACTTCATAAAAGATAGAGGATCAAGATTAACAGACAAAGGCTGATTCCTATGAAGCAGTAGCCTTCTCATGAGGATTCTGGAAACTTCCTCACTTTATCCCTGGAGGTGAGCCACGCTCTGCTTCACCTTTCTGTTGAGGAGACATACTCAGAAATCTAGAGGAGCAACAAGTTTATGGACTATATGGGCTAACACCAGACTTATAGACTTGATCTGGACTGGCTGGGATGTCTTCTCAATATACAATTGCTCTTTGATACAAAACTCTTTCTTATGTATACATAAGTGTCTCTGAATTGTTTTTCTAGTTAACTCGGTCTAACATAACCAGCTCTTTCCTCTGGGTTGGATCCTTTAAGCGCAAAATCCTCCCCCCCCCCCCCGGTTCACTGTCATCTAGTCAATGCTAATCCTATAGAACAGGGTAAAACTGCCCCCTGTGAATTTCTGTGACTGTAATTTTTATAGGAACAGAAAGCCTCATTTTTCTTTTTCAGCACAGCTCTGGGTTTCAATCTCCTGACGTTTCACTTCACAGTCCAACTGGTAAGCACTGTGCCATCAGGGCTTCTCATTAAAAAATCATTTTATTGGAGGGGGTCATATATTTCTTTATTTAAATCATTTTATTGGGGCTCATACAGCTCTTATCACAATCTATACATACATCAATTGTGTAAAGCACACTACACATTCGTTGCCCTCATCATTCTCAAAATTAGCCTTCTGCTTGGGTTCCTGGAATCAGCTCCTCATTTTCCTTTTTTTTCTTCCCTCCCTCTCCACTCCCCCCTCCCTCAAGAACCCTTAATAATTTATAAATTACCATTTTATCTTATCTTAGTGTCCGGTGTCTCCCTTCACCCACTTTCCTGTTGCCCACCCCCCAGAGAGGAGATCATCTGTAGATCCCAAGATTGGTTTCCCCTTTCCACCCCCTTCCTTCCCGGTATTAGCACTCTCACCCTTGGTCCTGAAGGGTTCACCTGTCCTAGATTCCCTGTGCTTCCAGATCCCATCTGTACCACTGTGCATCCTCTGGTCTAGCCAGGTTTGCAAGGTAGACTTGGGATCATGATCGTTGGTGGGAGGAAGCATTTAAGAACTACTGGAAGGCTGTGAGTTTCATTATTGCTACACTGAACCCCGAGTGACTCATCTCCCCACTACCCCTCGGCAAGGGATGTCCAGTTGTCTACAGATGGGCATTGGGTCCCCATCATGTGCTCCCCTCATTCACGATGATATGATTCTCCATCTTCTCTACCCCCGCCTTTGGTGCTTGAAACCTGGTCCCCTCGGCCCTTCATGATCACACATATTGGTGTGCTGCTTCCATGTGAGCTTTGTTGCTTCTGGGCTAGATGGCTGCCTGTTTACTTTTAAGTCTTTAAGCCCCCAGATGCTATATCTCTCGACAGCCAGGCACCATCAGCCTTCGTCACCACACGTACTTATGCACACATTCATCTTCAGCGTTTCTGTGGGGAAGGTGATTACACAATGATGGTTTTTGTTCTTTGGTGTCTGCTACCTAATCCTTTCAACACCTCGTGTTCACTTAGGCTTGTGTGCTTCTCTGTGGGCTTTGCTGCTTCCAAGCTAGATGGCCACTTGTTTGTCTTCAAGCCTTTAAGACCCCAGACGCTATATCTTTTGATAGCTGGGCACCATCAGCCTTCTTCACCACATTTGCTTATGCACACATCTGTCTTCAGTGATCATGTTGGGAAGGTGGGCATCATGAAATGACCGTTTAGCTGAGCAAGGTGCTCTTGTATTGAGGGAATGTGCGCGAGGAGGCCCAATGTCCACCTGCTAACCCACTACTGAACCTATAAATATATGCACATAGGTCTATTTCCCAAAAGCTCAAGGGTCAGATGGTTCACAGCAGAATTCTACCAAGCATTCAGGTAAGAGATGACACCGATCCTCCACAAAGTATTCCATAACAGAAGAGGATGGCAAATTCCAAAACTCATTTTACGAAGCCAGCATTACTTTGATACCCAAACAGGGCAAAGACCCCACAGGTATAGAGAATTACAGACCAATATCCCTAATGAACATAGATGCAAAAATCCTTAACAAAATATTGGCCAATAGAATATAAAAGTATATAAAACATATCATCCACCATGATCAGGTAGGATTCATCCCAGGGATGCAGGGATGGTTTAACATCCGAAAATCCATCAATATTATGCATCACATCGAGAAGAAAAAGGATAAAAACCATATGATAATATCCATAGATGCAGCAAAAGCATTTGGCAACATCCAACACCCATTCCTAATCAACACACTCATGAAGATAGGATTGGAAGGTAAGTTCCTCAAGTTTATACAAGCTATCTATGAAAGACCAATGGCCAACATTATAGTCAATGGAGAAAAGACAAGAACAATCCCACTGAAAAAGGGTACAAGACAAGGATGCTCCCTGTCCCCACTTCTAGTCAGTATCATTTTGGAGGTTCTGGCCAACAACATATGACAGCGGAAGGACATCAAAGGGATCCTAATGGGAGAGGAGGAGGTGAAATTATCGCTATTTGCAGATGACATGATCCTGTACATTGAAAACCCCAAAAGCTCCACAGCTGGAGTACTTACAGCGGTAGAGGAATATGGAAGAGTAGCAGGATACAAGATCAATAAACAGAAGTTGGTAGGTTTTCTATACACATTGGATAGGACCATGGAAGAGGGGATTAAGAATTAAGTACCCTTCCCAGTAGCTAAGAACAAACAAATACTTAGGAATATATTTAACAAAAATACTAAAGACCTATACAAGGAAAACTATAACCCCCTACTACACCTTCACAAATGGAAGAACAGCCACTGCTGCTGGGTTGGAAGGCTCAACATAGTAAAGATGACAGTCTACCTAAAACACTTTAGAAGTTCAAAGCTATACCAATTCAAATACCATCAACCTTCTTCAAAGTATTGGGAAAACTGACCACCAATTTCATATGGAGAGGAAAGAAACCCAGAATTAGCAGAGAACTCCTCAAGAAAAGGACACATTGGAGGACTTGCCTTACCTTATTTGAATGCCTATTACACAGATACAGTGGTCAAAACAGCATGGTACTGGCACAACAACAGACACTCAGACCAGTGGAAAAGAATAGAAAGCCCAAGAATAAAACCATCAGCATATTGACAACTGATCTTCGACAAGGGGAAGCGAATGTCCTTTTTAACACGTGGTGCTGGAAACAATGGATAGCCATATGTAGAAAGATGAAACAAGATGTTTATCTCACCCCATGAACAAGAATAAACTGAAGGTGGATCACAGACCTAGAAGTTAAACCCCAAACCATCAGGACCATCAGTCTACAAGGAGCCTTCAATACATCACTTTCAACCCAAGATTGATCAACTCTAAAGAAAACCAACAAAGACACAGAAAACAGTCACCTTGACCTCAGGTATATAGAAAGCACCTCAGCAACAACCATCCCGTTCACTGTCTCTCTGACATTCATGGTGGCTCTTCTACAGCAGGTCATATTTTACATCATGAAAGAAGCATCTGTAAATTCATGTCAGGTCACAATGCCATACATTTAGAAATCAACCATAGAACCACCAACTCCAAAAATTGTAATACATGGAAATTGAAAATGAAAAACTGGGAGCTATTGAAAATGTCTTATGTATGCACATCAAAAGATTTCATGAAAACAGTCAATAGAGGACCCCTAGATTGGGAAAAATACTCAATGATAATACATCAGATAAAGGGATAATCTCCAAAATCTACAGAAAACTAAAACATCTTAAAAACAAAAATATAAGTAAGACTATAAAAAATGGATCCATGACACGAATAGACAATTTACCAAATTTGACATCCAGGTGGCCAACAACCATATGAAGAAACAATTCACATTCATTAGCATTAAGAGAAATACAAATTAAAAGCACAATTTTAGCAAAAGTAAAAGAAAGAAGGAATAATAACTGCTAGAGAGGATGTAAGATCAAAATGCGATCACATTGCTGGTAGGACTGTAGAACTGTACCACTATTAAGGAAATCAGTATGGTACAGTTGTGAGGATGGTGCAGGACAGAGCAGTGGTCTGTTCCCATTGCATCAAGGGTCACTATGAATAGGAACCAAACGCACAGAAACTAAACACAAACAAGTAATATTTGGTCATTTTTCCTCAAAGCATGCTTTATTCCTTAACCATTTTGATGTGTTCCTATCTGGATGTAGGAAGATGACATAGCACTTTGGGGCAAAGATGCAGCCTAGAAACCCCACACTGGAGGCTAAGATGGAGAAGATCTCCACAGCCACCATGACCTTCCCCTGGGTGCTGTGGTAGACAGGGAGGAAGGTCACCCAGACACTCCAGAACACCAGTATGCTGAACGTCGGGAACTTGGCCTCATTGAAGGTGTCAGGCAGGTTCCTGGCCTGGTAAGCCAAGAAAAATGTCCCCAGGGCCAAGAAGCCCAGGAATCCCAGGACACAGTAGAAAGCAGGGACTGAGCCCTTGTTGCACACGATGATGATGTGTCTGGGCTCTGAGTGTGTGTCTGTGCCCACAAAAGGGGGAGAGGTTCCCAGCCAGACCCCACAGATAATCAGTTGGATCAAGGAGCAGATGGGAACTATAGCATTAGAAGCCCCAGACAGCAGCAAACTCCTCATGGTTCTTCCAGGTGTTAAGGCCTTGAATGCCAGGATCACTGTGATAGTTTTGTCCAAAACAGCGGAAACAGCCACAGTGAACAAAACTGCAAAGGTGATTTGCCGGAGGATGCAGGTGGCTGTGTTGGGACGGCCAATGAAGAATAAGGAGCAGAAGAAGCAGAGGAGGAGGAAGAGGAGCAGGACATAGCTGAGGGCCCGGTTGTTGGCCTTGACTATGGGGGAGTCTCGATGCTTCACAAAGACCCACAAGACCACTGCAATGATGACAGAGAAGCCCAGAGCTGTACAGGCCAGAGCCATCCCCAAGGGATCATCATAAGCCAGGAAGATCACCATTTTGGGCAGACAGCGGTTCCTCTCAATGTTGGGATACTCACTTTGAGGGCACTCCTTACAGATATCACTATCTGGTGAGAAAAGTGAAATGGGGTTTAAAGGAAGAAAGAAACGACATGATTCAAAGCTTAGAAGGTGTTGGGTAGAAGGGATTGTGTTTTAAAATTTTCATCTTCACCTTATCTTGCAACTCCCTATTTCTTTGTATAAACCAAACACCAAATATCTGAAGAATTATGTGACATTTTAAAATAGTACTCGTTAGCGGCCTTTGAGTGGACTTCACTCATGGTGCGCCCCCATGAGGGCAGAACAAAACTGGGTTCCAGGTGGTTTTCTGTAAATTTGATCTCATTGACATAGATTGCAAATCTGTCTTCTGAGCTACTGTTTGGGAAGAATCAGAATGGACTCTGGTGCTTCCCTCTTTGTGCCACCCAGGGGCTCCAGGACGCTCATTAGAAGTGAGAGAAGGTGAATGCTGTATTGTGTCAATTCCTACTTGTTTGATTAGCTATTTCTCCCTTTGGACATGCAATACATTCAAAGCAGCAAAAAGGCTTCCCTTTCTGAGTGATTTTCATGAGTCTTCGGTCACAGCTCTTGCTACACACAGAGGGAGGGGTCTGTAAGAAGGGAATCCATGATAATAGTTCAGTAGTCTTGTAGGAATCGATCATATTACCTTAGGATGTGATCATAGTGTAAACAAGATTTTGTTGTTATTTAATGATCCTGACGCAGAAGGACCTGAATGATCTTGAACCACAGTGACACTGCTCCTATAACACACAGTAGAACAGCCCCATCAGGATCCACGTCTGTATTCTTTAAGGAAGCAGATCAACAGGGCTTCCTCTGTTGCAGCCAATGTAGGTTCCCATCACTACCCTTTCAGCTAGCATCCAAGATGTTAACTGCTGCATCACCAGCATTATAATGTATAAAAACTTATTTTTGAGATTCCCTGCAAACCTCGACCCTGCTGGGTGCATCCAGTGAGGTCAAGCACAATCACGATCCATCCTTGGGATGCAAGTTAAATAGAATAAAAGTTATTATTTCCTCATTCTGTTGGGTTACCTTCCTTTGGAATTGGCACACGTATGGATCTCTTAGAGTCAACTGTATGTTTGCAGCTGTTTCTTCTCAATTTGGGTCATGCCACATCCATCAATGAAAGTCCTGAAAGCTTTGTTTCATATACAACGTAGAAGAGACAGCTCATCCCCAGTCGTGTGTTGAGTGCCTTCTAACCTGAAGGGTTCCTCTTCCAGCAGCATTTCAGAAAATGTTCCAGTGCTGTTCATAAGGTTTTTCCAGTGGCTGATTTTTCAGATATGGTCAACTTCTTTCTTATTCCCAGTCTATTTTGATACGATAATTCTACTGAAACCTGTGCATGATGAGTGATGTGCTGGTAGTGAAATATTATTATCATAGTTATGAAATAACAGTTATTGACCCTGTTAAATGCTATCAACTTGGCTCCAATGCATGCCAACCATACATAACAGACCAGATCACAGCTGGTCCTATACTTTATGCACAATCTTCCTACTTTTGAGCCAATTGATCTTCTTGAACTATTTGCTCATTTTGTTGATTGAACATGTTTGGTGAATAGACATGATCTTGACACTTACCTATTCTGATTTTGAACCTTACACCATTCTCTTGCTCTGCCTGCCCAACTGCCTCTTCATCTGTGTACAGGTTCCTCATGATCGCACAGTGAAGTGTTCTGGAATTTCCATTCTTTTTTTTTTATTTTAACAATTTATTGCGGCTCATACAATTCTTTTCACAGTTCATACATATACATACATCAATTGTATAAAGCACATCTGTACAGTCTTTGCCCTAATCATTTTTTTCTCTTTTCTTCTTTTACATTTTATTAGGGACTCATACAACTCTTACCACAATCCATACATATACATACATCAATCGTATAAAGCACATCCATACATTCTCTGCCCCAATCATTCTCAAGGCATTTGCTCTCCACTTAAGCCCCTTGCATCAGGTCCTCTTTTTTTTTTTCCCCTCCCTCCCCATTCCCCCCTCCCTCATATGCCCTTGGTAATTTATACATCGTTGTTTTGTCATATCTTGCCCTATCCGGAGTCTCCCTTCCCCCCTTCTCTGCTGTCCCTCTCCCAGGGAAGAGGTCACATGTGGATCCTTGTAATCACTTCCCCCTTTCCAACCCACTCACCCTCCACTCTCCCAGCATCGTCCCTCACACCCTTGGTCCTGAAGGTATCATCCACCCTGGATTCCCTGTACCTCCAACCCTCATATGCACCAGTGTACAGCCTCTGTCCTATCCAGCCCTGCAAGGTAGAATTCGGATCATGGTAGTTGGGGGGAGGAAGCATCCAGGATCTGGGGGAAAGCTGTGTTCTTCATCGGTACTACCTCACACCCTAATTAACCCATCTCCTCTCCTAAACCCCTCTATGAGGGGATCTCCATTGGCCGACACTTGGGCCTTGGGTCTCCACTCTGCCCTTCCCCCTTCATTTAATATGATATATATACATATATATACATATATACATATACACATATATACATGTACATACACACACTTACATCTTTTTTTTTTTTTGCATGATGCCTTGTACCTGGTCCCTTGGGCACCTCGTGATCGCACTGGCCGGTGTGCTTCTTCCATGTGGGCTTATTTGCTTCTGAGCTAGATGGCCGCTTGTTCACCTTCAAGCCTTTAAGACCCCAGACACTATCTCTTTTGATAGCCGGGCACCATCAGCTTTCTTCACCACATTTACTTGTTCACCCACTTTGGCTCCAGCCGTTGTGTCAGGAGAGTGAGCATCATAGAGTTCCAATTTAATAAAAGAAGGTATTCACGCATTGAGGGAGTGTTTGAGTAGAGGCCCAAGGTCCTTCCGCCACCTTAATATTTGACCTATAAATATAGACACATAGATCTATTTCCCCATCCTCCTATATATATTTGCATGTACATGTCTTTGTCTAGACCTCCATGAATGCCCTTTGACTCCTAGCTCTTTCCTCCATCTCCCTTGACTTTCCTCCTGCCCTACTACCATGCTTCATCGCCACCTGGGCTAGAGTATACCTCTTCTCTAAGCAACCTTACCCTTGATCATTTCCCACCAGGCCTGCCACTCCCCCTTCTCTACCATTTGGGGTCCCATGTTTTTCCCTTGTCCCTGGGTTTGTTAACACCACTTCCTTACCCCCCCTACCCCCCCACCCCAAGTCCCCCCAGAACTGTCGGTCCCGTTGTTTTTCCTCCAGATAGTTCATCCAGCCTGTCCTATTCAGACAGACCTGTGGAGTCACTAACATGCACGAAAACTAGACAGAGGAAAACAAAGCAACAGTATACAACCAGACAACAAAACAACAAAAACAAACCACTGACAAAGAACAGAACAAAACAGTTCACAAGAGAAAAGCTTGTAGTTAGTTCAGGGATCGTTTGCTGGCCCTTAGGAGCGTTTTCCAGTCCAGTCTGTTGGGGCACCACGCCCTGGCCCCAAAGTCCACTTTCAGCATTCCCTGGGGACCTTGCCACTCCATTCCCTTGCTGTTCTGCTGCACTCCCCCAGTGATTTGCCTCGGTGTGGTGGGATCAGGTCAGGTGCAATTCCCACACTATGTCTCCGGTGCTGTCCCCTGTATCGCCCTTAGTCACTGAGGGGCATCATGTCTCATAGTGGGGCCAGCCATGTTATTCTCTCTGTAGACTGGCTGCTCTACTCAGGAACATCATCATCACGGCCTGGTGGGCCAGGCTGTGCTCCACTCTCTCCTCCTGCCCCTTCATCTGCTCCCGTGTGCTCTGATCAGATATGTCCATCTCCCAGAGCTGCAGAGTAAATGTCGTCCTTTGGAACAAATTCTTTTCTGGGGAGGGGCAGGATCCATTCTTTTTTTTAGTAGTATTTTCACTTTTATTCGTATAAAGGAGGTACATTAACATAATATGCATTGGTATGCTTGGAACAAGATCAAAATACCTTTTTACTTGGTATGAATAAAATTTGTCACTAGAATTAAGTTTCTAGAATAAAAAAAATCATTTTATTGGGGCCTCATACAACTCATCACAATCCATATCATCCATCGTGTGTCAAGCACATTGTACATTTGTTGCCCTCATTATTCTCAAAACATTTGCTTTCTACTTGAGCCCTTGGTATCTGTCAGCTTTTCATTTTGCCCTACTCCCTACTTCCCGGTCCCTCATGAACCCTTGATAACTTATAAATTATTATTATTTTGTCATATTTGACACTCCGATATCTCCCTTCACATACTTTTCTGTTGTCCACCCCCCAGGGAGGAGGTTATATGTAGATCCTTGTGATTGTTTCCCCTTTTCTACTCCATCTTCCTTCCACCCTCTTGGAATTGCCACTCTCACCACTGGTCCTGAAGGGATCATCTGCCCTGTATTCCCTGTGTTTCTAGTTCCTATCTGTACCAGTGTACATTCTCTGGTCTAGCCAGATTTGTCATGTAGAATTGGGATCATGATAGTGGAGGGTAGGTGGGGGGAAGCATTTAAGAACTAGAGCAGAGTGTATGTTTCATCGTTGCTACACTGCATACTGACTGGCTCGTCTCTTTCCCATTACCCTTCAGTAAGCGGTGTCCAGTTGCCTACAGATCGGCTTTGGGTCCCCAATATGCACTCCCCCTCAGTCACAATGATTTGATTTTTTGTTCTTTGATGCCTGATACCTGATGTCTTTGACACCTCTTGTTCACACAGGCTGGTGGTTCCTTTTCATTGTGGGCTTTGTTGCTTCTGAGCTAGATGGCCGCTTGTTTACCTTCAAGCTTGTAAGACCCCAGATACTATATCTTTTCATAGTCAGGCACCATCAGCTTACGTCACCACATTTGCTTATGCACACATTTGTCTTCAGTGATTGTGTCGGGAAGGTGAGCATCATGGAATGCCAGTTTAATAGCACAAAGTACCCTTCCATTGAGGGATTATTTGAGTGGAGGCCCAATGTCCATCTACTACCTTAATACTAAACCTATAAATATATGCACATAATTATGTGTGCATATATTTATAGGTTTAGTATTAACCTTAATACTAGTTCCTATAATAGTATAGTATAGTAGTATAATAACCTATAATACTATTTCCTATAATAGTATATTTAATATTTAATAATACTACTACTTCCTAATCATAGTATTTCCTATAATACTATTTACTTCCTAATAGTACAATTTCCTAGAATAGTATAGTTATATTTAGTCTTAACCTATAATACTATTTCCTTCAATAGTGTAGTATTATAATAACCTATAATACTGTTTCCCCATCATCATATATAAATATATTTACATACGTACATGCCTGTATTTAGACCTCTATAAATACCCTTTGCCTCCTAGTTCTTTCCTCTATGTTCTTTTACTTCCATCTTGCCCCACTATCATGCTCAGCCTTCATTTGGGTTTCAGTAGGAATTTCAATTCTTCTCAGGTTATCCATAGTTCGTTATGATCCCCATTGCAAAATATATTTGCTTAATAAATAAAAGACTATTAAACACCATATCCTATTCTCTGCTTTCAGCCAAGATGTTTTTGACATTAGTAATGATATTCCGTATTCCATGTCCTCTTCCGACTCTTAGTAGTTTCTGGCATCTCTTGGGTATTCCATCTGATGAAGTCCACGTCATTGTTTACGTGGTTGAAAAAAGTTATTTACAATGAAGAAATGGTTAGTCTCGCAAAATTCTATAGATCATAGTCTAACCTCATTTCTCTCACCAATGCTATATTTTCTGACTATTGGTTCTTCATTTTTTACATTTTAATTACCAATAATTATCAATGCATCTTCTTGCGTAGTTGATAAATTTCAGAGTGAAGAAGTTCATAGCTTTCTTCGGCTCCCTCATCATGAGTTTTAGCAGTTTCTTGGTAAATTTAAATAATACTTGTATTACATGGACTTCCTTGTAGATGCATAGATCTTATACTATCACAAATATCATTGTATTTTGGACAGGTCTTGAGTTGTTTCTTTTGATAGCCAATATAATGTCATTGCTCTTCAATTTGTCATTCTCTTCATAATAAATCAAATAATTGATATAAAGTGACCAAGAGACCAATAGCAGTATATGTAAGCTCAGGATGTATAGATCTTTATGGATTCTATTTCATTTTGGACATCTTGGATTCATACTTCATGCGTTCCAGGTTAGTTATGCCGAGATGTTTGCAGTGGTTTATTCTCCTTTTGAGGGCTTCCAAAACCCTTTACTTGATTCACACATTTGAAGGTCTGCTCTACCTTGAGGAGGCATCTCATCTCCAGTCCTGCGTGAATGTCATCCAACCCAGGGGGCTCATCTTTTGGAGATATAGCTGACAAAATCTCACTGTTCTACTCAAGCACTTCTAGTAGTTAACCCTTCAGAATGAGCAGCCTCTTCCTTCTTCATTACGTGCACTTTGTGTGGAAACTGTGATGAAACCTGTTCACCAAGGTCTACCTGCTGGGGTTTGAAATGCCGGTAGCACACGTTCTAGCTTCAGAGAAACTCATAAGCCACTGCAGTATGACAAACTGGCAGGTGAGTGATGGATATAAATCATGGTGCTCCCAAAATTAGATAGATAATCAATGGGTTTGGATATATCAATTCACACATTGGTTTTGTGTTGAAAAAGATTCCTATTTTAACATCTATATAAAATGGACATTGGAAGTGAGGGTTTTAGGGTTCCTCCTTAGATTGGGAGGGCTCAGATTCCAAGGATATTAACTTTCTTCTTATTCTGTTTCATTAATAGTAACGAGTCCCCAGAGATTGGAATATCATACACCAATTTGGCTAATTGTATGCTCTGAGTATTTAATTCTCAAAACCAGAGAATTCTAAATAACCCATTTATACCTTCCAGACTTTAGTGTGTCCATCACAATACAGCAGTCTCCATCCCTGTGTCTCTTCTCTAGACGTTCCATGCCTGAGTCTCTCTTCTTAGGAGACTTGAGAAAGTTGCCTCCGCTCCCATTGTTCATCGACCAGAAGAGATGTCATGACAGCACTTCATGGCCATTCTCCAGCAGAAACCCTTCGAAATCCCATGAGTGCAATGGGAGACAGAGAGGGCGCAGTGCGTACTTAGAGAGGGTGCAGAGCGTGTTACCTCTCATTGGGACCAACGGCACAGTTGGGATGGATCAATAGGAGTTCCTGAGTGCTAGGTTTCAGCCCAGAGACCTGAACAGTTTCTGCTTCTAGTAAAAGTGGGAGGATGCTCATTGAGAGTTGGTGTATGTACTGCATCTGCTCTACTTCCCATGTGCAGTACCCAACCAACGCAGGAAATGGGCTCCTCTTACTTGACCGCTAAACACTTCAAAATGATCTAGATGGTCATGGCAATAGTAAGCATGATGGCAGTCATCACAATATCATAAATATTATATCACAACCACAAAATCATAAACAACATGGAGGCTGCCCAGGGCCAGGATCTGAGGTATGTTTTCTACATAGCTTCTTCCTTTTAGCTGCACAAGTTCACCTATGAAATAGCAGCATACTTTGTTGCAATTTCACAGGAAAAAAGCACAGCCTTTTCCTGCAACTTGTACTATATCATGTACTAAATCTGCAAGTTGTACAAAATTATTAATTTTGAAATCAGAAGTCTGACTCCAGACACAGGACACTTGTCTACTTTCTATCCTGCCACCCGACATTGCCATTTCACTCCCCTGGTCTCTCCAGGTATAGACTACCTACTCCCTGTGTTCTTATGTGTTGGGGTGAAGGGGTGGGTGTAATTGCTGCCGACCACAGTGGACAGTAGTGGTTCCTTTTTGCATGAAGGATACATGACTGAGCTTCCGGTGAGAACCATGTAACAATCTGCTGCATGAAACTCAGAGCAGCTCGATTTCTCACTCTGGCCCTGAATTTTGTCTCACTTGCCTTTTCTTCCTTTATTCTTGAAATTGCGTCCATCTGGATCTCAAGAAAAACTCACCAATGGCTATCAGGTTGATGCTGACTCACATGTACCGTACAGGACAGAATAGAACGGCCACTGTGGGTTACTGAGACTAAATCTGAACAGCCAGCTTCATCTTTCTCCTTGGGATCAGTTGGTGTTTTAGACTGCTGACTTTGATGTAAGCAGCCTAATTTGGATGAGTTTAACAGAAGAATTTAGATGTTGTATCTTTGGTTAAATTCCTTGTATTTCCATTTTAATCATTAAAAAAATAAAGAAATAGAGGGAAGTTGCTCCATGCATGGACATCAGCGACCTTCAGTCTATTTGGTTGTCTTCTCAGCCTCTTTTGATTTGTGAGACACAGGGCAAATTCTTAATCTCTTTCAGTGATTTTAGTTTATACATAGCTGATGGAGAGATCTTTGTTGAAGGGTAATGGATATTATATAGCAAATTGAATATTTGAAGTTTGCCCATAGTTCATGTGTAACACTTTTGAATATTTTTATTAACACAAATTAGATGACGTTTCATACAATACAGTTAATTATCATGTGATCTGAAGGTAAGCTTTGTCTAGATTCCTGTCAGACATTTTTTTCATTCTTATAGAAATAGTTATTGAAAGTTTGGAAGGAAACATTGAGTCTTATCCATTTCCGATTCCTTAGAGTCTCTTCTGTAATTGGCACCACGAAAGCTACCATCACAAAAACAACTAATCAATGCTAAACGTGGAATAGAATTTCCCTTGATTCACAGGATCAGAATGAAGGTTGAATATCTCCTTTGCTGAATAAATTCTTAAATTGAGTATTCACAACTGCCCCCCCTCACCAAAAACCCTATGTCCAATGGGATTAAATAAACCCCAAACCCAAACTCACTATAATTGAGTGGGTTCCAACACATAGAGACCTGATAGGATAGGGTAGAACTGCCCCTGTAAGTGTCTGAGACTGTAACTCCTTACAGAAGTAGAAAGCCCCATCTCTCTCTCATAGAGTGGCTTGTAGCTTCAAACTGCTGAACAGAGACAAGAGATATCAAATACTTTCTACGTTGTTGTCACATTTTAGATGGTTGTATGTGAACCAATTATTTTTAGTATCATGACTGTGTCTTCCTGCCATCTCCTTTTGATGCATCTTGGCCCACACATTCATATCTAACTATGCTTCTCTACTGTTCATTTGTGGTGTTGATCTGCACAAAACCCATTGTTTTGGAGCACTAGATTAATGAGAACTGTAAGACATATCATAGAAAATCCTTACAGATCTACTCATGCTCTTTCATATCTAGGATCTAGTCCTATGGGAGATTGAAATCAGCAGGATGTGGAATGATAGGATCATTAATCATACCAGATGGGTGTTGGCTGAAAGATGAGAATACAAAAGGAAATGTTCACCTGTGTGTTTCATTGATTTTGAAAATGAATTCTGCAGTGAAGGTAATAGCAAATTATGGATCTCATTTCTTATTCTCAAAGAATGGTAGATGCAGAATTCTCCTGTGAGCACAGAAAGAACCTGTACAGAGACCAAGAGGTAGTTATTGGAATGAACCAAGGAAGGATGTGTCTCAGTGTGGTATTCCTTAACCATACTGAGTGACAGTCTATTAAGATGATCGTTATAGCCATGGTGCCTTATGTGATGGATTTTGGTTCTGGACTTTGTGTGCCCAAGACTGTCGTCTTTTTGGAGGGCATTCATATGCTGATGGATAGGAGTGGGGTGATACTGAGACCTGGGGTGGGGGGGAGGCGGATATGTAGCTGAGAAGGAAGTAGACATTGGGACATCATTTATCTCCAACTCCCTGGGACTAGTTTGGTTTCAATTCTTCTGAAAAATATCATTACCACACATATTTATTTGATCAATATGTGTTCTGAGCGAATAAGCCAAGTTGCTGGACTATAAGAGTAAGAGTACAACCCCAAGAATGGAGAAATCCCCATTAACCAGTTGGAACACTCAGGCTGCAACCTTGATTGCCGAAAGCAAGGAAGACTTGAGGGTGATCAGAGCACACAGACTTCAACATGAATTACACTTGGTTCTTCATTTCTTTTGGTCAAAGGATTTTTCATGAACACTCCTTCTTGCATATGCTTCCTTCTTAAACGAGGCAGATATTTGACTCATTCTCTCTTCTGTTTTCTTAATATCTCTTGCTGGTCACACATTCTGTAGCCTAGGGCCTCTGAAGCGGTTGTGAGAAACAGGTGACTAGCACAGAGCACAGTGAAGAAAGAGTTCAGGTGAATATACTGATTGGGTTGTAGTGATACAGTCAAGAAACATTGCTGAAGGCACTGATACATTATTGCTGCAAATGTGAACATTTGTGAATTTGCATACTTTATTGATAAGTTTCTTGCATTCAGAATGCAAACACAGCGCTGACACCCGGTTCACTTATTTTCTTTTAACACCGCTTTTTTCTTTTCCCAAATGCTGTCTCAGGTACATGGAGTCACAAAATCTAACAAGTGTCCCAGAATTCCTCCTCCTGGGCCTTTCCGAGGAGCCAGCACTGCAGCCTGTCCTCTTTGGGCTGTTCCTGTCCATGTACCTGGTCACTGTGGCTGGGAATCTGCTCATCGTCCTGACTGTCAGCTCTGATAAACACCTCCACACCCCCATGTACTTCTTCCTCTCTAACCTCTCCTTGGTGGACATCGGTTTCATCTCCACCACAGTCCCCAAAATGCTGGTGAACATCCAGACACAGAACAAAGCCATCACCTATGTGGGCTGCCTAACACAAGGGTCTTTTTTCTATCTCCTTGGATGTTGGGACAGTATGTTGCTCACCGTGATGGCTTACGACAGGTTCGTGGCTATATGCTCCCCGCTGCACTATGCAGTCGTCATGAACGCCCACCGCTGTGGCTTCCTAGCTTTGGTGTCTTTTTTCATCAGTCTTTTGGACTCCCAGCTGGAGTGTTTGTTGGTGTCACAGGTTACCTTCTGCACAACTGTGAAAATCTCTCATTTCTTTTGCGACCCTCCTCAACTAATTAAGTTTGCCTGTTCAGACACTACCCTCACTACCATACTGTTAAATTGTGTGGTTGCCATCTTTGGTGGTGTTCCAGTCTCAGGGATCCTTTTCTCGTATACGAGAATTATTTCTGCCATTCTGAGAGTCTCATCTACAAGTGGGAAGTACAAAGCCTTCTCCACCTGTGGCTCCCACTTGTCAGTTGTTTGCCTATTTTATGGTACAGGTATTGGGGTGTACTTCACTTCAGCTGTCTCTTCTTCTGCCAGAAAGGTTGCAGTGGCCTCAGTGATGTACACCATGGTCACCCCTATGTTGAACCCCTTCATCTACAGCCTGAGAAACCGAGATATCAAGATTGCCTTGAAGAGGCTCCTTAGCAGAACAATCTAATTTTCATTCCCGTACTAATTTGATAGGTGGATTATACTAGATGGCAAGATCTAATAACTGCAATCAGATATCTTGCCTCTTTGACTGCATAATTTTTGTAGCTCTCATAGGTTTCAATAATTATTTTTCCTGTTTGAGTGTTACTTCCTTTGTCATATCTGTAGTGACATAGGAGGAGTATTCCCAGAAGTTTTCTTGGTAATGGGTCACACAAGGTCAGCAGTTAAGACCTACCATCTGCTCTACTGGAGAAAGGTGAGGATTTCTGTACCATAGAGATGTACTACCGAAGAAACCACCCACAGAGATTGTGTTCTAAGAATTCTACTCTAACCTATAGGTTGCTGTGAGCCAGAATAGACTGGATGGCAGTAAATATGTGTGTGTGTGTGTGTGTGTGTGTGTGTGTTCAGACATATTCTGGTTTGTGTCAGTCTGCAGGGTCAAGTCATAGAATAGTTTTGGAATCTCAAGTTGGCCTGCTAACTGCAAGGTCAGCTGTTTGAAACCACCAAGTACACCATGGGAGAAAGACAGGTCCTTCTCTTCCTGTAGAGTCACAGTCTCAGAAACTCAGAGGGGCAGTTCTACCCTGTCCTTTAAGGTCACTATGAATCAACATTGACTCAAAGGTAGTAGTATGTTTTTGTTTTTCTTTGAAAGCTTGTCATCTATGACCCAGACTTCCAGGAAAAACGCACGATATTTGAATATACTTAAATTGTACGTCCTTTACTTAATCCATATCTATTATGTAGACTGCTTTTGCATCTAACAGATCTGTGTATGCAGTTTACATGTCAGAATGCATGGCACTGCTCCCAAATAGTGACTTTACACTGGAATCATTTGGGAAACTTGGAACATGGTGATGCCTTGCTGTCACCAGTTCAGTTTCTGACCTTGACTGTACATGTGACTGTCATTCTAACATTTCTCCCTTCTTTATGGTCTATAGTTGTCCTTGTTTGCGTGTTGATGCTTCTGTTCCTCTACTCTCCATCCTGTAAGCATAGTTTATTTTGATGACTTTCTGTATTGGTTTCTGGATAATGATTTCATGTGTCTTAATCTCAGATTTTGTCTGATGTCGCTGCATTTCTGTCTGAAGTATTCTTTTGAATATTTCTTGTAAGGTTAGTCTGGTTTTAACAAAGGCCTTTAATTTTGTCTATCTGGAAATATTCTTATTTTGTTAGTATATTTGAGAATAATTTTGTTGGATACATGATTTTTTGTTGGAAATTTTTCAGTTTTATAGATCCCATTTTATTGTCCACTTGCCTATGGTTTCTGGGAAAAATTCAGAGCTTAATCTTATTGGTTCCTCTTTGCAAGTAAAGTTTAATCTTTCCCTGGCTGCTGTCAGGGATCTTTCTCTGTGTGTGGACTGTAAGTTCGATTATAGTATGTATTGTTGGCTTTCTTTGTGTTGTATCCTGTATAAGATTCATTGAGATTCTTTAATGGATATTTACTTATCCTGCGTGACATTAAAAATTTTTTCTGAATATTTTGAAAATGATGATGGCAACAAATATACAAATGTGCTTCACACAATGGTTGGATGGTTGAATTGTGATAAGAGTTGTATGATCCCCCAATTAAATTATTAAAAAAATTTCCATCACACCGTCTGACCATTTTCTCTATGGACTTTTAAAAAAAAATTTACTTCCTCTGCTCCTTGAGTTCTGGAGAAGACAACAGAAACAAAAGTTTGAGTAAGTGACACAGAGGCCGTATCTGACTTCCTTTGGCTATACAAAGGTAGAGGAGAATTCATCTCCACACCAGGTCAAAAGTTTGTTTCCACCACGCTGAATTCAGACTTGCCTTCACACTGCCTCTTCCTTTGCCCCATATCTGACACCCAGCATACTTTCTATAGGATTCTCTCTCTCCTCAATTGCACAGTCCATGCACTGCCCACTCAGAACTCACAGACAATGTTCTAGGTTGTGGAAGTTGATTAGGTCTATTAAGAGGTTACCAGAAGCCAGGATCAGAAAACCTTGGTCCGCAGCAACACCCCACCTGAGACAGCAGCCAAATATCTCTCCCTGGTCTTCATGCAATCCTCTCGCATCTGCCTGGGGCTGTGCCTCACCCTCTCATAGTCGCAGGGCTATTTTTCTTCTGTGTCTCCTTGTCTTGGGTTCTGGTCTTGTCATGGCATGCCTCTAACCACACCCACTGAAGGTAGATTTTAAGAAAATCGTTATATTAGGGGCTCATACAACTCTGATCACAATCCATACATACATCAATTGTGTAAAGCACATTTCTACACTCATTGCCCTTATCATTCTCAGAACATTTGCTCTCCACTTAAGCCCCAGGTTTCAGGTCCTCATTTTTCCCCATCCCTCCCTACTCCCCCCTCATAAACCCTTGATAATTTAGAAATTATCATTTTGTCTTATCTTGCCCTGTCCAACGTCTCCCTTCATCCACTTTTCTGTTTTCCTTCCCCCAGGGAAGAGGTCACATGTAGATCCTTGTAATCGGTTCCCCCTTTCTAACCCACCCTCCCTCTACATTCCCAGTATTGCCACTCTCACCACTGGTCCTGAAGGGATCATCAGCCCTGGATTCCCTGTGTTTCTGGTTCCTATCTGTACCAGTGTCCATCCTCTGGTCTAGCCAGACTTGCAAGGTAGAATTGGGATAATGATAATGGTGGGGGAGGAAGCATTAAGAACATTGTATTTCTCATCGTTGCTACATCGCACCCTGTCTGGCTCATCTCCTCCCTGCGACCCCTCTGCAAGGGGATGTCCACTGGCCTCCAAAGAGGCTTTGGATCTCCACTCCACACTGCCCCCCCTTATTCACTATGGTAAGAGTTTAAAGGTGCTCTCATAGTGGCTCTTCTTCCATGATATTTCAGGATTACTTTGTCTTTCTGCTACTGAGATAGCTCTCTTATACACAGGGGAATGACAATCCCTCCCATATTGTTTCACCCACCCTCTTTGCATCGTCCCACCTACATCATTTGGTGGCAGTTATAACGACACGCAGTGCAAGAACCTTATTAGGAAATTAACCTGGAACCCAGGTTTATCTGGCTCTCTGATGACTGAGAAGTATGCAGAGATACTGCTCATCGCGACTGATTTAGAACCCGCCAATGGAGCATCTCGTCTGTCTCTTCCCTGAACCACTTATTTAAAGTAAAGCCCTGAAGTAAAAGATTTGAACTCTAATATTATATTAAACTTGTTAATTTAGTTTCTCTCATGCTAGTAAGTAGAATGTTTGGAGGTCTTACTTACATATTTCCTCTGTTTGCCTTGCAATACACAAAAGGAGTTTAGAATAGCAAAGCAGGCCATTTCTTTATTTATTCTAAAAATAAAATCTTCTAGATAGTATTATTGTTAATGTTTTCATAATATTAGAATTGATTTATATGTCTCTAAATACTTTTCTTTAAAATGTACCTAAGCAGTATCACACTAAACACATTTTTACAGAAAAGTTCTCATTTACTATTACGTTACATATACTATATATACGAATTTTATTTTAATATTAATTTTTAAGATTAAATTAAAATTTTTAGTAAATAATTTTACTGGGAGTTCTTACAACTCATAACAATCCATGCATCAATTACATCATGCACATTTGTGTATATATTGCCATCATCATTTTCAAACTATGTTCTTTCTGTTTGGTATCTGCTCCTCTTATTTCTCCCACCCTTCCGGACTCTCCCACCCTCAATGATCTCTGATAAAATTTAAATGTTTATTATTTTCATATCTTACACCACCCACTGTTTCCCTTTACCCACGTTCTTGTTGTTCGTCCCCATGGGGAGGCGAGCGGAGGATTACACCTCATCAATCATTGTAGTCAGATTCTTCCCTTCTCCTCCTAACACTCCCCTACTCCAGTGGTGGTATTGGTACTCCAGTTACTGTTCTTGAGACATTTGCCTGTCCTGGATTCTGTGTGCAAAGAACTCTTATCTGTACCAGTGTAATGCTCTGGTCTAGAGGATTTGTAAAGTAGAACTGGGGTCAACATAGTCAGGGTAAAGAAGCATTAAAGAATTAGAGGAATCTTGTATGTCTGTCAGTGCTATCCTGCACTTTGGCTGTTTCTTTCTTTCCTTGTGACCCTTCTGTGAGGGAATGTCCAATAGTCTACAGATGGGCTTTGTGTCTTTACTGTGAACCCCATTATAACAATATATTTTAATGTTTGGGGGAAATATAGACATTTATTTTTAAAACTTTCATTAAGTTCTTGTCTCACCCAACAAAGAAGACTCATTGTTTTTCTCAGTTTCTTATAATAAGATTAAATGTAAATTCTGTTATCAGATGGCATATTACACAAAATGAGAGATTTCATATTATTTGTCCATGGGGCATAGCATGAGATATACACATAAATATATACCTTAAATTTACTGTTGTTATGGTTAGGATCCATCAAGTCAGCTCCAGTTCCTAATAACTCATGCACAATAGAGTAACACAGCACCATGTGCCATACCCATTACTGCTGATAGGTTTTTGTTGTAAAGTACCCTCTAACAGGTTCTGACTCATAGCAACCCTGTGTACAAATAAGAAAACACAATTTTTGTTCGTTTGAATTGTCTAGAGAAACAAACAAATGACCCTCACATATGAATAAGAAAGAATTTGTATCAAGAACCAATCTTATATCAAGAAGGCATCTCAACCCAGTCCAGTTCATCTCATGCTAGCTGGAACCCTCTCCAGAGTCACACAGTCTCAGGCCAAGGACAACTCAGAGAGATGAAGCGCAGCTACAGGGAGATGACAGGCCAGTGGGTGCAGTCACTTGGATCTAAGATCCGTGGAAACATGGCAGGGACAGACAGTTCTCAGGGTTGGGCAGTCCCACAAGGGGCCACCCCTGAAGGCGGCCACAGTATCTGAGTAAGGATGAAGGTGCAGGGCAAGAGAGGGAGGAGATGCCCTCAGTTTCTCATATAACAGGGCCCTGCCCGCCCCCCAAGGACGTATCATCAGGCTGCTAGCTGGTTGACAAGTTGGAGTACAGCCTTCCATTCGTGCAAATTCACGCAAAGCCTATTGCTCAGCCCCTTCTGCACTAGCCTCACAGCTGTGCTGCTAGAGCCCACCACTGAGCTACTGTGTCCGCCCCTCTGTCCAGGGTCTTCTCTTTCACTCTTTCTACTTGACCCAGCATCAGGCCCTTGTCCTGAGGGTGCACTCTCCTAATGACCTGTCCAAAGTGTGTCAGACAAAGTCTCGCCATTTTTGTTTCTAAGGAGCATTCTGGCTGTACTTGCTCCAAGTCAGGTCTCTTTATTCTTTTGGAAGTCTATGATACTATCAATATTCTTCATCAGTACCATGGTTCAAATACAGCAATTTTTCTTCTTCAGTCTTCCTTATTCAGCATTCAACTTTCAGAATCATATGAAATGATAAAAATTCCATGGCTTGTATCAAGCTTAGTGCTCAAACGGCATTCTTTCTCTTTAACATCTAGCTGCTCTAATCAGGAACATCATCATCACGGCCTGGTGGGCCAGGCTGTGCTCCACTGTCTCCTCCTGCCCCTTCATCTGCTCCCATGTGCTCTGATCAGATATGTCCATCTCCCGAGCTGTAGAATCAATGTCATCCTTTGAAACAAATTCTTTTCGGGGGAGGGGCAGGAATCCACTTAATTTATGGTGCTGGGGCCAGCCTCCCAGACCTCTCCACTGGTTCCCAACTCCACACCTGGATATTGCATTCACACCTTGCGGCACTGGGTTGAAGTCTGGTCCCACTTTCCCTGTGGAGATATAAACAATACCCTCCCCTTGGGTGGATTAGTGCCCCATGCCCCCACTTCCCATTTCTTCCTTATATTCATCCTTTTATTTTGCTTTCCCCACCTCCTCCACCGTTGACTACCATGTGCATCCCTGGTTTTGGTCTGGTCTCTGCCATAGTACACAGTCTTCACCCCAGAAATGTTTGTATACAGTAGCTTTTTCCCCTATGCCACTTTTGCATTAAAAAATTAAAAAAAATTTTTTTAAATACTTACCTCAGCGGGCTCATGTTGTACTTGTCCTTGTGTGCCTGACGTACCTCGCTTAGCATGATTTCCTCCAGTTCTTCCCATGCCGCTATGTGCCTCATACGTTCATCACTGCTTTTTAGTGATGTGTAGTACTCCATTGTATGTATATACCACAGTTTTTTAATCCAATCTTCAGTTGATGGAAATTTGGGTTGCTTCCAGCTCGTTGCAAATGTGAATTGTGTCTCAATGAACATTGGAGCACAGATGTCTGGCCTTGGTTTGTTTCTTGCCTCTTCTGGGTATATGCCCAGTAGGGGGATTGCTGGGTCATATGGTAACTCTATTTCCATCTGTTTTATGTATCGCCAGATTGATTTCCATAGTGGCTGTACATACTTACAGGCCCACCAGCAGTGGATGAGAGTTCCTGTCTCCCCACAGCCCTTCCAACACTTGTTGCTTTCTGATTTTTTGAATTGGGCTACCTTTGAGGGTGTCAGGTGGTACCTCATTGTTGTTTTAATTTGCATTTCTCTTATGGCTAAAGATCGGGAACATTTTCTCATATGTTTGCTGGCCATTCGGATTTCTGCACCTGTGAAACTTCTGTTCAAGTCCTTTGTCCACCTTTCAAGTGGGCTATTGGTTTTTTTCTTTTTGGAAGCTAGCAGAGTATTGTAGATTTTAGTAATAAGGCCTTTGTCTGATATGTCATTGCTAAAGATGTTTTCCCAGTCTGTGGAATCTCTTATTACTCTCTTGGTGAATTCTTTCGATGTACACAAGTGTTTTATCTTCAGTATATCCCATTTGTCAATTTGTGCCTCCTCTGTGTTTGTGTCCTTCCTTATTTCTGATAGCCTGTGTATTCCCTGCGCCAAAGTTCTCAAGTTGGTCCCAATTCCCTCATTGATGGCCCTAATAGTTTGGGGTTTAACTTCAAGGTCTGTGATCCACCTTGAATTTATTCTTGTGCATGGAGTGAGATAAGGGTCTTGCTTCATTTTTCTGCATGTGGATATCCATTTTTTCCAGCACCACTTGTTAAAGAGGGCATCGGCTTCCCATTTGATATATTTGGGGCCCTTATCAAAGATCAGCTGTGTATATGCTGATGCTTTTATTTCTGGGTTTTCAATTCTTTTCCATTGGTTTGAGTAACGGTCATTGTACCAATACCATGCAGTTTTGAGAACTGTGGCTGCATAGTATGTGCCAAAGTCAGGTAAAGCAAGCCCTCCCATGGTGTCCTTCTTCTTGAGGAGTTCTCTGCTAATTCTGGGTTTCTTCCCTCTCCATATGAAGTTGGTAATCAGTTTTTCCATTTCTTTGAAGAAAGATGATGGTAATTGTATCGGGGTGGCATTAAACTTATATAGTACTTTTGGCAGAACTGACATCTTAACTATATTAAGTCTCCCAATCCAAGAGCATGGAATATTCTTCCATTTGTTGAGGTCGCTCTTGGTTTCTTGTAATAGTGTTCTAGAGTTTTCCATATATAGATCTTTTGTTTTTTCAGTCAGGTGTATTCCTAGATATTTCAATTTGTGTTTGGCTATTGTGAAGGGTACCACCTTTTTGATCTCTTCTTCTGTGGTCTTGTCTGATGTGTTTAACAGTCCGATGGACTTCTGTTTGTTGATCTTGTATCCTGCCACTCTGCCAAACTCCTCTATTGCTTCCAGTACTCCCCTTGTGGAACTTTTGGGATTTTCCATATATAGAATCATATCATCTGCAAATAATGATAGTTTCACCTCTTCCTTCTCCAGACGAATACCTTTGATGTCACTTCTTTGCCTTATGCTGTTAGCTAAAGCCTCCAGCACGATATTAAATAGGAGTGGGGACAAGGGGCATCCTTGTCTTGTCCCCTTTTTCAGTGGGATTGTGTTAGTCTTTTCTCAATTGACTACCACTTTAGCTGTTGGTTTTTCATATATAGCTTGTATTGTCTTGAGGAACTTTCCTTCCATTCCTATCTTCACTAGTGTCTTAAACAGGAATTGGTGTTGGATGTTGTCGAATGCTTTTTCTGCGTCTATTGATATAATCATGTGATTCTTATACTTTTTCATGTCAATGTGATGAATAATACTAATGGTCTTTCGTATGTTGAACCATCCCTGCATCCCTGGTATGAATCCCACTTGGTCATGGTGAATTATTTGTTTTATATACTTTTGTATTCTGTTGGCTAGTATTTTGTTAAGGATTTTTGCATCGATGTTCATTAGGGATATTGGTCTGTAGTTCTCAATTTTTGTGGGATCCTTGCCCGGTTTGGGTATCAGAGTTATACTAGCTTCATAGAAGGAGTTTGGGAGTTTGCCATCTTTTTCTATGTTTTGGAAAAGTTTGTGTAGGATTGGTATTAGTTTTTCCCTGAATGCTTGGTAGAATTCTCCAGTGTAGCCATCTGGTCCAGGGGATTTTTTTGTTGGTAATCCCTTGATAACCTTTTCTATTTCTTCTATTGCCATGGGTCTGTTGAGATTCTTGATGTCCACCGAGGATAGTCTAGGGAGGGATTGTTTTTCCAGGAATTTGTCCATGTCTTCCAAGTTGTTGAATTCATTGGAGTACAATCCTTCATAGTACTGTGTAACTATCCTTTTGATTTCATTAGGGTCTGTTGTAATGACCCCTCTTTCATCCTTTATTCTTGCTATTGAGATTTGTTCCCTCCTTTCTTTGGTTAGGTTTGCCAATGGTTTATCGATCCTGTTTATCCTTTCAAAGAACCAACTTTTAGCGATATTAATTTTTTCCATAGTTTTTTTATTTTCCCTCTCCTGAATCTCAGCCCTGATTTTTATAATTTCTTTTCTTTTTCTATTAGTAGGGTTGTCCTGCTGACTCTGCTCTAGTTTTTGTAAATTTTGTGTCAGTGTATCCATCATGAGTCTCTCTTCCTTTCTTAGGTGTGCTTGTATTGCTATGAACCTTCCTCTGATGACTGCCTTTGCTGTGTCCCAGAAGTTTTGGTACGTCGTGTGCTCATTTTCGTTGGTTTCGAGAAATTTCCTGATTTCGTCTCGGATCTGCACCAGTATGCACTCCTTTTGCAGTAGAGAGTTATTCATCCTCCAATTATTTGATCTTATTTTCTTTGTCTTCCTTTTGTTGATTTCCAGTCTTATGGCACAGTGGTCAGAGAGAGAGGTCTGTATTATTTCAATGTGCTTAAATTTATGCCTTTTGCCCCAGTATGTGGTCTATCTTCGAATATGTGCCATGGGGACTTGAAAAGAATGTGAAAATTTTTTTTATTTGGGTGAAAAGCTCTGTAAATATCTATTAGGTCAAATTGTCTAATTGTGGAGATTAGCTCTCTAGTCTCCTTGTTGAGTTTCTTTCCCTGTGATCTATCTTTCTCAGTGAGTGGTGTGTTGAAGTCGCCCACTATAATTGTCGAGTCTGTGATTTCTTTCTTTATCTTTTGGAGTGTTTGGTTGACGTATTGAGCTGGTCTCTCATTTGGGGAATATATGCTTACAATGCTTAGTGATTCATTGTCTATCATTCCCTTGAGCATTATATAGTGTCCCTCCTTATCTCTTTTTATGGTTTGCACTTTGAGGTCAATTTTATCCGAGATAAGAATTGCAACCCCTGCTCTTTTTGTATTGCTGTTTGCTTGGTAGGTCCTTCTCCAGCCTTTGATTCTCAGCCTATTTTTGTCTGTAGCCTTGAGATGTGTCTCTTGTAGGTAGCAAATTGATGGGTTGTGTTTTCTAAGCCATTCTGCTAGTCTCAGTCTTTTAATGCCTGAGTTCAGGCCATTGATATTCAGGGTTATTATCTCAATGTGCGGACTCTGTGATGCCATTTTATACCTTTTGTGTTGGGAGTTTTCCTACTTTCCTTTCTCATTAGTGTGTGGTTTGTGTGTGTTTCATTCTTGACTTCTTTCCATCCTTAAGCCATTGCTATCTTGGGGCCTGTTTTCTCTTTGTTGTGCTCTGGGTGAAGTTGTTCTATGTGTTGGTCTCTTATTTGTGTTTGGTGAGTGTTGTTCTGCCCATACTGAGTCGGTGAGGATCTTTTGTAAGGCTGGGTTTGTTGTAACGTATTTTTTGAGTTTTTCCTTGTCTGGGAAGACTTTTACTTCTCCATCGATCTTGATCGATAATTTAGCTGGGTAGAGTATTCTTGGATTTGCGTTGTTTTCCTTCAACTTTTGGAATGTGTTACTCCACTCTCTCCTTTTTTTCATAGTTTCTGCTGATAGGTCTGAGCATATCCTTATGTGATGACCTTTATATGTGATTGCTTGTTTTGCCCTAGCTGCTCTCATGATTTTCTCCTTTTCCTCAAAGTTGGATAGTTTAACTATTATGTGCCTTGGTGATTTCTTCTTGGGGTCCCGTCGTGCTGGTGTTCTTTCAGCCTCCTGGATGGTTGCTTGGTTTTCATTCATTAGGCTGGGGAAGTTTTCCTCCAAGAATTCTCTCGCTGTTGTTGCAGATGACTTCTTTGTTGTGTCTTCCTCCGGTAGGCCAATAATTCTAATGTTGTTCCTTTTCATAGCATCAGACATAGCTCTTAGGTTTTCTTCGGTTTCTCTGATGCTCTTATTAGATTTTTGTTCACGTTTATTAAAGTCTACTTGGCTGTCCTCCAAGACACTGATGCGGTTCTCTGATTCCTCCAATCGATTCTCAAGGAACATGATTTTGCTATTGTTTTTCATTATTTTCTCCCTAAGCTCCTGTATTTCCCTTTGGTGTATTGCTTTTATCTCCTCTATCGTTTCGTCCTTTTTCTGTATTGTTTCCCTCATATCCTGCATGGCTCCAAGCAGCATTCTGAGAGTTTCTTTGTATGGCATCTCAATGTCTGCTTCTTCTATGTATGTTGCTATGTTCAGCACATGTACTGCCTTTGTCTTTTGTTTCTCCTGTTTTTTCGTTGAGGTCGTGGAGCTGATGGCTGTTTGCATTGTGTTATTTTTGAGGGACCAGGTGCCATTTTCTAGTCTCTCTCTGGAAGACTTATAGGAATGCTTCTTTGAACTGCCTACAGCTGATTTTGCTAGGTTATTAACCTACCACTTTATCTTTCTGTGGCTTCCCTATCAGGCGAGTGCCCCAGATGGCAGGTCGGCTGCTTGCCCCAGTGTTGCAGAGGCTGGGCTGAAGTTCCTGCTATTGGTTTGAATATTGATAAGTGTTGGCCGAGCTGCCTTATGTCTCCAGGTACACAGGCAGGAACTCCCTGGTGAGGAGTCTGAGGAGTATCCCCTGGAGAGCAAGCAGGCCTTTCCCTAGCCTTGGGCTATCTATGCAGAGTGGAGCTCATGTAGCTGGGTGTGGCCCAGGTGTAAATGCCCTAGGGCAATGGGAGTGTCCTGTAAGTCTGCAATGGAGTGTGAGAGAGTAGTTCAGGAGCAAGAGGGGGAGAAAAATTTAAAAGCAAGACGTGACTGTGCCGGGGTACAGGGAAGCAAGGGAAGGAAAAGCAACTATGCAGCTGAGTCCCACTCCCTGCCTGTGGACCTGCAAGGGCTTACTCCCTGCCCCAAGCCCTAGTGGCAGTCTGCAGCGGAGCTCCAAGAAGAGCCGTAAGAAGGCTGCTGAGCAGCCCCCAGAGAAGTGGGGGGACAGAGAGCAGAGATGTTAACCGACGCCGCAGTGTAGCTGAAGCTTGATCCCTGCCTATGGAGCTGTGGGGGTTTGGGTTCAGTCCCTGCTCAGCCCACGCGGCGCGGCAAGTTGTGGCTGTGCTCCGAAAAAGCCCCTGCGCAGCCCTCCCAGGCTGCATGGGAATATAGAGCAGAGACGCAAACAGAAGCAACAATGCAGCTGAACACCAATCCCTGCCGATGGAGCCTCAAGGGCCCTGTCCCTGCCCTGAGGCAGGCAGGGGAAAACTGTGGCTGCACCGAGACCAAGCCCTGCTACAGGCTCCAAATGGTCCTGGATTGGGCAGACACAGCGGCTAGGCTAGGGTCGAGCCCCAGCTGGCTTCCACTGAGGTGAGGTAAGCCAAAAGCCCCCAGCCCTTCAAAACCCCGTGGATCTGAGCCTACTTATCTTTATGATGCGCCTCCTGTGATCCAGTGGCGTTGAATTTCCCTCTGAGCAACTCTCCTGGGCTGGATTCTGCGGAGTCCCTCTGGTATGTGTCACTCCGTCGCCATCTTCCCGGAAGTTCCCCCGATTCCTTTTATTTTTTTAAAAAAATACATGTTTGTCATGAAGAAGATGTAAGTCATGCAAAACTCCATCATGACATTTCTAAATTTAGATTTTATCACTAAGATCAAACTTTCCAACTATTGATTCCAACTTCCTCTTTTTTCTCTACAGTTCTGATGTAGTTAGTTTATTGTGCCAACCTGGCTGAAAAACACATGTGGGATTCAATGAAAGGTGGAGAGATAAATGGCTCAATGAGCCTCACCTTTCTTATCTTTTGCTCTTTGATAATCAGAACCGCATGTGGCTGCCTTACTTGTTCTTTACCTCAATTTGCAAGGTACACTATGTGTGGGACACCTAACCCGGTGACTGTGTCGCTGTAATTTGAGGTTCCTTCAAGACCTGCTTCGCCACACTACTGAAATTTACATCCCTCGAGCTGGAGATTGTCAGATACTGTCATCTGGTTGACTATTGGTGACCTGCCTTTCGGTCTGCTGCCTCTGCCCAGATAGCTTGAATTGCTCTACAGAGGACTACTCAGCGGCCGTCAAATCTTGAAGGACTGTCAGTGTCTCACAACTGTCTCACAGGAGTGAGTTTCACTGAGTCATTTGTACTGCTTTATAATTAAATGAACTGTTTATTTCTTATGGTATGCATCTATCTATGTGTATAAATGTATATAAAATTATTAGTTCTAGTTTTATTTCTCTAGAGAACACTAACACAAGTCCTATTCCAATGATCAGTAATTTTCACTGCATATGGATTACATGATTTTTCAATTAACGAAAGAATTTGGTAGAATTCGTCAATTTCTTTAGCACTCGTTTTTGTGGTTGGTGCATAATCTGAATAATAGTTGTGCTAAGTGGTCTTCCTTTTAGGAATATAGACATTATTATGGCATAGACAGTGTTGTACTTTATGCTAGATATTGAAATATGTTTTTGGTGATGAATGGACCACAGTGCCTCTTCAATATGTCATTCTCAGCATACTAAGTAATATTTTTGTCTGATTCAAAATATCCCAAATCAATCCATTCTAGCTCAGTCATGCCTACAAGTTTATTTTTGATAATTTCGAATTTTCCTGGATTATTCCTTCATACACTCCATATGATGGTCATTATTGGATGTTTATAGCAGTTTCTTCTACTTTTGTGTGGCGTGATTTACATCATCTTATGAAAGGCCTGAAAGTTTTCCTCCATTCACATCATTAAGGTCGACTGTGCTTTTAAGAGGCACTTCTCCTCAGTTGTACTTTGAGTGTTCATCTTCTGGTGCTAAGTCAAAGAACAAGAACACCCTATGGCTGGTTATTCATAAGGTTTTCAGAGGCTAATTCCTCAGGAGGGGAACGCTCTGCTTCACAGTGTGCTTTTCGTCTGGAAGCTCAGCTGAAACATGTTTACAATGACTGCCCTTGGGAGTATTGAAATGTCACCACCATTGCTTCACAGCAAAAGACAAGAAGCCACAGTAAAATAACTGACAAAGTGGGGTCCATGTGTGTAGTCATTGATTATATTGTTGAAAAAGTATTTACAGTGAGCACATCTTTGTTCTTGGAAAGCTCTATTGTGTGATCTCTGACAATGATTCTACCACCGAGGTCACGTGTTCCAACTGGTGATCCTTCCTCCTTGTTTCCTCCTTTCACAATCTAATCACCAATAATTCTGGCTGCATCTTCATGGCATGTTTAATTAGTTTTAGGTTGCACAAGTGTTATAATTCTTCAATTATTCATTGTTGACTTTCATGGTTGGTTGAGTGAGTTGGAATAAAAATCATATTAACTGGTTTTTGTAGACATTTGGATATTATCAATCGTATTTCAGGATATATCTTGAAATACTTTTTATTTGTGTTTAAAATATGTGATGATTCCTATTTACTTTTCTTTTTTCAGCATGGCAAATCAATCAGTGAGATGATCTTTTGAATCAAAATGGCTGATACTAGTCCATTTCAACTCACTAGTACTTGGCTATTGATCCATATGTATTCTACTTTATTTTTGATGACTTTCAATTTTCCAAGGTTCAGAATGCCTAAATTCCATATTCTGAATATTAGTGTGTGTCTTTTTTTCTCATTTTGAGTCTTGGCACAACAAGAAATGAAGGTCCTGAATAATTTCTTCCACCCATGTCATTGAGGTGAACTTTCCCCCATGAATATTTTGGGAGCTTTCCATGCGAAGGGACTTATCTTCTGGCACTATATCGGAAAATAACCCACTTCAATTAATAAGGTTTTGGATGGCCTATATTAAAAAAGCAGATCATCAACTTCTACCTCCTAGTCTGTTTTATTGTGGACTCTGCCCTGAAGCATGCCCACTGTGGCCAATGCTGTTGGTATTTGAAAAATGGTGGCATCGCTTCTGCTGTCACAGCAAGTTAGACACACTGCCACGGCACAGACACTGACCAAAAAGCGGGAGCATTGCACTGTACTTGCATAGATAGAGCATGTCTTATTGTCTCCTATCAATAACAACTAGCTGTTCCTTGGGTAGGTTCCTTGGGTATTTTGATGACTAAAATTTCCAAAGTTGATTTCCAGCACTTTTTCCCTACGTGCTCCCAGGGAAGACTTCAACCTTTTGGTGAGCAGTCAGGTATATATTACCAGTGACCCTCACTGAGTACTTCTTACTGGCCTTTAATTAAAATGATTACTTTTCTCTTAAAATAATTATTTCTCATTGCATGTATTTCCTTCCTATGACGGCTGATGTTTCACACTTGGTGTGCATGTTTTATCTGAAAACACCACTTCCCTTCTGACATTCTGTATCCCTGGGTCTCTAAAGCAGGTTTGTACAGAAACAGATTACTAGCACAGAGAGAAGGGAGAAGGGCAGTGGTTTGGTTTGCTACAACTGAGAAACATTGCTGAAGGTAACCAGAGTATTTGGCTCTGAAATGTGCACAATTTGCTTGTAAACTTCATTCAAAACACAGGCAACATAGTGGCTCACTACTCCCCTTTTCACTTGCTTCCTTTGAACAATCTTTTCTTTTTTCCCCAAAGCTGTCTTAGGTACATGGCATCACAGAATCTGATAAACATCTCAGAATTCTTCCTCTGGGGCCTCTGAGGATCCAGAATTATAGCCTCTTCTCTTTGGGCTGTTCTTGCTCATATTCCTTAGCACAGGCGCTGGTAACCGACTAATCATCCTGGCTGCTAGCTCTGACCAGCATCTCCACAACCCTATCCATTTGTTCCTCCCAATTTCTTCTTGACTGATAATGTTTTCATCTCCACCACAGTCCCCCAAATACTGGTGAACATCTAGACGCAGAGCAAAGACATCACCTACATGGGATGCTTGATGCAAGTGTCCCTTTTGTACCTTTCTGCGTGTTTGGCATTATGTTTGTTCCTCACCATCATGGTGTATGACAGGTTTGTGGCTTTCTGTCACCCCTAGCACTACCCAATCATCAGGGTCACTGCCTAGGTGGTTTATTAGTTTGGGCATCTCTTTTCATCCACCTTTTGGACTTCCCAGTTGCATTGCTTAATGGTATCACAACTTATTTTCTCCACAGATGTAAAGATCCCTCATTTATTCTGTCACCTTCCTGAACTTGTAAACCTGGCCTTTTCTGATACCTCCACCAATGCTCCATTAGTATATTGTTTTGATGCCATTTTTTGGTGGAGTTCCAGTCTTGGGGATCCTTGTCTCTCTCTTTTTTTCATTAAAAAAATCATTTTACTGGGGGCTCATACAACTCTTTTTTATAAAATCCATTTTATTGGGGCCTCATACAATTCTTATCACAATCCACACATCCCTCCGTTGTGTCAAGGCCATTTGTACATTTGTTGCCATCATCACTCTCAAAACATTTGTTTCCTACTTGAGCCCTTAATATCAGCTCCCCTCTCCCCTCTTCCTCCATGTTACCCCTCCCTCATGAACCTTTCATAATTCATAAATTATTATTATTTTGTCATATCTTACACTGTCTGACATCTCCATTCACTCACTTTTCTGTTGTCCATCCTCTAGGGATGAGCTTAAACATAGATCCTTGTAATCGGCTCCTTCTTTCTACCCACCTTCCCTCCACTCTCCAGGAACCACCACTCTCAACATGGTCGAGAAGGGGTCATCTGTCCTGTCTTCCCTGTGTTTCTAGATCCTATCTGTACCAATGTACATCCTATGGTTTAGCCAGATTTGTAAGGTAGAATGGGGAACACGATAGTGGGGGTGGATGCATTTAAGAACAGAGGAAAGATGTATGTTTCATGGTTGCTACTCTGCGCTCTGACTGGCTCATCTGCTCCCTGCAACCCATCTGTAATGGGGTATCTAGTTGCCTACTAATGGGCATTGGGTCTCCACACTTCACTCATCCTCATTTACAATGATATGATTTTTTTTGTTCTTTGATGCCTGATACTTGATCCCTTCGACACCTCATGGTCACACAGACTGATCCATGATCCCTTCAACACCTCATGGTGTTCTTCTTCCACGTGGGCCTTGTTGCTTCTGGGGGTTCAGGGTCAGTCGGTAGTATATTGTAGGAATGAAGTAGGAGCTAGGTGACAGTTAGGTTGGAGATGTCTTTTATTTGTTCTTATAAAAATTAAAAAATAAAATACAGGGAGCTAAAAGTAATAGCAGACAGATTATAATTAGGGGTCTGACCAAGGGCAAAATCCAGGCTGCAAGGGGGTTTTGAAACCACAAAGAAGAGCCAGTGATGCTTTATTGGCACTTTCACATTTCATAGGCCATGATGAGGAGCACTTTAATATTTTGTTCAACTCTGCCTGGTTCTGCTCAATAAAGAAAAGATTTTGAAACCCCATCTCTTATTGTCTGCTTTCAGCCAAGAGTTTGTGACATTAGCAGAGATACCCCTCATTCTATGCCTTCTTCGGAATCCAACTAGAGTGTCTGACATCTCTTAGGTATTCCATCTGATGAAGTCCACGTATATTGTCATTGTTTATGTGGTTGAAAAAAGTTATTTACAATGGAGAAATGGTTAGTCTTGCAAGATTCTATAGCCCATCAGCTAACTTCATTTCTCTCACCAGCGCTATTTTCTGACTATTGGTTCTTCATTTTTACATTTCCATTACCAATAATTATTAATGCATCTTATTGCTTGGTTGCGTAACTTCAGATTGAAGAAGTTAATAGAGCATGGTTCGGCTTCCTCCTCATGAGTTTTAGCAGATTCTTGGTAAATTTAAATAATACTTGTATTACCTGGACTTTCTTGTAGATGCACAGATATTGTACTATCACAAATATCATTGTATTTCAGACATCTTGTGTTTCTTCCTTTGATAGTCAATATAATATCATTCCTCTACAATTTGTCATTCTCTCCATAGTAAATCAAATGCTTGTTTGACATCAAGTGACCAATAGCAGTATAGGTAAGATCACGGATATACAGATCTTTAGGGATTCTATTTCATTTTGAACAACTTCCAAATTTCCTGTATTCATACTTTATGCGTTCCATGTGACAGCTATTCAGGGATGTTTGCAGTGGTTTCTTCTCCTTCTGAGGGCTACTCCACCAGCCATTGAAGTAACTAAACCCTTTACTTCATTCAAACATGATTGAAGGTCCACTCTACTTGGCGGAGGCATCTTGTCTCCAGTCCTGTGTGAGTGTTATCCAACCCGGGGGGTGGGGGTGGGGGTGGGGTCTCATCTTCTGGAGATATAGCTGACAAAATCCCACTGTCCTATTTCAACGTTTCCAGTGGTCAACTGCTCAGAACGAGCAGCCTCTTCCTTCTTCATCACGTGCACTTAGTGTGGAAACTCTGATAAAACCTGTTCACCAAGGTCTACCTGCTGGGGTTTGAAATGCCAGTGGCACACGCTCTAGCTTCAGAGAAACTCATAAGCCACTGCAGTATGACAAACTGGCAGGTGAGTGATGGATATAAATCATGGTGCTCCCAAAATTAGATAGATAATCAATGGGTTTAGATATATCAATTCACACATTGGTTTTGTATTGAAATAGATTTCTATTTTAACATCTGCATAAATTGCCCATTGGAAGTGAGGGCCTTAGGGTTCATCCTTAGATTGGGAGTGCCCAGATTCCAAGGAAATTAACTTTCTTCTCATTCTTTTTGTTTAATATTAACGAGTCCCCAGAGATTGGAATATCATACATTGGTTTGGCTAATTGCATGCTCTGGGCATTTAATTCTCATGGCCAAATAACCCATTTATACCGTCCAGACTTTAGTTAGTTCATCACAATCCAGCAGTCTCCATCCCTGTGTCTCTTCTCTAGGCATTCCATGCCTGAGTCTCTCTTCTTAGGAGACTTGAGAAAGTTGCTTCCACCCCCTTGTTCACTGTCCAGAAGAGAGATGTCATGACCGCACTTCATGGTCATTCCCCAGCAGAAACCCTTTGAAACCTCATGAGTGCAATGAGAGACAGAGAGGGAGCAATGCATACTTAGAGAGGGTGCAGAGTGTGCTACCTCTCATTAGGACCAACGGCACATTTGGGATGGATCAATAGGAGGTCCTGAGTGCTAGGTTTCAGCTCAGAGACCTGAACAGTTTCTGCTGCTGCTTCTAGTAAAAGTGGGAGGATGCTCATTGAGAGTTGGTGTATGTACTGCATCTGCTCTACTTCCCATGTGCAGTACCCAACCAACACAAGAAATGGGCTTCTCTTACTTGACCCCTAAACACTTCAAAATGATCTAGATGGTCATGGCTATAGTAAGGATGATGGCAGTCATCACAATATCATAAATATTATATCACAACCACAAAAACATAAACAGCATGGAGGCTGCCCAGGGCCAGGATCTGAGGTAAGTTTTCTACATAACTTCTTCCTTTTATCTGCACAAGTTCACCTACGAAATAGCAGCATACTTTGTTGCAATTTCACAGGCAAAAAATCACAGCCTTTTCCTGCAACTTGTACTCCATCATGTACTAAATCTGCAACTTGTACAAAATTGTTAATTTTGAAATCATAAGTCTGACTCCAGACACAGGGCACTTGTGTACTTTGTCTCCTGCCACCCTGCCTTGCCATTTCACTCCCCTGGTCTCTCCAGGTATAGACTACTTACTCCCTGTGTTCTCATGTGTTGGGGTGGAGGGGTGGTTTAATTACTGCAGACCACCGTGGACAGTTGTGGGGTTCCTTTTTGCATGAAGGATACATGACCGAGCTTCCGGTGAGAACCATGTAACAATCTGCTGCATGAAACTCAGGGCAGACCAGTTTCTCATTCTGGCCCTGAATTTTGTCTCACATGCCTTTTCTTCCTTTATTCTTGAAATTGCTTCTGTCTGGATCTCAAGAAAAACTCACCAATAGCTATCGGTTTGATTCTGACCCACATGTACCCTACAGGACAGAGTAGAACTGCCACTGTGGGTTTCTGAGACTAAATCTTAACAGCAAAGTTCATCTTTCTCCTTGGGATCAGTCGGTGTTGTAGACTGCTGTCCTTGACATAAGCAGACTAATTTGGATGAGTATTAAGGTGAAATTTAGATGATTCTTTGTTTAAATTCTTTGTATTTCCATTGTAAACATTTTAAAATATAAAGAAAGAGAGGGAAGCTGCTCAGTGCATGCACATCAGTGACCTTCATTCCTGTCAGCCTCTTTTTGATTATGCGTCACAAGGCAAATTCTTAATCTCTTTCAGACATTTTAGTTTATACATAGCATATGGAGAGATCTTGGTTGGAGGGTAATGGACATTATATATCAAGTTGAATATGTGAAGTTTTCCCAAATTCAGGTAGAATACTTTTGCATGTTTTATAAATATAAATTAGATGATGTTTCCTACCATACAGCTAAGTATCCTGTGATCTGAGGGCAAGCTTTGTGTAAATCCCTGTCAGACATTTTTTTTCACTCTATAGAAGTAGCTCTTGAAAGTTTGGAGGGAAACATTGAGTCTGATCCATTTCTGATTCCTCAAAGTCTCTTCCGTAATTTGCACCATGAAGTCTACCATCAAAAAACAACCAATCGATGCTAAACATGGAATAGAATTTCCCTTGGTTCACAGGATCAGAATGAAGGTTCAATGACTTTTTTGGTGAGTGTATTCTTAAATTGAGCATTCACAACTGCCCCCTCACAAAAACCCATATGCCCCACAGGATTAAAAAAAACCCCCAACCCAAACTCACTGTAATTGAGTGGGTTCCAACGCATAGAGACCCTTTAGGACAGGGTAGAACTGCCCCTGTGAGTGACTGAGACTGTAACTCCTTACAGAAGCAGAAAGCCCCATCTCTCTCTCAGGGAGTGGCTAGTAGCTTCTAACTGCTGAACAGAGACAAGAGACATGAAATACTTCCTCTGTTGTTGTCGCATGTTAAATGGTTGTATGTGAACCAATTTTTTGAGTATCACCAATGTGTCTTCCTGCCATCTCCTTTTTATGCTTCCTGCTCCTTGAATATTTTGATTATAGAATTGTTCAATATTCCAAATAAGCCTTGAAGTTTCCCATCAGTTCTCTCTGTCTGAGCTATACTGAGTGTGTTCTTTCCTTCTGATTTGAAGTCCTTGCACATTTCATTTATAACGCTTTACTTTATCTTCTTTTTTAAAAAACATTTTATTAGGGGCTCATACAACTCTTATCACAATCCATACAGATACATACATCAATTGTATAAAGCACATCTGTATATTCTTTGCACTAATCATTTTCTTTTTTTCTCCTCTTTTCTTTTTTTACATTTTATTAGGGGCTCATGCAACTCTTATCACAATCCATACATATACATACATCAATTGTATAAAGCACATCCGCACATTCCCTGCCCCAATCATTCTCAAAGCATTTGCTCTCCACTTAAGCCCTTTGCATCAGGTCCTCTTTTTTTCCCCTCCCTACTCTCTCCCCCCTCCCTCATGAGCCCTTGATAATTTATAGATTGTTATTTTGTCATATCTTGCCCTATCCGGAGTCTCCTTTCCCCCCCCTTCTCTGCCGTCCCTCTCCCAGGGAGGAGGTCACATGTGGATCCTTATAATCAGTTCCCCCTTTCCAACCCACTCACCCTCCACTCTCAAAGCATTGTCCCTCACACCCCTGGTCCTGAAGGTATCATCCACCCTGGATTCCCTGTGCCTCCAGCCCCCATATGTACCAGTGTACAACCTCTGCCCTATCCAGCCCTGTAAGGTAGAATTCAGACCATGGTAGTTGGGGGGAGGAAGCATCCAGGATCTTGGGGAAAGCTGTGTTCTTCATCGGTACTACATCACACCCTGACTGACCCATCTCCTCTCCTAAACCCCTCTATGAGGGGATCTCCAGTGGCCTTGGGTCTCCTACTTTATCTTCTTGAGATGCCCTTTGATGTTTCTGGCTCTACAATTAAAAGCAGCTTTCAGTGTCTCTTCTGACATTCACTTTGCGCTTTTCTTTCCTAACATTTTCTTATTATTTTTTCTTTCCTAACTTTTTAAAGACCCTTTGCTTTTTTCACAATGTTCTAATGGCATCCCACAACTCATCGTGTTGAGTCATCAGTGGTCAATATCTGGAATTTGTCCTTGATGTTTCATATTCAATGTGGCATTTTGGCTTGTGTGGACTTGTTTTAATTTTCTTCAGCTTCGCTCTAAATTTGCATATCAGTAATTGTTGATTTGTGTCATGGTCAGCTCCTGGTCTTGTTTATACTGATCATATTGAACTTTTCCTTCATGGTTTCCCACAAATGAGGTCTATTTTTTGTTCTCTGTGTATTCCATTAGGCAAAGTCCTCATGCATAGCTGTTGTTGTAAAAAGGGTATTTGAAATGAACAAGTAATCTTGAAAAATTCTATTATTTGCTCTCCAGCTTGATTTCTATCCCCAAAGTGATATTTTCTAACTAACAATCCTTCCTCTTTATTTCTACCCTTCACATGCAAAATGTACTGATAATTATTGTTTGTGCAATTTCAGACTGAAGTTGGTAGAATTCTGTAATATCTTCATTATCACCTTTCATGGTTCGTGGGTTATTTGAATAATATTTATATTAAATGTATTCCCTTGTATGTGCCTAGATGTTATTCTATTAATGACAGAATTATACTGGAAGAAAGATCTTGAAATGCTTTTTTTTGATGAGAACTATAAATCCATTCCTCTTGAACCTATAGCACCATTGCCAACAGTGAACCATGTAACCATCTGATTCAAAATGATGAATACCAGTCCATTTCAGCTCACCAAATGCTTAGGATGTTAATATTTATGCATTCCATTTTCATTTTTGATTATTTTCATATTTCCTAGCTTGATATGTCATACAGCACAATTTCTCATTATTCAGAGTTGTTTACAGGTGTTTCTTTTCATTCTGAATCATGTTCCTTGTGCCAGAATAAGCCCCTGCAGCTTTGTCATTAAGGTTCAGTGTATTTTGAGCAAATAACTCTTCTTCAATCTCAACTGCAGTCTCTTCCAACCTGAGGGGATCATCCTGTGGCACTGTATCAGAAAATAGTCCACGGCTATTGATCAGATGGTCAGTGGCTACATTTTCAGGAGTTGACCACATCTTTCTACTTCCTAATCTGTGTTTCTTTTGGAAGCCGCACTGGACCGCTTCGCCATGGGTGACGTTGATGGAATTTAGAACACTGGGGCATAGCTTTCAGCAGCAGAGTACCAACAAGGAGCCCAGTGAAGACCGATGGATGAGCGGGGAGTACTTGCTCTAGGACTTCCTTTACCAAATTCACAGCTTTCAATTATCCTGAAAATTTTAGATTTTTATAAAAAATGAAACTTTAAAATAGAGTGGAACATCCGAGGGGAAACTAAATCTGATTGCATGAAAAATGCATCTAGGTCCATACATGACTATCTAACCATGTTTCCCCTACTGTTCATTTGTGGTGTTGATCTGCAGAAAACCCATTTTTTTGGAACACAATATTAATTAGATCTATAAAACAGATATCATAGAAAGTCCTCACAGATCTACTCATGCTCTTTTATATCTGGGATCTAGTCCAATGGGAGATTTTTGGTGAGATGATATCAGCAGGATGTGGAATGATAGGATCATTAATGTTACCAGAAGGGTGTTGGCTGAAAGTTGAAAATACAAAAGGAAATGTTCACCTGTGCGTTTCATTGATTATGAAGATGCATTCTACTCTATAGGTCATAGCAAATTATGGATTTCATTTCTTATTCCCAAAGAATGGCAAATGCAGAATTCTCCTGTGAGTACAGAAAGAACCTGTACAGAGACCAAGATGTAGTTATTGGAATGAACCAAGGAAGGATGTGTCTCAGGGTAGTATTTCTTAACCATACTGAGTGACAGTCAATTAATATAATTCTTATAGCCATGGTTCCTTATATAATGTATTTGGGTTCGGGAGTTTATATGCCCAACACTTTCATCTTTTGGGAGGGCATTGATATGCTGATGGACAAGAGTGGGCTAAATACTCATTACCATATGGAATATGCAGAGGCTACAACCTTGATGGCTGAAAGCAAAGAGAACTTGAGGGAGATCAGAAAACACAGACTTCCGAATGAATTACAGTTGGTTCTTCATTTCTTTCGGTCAAAATAATTTTTCATGGAGAAAATTCCTTCTTGGATATGCTTCCTTCATAAACGAGACAGATATTTGACTCATTCTCTGCTCTGTTTTCTTAATATCCCTTGCTAGTCTCACATTCTGTAGACAGGGTCTCTAAAGTAGTTGTGAGAAACAGGTGACTAGCAGAGAGCACAGTGAAGAAAGAGTTCAGGTAAATATACTGGTTGGGTTGTAGTGATACAGTCAAGAAATGTTGCGGAAGGCACTGATATATTATCGCTGCAGATGTGAAGAGTTGTGAATTTGCATAATTCATTGATCAGTTTCTTGCATTCAGAATGCAAACACAGTGCTGACTTCCTGTTCACTTATTTTCTTTTAACACCACTCTTTTCTTTTCCCAAATGCTGTCTCAGCTACATGGAGTCACAAAATCTAACAAGTGTCCCAGAATTCCTCCTCCTGGGCCTGTCTGAGGAGCCAGCACTGCAGCCCGTCCTCTTTGGGCTGTTCCTGTCCATGTACTTGATCACTGTGGCTGGAAACCTGCTCATCGTCCTGACTGTCAGCTCTGATAAACACCTCCACACCCCCATGTACTTCTTCCTCTCTAACCTCTCCCTGGTGGACATCGGTTTCATCTCCACCACAGTCCCCAAAATGCTGGTGAACATCCAGACGCAGAACAAATCCATCACCTATGTGGGGTGCCTGACACAAGTGTCTTTTTTATATCTCCTTGGATGTTGGGACAGTTTGTTGCTCACCATGATGGCTTACGACAGGTTCGTGGCTATATGCTCCCCGCTGCACTATGCAGTCATCATGAACGCCCACCGCTGTGGCTTCCTAGTTTTGGTGTCTTTTTTCATCAGTCTTTTGGACTCCCAGCTGGAGTGTTTGTTGGTGTCACAGGTTACCTTCTGCACGACTGTGGAAATCCCTCATTTCTTCTGTGACCCTACTCAAATAGTTAAGTTTGGCTGTTCTGCCACTACCATCAGTACCATACTGTTAAATTGTGTGGTTGCCATCATTGGTGGTGTTCCAGTCTCAGGGATCCTGTTCTCTTATACTAGAATTATTTCTGCCATCCTGAGAGTCTCTTCTTCAAGTGGGAAGTATAAAGCCTTCTCCACCTGTGGCTCCCACCTGGTGATCGTTTGCCTATTTTACGGAACAGGTGTCGGGGTGTACCTCACTTCAGCTGTCTCTTCTTCTGCCAGAAAGGTTGCAGTGGCCTCAGTGATGTACACCTTGGTCACCCCTATGCTGAACCCCTTCATCTACAGCCTGAGAAACCGAGATATCAAGATTGCCTTGCAGAGGCTCCTTAGCAGAGCAATCTAAATTTGATTCCTGTACTAATTTGATGTGTGGATTATACTAGATGGCAAGACCTAATAACTGCAACCAGATATCTTGCCTCTTTGACTGCACAATTGTTGTAGCTCTCATAGGTTTCAATACTTATTTTCCTGTTTGAGCATTACTTCCCTTGCCCTATCTGTAATGACATAGTAGGAGTGTTCCCAGGAGCTTTCTTGGCTAGTGGGTCACACAAGGTCAGCAGTTAAGACCTACCACCTGCTCTACTGGAGAAAGGTGAGGATTTCTGTCCCATAAAGTTGTACTACAGAAGAAACCACCCACAGAGATGGTTTTCTAAGAATTCTACTCTTACCTATACGTTGCTGTGAGTCAGAATAGATTGGATGGCAGTAAATGTGTGTGTGTGTGTGTGTGTGTGTGTTCAGAAGTAGTCTGCGCTCTGTCAATCTGCAGGGTCAAGTCACGTAATAGTTTGTGAATCTCAAGTTGGCCTGCTAACTGCAAGGTCAGCAGTTTGAAACCACCAGTTTCACCATGGGAGACAGACAGGCCCTTCTCTTTCTATAAAGAGTGACAATCTTAGAAACTCACAGGGGTAGTTCTACCCTGTCCTTTAGGATCACTATGAATTAATATTGACTCGAAAGTTGTAAGTTTCTGTATTTCTTTGAAACTTTTTCACTTATGACCCAGACTCACTTTAAAAACACACGATGTTTGCATAGACTTACAGTGTACATCTGTTACTATATTCCATGCCTATTATGCAGTCTGCATTTGCTACTAACAGAACAGTGTATGTAGTTTACATGTCAGAATGCATGGCACTGCTCCCAAATTGTGACTTTATTCTGGAATCATTTGGAAAGCTTGCAACATGGTGATTCCTTGCTCTCACCAGTTCAATTTCTAATCTTGACTGTACATGTGACTGTCATTCTCACATTTTCCCCTTCTTTATGGTCTATAGTTGTCCTTGTTTGCATGTTGATGCTGCAGTTCCTCTACTCTCCATCCTGTAAACATAGTTTATTGTCATGATTTTCCATATTGGTTTCTGGATATTGATGTCATGTGTCTTAATCTCAGATTTTGTTTGCTGTTGTTGCTTTTCTGTCTAAAGTATTATTTTGAACATGTCTTGTACGATTAGTCTGGTTTTAACAAATGCCTTTAATGTTGTCTATCTGGAAATATTCTTATTTTATTAGTATATTTGAGAATAATTATACTGAATAGATGATTTTTTGTTGGCAATTTTTCAGTTTTATAGATCCAATTTTATTGTATACTTGCCTATGGTTTCTGGGAAAAACTCAGAGCTGCATCTTATTGGTTCCTCTTTGCAACAGACGTTTAATATTTCCCTAGCTGTAGTCAGGGACTTTCTTTGTGTTTGGTCTGTAAGTTCGATTATAATATGCGTTGTTGGCTTTCTTTGTGTTGTATCCTGTATAAGGTTCATTGAGATTCTTCAATGGATATTTACTTATCCTGTGTGACATTAAAATTTTTTTCTGAATATTTTGATTATGATGATGGCTACAAATATACAAATGTACTTGACACAATGGTTGGATGGTTGAATTGTGATAAGTATTGTATAAGTCCCCTAATAAAATTATTTTAAAAAATTTCTGTCAGTCTTTGACCATTTTCTCTATGGACTTTATTTTTTTAAAATTTTCTTCCTCCTCTCATGGACTTCTAGAGAAGACAACAGAAACAAAAGTTTGAGTAAGTGACACAGAGGCCGTATCTGATTTCTTCTGGTTACACAAAGGCAGAGGAGAATTCATCCCACACCAGTCCAAAGGTCTGTTTCCACCAGGCAGAAGTCAGACATGCCTTCACACTGCTTCTTCCTTTACTCCATCTCTGACACCCAGCACACTTCCTATAGCATTCTCTGACTCTATACTCGGGTGCGCAATCCATGCGCTGCCCACTCAGAACTCACAGACAATACTCTGGATTGAGGGAGATGATTAGGTCAACAAAGAGGTTGCCACAAGCCAGGATCAGAAAACCTTAGTCCGCAGTAACACCCCAACTGTGACAGCAGCCAAATCTCTCTCCCTGGTCCTCATGCAATCCTCTCGCATCTGCCTGGGGCTGTGCCTCACCCTCTCATAGTCGCAGGGCTACTCCTCTGCTGTGTCTCCTGGTCTCCTTGTCTTGGGTTCTGGTCTTGTCATGGCATGCCTCTAACCACGCCCACTGAAGGTAGAATTAAAAAAAAAAGGTTATATTAGGGGCTCATATAACTGATCACAATCCATATATACATCAATTGTGTAAAGCACATTTGTACATTCATTGCCCTCATCATTCTCAGAACATTTGCTTTCCATTAAGACCCTGGCATCAGGTCCTCATTTGTTCCCATCCCTCCCTGCTCCCCCCTCATGAACCCTTGATAATTTATAAATCATTATTTTGTCTTATCTTGCCCTGTCCGACATCTCCCTTCACCCACTTTTTTGTTTTCCATCCCCCAGGGAGGAGGTCACATGTAGATCCTTGTAATCGGTTCTCCCTTTCCAACCCAACCTCCCTGTACATTTCCAGTATCTCCAATCCCACCACTGGTCCTGAAGGGATCATCAGCCCTGGATTCCCTGTGTTTCTGGTTCCTATCTGTACCAGTGTCCATCCTCTGGTCTAGCCAGACTTGCATGGTAGAATTGGGATCATGATAATGGTGGGGGAGGAAGCATTAGAGGAACATTGTATTTTTGATCGTTGCTACATCGCACCCTGTCTGATGTCCAGTGGCCTACTGATGGGCTTCGGGTCTCCACTCCGCACTGCACCCTCATTCATTATAGAAAGAGTTTAAAGGTGCTCTGATGGTGGCTCTTCTTCCATGATATTTCAGGAATTCTTTGTCTTCTTGCTACTGAGATAGCTCTCTTATACACAGAGAAATGTCAATCCCTCCCCTATTGTTTCACCCACCCTATTTGCATCATCCCACTACATCATTTGGGGGCAGTTATAATGACACGCAGTGCAAGAACCTTATTAGGAAATTTTGCTGGAACCCAGGCTTATCTGACTCTCTGATGACTGAGAAGTATGCAGAGATACTGCTCATCGCAACTGATTTAGAACCCGCCAATGGAGCATCTCGTCTGTCTCTTCCCTGAACCACTTATTTAAAGTAAAGCCCTGAAGTAAAAGATTTGGACTCTAATATTATATTATACTTGTTAATTCTGATTCTTTCATGCTAGTAGAATGTTTGGAGGTCTTACTTACATGGTTCCTCTGATTGCCTTGCAATAAACAAAAGGGGTTTAGAATAGCAAAGCTGACCATTTGTTTATTTATTCTTAAGACAAAATCCTCCAGATAATATTATTTTTAATGCTTTCATAATATTAGAATTGATTTATATATCTGTAAATATTTTTCTTTAAAATATACCTAATCAGTATCACATTAAATACACTTCCACACAAAAGTTATCATTTTCTGTAACATTATATATACATGGATTTTATTTTTATATTAATTTTTAAGAGTAAATAAAAATAGTAATAAATAATTTTACTCGGAGTTCTTACAGCTCTCATAACAATCCATGCATCAATTACATCATGCACATTTGTATATATGTTGCCGTCATCATTTTCAAACTTTTTTCTTTCTGTTTAGTATCAGCTCCTCTTATTTCCCCTACCCTTCCGGACTCTCCCACCCTCAATGATCTCTGATAAAATTTAAATGATTATTATTTTCATGTCTTACACCACCCACTGCTTCCCTTCGTGCATGTTTTTGTTGTACGTCCCCATGGGGAGGCCGGGCGGGGGGAGGGATTACACGTCATCAATCATTGTAGTCAAATTCTCCCCTTCTTCCCCCAACTTTCCCCTACCCTTGTGGTATTGGTACTCCAGTTACTGTTCCTGAGGCGTTTATCTGTCCTGGATTCCGTGTGTAAAGAGCTCTTATCTGTACCAGTGGATATGCTCTGGTCTAGAGGATTTGTAAAGTAGAACTGGGGTCAACATAATCAGGGTAAAGAAGCATTAAAGAATTGGAGGAATCGTGTATATTCTGTCAGTGCTGTCCTGCATTCTGGCCATCTCTTTCTTTCCTTGTGACCCTTCTGTGAGGAGATGTCCAATAGTCTACAGTTGGGCTTTGTGTCTTCATTCTGAACCCCCATTATAACATTATATTTGAATGTTTTGGGGAAATATAGACATTTATTTAAAAATCTTTCATTAATTGCTTGTCTCACTCGAGAAAGAAGTCATATTGTTTTTCTCAGTTTCTTATAATAAGATAAAATGTAAATCCTGTTATCAGAATTTACTCAAAATGAGAGATTTCATATTATTTGTCCATGGGGGCATAGTATGAGATATACACATAAATATATACCTTAAATTTACTGTTGTTGTTGTTAGGCTCCATCAAGTCAATTCTGGGTCATAACGGACCCACGCACAATAGAAAAACACTGCCATGTGCCATACGCATGACTGCTGATAGGTTTTTGTTGTAAAATACCCTCTAACAGGTTCTGACTCATAGCAACCCTGTGCACAAATAACAAAACACAATTTTTGTTAGTTTTAATTGTCTATAGACAAACAAATGTCCCTCACATATGAATAAGAAAGAATTTGTATCAAGAACCAATCTTATATCAAGACAGCATCTCAACCCAGTCCAGTTTATCTCATGTTAGCTGGAACCCTCTCCAGAGTCACACAGTCTCAGGCCAAGGACAACTCAGAGAGATGAAGCCCAGCTACAGGGAGACCACAGGCCAGTGGGTGCGGTCACTTGGATCCACGATCCGTGGAAACATGGCAGGGACAGACAGTTCTTAGGGTTGGGCAGTCCCACAAGGGGCCACCCCTGAAGGCGGCCACAGCATCCCAGAGAGGATGAAGGTGCAGGGCAAGAGAGGGAGGAGATGCCCTCATTTCTCATATATAAAAGGGCCCTGCCCCACCCCCAAGGATGTATCATCAGGCTGCTAGCTGGTTGACAGGTTGGAGTACAGCCTTCCATTCGTGCAAAATCACGTAAAGCCTATTGCTCAGCCCCTTCTGCACTAGCCTCAAAGCTGTGCTGTCAGAGCCCACCACTGAGCTACTGTGTCCGTCCCTCTGTCCAGGGTCTTCTCTTTCACTCTTTCTACTTGACCCAGCATCAGGCCCTTGTCCTGAGGGTGCACTCTGCTAATGACCCGTCCAAAGAGCGTCAGACAAAGTCTCGCCATTCTTGTTTCTAAGGAGCATTCTGGCTGTACTTGCTCCAAGTCGGGTCCCTTTATTCTTTTGGAAGTCTACGATACTATCAATATTCTTCATCAGTGCCATTGTTCAAATACAGAGATTATTCTTCTTCAGTCTTCCTTATTCAGCATTCAACTTTCAGAAGCATATGAAGTGATTGAAAATTCCATGGCTTGATCTTCCCTGGGAGAGGGACAGCAGAGAAGGGGGGAAGGGAGACTCCAGATAGGGCAAGATATGACAAAATAACGAGATATAAATTACCAAGGGTACATGAGGGAGGGGGGAAAGGGGAAGGAGGGGGAAAAAAAGAGGACCTGATGCAAGGGGCTTAAGTGGAGAGCAAATGCCTTGAGAATGATTGGGGCAGGGAATGTATGGATGTGCTTTATACAATTGATGTATGTATATGTATGGATGGTGATAAGAGTTGTATGAGTCCCTAATAAAATGTAAAAAAAAGCAAAGAGGAGGAAAAAAATGATTAGGGCAAAGACTGTACAGATGTGCTTTATACAATTGATGTATGTATATGTATGGACTGTGATAAGAATTGTATGAGCCCCTAATAAATTGTTAAAATTATTTAAAAAAAAATTCCATGGCTTGTATCAGGTGCACCTTCGTCCTCAAAATGACATTCTTTCTTTTTAACATGCTAAAGATTTACATTCTTGGAAGGATGGAGGCACCACTACCCTATCTGGTAGAGCAACAGTTCTCAACCTGTGGGTCACGACCTCTTTGGACCTCGAATGACACTTTCAAAGGGGTCACCTAAGACCATCAGAAAACACAAATTCCCAGTGGTCTTAGGAACAGACACACTGCTCCGCTGTTCCTCTCCAGGTGGGTCCGCCCACATACAGATGCACCCACCTATGAATATGTGGTGTGAAGACTGTTAACCCATGCTACACCATGCTTCCAGACAAAATTTTATTTATTTGTAATTAGAAATAAATGTTTCACAACATATAATTACATATAGTTTTGTGATTAATCACTGTGCTTTAATTATGTTGAATTTGTAGCAAGGAAAATACATCTTGCATATCAAATATTTACATTATGATTCATAACAGTAGCAAAATTACAATTAGAACGTAGCAACAAAAATAGTTTTATGGTTGGGGTCACCACACATGAGCAACTGTATTAAAGGGTCGTGGCATTAGGAAAGTTGAGAACCTCTGCTGTAGTCTCTATGAGTCAGATTGATAGTTGTGAGCTTGGTGTTGGCCATACGTGATAGGTAGGTTTATTGCGCCAACCTGGCCAATAGGAACATGTGGGTTTAAGAAGGTTTCAGTTTTATTGGAGGGCAAAGAGAGAAATGGCTTGGAAATCCCCGCCCTTCTCACTCTTGCTCTCTGGTGATCGGACCAGCCTGTGGCTACTTTAGCTAGTTCTCTGGCTCAACTTGTGAGCTATACTACCTGTGGGAGAACTCACCTGTGGATCGTATTGCTAGAGCTTGAGGCTTCTTTGATACCTGCTTCAGCGTTGTGTACATCACTTGAGTCCTTGAGGCTTGTGGATCCTGTTGTCCTGCGTTGCTTGAGTACTATATTCCTTTCAGGTCTGCTTCACTAAAGTCCTCAGATCCCGATGGTTGGTGACTTGCCCTGCTGTTTGCATCCTGCGGGTGAACTCTGCCTGCATTGCCCGAGGGAAGACTCAGCTGTACGTGCTTCCTTGATCTTGGACTCAGAGTCCTCTTGAGTTGAAGAATTTCCAGTAGATGAACTGTTCCAGGAAAGTGAGTTGAACTGCACCATCTGTACTGTTGTGTGGACTAATTAGCTGTTGTATTCCTTAGTGTTATGTGAATCTATCTATCTAATCATCAGTGTCCTGGTTTTGTTTCTCTAGAGAACCCTGCTCAACACATTTGTTTGTTCATATTAAATGAAAATCCATACTGAAAGCTGCCATCTTTGATCTTCATCTCTAAGTGCTTCAAGTACTTACTAGAATTTCTGAAACACAGCTCTGTTGTTTTACATGGAAGCTTGTTAATAATTCTTCCTCTAATACTGATGTAGCATTACTTTTCCTATATTTTAGCTTTATGGATATTTTTGTTCAGCATAGAGATTGAATAAGAAAGGATTCAAGGTAGATTTTAAAACACGCAGGATATTTCTTGATTTAAAACCATGTGGTAGCTCCTTGTTGTGTTTAAATAACGGCCTCCAGGTGTATGTACATTTTCCACATGAGTACAATTAAGTGTTCCATTAAGTGTTCATATTAGTTACAATGTTACCCATAGTTTATTATGATCCTTACAGTCAAATGTGTTTGAATGTTCAATAAAAGACAAGTAAACATTTTTCTGGTATTCTCCACTTATACCACATCCTCTGGTGAACCCAGCTTGAGTTTATGGCAGCTCCCTGTGAAGGTACTGTGACAATGGTTTTTGAGTGATCTTCAGGAAAGTTTTACTTGTGTGTGATATTAATTATATCGCTAGATATGTTGTGCATTTTATTGGGTCACCGTCCTTTTGAGTGGGCACACATATAGATCTCTTCCAATCAATTGTTCAGGTAGCTGTCTTTCAAATTTTTGTCAGAGACTAGTGAGTGCTTCCAGTGCTGCATCAGTGTGTGGAAACATTTCACTTCATATTCCATGAATTCAGAATATTTTATAATATCAACTGTCCATATATTGAATTTAATTTACTTGATATTGACATCTGATAACCATTGTATTCAAAAATTGAAATTGGAACTAATTGCTCAGGTGCCATATTCAAGACTTAAGGGTACAATGATTGATGGATCCATGCAGGAATATGGCATACTCCAAATAATTTGCTCGATCCATGTGCTATCCATTTAACCAATTGCAATATTTCTAATATTCCTTAACTCTGAAGCTAGTAGTGTCAGTGTAAAAGATCTATTTACATATTATTTCAATACATGGGCATCATTTAAAAATATATACTTTTATTGGGGGCGCTAACATTTCTATCACAATCCATGCATTCATGCAGTGTGTCAAGCACATTTTCACATATGTTGCCATCATCATTTTCAATGCATTCTTTTCCCATTTGAGCCCATGGTATCAGCTCCCCATTTCTTCCCCCTTCATCCTCTGCCTACCCTCTCTTACGAACCCTTGATAAGTTATAGATTATTATTTTCATATCTTACATCATCCTCCATCGTCCCTCACCCACATTTATGTTGTTCTTCCCCCTGGGAGGGGGTTATAGTTGATCCTTGTGACCGATTTCCCCTTTCTCCTCCCCACCCTTCCCTATTCCTCCTGGTATCTCTACTCTCATTGTTTGCCCTGAGGTTTTTATCTATCCTAGATTATCCCTGTGTTTTGGGCTCTTATCTGTAGCAGTGTGCATGTTCTGGACTTAACCGATTTGTAAGGTAGAACTGACGTAATGATAGTGGGGGGAAGGAAGCACCAAAGAACTAGAGGAAAGTATTTTGTTTCATCAATGCTATACTGCATGTTGAATGTCTTTACCCCTTTCCCATGACCCCTCTGTGAGATGTCCAGTTCCCTGCAGATGTACATTGGGTCTCCACTCCATGCACACACACCCCATTCACATTGGGTATGATTTTGTTCTGGGTCTTAGATGCCTGATACCTGATCCCATTGACAACTCATGATCGCACAGGCTGGTGTACTTCTTCCATGTGGACTTTGTTGCTTCTTATCTAGAAGACTGCTTGCTTATCTTCCAGTCTTAAGACCCCAAATGCTATATCTTTTGATAGCTAGGTACCATTAGTTTTCTTCACCATATTTGCTTATTCCCCATTTTGTCTTCAGTGATTGTGTCAGGAAGGTGAGCATCACAGAATGCTGGATTGTTAGAACAGTGTTCTTGTGTTGAGGGAGTACTTTAGTAGAGGCCCAATGTCCATCTGCAACCTTCTTAACATATAGATATGAGTATATAGTTCTATTTCTTAATAGTTTTATTGGCATATAATTCACACATCATACAATTCAATAGTTCAATCATATTAAGAAGAGTTGTGCAATCACCACGATGATCCATTCCAGAACATTTTGTTCTTTATTGTGTTCATTGTTGTTAGTTCCTTATTTCCCATCAACATTCCCTGCCATGTCCCTAGGGATTTATGAACTAATTAATTTATCATCTTTAGATTTACTTACCTTGGATTTCCTACACAGAAAATATACAAAACAAGGACACCCCCCCAACAATAGGATAATGAGAGAAAAATCCTCAATTGAAAAGAAAGCAGAAAATATTTATAAAATTGTAACACATATAAAATTGATCAAAGCAAGATAAACTTATGATGTATTATACCTTAAAATAATCACACCTTCTATAATCCATTTACAATGCTCTCTGTTTGATTGCAAGGGGATTTGCATGCCTCGTCAGACGGGATTCACTCGAACAGAGTCTTGTTTTACTGTAATGCCTTAAGCGAAGCTTGAACTTTATTTTCCAACACCATTTGTTCTTGATTACATGCTCCCTCTTGAAATAGCTTAATGTCAGACAAAATCATTTTTGGTACAGTCTCGCCCTTACATCTTCTATGGACACTTCTTGCATTATATTTTGCTCATGGAATTTTTCAATTATACAGCTTTAGACTTGAAGTTTTTCTTCAATTCTATTTTAACAAAATCATTTTCTTGGGGCTCTTCAGTACTTTATGTTTCAGCTATGTTGAGTGTGCTGTACCCTTTTGATTTTATAGCTCCCAGTCTTTGCACACTTCCTTATACTGTTTGGCTTTGTCTCCTTAGGATGCCTTTAGAAATGTTCTGTTGAGTCCTTTATTTAATCATTTCTTCCGTTTACTTTAGCTCTTCTATGTTCAACTTCAAGTTTCAGAGTCTCTTCTGAAATATGCTTTGCTTTTTCATTCCTTCCTTTATTTTAATGATCCTTTGCTTTCTTCATGTATTATGTTCTTGATGTCATCCATATTTCATCTAGCCTCAGGTGACTTATTAATGTGTTTAATGTGTCAAATCTATTTTTGAGAAGGTCTCTAAAATCAGTAGAGATATATTCAAAGTCATACTTTTACTCTCATGAACTTGTTTTAATTTTTTTTCACCATCAATATGAACTGAATATGACCACTTTATATTCTGGTCCACAGTCTGGCTGAGGATACTGAGACATCATCTATTCCCGTATATTTAGTTATTTTGATTCTTTTTATTAAAAAAATACATGTTTGTCATGAAGAAGTTGTAAGTCTTGCAAAAATCCATCATCATTGAGTTAGTTTATTGTGTCAACGTGGCTGATAAACCTGTGGGTTTAATTGAAGGGCAGAGGGATCAATGGCTCAGTGAGCCTCACCTTTCTAGTTCTCAGGTCTCTTGCTTTGTGATGGTTGTTCCAGTGTGGAGCTGCCTTAGCAGTACCCTGTTTCAGCTTGCAAGGCTGACTTCCTGCAAGACATCCACAAGGAGAAACTGCATGGACTTATCCCGATGCCACCCTGGGTGCTGGAGCAGCCGTGTGGAGACCCCTGCCAGCACTGAGATGCTTACATGTTCACGGATTCGGCTTTCCTCCAGTAATCAGCATCACAGTATGTGTTTTGTGACATGGAGGAGGACTTTGTGGATTGGTGTTGGACATATGGGTTAATGGGTTAATTTTGGAATGTGGGCTTGGACAGCACTGGGTTGGGATGTTTTCTTGATGTGCACTTATCCTTTATATAAAATCTCTCTTATACACGAGTTTCTGTGGATTTGTTTCTCTAAAGTACCCAGACTCACACAATGATATTTCTAGCTTTGTTTTAGTATCATCAAGATCAAACTTTCCAACTATTCATTACAGCTTCCTCTTTTTTCCCTACAGTCCTCTTCCAAAAATGAATAATCAGTAATGCATATTTATTGCATGTTTTTTTCAATTAAAGATAGAAGTTGGTAGAATTCATCAAGTTCTTTAGCACTAGTTTCAGTGGTTGGTGAAAATTTGAATAATAGTTTTGCTAAGTGGTTTCCATTTAGGAATGTAGACATTATCATGGCATAGACAGTGTTGCAGTTTATGATAGATCTTGAAATATGTGTTTTGGTGATGAAGGTATCACAGTGCCTCTTCAACATGTCATTCTCAGCATACTATGTAACATTTTTATCTGATTTAAAATCATCCAAATCAATCCATTCCAGCTCAATAATACTTACAATTTAAAAATAATTCCCCATATTACTAGGTTAATATTTTGTACACTCCATATTATGGTTATTATTGGATCTTTACAGCTATTTCTCATAATTTGTGTGGTGTGATTTACATCATCTTATGAAAGGCCCGAAAATTGTCCTCCATTCACGTCATTAAGGTCGACGGTGCTTTGAAGAGGCACTTCTTCCCCAGTTGTACTTTGAGTGCTCATCTTCTGGTGCTAAGTCCAAGAACAAGAACACCCTACGGTTGGTTATGCATAAGGTGTTCAGGGCTAATTCCTCAGGAGGGGAATGCACTGCTTCACAGTATCCTTTCAGTCTGTGAGCTCAGCTGAAACATGTTTACAATGACGGCCCTTGGGAGTATTTGAAACATCACCACCATAGCTTCACAGCAAAACCCAGAAAACAATAGTACAATAACTGACAAAGTGGGGTCCATGTGTGTAGTCATTAATTATGTCGTTGAAAAAAGTATTCACAGTGAGCAAATTTTTGTTCTTGTTAAACTCTATTGTGTGATCTCTGGCAATGATTCTACCACCGAGGCCACGTGTTCCAACTGGTGATCCTTCCTACTTGTTTCCTCCTTTCACAATCTAATCACCAACAATTCAGGTTGCATCTTCATGGCATGTTTAATTAGTTTTAGGTGTCCGAATGATGTAATTCTTCAATTTTTCATTGTTGACTTTAGTGGTTGGTGTGCAAATTTGAATAAAAGTCATATTAAATGCTTTTTGTAGATATTTGGATATTATAATTGTATTTCAGGAAATATATTGAAATAATTTTTGTGTTTTAAATATGTGATGATTCCTATTTAATCTGCCATTTCAGCACGGCAAATCAATCAGTGAGATAATCTTTTGAATCAAAATGGCCACTACCAGTCCATTTCAACTCACTGGTACTTGGCTATTGATCTTCATGTATTCCATTTCACATTTTGATAACTTCCAATTTTCCAAATTTCTGAATGACTAAATTTCACATTCTGAGTACTAATGGATGTTTATGGTTGTTGTTTTCTCATTTTGAGTCTTGTCACAACAACAAATGAAGGTTCTGAATAATTTATTCCATCCATGTCATTGAGGTGAACTTTCCCCCATGCATATTTTGGAAGTTTTCCATGTGAAGGGACTTATCTTCCGGTACTATATCTGAAAACAACCCACTTCTATTAATAAGGTTTTGGATGGCCTATATTAAAAAAGCAGATCACCAGCTTCTACCTCCTAGTCTGTTTTAGTGTTGACTGTGCCCCGAAGCCTGCCCACCGTGGCCAATGCTGCTGGTATTTGAAACATGGGTAGCTTCGCTTCTGGTGTCACAGGAAGATAGACCCACTGCCACAGCACAGAAACTGACCAAAAAGCGGGAGCATTTCACCGTACTGACATAGATAGAGCATATCCTATTGTCTCCAATCAAGTTGTTCATTGGGTAGGTTTCATGGGTTTTTTGATAACTAAAATTTCCGAAGTTGATAACCAGATCTTTTCCTCAAAGTGCTCCCAGGTAAGACTTCAACCTTTTGGTGAGCAGTCAGGTATATTCACCAGCAACTCTCACTGAGTACTGCCTACTGGCCTTTAATTAAAATGATTACTTTTCTCTTAAAATAATTATTTCTCATTGCATGCATTTCCTTCCTATGGACGGCTGATGTTTTACACTTTCTATGTATCTTATATCTTAAAACACCACTAGTCAGGTTACTAGCACAGAGAACAGGGAGAGGTGCAGTGGTTGGGCTTGCTACAACTGAGAAACATTGCTGAAGGTAACCGAGTATTGTGCTCTGAAATGTGCACAATTTGCTTGTAAACTTCATTCGAAACACAGGTAACAGAGTGGCTCACTGCTTCCCTTTTCACTTGCTTCCTTTGAACAATCTTTTCTTTTTTCCAAAAGCTGTCTCAGGTACATGACGCCACAGAATCTGATAAGCATCTCAGAATTCTTCCCCTGCACCTCTGAGCATCCAGAATTACAGCCCCTTCTCTTTGGGCTGTTCTTGGTCTTATTCCTTAGCACAGGTGCTGGTAACTGACTAATCATCCTGACTGCTAGCTCTGACCAGCATCTCCACACGCCTATGTATTTCTTCCTCCCCATTTCTTCTTGACTGATAATGTTTTCATCTCCACCACAGTCCCCCAAATGCTGGTGAACATCTAGACGCAGGGCAAAGACATCACTTATATGGGATGCTTGACACAAGTGTCCCTTTTGTATCTTTCTGCGTGTTTGGCAGCATGTTCCTCACCATCATGGTGTATGACAGGTCTGTGGCTATCTGTCACCCCTAGCATTACCCAATCATCAGGGTCACTGCCTAGGTGGTTTATTAGTTTGGGCATCTCTTTTCATCAACCTTTTGGACTTCCCAGTTGCATTGCTTAACGGTATCACAACTTATTTTCTCCACAGATATAAAGATCCCTCATTTGTTCTTTGGCCTTCCTCAACTTGTAAACCTGGCCTTTTCTCTTACCTCCACCAGTGCTCTGTTAGTATATTATTTTGATGCTATTTTTGGGTAGAGTTCCAGTCTTGGGGATCCTCGTTTCTCTCTTTTTTCATTTTAAAAATCATTTTACTGGGGGCTCATATAACTCTTTTCTATAAAATCCATTTTATTGGGGCCTCATATAATTCTTATCACAATCCACCCATCCATCCTTTGTGTCAAGGACATTTGTACATTTGTTCCCATCATCATTCTCAAAACATTTGTTTTCTACTTGAGCCCTTAATATCAGCTCTCCTCTCCCCTCCTCCCTCCACATTACCCCCTCCCTCATGAACCTTTCATAATTAATAAATTATTATTTTTGTCATATCTTACAGTCTGACATCTCCATTCCCTCAGTTTTCTGTTGTCCACCCTCTAGGGATGAGCTTATACATAGATCCTTGTAATCGGCTCCTTCTTTCTACCCACCTTCCCTCCCCTCTCTAGGTACCACCACTCTCAACATTGTCGAGAAGGGGTCATCTGTCCTGTCTTCCCTCTGTTTCTAGATCCTATCTGTACCAATGTACATCCTATGATCTAGCCAGATTTGTAAGGTAGAGTGGGGAACACGAAAGTGGGGGGAGGATGCTTTTAAGAACATAGGAAAGTTGTATGTTTCATCGTTGCTACTCTGCGGTCTGACTGGCTCTTCTGCTCCCTGCAACCCATCCGTAAGGAGGTATCCAGTTGCCTACGAATGGGCATTGGGTCTCCACACTTCACTCACCCTCATTTACAATGATATGATTTTTTGTTCTTTGATGCCTGATACTTGATCCCTTCGACACCTCATGGTCACACAGACTGATCCATGATCCCTTCAACACCTCATGGTGTTCTTCTTCCACGTGGGCCTTGTTGCTTCTGGGGGTCCAGGGTCCATTGGTAGCGGATTTTAGGAATGAAGTAGGAGTTAGGTGATGGTTCAGTTGGAGATGTCTTTTATTTGTTCTTGTAAAAATTAAAAAATAAAATACAGGGCGCTAAAGTAATAGCAGACAGATTATAATTAGGGATGTGAACAAGGGCAAAATCCAAGCTGCAAGGGGGTTTTGAAACCACAAAGAAGATCCATTGGTGCTTTATTGGCTCTTTCTCATTTCCTAGGCCATGATGAGGAGTACTTCAATATTTTGTTCAACTCTGCCTGGTTCTGCTCAATAAAGAAAAGACTATGAAACCCCATCTATTTTTCTCTGCTTTCAGCCAAGAGTTTGTGACATTAGCAGAGATACCCCTCATTCTATGCCTTCTTTGGAATCCAACTAGAGTGTCTGACATCTCTTAGGTATTCCATCTGATGAAGTCCACGTATATTGTCATTGTTTATGTGGTTGAAAAAAGTTATTTACAATGGAGAAATGGTTAGTCTTGCAAGATTCTATAGCCCATCAGCTAACTTCATTTCTCTCACCAGCGCTATTTTCTGACTATTGGTTCTTCATTTTTACATTTCCATTACCAATAATTACTAATGCATCTTATTGCTTGGTTGATTAACTTCAGATTGAAGAAGTTAATATAGCATTCTTCGGCTTCCTCCTCATAAGTTTTAGCAGGTTCTTGGTAAATTTAAATAATACTTGTATTATCTGGACTTTCTTGTAGATGCATAGATATTATACTATCACAAATATCATTGTATTTCAGACAGATCTTGAGTTTCTCCTTTGATAGTCAATATAATATCATTCCTCTTCAATTTGTCATTCGCTTCATAGAAAATCAAATGATTGTTTGACATAAAGTGACCAATAACAGTATTTGTAAGATCACAGATGTACAGATCTTTAGGGATTCTATTTCACTTTGAACAACTTCCAAATTTCCTGGATTCATACGTCATGCATTCCATGTGACAGCTATTCAGGGATGTTTGCAGTGGTTTCTTCTCCTTCTGAGGGCCGCTTCACCAGCGATTGAAGGTCCTAAACCCTTTACTTCATTCTTATGATTGAAGGTCCGCTCTACATGGAAGAGGCATCTCGTCTCCAGTCCTGCGTGAGTGTCATGCAACCCGGGATTCTCATCTTTTGGAGATATAACTGACAAAATCCCACTGTCCTACTTCAACGTTTCCAGTGGTCAACTGCTCAGAACGAGCAGCCTCTTCCTTCTTCATCACGTGCACTTAGTGTGGAAACTCTGATTAAACCTGCTCACCAATGTCTACCTGCTGGGGTTTGAAATGCCGGTGGCACACGTTCTAGCTTCAGAGAAACTCATAAGCCACTGCAGTATGACAAACTGGCAGGTGAGTGATGGATATAAGGCTTAGTACTCCCAAAATTGCATAAATAATTCATTGGTTTGGAGATATAATCCAAGTATTAATTTTGTATTGAAACAGATTTCTATTTTAACATCTGCATAAATTGGACATTGGAAGTGAGGGCCTTAGGGTTCCTCTTAAAGATTGGGAGTGCCCAGATTCCAAGGAAATTAACTTTCTTCTCATTCTGTTTCATTAATATTAATGAGTCCCCAGAGATTGGAATATCATACATTGCTTTGGCTAATTGAATGCTCTGGGCATTTAATTCTCATGGCCAGATAATTCTAAATAACCCATTTATACCGTCCAGACTTTAGTTTGTCCATCACAATACAGAAGTCTCCATCCCCGTGCCTCTTCTCTAGGCATTCCATGCCTGAGTCTCTCTTCTTAGGAGACTGGAGAAAGTTGCCTCTGCCCCCTTTGTTCACCGACCAGAAGAGAGATGTCATGACAGCACTTCGTGGTCATTCCCCAGCAGAAACCCTTCAAAACCCCATGGGTGCAATCAGAGACACAGAGAGAGGGCGCAGTGCGTACTTAGAGAGGGTGCAGAGTGTGTTACCTCTCATCAGGACCAATGGCACAGTTGGGATGGATCAATAGGAGGTCCTGAGTGCTAGGTTTCAGCTCAGAGACCTGAACAGTTTCTGCTGCTGCTTCTAGTGAAAGTGCGACGATGCTCATTGAAAGTTGGTGTATGTACTGCATCTGCTCTACTTCCCATGTGCAGTACCCAACCAACGCAAGAAATGGGCTCCTCTTACTTGACCGCTAAACACTTCAAAATGATCTAGATGGTCATGGCAATAATAAGGATTATGGCAGTCATCACAATGTCATAAATATGATATCACAACCACAAAATCATAAACAGCATGGAGGCTGCCCAGGGCCAGGATCTGAGGTAAGTTTTCTACACAGCTTCTTCCTTTTAGCTGCACAAGTTCACCTCGGAAATAGCAACATCCTTTGTTGCAGTTTCACAGGCAAAAAAGCACAGCCTTTTCCTGCAACTTGTACTATATCATGTACTAAATCTGCAAGTTGTACAAAATTATTAATTTTGAAATCAGAAATCTGACTCCAGACCCAGGTTGCTTGTCTACTTTCCCTCCTGCCACCCTGCCTTGCCATTTCACTCCCCTGGTCTCTCCAGGTATAGACTCCCTGTGTTCTCATGTGTTGGGGTTGAGGGGTGGGTGTAATTGCTGACGACCACAGTGGACAGTAGTGGTGTTCCTTTTTGCATGAAGGATAAATGACTGAGCTTCTGGTTAGAACCGTGTAACAATCTGCTGCAGGAAACTCAGAGGAGCCCGCTTTCTCATTTTGGCCCAGAATTTTGTCTCACCTGCCTTTTCTTCCTTTATTCTTCAAATTGCGTCCATCTGGATCTCAAGAAAAACTCACCAATGGCTATCAAGTTGATTCACATGTACCCTACAGGACAGAGTAGAACTGCCACTGTGGGTTTCTGAGACTAAATCTGAGCAGCAAGCTACACCTTTCTCCTTGGGATCAGTTGGTGTTTTAGACCGCTGGCCTTGACGTAAGTAGCCTATTTTGGATGAGTTCAGCGGTATAATTTAGCTGTATATTTGGTTTAATTCCTTGGTTTTCCATTTTAAATAATTTAAAATATAAAGAAATAGAGGGAAGTTGCTCAGTGCATGGGCATCAGTGACCTTCATTCCTGTCAGCCTCTTTTTGATTATGCGTCACAAGGCAAATTCTTAATCTCATTCAGCCATTTTAGTTTATACATAGCTGATGGAGAGATCTTGGTTGGAGGGTAATGGACATTATATATCAAGTTAAATATGTGAAGTTTTCCCAAATCCAGGTAGAATACTTTTGCATAGTTAAAAAATATAAATTAGAAGACATTTCATACCATACAGCTAATTATCCTGTGATCTGAGACAAGTTTTGTGTAGATCCCTGTCAGACATTTTTTTTTCATTCTTATAGAAGTAGATATTGAAAATTTGGAAGGAAACATTGAGTCTTATCCATTTCTGATTCCTCAGAGTCTCTTCTTTTATTGGCACCACGAAGTCTACCATCACAAAAGCAACCAATCGATGCTGAACGTGGAATAGAATATCCCTTGGTTCACTGGACCAGAATGAAGGTTGAATGACTTCTTCGCTGAGTAAATTCTTAAATTGAGCCTTTACAACCACCCCCTCACCAAAAACCCATATATCCCATAGGATTAAAAGTACCCCAAACACAAACTCACTGTAATTGAGTGAGTCCCAATGCATAGAGACCCGATAGGACAGGGAAGAACTGCCCCTGTGAGTGACTGAGACTGTAACTCCTTACAGGAGCAGAAAGCCCCATCTCTCCCTCTCTCATAGAGTGGCTAGTAGCTTCGAACTGCTGAACAGAGACAAGAGATATCAAATACTTTCTCTGTTGTTGTCACGTGTTAAATGGTTGTATGTGAACCAATTATTTTTAGTATCACGACTGTGTTTTCCTGCCATGTCCTGTTGATGCTTCCTGCTCCTTGATCATAGAATTAATTCTTCAATATTCCAACTCAAGCCTTGAAGTTTTCCATCAGTTCTCTCAGTCTGAGGTATACTGAGTGTGTTCTTCCCTTTTGACTTTCTGCATTCACGTCCTTGCACATTTCATTTATGACGCTTTACTTTATCTTCTTGAGATGCCCTTTGACGTTTCCTGTTGGGCTGTACAATCAAGAGCAGCTTTCAGCGTCTCGTCTGACATCCACTTTGCTCTTTTCTTTCTTTCCTAACATTTTCTTATTATTACTTCTTTCCTAACCTTTTAAAGACCTTTTGCTTTTTTCACAGTGTTCTCGACGGCATCCCGCAACTCATCGTGTTCAGTCATCAGTGGTCAATTTCTGGAATCTGTCCTTGACATTACATACTCAATGAGGCAATTTGGCTCTTGTGAACTTCTTTTAATTTTCGGCAGCTTCGCTCTAAACTTGCATATGAGCAATTGATGATTTGTGTCATGGTCAACCCCTAGTCTTGTTTATACTGATAATATTGAACTTATCCTTCATGGTTCCCACAAATGTGGTCTATTTTTTTTGTTCTCTGTGTATTCCATTAGGCAAAGTCCACTTGTATAGCTATTGTTGAAAAAAGGGTATTTGATATGAACAAGTAATCTTGAAAAATTCTATCATTTGATCTGCAGCTTCATTTCTATCCCCATGATATATTCTAACTAACAATTTTCCTCTTTATTTCTAGCTTTCACATGCAAAATATACTGATAATTATTGTTTATGCAATTTCAGACTGAAGTTGGTAGAATTTTGTAATATCTTCATTATTGCCTTTCATGGTTTGTCGGAAATTTTGAATCATATTTATATTAAATGTATTCCCTTGTATGTGCCTAGATGTTATTCTATTAATGACAGCATTGTACTGAAAGAAAAATTTTGAAATGACTTTTTTTTTATGAGAACTATAACTCCATTCCTCTTGAACCTATAGCACCATTGACAACAGTGAACCATGCAACCATCTGATTGAAAATGATGAAGACCAGTCCATTTCAGGTCACCAAATCCTTAGGCTGTTAATATTTATGCATTCCATTTTAATTTTTGATGACTTTCAATTTTCCTAGCTTGATGTGTCATACAACACAATTTTTTATTATTCAGAGTTGTTTACAGGAATTTCTTTTCATTTCGAATCATGTTCCTTGTGCCAGAATAAGCCCCTGCAGCTTTGTCATTAAGGTTCTGTGTATTTTGAGCAGACAACTCTTCTTCAATCTCAACTGCAGTGTCTTCCAACCTGAAGGCACTGTATCAGAAAATAGTCCACTGCTATTCGTTAGATGTTCAGTGGCTAAATTTTCAGGAGTTGACCACATCTTTCTACTTCCTAATCTGTGTTTCCTTTGGAAGCCGCACTGGACCGCTTCACCATGGGTGACGTTGGTGGGATTTAGAACACTGGGGCATAGCTTTCAGAGGCACAGCTACCAACAAGGAGCCCAGTGAAGACCGATGGATGAGCGGGGAGGACTTGCCCTGCGACTTCCTTAACCAAATTCACAGCTTTCAATTATCCTCACAATTTTAGATTTTTTAATAAAAAATGAAACTTTAAAATAGAGTGGAACATCCGAGGGACAACTAAATCTGATCGCATGAAAAATGCATCTAGGTCCACAAATGGCTATCTAACCATGCTCCCCTCCTGTTCATTTGTGGTGTTGATCTTCACAAAACCTATAGCTTTGGAACACTATATTAATTAGATCTATAAAACAGATATCATAGAAAGTCCTCACAGATCTACTCATGCTCTTTTATATCTAGGATCTAGTCCAATGGGAGATTTTTGGTGAGATGATATCAGCAGGATGTGGAATGATAGGATCATTAATGTTACCAGAAGGGTGTTGGCTGAAAGTTGAAAATACAAAAGGAAACGTTCACCTGCGTGTTTCATTGATTATGAAAATGCATTCTACTCTACAGATCATAACAAATTATGGATCTCATTTCTTATTCTAAAAGAATGGGAAATGCAGAATTCTCCTGTGAGCACAGAAAGAACCTGTACAGAGACCAAGAGGTAGTTATTGGAATGAACCAAGGAAGGATGTGTCTCAGGGTAGTGTTTCTTAACCATACTGAGTGACAGTCAATTAATATAATTCTTATAGCCATGGTTCCTTATATGATGTATTTTGGTTCTGGACTTTGTATGACAAACACTTTCATCTTTGGGGAGGGCATTGATATGCTGATGGACAGGAGTGGGGTAAATCCTCATTAACCATTTGGAATATGCAGAGGCTACAACCTTGATGGCTGAAAGCAAAGAGAACTTGAGGGAGATCAGAGCACATAGGCTTCTGAATGAATTACAGTTGGTTCTTCATTTCTTTCGGTCAAAAAAAATTTTCATGGAGAAAATTCCTTCTCGGATATGCTTCCTTCATAAACAAGGTAGATATTTGACTCATTCTCTGCTGTTTTCTTGATATCCCTTGCTGGTCTCACCTTCTGTAGCCCACGGTCTCTGAAGTGGTTGTGAGAAACAGGGGACTAGCACAGAGCACAGTGAAGAAAGAGTTCAGGTAAATACACTGGTTGGGTTGTAGTGATACAGCCAAGAAATATTGCTGAAGGTACTGATACATTATTTCTGCAAATGTGAAGCGTTGTGAATTTGCATAATTCATTGATCAGTTTCTTGTATTCAGAATGCAAACACAGTGCTGACTTCCTGTTCACTTATTTTCTTTTAACACTGCTTTTTTCTTTTCCCAAATGCTGTCTCAGCTACATGGAGTCACAAAATCTAACAAGTGTCCCAGAATTCCTCCTCCTGGGCCTTTCTGAGGAGCCAGCACTGCAGCCCGTCCTCTTTGGGCTGTTCCTGTCCATGTACCTGATCACTGTGGCTGGGAACCTGCTCATCGTCCTGACTGTCAGCTCTGATAAACGTCTCCACACCCCCATGTACTTCTTCCTCTCTAACCTCTCCCTGGTGGACATCGGTTTCATCTCCACCACAGTCCCAAAGATGCTGGTGAACATCCAGACACAGAACAAATCCATCACCTATGTGGGCTGCCTGACACAAGTGTCTTTTTTATATCTTCTTGGATGTTGGGACAGTTTGTTGCTCACCGTGATGGCTTACGACAGGTTCGTGGCTATATGCTCCCCGCTGCACTATGCAGTCGTCATGAACGCCCACCGCTGTGGCTTCCTAGTTTTGGTGTCTTTTTTCATCAGTCTTTTAGACTCCCAGCTGGAGTGTTTGTTGGTGTCACAGGTTACCTTCTGCACGACTGTGGAAATCCCTCATTTCTTCTGTGACCCTACTCAAATAGTTAAGTTTGGCTGTTCTGCCACTACCATCAGTACCATACTGTTAAATTGTGTGGTTGCCATCATTGGTGGTGTTCCAGTCTCAGGGATCCTGTTCTCTTATACGAGAATTATTTCTGCCATCCTGAGAGTCTCTTCTTCAAGTGGGAAGTATAAAGCCTTCTCCACCTGTGGCTCCCACCTGGTGATCGTTTGCCTATTTTACGGAACAGGTTTTGGGGTGTACCTCACTTCAGCTATCTCTTCTTCTGCCAGAAAGGTTGCAGTGGCCTCAGTAATGTACACCATGGTCACCCCTATGCTGAACCCCTTCATCTACAGCCTGAGAAACGGAGATATCAAGAGTGCCTTGCAGAGGCTCCTTAGCAGAACTATCTAATTTTCATTCCTGTACTAATTTGATGTGTGCATTATACTAGATGGCGTGATCTAATAACTGCAACCAGATATCTTGCCTCTTTGACTGCATAGTTTTTGTACCTCTCATAGGTTTCAATAGTTATTTTCCTGTTTGAGCATTACTTCCTTTGTCATATCTGTAATGACATAGTAGGACTATCCCAGGAGCTTTCTTGACTAGTGGGTCACACAAGGCCAGCAGTTAAGACCTACCATCTGCTCTACTGGAGAAAGGTGAGGATTTCTGTCCCATAAAGTTGTACTACTGAAGAAACCACCCACAGAGATTTTGTTCTAAGAATTCTACTCTTAACTTTAGGTTGCTGTGAGTCTGAATAGACTCGATGACAGTAAATGTGTGTGTGTGTGTTTTGTGTTTGTGTGTGTTCAGAAGTAGTCTGGGCTTTTTCAGTCTGCAGGGTAAAGTCACACAATAGTTTTGGAATTTCATGTTGGCCTGCTAACTACAAGGTCAGCAGTTTGAAACCACCAGTTGCACCATGGGAGACAGAGAGGCCCTTTTCTTTCTATAAAGAGCGACAATCTTAGAAACTCACAGGGGCAGTTCTACCCTGTCCTTTAGGGTCACTATGAATTAATATTGACTTGAAGGTTTTAAGTTTCTGTATTTATTTGAATCCTTTTCCTCTATGATCCAGACTCCCTGGAAAAACACACGATGATTGCATATACTTAGAGTGTACATCTGTTACTATAATCCATGCCTATTATGTAGTCTGCATTTGCTACTATCAGAACAGTGTATTCAGTTTACATGATAGAATGCATGTCATTGCTCCCAAACTGTGACTTTACATTGGACTATTTTGGGACCTTGGGACATGGTGATGCCTTGCTCTCACCAGTTCTGTTTCTGATCTTGACTGTACATGTGACTGTCATTCTCACATTTCTTCCTTCTTCATGGTCTATAGTTGTCCTTGTTTGCATGTTGATGCTTCTGTTCCTGTACCCTTCATCCTGTAAGCATAGTTTATTTTGATGACTTTCAGTATTGGTTTCTGGATAACGATGTCATGTGTGTTAATCTTAGATTTTGTCTGATGTCATTGCTTTTCTGTCTGAAGTATTCTTTAGAATATTTCTTCAAAGGTTATTATGGTTTTAAGAAATGCCTTCAATTTTGTCTATTTGGAATTATTCTTATTTTGTTAGCATATTTGAGAATAATTTTGCTGGATACATGATTTTTTGTTGGAAATTTTTCAGTTTTATAGATCCCATTTTATTGTCAACCTGCCTATGATTTCTGGGAAAAACTCAGAGCTGAATCTTATGGGTTCCTTTTTGCAACTAACGTTTACTCTTTCCCTGGCTGTTGTCAAGGATCTTTGTGTTTGGTCTGTAAGTTTGATTATAGTATGTATTCTTGGCTTTCTTCGTGTTGTATCCTGTTTAAGGTTCATTTAGATTCTTAAATGGATATTTACTTATCCTTCATGACATTAAAGTTTTTTTTCTGAATATTTTGAAAATGATGATGGCTACAAATATACAAATGTACTTGACACAATGGTTGGATGGTTGAATTGTGATAAGCATTATATGAGTCCCCTAATAAAATTATTAAAAAAAATTTCTGTCAGACAGTCTTTGACCATTTTCTCTAAGGACTTTATTTTTTTAAAATTTGCTCCCTCCTCTCCTGGAGCTCTGGAGAAGACAACAGAAACTAAAATTTGAGTAAGTGACACAGAGGCCGTATCTGACTTCCTGTGGCTACACAAAGTCAGAAGATAATTCATCTCCACACCAGGTCAAAGGTCTGTTTCCACCAGGCAGAAGTCTTACATGCCTTCACACTGCATCTTCCTTTCCCCTCTCTGACACCAGCACACTTTCTATAGCATTCTCTCTGTTTCCTCAATTGCACAGTCCACGCACTGCCCACTCAGAACTCACAGACAATGCTCTTGATTGTGGGAGATGATTACGTCTATTAAGAGGTTGCCACAAGCCAGGATCAGAAAACCTTAGTCCGCAGCAACACCCCAACTGTGACAGCAGCCAAATCTCTCTCCCTGGTCTTCATGCAATCCTCTCGCATCTGCCTGGGGCTGTGCCTCACCCTCTCATAGTCGCAGGGCTACTCCTCTGCTGTGTCTCCTGGTCTCCTTGTCTTGGGTTCTGGTGTCATGGCATGCCTCCAACCACGCCCACTGAAGGTAGAATAAAAAAAAATTGTTATATTAGGGGCTCATACAACTCTGATCACAATCCATACATACATCAATTGTGTAAAGCACATTTGTACATTCATTGCCCTCATCATTCTCAGAACATTTGCTTTCCATTAAGACCCTGGCATCAGGTCCTCATTTGTTCCCATCCCTCCCTCCTTCCCCCTCCCCCCTCATGAACCCTTGATAATTTATAAATCATTATTTTGTCTTATCTTGCCCTGTCCGACATCTCCCTTCACCCACTTTTCTGTTTTCTATCTCCCAGGAAGGAGGTCACATGTAGATCCTTGTAATCGGTTCTCCCTTTCCAACCCAACCTCCCTGTACATTTCCAGTATCTCCAATCCCACCACTGGTCCTGAAGGGATCATCAGCCCTGGATTTCCTGTGTTTCTGGTTCCTATCTGTACCAGTGTCCATCCTCTGGTCTAGCCAGACTTGCAAGGTAGAATTGGCATCATGATAGTCTTGGGGGAGGAAGCATTAGAGGAACGTTGTATTTTTGATCATTGCTACATCGCACCCTGTCTGGCTCATCTCCTCCCCAAGGTCACTCTGCAAGGGGATGTACAGTGGCCTACAAATGGGCTTCGGGTCTTCACTCCACACTGCACCTTCATTCTTTATGAAAAGAATTTAAATGTGCTCTTATGTTGACTCTTCTTCCATGATATCTCATGAATTCTTTGTCTTCCTGCTATTGAGATAGCTCTTTTATACACAGAGAAATGACAATCCCTCCCCTATTGTTTCACCCACCCTATTTGCATCGTCCCACCTACATAATTTGGTGGCAGTTATAACGACACGAAGTGCAAGAACCTTATTAGGAAATTTCGCTTGACCCCAGGTTTATCTGACTCTCTGATGACTCAGAAGTATGCAGTGATACTGCTCATCGCGACTGATTTAGAACCCGCCAATGGAGTATCTCATCTGTCTCTTCCCTGAGCCACTTATTTAAAGTAAAGCCCTGAAGTAAAAGATTTGGACTCTAATATTATATTAAACTTGTTAATTTAGTTTCTCTCATGGTAGTAGAATGTTTGGAGGTCTTACTTACATGGTTCCTCTGATTGCCTTGCAATAAACAAAAGGGGTTTAGAATAGCAAAGCTGACCATTTGTTTATTTATTCTTAAGACAAAATCCTCCAGATAATATTATTTTTAATGTTTTCATAATATTAGAATTGATTTATATATCTGTAAATATTTTTCTTTAAAATATACCTAATCAGTATCACATTAAATACACTTTCACACAAAAGTTCTCATTTACTATAACATTATATATACATGGATTTTATTTTTATATTAATTTTTAAGATTAAATAAAAATAGTAATAAATAATTTTACTGGGAGTTCTTACAGCTCTCATAACAATCCATGCATCAATTACATCATGCACATTTGTATATATGTTGCCATCATGATTTTCAAATTAGTTTCTTTCTTTTTGGTATCAGCTCTTTTTATTTCTCCCACCCTTAAGGACTCTACCACCCTCAATGATCTCTCATACATTTTAAATTATTATTATTTTCATATCTTAGTCCACCCATTGTTTCCCTTCGCCCACGTTCTTGTTGTATGTCCACATGGGGAGGCGGGGCTGGGGGGGAGATTATACAATGTCAATTGTTGTAGTCGGATTCTCCCCTTCTCCCCCCAACTTTCCCCTACCCTTGTGGTATCGGTATTCCAATTACTGTTCCTGAGGCGTTTATCTGTCCTGGATTCCGTGTGTAAAGAGCTCTTATCTGTACCAGTTTATATGTTCTGGTCTAGAGGATTTGTAAAGTAGAACTGGGGTCAACATAATCAGGGTAAAGAAGCATTAAAGAATTAGAGGAATCGTGTATATTCTCTCTGTGCTATCCTGCATTCTGGCCATCTCTTTCTTTCCTTGTGACCCTTCTGTGAGGGAATGTGCAATAGTCATCAGTTGGGCATTGTGTCTTCATTCTGAACCCCATTATAACATTATATTTTAATGTTTTGTGGGAAATATAGACATTTATTTAACCAACTTTCATTATTTGCTTGTCTCACCCGAGAAAGACGTCTTATTTTTTCTCAGTTTTCTTATAATAAGATTAAATGTAAGCAAGGGAATGGAGTGGCAAGGTCCCCAGGGAATGCTTAAAGTGGACTTTGGGGCCAGGGCGTGGTGCCCCAACAGACTGGACTGGAAAACGCTCCTAAGGGCCAGCAAACGATCCCTGAACTAACTACAAGCTTTTCTCTTGTGAACTGTTTTGTTCTGTTCTTTGTCAGTGGTTTGTTTTTGATGTTTTGTTGTCTGGTTGTATACTGTTGCTTTGTTTTCCTCTGTCTTGTTTTCATGCATGTTAGTGACTCCACAGGTCTGTCTGAATGGGACAGGCTGGATGAACTATCTGGAGGAAAAACAACGGGACCGACAGTTCCGGGGGGACTTGGGGTGGGGGGGTAGGGGGGGTAAGGAAGTGGTGTTAACAAACCCAGGGACAAGGGAAAAACATGGGACCCCAAATGGTAGAGAAGGGGGAGTGGCAGGCCTGGTGGGAAATGATCAAGGGTAAGGTTGCTTAGAGAAGAGGTATGCTCTAGCCCAGGTGGCGATGAAGCATGGTAGTAGGGCAGGAGGAAAGTCAAGGGAGATGGAGGAAAGAGGTAGGAGTCAAAGGGCATTCATGGAGGTCTAGACAAAGACATGTACATGCAAATATATATAGGAGGATGGGGAAATAGATCTATGTGTCTATATTTATAGGTCAAGTATTAAGGTGGCGGAAGGACCTTGGGCCTCTACTCAAACACTCCCTCAATGCATGAATACCTTCTTTTATTAAATTGGAACTCTATGATGCTCACTCTCCCGACACAACGGCTGGAGCCAAAGTGGGTGAACAAGTAAATGTGGTGAAGAAAGCTGATGGTGCCCGGCTATCAAAAGAGATAGTGACTGGGGTCTTAAAGGCTTGAAGATAAACAAGCGGCCATCTAGCTCAGAAGCAACAAAGTCCACATGGAAGAACACACCAGCCTGTGTGATTGAGTGGTCCCAAAGGGATCAGTTACCAGGCATCAAAGAACAAAAAATCATATCATTGACTGCATACCTCCACGATAGGATCGCTGAAGACAAATGGGTGCATAAGCAAATGTGGTGAAGAAAGCTGATGGTGCCCGGCTATTAAAAGAGATAGTGTCTGGGGTCTTAAAGGCTTGAAGGTGAACAAGCGGCCATCTAGCTCAGAAGCAAAAAAGCCCACATGGAAGAAGCACACCGGCCAGTGCGATCACGAGGTGCCAAGGGACCAGGTATAAGGCATCATGCAAAAAAAAAAAGATGTAAGTGTGTGTATGTATGTGTATATATGTGTATATGTATATATGTATGTGTATATGTGTATATATATACCATATTAAATGAAGGGGGAAGTGCAGAGTGGAGACCCAAGGCCCAAGTGTCGGCCAATGGAGATCCCCTCATAGAGGGGTTTAGGAGAGGAGATGGGTTAATTAGGGTGTGAGGTAGTACCGATGAAGAACACAGCTTTCCCCCAGATCCTGGATGCTTACTCCCCCCAACTACCATGATCCGAATTCTACCTTGCAGGCCTGGATAGGACAGAGGTTGTACACTGGTACATATGAGGGCTGGAGATACAGGGAATCCAGGGTGGATGATACCTTCAGGACCAAGGGTGTGAGGGACGATGCTGGGAGAGTGGAGGGTGAGTGGGTTGGAAAGGGGGAACTGATTACAAGGATCCACATGTGACCTCTTCCCTGGGAGAGGGACAGCAGAGAAGGGGGGAAGGGAGACTCCGGATAGGGCAAGATATGACAAAATAACGAGGTATAAATTACCAAGGGCACATGAGGGAGGGGGGAAAGGGGAGGGAGGGGAAAAAAAAAAGAGGACCTGATGCAAGGGGCTTAAGTGGAGAGCAAATGCCTTGAGAATGATTGGGGCAGGGAATGTATGGATGTGCTTTATACAATTGATGTATGTATATGTATGGATGGTGATAAGAGTTGTATGAGTCCCTAATAAAATGTAAAAAAAGAAAAGAGGAGAAAAAAATGATAAGGGAAAGACTGTACAGATGTGCTTTATACAATTGATGTATGTGTATGTATGAACTGTCATAAGAATTGTATGAGCCCCAATAAATTGTTAAAAAAAGATTAAATGTAAATTCTGTTATTAGAATTTACTCAAAACGAGAGATATCATATTATTGGTCCTTGGGGCGTAGTATGAGACATATACATAAATATATACCTTAAATTTACTGTTGTTGTTGTTAGGCTCCATCAAGTCACCTCCAGCTCATAACAGACCAACGGACAGTAGAAAAACTTTGCCGTATGCCATACTCATGACTGCTGTTAGGTTGTTGTGTTAAGTGCCCTCTAACACGTTCTTACTCATAGCAACTCTGTGCACAAAAGAACAAAACAGCATTTGTGTTAGTTTGAATTGTCTAGAGAAACAAACAAATTACCCTCACATATGAGTAAGAAGGAATTTGTATCAAGAACTAATCTTATATCAAGATGGCATCTCAACCCAGTCCAGTTCATCTCATTAGCTGGAACCCTCTCCAGAGTCACACAGTCTCAGGCCAAGGACAACTCAGAGAGATGAAGCCCAGGCACAGAGAGATAACAGGCCAGTGGGTGCGGTCACTTGGATCCACGGTCCATGGAAACATGGCAGGGACTGGCAGTTCTCAGGGTTGGGCAGTCCCACAAGGGGCCACCCCTGAAGGCGGCCACAGTATCTCAGTAAGGATGAAGGTGCAGGGCAAGAGAGGGAGGACATGCCCTCAGTTTCTCTTATAAAAGGGCCTTGTCCCCCCCCATTCCCCCCAAGGATGTATCATCAGGCTGCTAGCTGGTTGACAAGTTGGAGTACAGCCTTCCATTCGTGCAAATTCACGTAAAGCCTATTGCTCAGCCCCTTCTGCACTACCCTCACAGCTGTGCTGCCAGAGCCCACCACTGAGCTACCGTGTCCGCCCCTCTGTCCAGGGTCTTCTCTTTCACTCTTTCTACTTGACCCAGCATCAGGCCCTTGTCCTGAGGGTGCACTCTGCTAATGACCTGTCCAAAGAGCGTCAGACAAAGTCTCACCATTCTTGTTTCTAAGGAGCATTCTGGTTGTACTTGCTCCAAGTCAGGTCTCTTTATTCTTTTGGAAGTCTATGATACTGTCAATATTCTTCATCAGTAACATGGTTCAAATACAGTGACATTTCTCCTTCAGTCTTCCTTATTCAGCGTTCAACTTTCAGAAGCATATGAAGTTATTGAAAATTCCATGGCTTGTATGAGGTGCACCTTAGTCCTCAAAATGACATTCTTTCTTTTTAACATGTTAAAGATTTACATTCTTGGAAGGATGGAGGTACCACTACCCTATCTCCTAGAGCAACAGTTCTCAACCTGTGAGTCATGACCCCTTTGGACCTCGAACCACCCTTTCAAAGGGGTCACCTAAGACCATCAGAAAACACAAATTCCCAATGGTCTTAGGAACCGAGATACTGCTCCTCTGTCCCTCTCCAAGTGGGTCCGCCCACATACAGATGCACTCACCTATGAGTATGTGGTGTGAAGACTGTTATCCATGCTACACCATGCTGCAAGACAAAATTTTATTTATTCGTAATTAGAAATAAATGTTTTACAACATATAATTACATATTGTTTTGTGATTAATCACTGCTTTAATTATGTTAAATTTATAAAAAGGAAATACATCTTGCATATCAAATATTTACATTATGATTCACAACAGTAGCAAAATTACAATTAGGTGTTGCAACGAAAATAGTTTTATGGTTGGGGGTAACCACAACATGAAAAACTATATTAAAGTGTTGTGGCATTAGGAAGATTGAGAACCTCTGCTGTAGTCTCTATGAGTCAGATTGATAGTAGTGAGTTTGGTGTTGGCCATACATGATAGGCAGGTTTATTGTGCCAACCAGGCCAATAGGAACATGTGGGTTTAAGAAGGTTTCAGTTTGATTGGAGGGCAAAGAGAGAAATGGCTTGGAAATCCCCGCCCTTCTCACTCTTGCTCTCTGGTGATCGGACCAGCCTGTGGCTGCTTTAGCTAGTTCTCTGCCTCAACTTGTGAGCTATACTACCTGTGGGAGAACTCACCTGTGGATCATATTGATAGAGCTTGATGTTTCTTTGATACCTGCTTCAGCATTGTGTACATCACTTGAGTCGTTGAGGCTTGTGGATCCTGTTGTCCTGCGTTGCTTGAGTACTATATTCCATCCAGGCCTGCTTCGCTAATCTCCTCAGCTCCTGACAGTTGGTGACTTGCCCTGCTGTTTGCTTTCTGTGGGCGAACTCTGCCTGCATTTTTGGAGGGAAGTCTGCTTGCTTGACTTTGGACCTGGAGTCCTCTTGAGTTGAAGAATTTCCAATAGATGAACTGTTCCAGCAAAGTGAGTGGGACTGAGCCCTCTATACTGCTGTGTGGACTAATTAGTAGTTATATTCCTTAGTGTTATGTGAATCTATCTATCTAACCATAAGTGTCCTGGTTTTGTTTCTCTAGACAATCCTGCTTAACACATTTGTTTGCTCATATTAAATGAAAATCCATACTGAAGGCTGCCATCTTTGATCTTCATCTCTAAGTGCTTCAAGTCCTTACTAGACTTTCTGAAACAAAGTTCTGTTGTTTTACATGGAAGGTTGTTAATAATTCTACATCTAATACTGATGTAGCATTACTTTTCCTATATTTTAGCTTTATGGATTTTTTGGTTAGCATAGAGATTGAATAAGAAAGAATTCAACACTGATTTTAAAACATGCAGGATATTTCTTGATTTAAAATCATGTGGTACCTCCTTGTTGTGTTTAAATAATGGCCTCCAGGTATATGTACATTTTCCACATGAGTACAATTAAGTGTTCCATTAAGTGTTCTTATTAGTTACCATGTTATCCTTAGTTTATTATGATCCTTACAGTCAACTGCTTTTGAATAGTCAATAAAAACAAGCAAACATTTTCCTGGTATTCTCCACTTCACGCCACATCTTCTGGTGAACCCAACTTGAGTTTATGACAGCTCTGTCAATGTACTGCTACAATGGTTTTTGAGTGATCTTCAGGAAAGATTTACTTGCGTGTGATATTAATTATACCGTTAGATATGTTCTGCATTTTATTGGGTCACGGTCCTTTGGAATGGGCACACATATAGTTCTCTTCTAATCAGTTGTTCAGGGAGCTGTCTTTCAAATTTTTGCCAGAGACTAGTGAGTGCTTCCAGTGCTGCATCAGTGTGTGGAAACATTTCACTTCATATTCCATTAATTCAGAACATTTTATTATATCAACTGTCTAGATATTGAATTTAATTTACTTGATATTGATATCTGATAGCCATTGTTTTCAAAAATTGAAATTGGAACTCATTCCTCAGGTGCCATATTCAAGACTGAAGGGTACAAGGCTTGATGGATTCATGCAAGACTATGGCATACTCCAAGTATTTGCTCAATCCTTGTGCTACCCACTTTACCAATTGAAATATTTCTAATATTCTTTAACTTTCAAGCCAGTAGTGTCACTGGAACAGATCTATTTATGTATTACTTCAATACAAGGTGTCTTTAAAAAATATACTTTTACTGGGGTATGTTACATTTCTATCACAATCCATACATTCATCCAGAGTGTCAAGCACATTTTCACATATGTTGCCATCATCATTTTCAATGAATTCTCTTCCCACTTGAGCCCATGGTATCAGCTCCCCATTTGTTCCCCCTTCATCCCCTGCCTGCCCTCCCTCCCGATCCCTTAATAAGTTACAGATTATTATTATTTTTGATTATTATTTTCTTATCTTACATCGTCCTCCATTGCCTGGCACCCACATTTATGTTGCTCTTCTCCCTGGGCGGGGGTTATAGTTGATCTTTGTGACGGATTTCCCCTTTCTGTCTCCACCATTCCCTACTCCTCCTGGTATCTCTACTCTCATTGTTTGCCCTGAGGTTTTATCTATCCTAGATTCCCTGTGTTTCAGGCTCTTATCTGTAGCAGTGTGCATATTCTGGTCTTATCCGATTTGTAAGGTAGAATTGAGGTAATGATAGTGGATGGAAGGAAGCACTAAAGAACTAGAGGAAAGTTGTATGCTTCATCAGTGCTATACTGCACACTGAATGTCTCTTTCTTTCCCTGTTACCCCTCTCTGAGATGTCCAGTTGCCTACAGATGGAAATTGAGTCTCCACTCCATGCACACACACCTCATTCACATTGGGTATATTTTTGTTCTGGGTCTTAGATGTCTGATACCTGATCCCGTTGACATCTCATGATTGCACAGGCTAGTGTGCTTCTTCCATGTGGGCTTTGTTGCTTCTTATCTAGATGACCGCTTGCTTATCTTCCAGTCTTAAGACCCCAGATGCTATATCTTTTGTTATCAGTTTTCTTCACCACATTTGCTTATGCCCCATTTTGTCTTCAGTGATTGTGTCAGGAAGGTGAGCATCACAGAATGCCGGCTTGTTAGAACAGTGTTCTTGTGTTGAGGGAGTACTTTAGTAGAGGCCCAATGTCCATCTGTAACCTTCTTGACATATAGATAGGAGTATATAGTTCTATTTTGATTTGTTAATAGTTTTATTGGCATATAATTCACACATCGTAGAATTCAATCGTTCAATCATATTAAGAAGAGTTGTGCAATCACCACGATTATCCATACCAGATATTTAATTTTTTACGTATTCATTGTTGCTAGCTTGTTATTTCCCACCAACTTTCCCTGCCATGTCCCTAGGATATTATTTACTAATTAATTTATCATCGTTAGATTTACTTACCTTGGATTTCCTACACAGAAAATACACAAAACAAGGACAACCCACCCCAACAATGAGATATTGAAACAGAAAAATCCTCAATTGTAAAGAAAGCAGAAAATATTTTAAAAATTGTAACAAATGTAAAATTGGTAAAAGCAAGATAAACTAATGAGGTATCATACCTTAAAATTATCACACCTTCTATAATCCATTTACAATGCTCTCTGTTTGATCGCAAGGGGATTTGCATGCCTGGTCAGAGGGGATTCACTGGAACAGAGTCTTGTTTTACTGTAATGCCTTAAGCGAAGCTTGAACTTTATTTTCCAACAATGTTTGTTCTTGATTACATGCTCCCTCTTGAAATAGCTTAATGTCAGACAAAACCATTTTTGGTACAGTCTCAGCCCTTATATCTTCTCTTGATACTTCTCGCATTATATTTTGCCCATGGAATTTTTCAAGTATACAGCTTTAGACTTGACGTTTTTCTTCAATGCTTTAAAAAATCATTTTATTGGTGGCTCTTCACTTTTTTATGTTTCAGCTATGCTGAGTGTGCTGTTCCGTTTTGATTTTATAGCTCCCAGTCTTTGCACATTTCTTTATACTGTTTTGCTTTGTCTCCTTAGGATGCTTTTAGAAATGTTCTGTTGAGTTCATCTATTTAATCATTTCTTCCATTCACTTTAGCTATTCTATGTTCAACTTCAAGTTTCAGAGTCTCTTCTGAAATATGCTTTGATTTTTCATTCCTTCCTTTATTTTAATGATCCTTTGTTTTCTTCATGTATTATGTTCTTGATGTCATCCCATAATTCATCTAGCCTCAGATGACTTATTAATGTGTTTAATGTGTCAAATCTATTTTTGAGAAGGTCTCTAAAATCAGTAGCGATATATTGAAAGTCATAGTTTGACTCTCATTAACATGTTTTATTATTATTTTTTACCTTCAATATGAACTGAATATGACCACTTTATATTCTGCTCCACAATCTGGCTGAGGATACTGATACATCATCTATTACCATATTTTTAGTTATTTTGATTCTTTTTATTAAAAAAAATACACGTTTGTCATGAAGAAGTTGTAAGTCTTGCAAAACTCCATGATTGAGTTAGTTTCTTGTGCCAAGATGGCTCATAAACATGTGGGTTTAATTGAAGGGCAGAGGGATAAATGGCTCAGTGAGCTTCACTTTTCTAGTTCTCAGGTCTCTTGCTTTGTGATGGTTGCTTCAGGGTGGAGCTGCCTTCGCAGTTCCGTTTCAGCTTGCAAGGCTGACTTCCTGAAAGACATCCACAAACTGCATGGACCTACCCCGATGCTGCCCTGGGTGCTGGAGAAGCCATGTGGAGACCCCTGCCAGCACTGAGATGCTTTCATGTTCATGGATTCGACTTTCCTCCAGTAGTCAGCAACATAGTGTGTTTTTTGACATGGAGGAGGACTTTGTGGATTGGTGTTGGACATATGGGTTAATTTTGGACTTGTGGGCTTGGGCAGCACTGGCTTGGGATGTTTTCTTGATGTGCACTTATCCTTTATATAAAACTCTCTCTTAGACATGAGTTTCTGTGGATTTGTTTCTCTAAAGTACCCAGACTCACACAATGATATTTCTAGCTTTGTTTTAGTATCACCAAGATCAAACTTTCCAACTATTCATTACAACTTCCTCTTTGATCCCTACAGTCCTCTTCCAAAAATGAATAATTATTAATGCCTATTTATTACATGTTTTTTCAATTAAAGAAAGAAGTTGGTAGAATTCATCAAGTTCTTTAGCACTAGTTTTAGTGGTTGGTGGAAGTTAGTATAATAGTTGTGCTAAGTGGTCTTCCATTTAGGAATGTAGACATTATCCTGGCATAGACAGTGTTGCAGTTTATGATAGATCTTGAAATATGTGTTTTGGTGATAAATTGCCCATAATGCCTCTTCAACATGTCATTCTCAGCATACTATGTAACATTTTTGTCTGATTTAAAATCATCCAAATCAATCCATTCCAGCTCAATAATACCTACAATTTAAAAATAATTTTCTATATTACTAGGTTAATACTTTGTAAACTCCATATTATGGTTATTACTGGATGTTTACAGCTGTTTCTTCTACTTTTCTGTGGCATGATGTACATCATCATATGAAAGGCCCGAAAGTTTTCCCCCATTTACGTCGTTAAGGTTGACTGTGCTTTGAAGAGGCACTTCTTCCCCAGTTGTACTTTGAGTGCTCATCTTCTGGTGCTAAGTCTAAGAACAAGAACATCCTACGGTTTTGCATAAGGTTTTCAGGGCTAATTCCTCAGGAGGGGAACGCACTGCTTCACAGTGTGCTTTCAGTCTGTGAGCTCAGCTGAAACATGTTTACAATGACGGCCCTTGGGAGTATTTGAAATGTCACCACCATAGCTTCACAGCAAAAGACAAGAAGCCACAGTAAAATAACTGACAAAGCGGGGTCATTGTGAGTAGTCATTAATTATGTCGTTGAAAAAAATATTTTCAGTGAGGAAGTCTCTGTCCTTGCAAAACTCTATTGTGTGATCTCGGACAATGATTCTACCACTGAGGTCACGTGTTCCAACTGGTGATCCTTCCTCCTTGTTTCCTCCTTTCACAATCTAATCACCAATAATTCAGGCTGCATCTTCAGGGCATGTTTAATTAGTTTTAGGTCTCAGAGTGATATAATTCTTCAATTTTTCATTGCTGACTTTAGTGGTTGGTGTGCAAATTTGAATAAAAGTCATATCAAATGCTTTTTGTAGTTATTTGGATATCATAATTATATTTCAGGATATATATTGAAATAATTTTTATTTGTGTTTTTAAAATGTGACCATTCCTATTTAATCTGCCATTTCAGCACGGCAAATCAATCAGTGAGATAATCTTTTGAATCAAAATGGCCACTACCAGTCCATTTCAACTCACTGGTACTTGGCTATTGATCTTTATGTATTCCATTTCATGTTTTGATAACTTCCAATTTTCCAAATTTCGGAATGACTAAATTCCATATTCTGAATGCTAATGGATACTTATGGTTGTTGTTTTTCTCATTTTAAGTCTTGTCACAAAACAAATGAAGGTCCTGAATAATTTATTCCATCCATGTCATTGAGGTGAACTTTCTCCCATGAATATTTTGGGAGCTTTCCATGCGAAGGGACTTATTTTCTGGCACTATATCTGAAAATAACCCACTTCTATTAATAAGGTTTTGGATGGCCTATATTAAAAAAGCAGATCACCAGCTTCTACCTCCTAGTCTGTTTTAGTGTGGACTCTGCCCTGAAGCCTGCCCACTTTGGCCAATGCTGTTGGTATTTGAAGAATGGTGGCATCACTTCTGCTGTCACAGCACAGACACTGACCAAAAAGCGGGAGCATTGCACTGTATTTGCATAGATAGAGCATGTCCTATTGTCTCCTATCAAGTTGTTCATTGGGTAGGTTCCATGGGTTTTTGATAACTAACATTTCCAAAGTTGATTACCAGATCTTTTTCTAAAAGTGCTCCCAGGTAAGACTTCAACCTTTTGGTGAGCAGTCAGGGATATATTACCAGTGACTCTCACTGAGTACTGCTTACTTGCCTTTAATTAAAATGATTACTTTTCTCTCAAAATAATTATTTCTCATTGCATGTATTTCCTTCCTATGACGGCTGATGTTTTACACTTGGTATGCATGTTTTATCTGAAAACACCACTGCCCTTCTGACATTCTGTATCCCTGGGTCTCTAAAGCAGGTTTGTACAGAAACAGGTTACTAGTACAGAGAGCAGGGAGAAGTGCAGTGGTTGGGTTTGCTACAACTGAGAAACATTGCTGAAGGTAACCGGAGTATTTGGCTCTGAAATGTGCACAATTTGCTTGTAAACTTCATTCAAAACACAGGCAACAGAGTGGCTCACTGCTTCCTGTTTCACTTGCTTCCTTTGAATAATATTTTCTTTTTTTCCAAATGCTCTCTTAGGTACCTGGCGCCACAGAATCTGATAAGCATCTCAGAATTCTTCCTCTGGGATCTCTGAGGATCCAGAATTACAGCCTCTTCTCTTTGGGCGGTTCTTGCTCATATTCCTTAGCAGAGGCGCTGGTAACCGACTAATCATCTTGGCTGCTAAATCTGACCAGAATCTCCACACCTCTATCTATTTCTTCCTCTCCATTTCTTCTTGACTGATATTGTTTTCATCTCCACGACAGTCCCCCAAATGCTGGTGAACATCTAGACGCAGAGCAAAGACATCACTTATATGGGATGCTTGACGCAAGTGTCCCTTTTGTATCTTTCTGCATGTTTGGCAGTATGTTTGTTCCTCACCATCATGGTGTATGACAGGTCTGTGGCTTTCTGTCACTCCTAGCACTACCCAATCATCAGGAATCACTGCCTAGGTGGTTTGTTAGTTTGGGCATCTCTTTTCATCAACCTTTTGGACTTCCCAGTTGCATTGCTTAATGGAATCACAACTTATTTTTTCTAAAGATGTAAAAATCCCACATTTGTTCTGTGACCTCCCTCAACTTATAAACCTGGCCTTTTCTCATACCTCCACCAGTGCTCCGTTAGTATATTGTTTTGATGCCATTTTTTGTGGAGTTCCAGTCTTGGTGATCCTTGTCTCTCTCCCGTTTTTTCATTTTAAAAATCATTTTACTGGGGGCTCATACAACTCTTTTAAAAAATCATTTTATTGGGGCATCATACAATTCTTATCGCAATCCACACATCCATCCATTGTGTCAAGCACATTTGTACATTTGTTGCCATCATCATTCCCAAAACAGTTGTTTTCTACTTGAGCCCTTAATATCATTTCCCCCCACTCCCTCCATGTTACCCCATCCCTCATGAACCTTTCATAATTCATAAATTATTATTATTTTGTCAGCTTACACTGTCTGACATCTCCATTCACTCACTTTTCTGTTGTCCATCCTCTAGGGATGAGCTTATACATTGATCCTTGTAATTGGCTCCCTCTTTCTACCCCACCTTCCCTCCACTCTCCAGGTACCACCACTCTCAACACTGGTCGAGAAGGGGTCATATGTCCTGTATTCCCTGTGTTTCTAGATCCTATCTGTACCAACACACACCCTTTGTTCTAGCCATATTTGTGAGATAGAATGGGGATCACCATAGTGGGGGGAGGAAGCATTTAAGTACAGAGGAAAGTTGTATGTTTCATCGTTGCTACCCTGCACCCTGACTGGCTCATCTGCTCCCTGCTACATTTCAGTAAGGGGGTGTCCAGTTGTCAACTAATGGGCATTGGGTCTCCACACTTCACTCACCCTCATTTACAATGATATGATTTTTTTTCTTTGATGCCTGATACTTGATCCCTTCAACATCTCATGGTGTTCTTCTTCCACGTGGGCTTTGTTGCTTCTGGGGGTCCAGGGTCAGGCGGTAGCGGATTGTATGAATGAAGTAGGAGCTGGTTGATGGTTAGGTTGGAGAAGTCTTTTATTTGTTCCTGTAAAAAATTAAGAATAAAATACAGGGAGCTAAAAGTAATAGCAGACAGATTATAATTATGGGTCTGACCAAGGGCAAAATCCAAGCTGCAAGGGGGTTTTGAAACCACAAAGAAGAGCCAGTGGTGCTTTATTGGCGCTTCCTCATTTCCTAGGCTATGATGAGGAGCACTTTAATATTTTGTTCAACTCTGCCTGGTTCTGCTCAATAAAGAAAAGACTTTGAAACCCCATCTCTTATTCTCTGCTTTCAGCCAAGAGTTTCTGACATTAGCAGAGATATCCCTCATTCTATGCCTTCTTCGGAATCCAACTAGAGTGTCTGACATCTCTTAGGTATTCCATCTGATGAAGTCCACGTATATTGTCATTGTTTATGTGGTTGAAAAAAGTTATTTACAATGGAAAATGGTTAGTCTTGCAAGATTCTATAGCCCATCAGCTAACTTCATTTCTCTCACCAGCGCTATTTTCTGACTATTGGTTCTTCATTTTTACATTTCAATTACCAATAATTATTAATGCATCTTATTGCTTGGTTGATTAACTTCAGATTGAAGAAGTTAATTGCATTCTTCGGCTTCCTCGTCATGAGTTTTAGCAGTTTCTTTGTGAATTTAAATAATACTTGTATTACCTGGACTTCCTTGTAAATGCATAGATATTATGCTATCACCAATATCATTGTATTTCCAACAGATCTTGACTTGTTTCTTTTGATAGTCAATGTAATGTCATTGCTCTTCAATTTGTCATTATTTTCATAGAAAATCAAATGATTGTTTGACACAACGTGACCAATAGCAGTATATGTAAGCTCATGAATATATAGATCTTTATGGATTCTATTTCATTTTGGACATCTTCCAAATTTCCTGGATTCATACTTTAAGCTTTCTATGTGACAGTTATTCCGGGATGTTTGCATTTGCTTCTTCTCCTTTTGAGGTCTGCTCCACCAGCCACTGAAGTTCAAAACAGTTTACTTGATTCACATGATTGAAGGTCCACTCTACTTGGAGGAGACATCTCTTCTACAGTCCTACGTGAGTGTCATCGAACCCGGGGGAGGGGGGCATCATCTTCTGGAGATACAGCTGATAAAATCCCACTGTCCTACTTCAACGTTTCCAATAGTTAACCCCTCAGAACGGCAGCCTCTTCCTTCTTCATCATGTGCACTCAGTGTGGAAACTCTGATGAAACCTGTTCACCAAGGTCTACCTGCTGGGGTTTGAAATGCTGGTGGCACACGCTCTAGCTTCAGAGAAACTCATAAGCCTCTGCAGTATGACAAACTGGCAGGTGAGTGATGCATATAGATCATAGTGCTCCCCAAATTAGATAAATAATCAATGTGTTTGGATATATCAATTCATGCATTGGTTTAGTGTTGAAATAGATTTATATTTTAACCTCTTTATAAATTGGACATTGGAAGTGAGGGTTTCAGGGTTCCTCCTTAGATTGGAAGGGCCCAGATTCCAAGGAAATGAACTCTCTTCTCATTCTGTTTCATGAATACTAATGAGTCCCCAGAGATTGGAGTGCCACGCACCAATTTGGCTAATTGTATGCTCTGGGCATTTAATTCTCATGGCCAGATAATTCTAAATAACCCATTTATACCGTCCAGACTTTAGCGTGTCCATCACAATCCAGCAGTCTCCAGCCCTGTGTCTCTTCTCTAGGCATTCCAAGCCTGAGTCTCTCTTTTTAGGAGACTTGAGAAAGTTGCCTCACCAACCAGAAGAGAGCTGTCATGACAGCACTTCATGGTCATTCCCCAGCAGAAACCCTTCGAAACACATGAGTGCAATGAGACAGAGAGGGTGCAGTGCGTACTTAGAGAGGGTGCAGAGTGTGTTACCTCTCATTGGGACCAACGGCACAGTTGGGATGGATCAATAGGAGGTCCGGAGTGCTGGGTTTCATCTCAGAGACCTGAACAGTTTCTGCTGCTGCTTCTAGTAAAAGTGTGACGATGCTCATTGAGAGTTGGTGTATGTCCTGCATCCGCTCTACTTCCCATGTGCAGTACCCAACCAACGCAAGAAATGGGCTCCTCTTACCTGACCCCTAAACACTTCAAAATGATCTAGATGGTCATGGCAATAGTAAGGATGATGGCAGTCATCACAATATCATAAATATTATGTCACAACCCCAAAATCATAAACAACATGGAGGCTGCCCAGGGCCAGGATCTGAGGTAAGTTTTCTACATAGCTTCTTCCTTTTAGTTGCACAAGTTCACCTCGGAAATAGCAGCATACTCTGTTCAATTTCACAGTAAAAAAGCACAGCCTTCTCCTGAAACTTGTACTCCATCATGTACTAAATCAGCAAGTTGTACAAAATTATTAATATTGAAATCAAAAGTCTGACTCCAGATCCAGGTTACTTGTCTACTTTCCCCCCCTCCACCCTGCCTTGCCATTTCACTCCCCTGGTCTCTCCAGGTATAGACTACCTACTCCCTGTGTTCTCATGTGTTGGGGTGGAGGGGTGGTTTAATTACTGCAGACCACACTGGACAGTTGTGGTGTTCCTTTTTGCATGAAGGATACATGACCGAGCTTCCGGTGAGAACCATGTAACAATCTGCTGCATGAAACTCAGATCTGCTAGCTTTCTCATTCTGGCCCTGAATTTTGTCTCACCTGCCTTTTCTTGTTTTATTCTTGAAATTGCGTCCATCTGGATCTCAAGAAAAGCTCACCAATGGCTATCAGGTTCATGCTGACATCTACCCTACAGGACAGAGTAGAACTGCCACTGTGGGTTCCTCAGACTAAATGTGAACAGCAAACTTCATCTTTCTCCTTGGGATCAGTTGGTGTTTTAGACTGCTGACCTTGACGTAAGTAGCCTATTTTCGATGAGTTCAACGGTATAATTTAGCTGTATCTTTGGTTAAATTCCTTGTATTTTCATTTTAAAATATAAATAAATAGAGGGAAGTTGCTCTGTGCATGGACATCAGTGACCTTCAGTCTATTTGTGAGTCCTGTCAGCCTCCTTTTGATTTGTGAGACACAGGGAAAATTCTTAATCTGTTACAGTGATTTAGTTTATATATAGCTGATGGAGAGATCTTGGTTGAAGGGTAATGGATATTACATATCAATTGAATATGTGAAGTATTCCCATAGTCCAGGTACAATACTTTTATATCTTTTTATTAATATAAATTAGATGACGTTACATACGATACAGCTAAGTATGCTGTGATCGGAAGGTAACCTTTGTCTAGATCCCTGTCAGACTTTTTTTTTCATTATTATAGAAATAGTTATTGAAAGTTTGGAAGGAAACATTGAGTCTTATCCATTTCTGATTCCTCAGAGTCTCTTCCATAATTGGCACCATGAAGTCTACCATCACAAAAACAACGTGGAATAGAATTTCTCTTGGTTCAAAGTATCAGCATGAAAGTTGAGTACCTTCTTTGCTGAGAAAATTCTTAAAATGAGGATTAACAACCGCCCCCCCCCACCAAAAACCCATATGCCCCATAGGATTACAAAACCCCAAACCCAAACTCACTGTAACTATGTGGGTTCCAATGCATAGAGACCCTTTAGGACAGGGTCAAACTGCCCCTGCGAGTGTCTGAGACTGTAACTCCTTACAGAAGCAGAAAGCCCCATCTCTGTCTCATAGAGTGGCTTGTAGCTTGAAACTGCTGAACAGCGACAAGAGAAATCAAATACTTTCTATGTTGTTGTCACATGTTAAATGGTTGTACGTGAACCAATTATTTTTATGACCATGACTGTGTCTTCCTCCCATCTCCTTTTGATTCTCCCTGTTCCTTGAATATTTGGATCATAGAATTCTTCAATATTCTAACTCAAGCCTTGAAGTTTTCCAGCAGTTCTCTCAATCTGAGATATACTGAGTGTGTTCTTCCCTCCTGATTTCAAGTCCTTGCATATTTCATTTATAACGCTTTAGTTTATCTTCTTGAGATACCTTTGACAATTTTTGTTCAGCTCTACAATTAAGAGCAGCTTTCAGTGTCTCTTCTGACATTCACTTTGCTGTTTTCTTTCTTTCCTAACATTTCCTTACTATTTTTTCTTTCCTAACCTTTTAAAGGCCGTTTTCTTTTTCACAATATTCTTGATGTCATCCTACAACTATCCATGATTCAGTCATCTGTGTTCAATTTCTGAAATCTGTCCTGACATTACATATTTAATGTGGCATTTTGATTCTTCTGAACTTGTTTTAATTTTCTTCAGTGTTGATCTGAACTTGCATGTCAGCAATTGATGATTTGTGCCATGGTTAGCTCCTGGTCTTGATGTCCTGATAATATTGAACTTTTTCTTCATGGTTTCCCACAAATGTGGTCCATTTTTTGGTTCTCCGTGTATTCCATTTGGCAAAGTGCACACGTATAACTCTTGTTGAAAAAAGGGTATTTGAAATGAAGAAGTCATCTTGCAAAATTCTATCATTTGATCTCCTGCTTCATTTCTATCCTCAACGTGATATTTTCAAAGTAGCAATCCTTTCTCTTTATTTCTACCTTTCACATGCAAAATGTACTGACAATTATTGTTTATTCACTTTCAGAGTGAAGTTGCTAGAATTCTGGGATTTCTTCATCATTGGCTTTCATGGTTGGCGGATAATTTTGAATCATATTTCTATTAAATATACTTCATTGTGCCTATATATTATTCTATTAATGACATCATTGTACTTCAAGATAGATCTTGAAATGCCCCTTTTTTGATGAGAACTGTAACTCCATTTCTCTTGAACCTCTAACACCATTGCCAACAGTGAACAGGTAACCATTTGACTCAAAATGACTAATGCCAGTCCATTTCAGCTCACCAAATGCTTAGGATGTTAATATATATGCATTCCATTTTCATTTTTGATGACTTTCAATTTTCCTAGATTGATATGTCATACAACACAATTTCTCAGTATTCATGGAAAATTTCCGGTGTTTCTTTTCATTTTGAATCATGTTCCATATGGCAGAATAAGCCCCTCCAGCTTTGTCATTAAGGTTCAGTGTACTTTGAGTAGACAACTCTTCTTCAATCTCAAATGCATTCTCTTCCAACTGAGGGTTCATCCTGCGGCACTGTATCAGAAAATAGTCCAATGCTATTCATCAGATGGTCAGTGGCTACATTTTCAGGAGTTGGCCACATCTTTCCACTTCCTAATCTATGTTTCCTTTGGAAGTCGCACTGGACCACTTCACCATGGGTGACCTTGATGGGATTTAGAACACTGGTAGCATAGCTTTCAGAGGTACAGCTACCAAGAAGGAGCCCCAGTGCAGACCGATGGATGAGCGGGGAGTCCTTGTTCTAGGACTTACTTAAGAGAAATCACAGCTTTCAATTATCCTCAAAAGTTTAGATTTTTATAAAAATGAAACTTTAAATAGAGTGGAACATCTGAGGGACAACTAAATCTGATCACATGAAAAATGCATCTAGGTCCACACATTACTATCTAACCATGCTTCCCTACTTTTCATTTGTGGTGTTGATCTGCACAAAACCTATAGCATTGGAACACTATATTAATTAGAGCTATAAAACAGATATCATAGAAAGTCCTTACAGATCTACTCATGCTCTTTTATATCTGGGATCTAGTCCAATAGGAGATTCTTGGAGAAATGAAATCAGCAGGATGTGGAATGATAGGATCATGAATGTTACCAGATGGGTGTTGGCTGAAAGTTGAAAATACAAAAGGAAATGTTCGCCTGTGTGTTTCATTGATTATGAAAATGCATTCTACTGTACAGATCATAACAAATTATGGATCTCATTCCTTATTCCCAAGATATTGGAACTCCAGAATTGTCCTGTGAGCACAGAAAGAAGCTGTGCCCATACCAAGAGGTAGTCACTGGAATGAACCAAGGAAGAATGTGTCTCAGGGTAGTGTTTCTGTACCAGACTGAGTGACAGTCAACTACTACGGTTCTTTATACCCATGGTTCCTTATATGATGTATTTTGGTTTCGGACTTTACATGCCCAACACTTTCATCTTATGGGAGGGCATTGATATGCTGATGGACAGGAGTGGGGTAAATCCTCATTAATCATTTGGAATATGCAGAGGCTACAACCTTGATAGTGAAAAGTAAAGAGAACTTGATGGAGATCAGAGCACACAGACTTCTGAATGCATTACAGTTGATTCTTCATATCTTTTGGTCAAAATAATTTTTCATGGAGAAAAATTCCTTCTTGGATATGCTTCCTTCATAAACGAGGCATATATTTCACTCATTCTCTGCTCTGTTTTCTTAATGTCCCTTGCTGGTCCCACATTCTGTAGCCCAGGATCTCTGAAGTGTTTGTGAGACACAGGTGACTAGCAGAGAGCACAGTGAAGAAAGAGTTCAGGTAAATATACAGGTTGGCTTGTAGTAATACAGCCTAAAAAATATTGCTGAAGGTACTGGGACATTATTGCTGCAGTTGTGAACAGATGTAAATTTGCATGCTTCATTGATCAGTTTCTTGCATTCAGAATGCAAACACAGTGCTGACTTCCTGTTCACTTATTTTCTTTTAACACGACTTTTTTTCCCCCAAATGCTATCTCAGCTACATGGAGTCACAAAATCTAACAAGTGTCCCAGAATTCCTCCTCCTGGGCCTTTCTGAGGAGCCAGAACTGCAGCCCGTCCTCTTTGGGCTGTTGCTGTCCATGTACTTGATCACTGTGGCTGGAAACCTGCTCATCGTCCTGGCTGTCAGCTCTGATAAACGTCTCCACACCTCCATGTACTTCTTCCTCTTTAACCTCTCCTTGGTGGACATCGGTTTCATCTCCACCACAGTCCCCAAAATGCTGGTGAACATCCAGACACAGAACAAATCCATCACCTATGTGGGCTGCCTGACACAAGTGTCTTTTTTATATCTCCTTGGATGTTGGGACAGTATGTTGCTCACCGTGATGGCTTACGACAGGTTCGTGGCTATATGCTCCCCGCTGCACTATGCAGTCGTCATGAACGCCCACCGCTGTGGCTTTCTAGTTTTGGTGTCTTTTTTTATCAGTCTTTTGGACTCCCAGCTGGAGTGTTTGTTGGTGTCACAGGTTACCTTCTGTACGACTGTGGAAATCCCTCATTTCTTCTGTGACCCTCCTCAACTAGTTAAGCTTGCCTGTTCGGACACTACCCTCAGCATCGTACTGTTAAATTGTGTGGTTGCCATCTTTGGTGGTGTTCCAGTCTCAGGGATCCTTTTCTCTTATACAAGAATTATTTCTGCCATCCTGAAAGTCTCATCTACAAGTGGGAAGTATAAAGCCTTCTCCACCTGTGGCTCCCACCTGTCGATCGTTTGCCTATTTTATGGAACAGGTATTGGGGTGTACTTCACTTCAGTTGTCTCTTCTTCTGCCAGAAAGGTTGCAGTGGCCTCAGTGATATATACCATGGTCACCCCTATGCTGAACCCCTTCATTTACAGCCTTAGAAACCGAGATATCAAGATTTCCTTGAAAAGGCTCCTTAGCAGAACATTCTAATTTTGATTCCTGTACTAATTTAATGTGTGAATTGTACTAGAAGGCAAGATCTAATAACTGCAACCAGATATCTTGCCTCTTTGACTGCATAATTTTTGTAGTTCTCATAGGTTTCAATAGTTATTTTCCTGTTTGAGCGTTACTTCCTTTGTCTTATCTGTAATGACATAGTAGGTGAATTCCCAGGAGCTTTCTTGACTAGTGGGTCCCACAAGGTCAGCAGTTAAGACCTACCACCTGCTCTACTGGAGAAAGGTGAGGATTTCTGTCCCATTAAGATGTACTATGGAAGAAACCACCCACAGAGATGGTTTTCTAAGAATTCTACTCTTACCTATAGGTTGCTGTGAGTCAGAATAGACTGGATGGCAGTAAATGTGTGTGTGTGTGTGCCTGTGTGTGTTTATTTGTATATATATATATATATGTGTGTGTGTATGTGTGTTCAGAAGTATTCTGGGCTCTGGCAGTCTGTAGGGTCAAGTCACATAATAGTTTTGGCATCTCAAATTGGCCTTCTAACTGCAAGGCCAGCAGTTTGAAACCACCATTTGCACCATTGGAGAAAGACAGGCCCTTGTCTCCCTGTAAAGAGTCATAGTCTTGTAAAGTCACAATGGCCATTCTACCCTGTCCTTTAGGGTCACTATGAATCAACATTGACTCAAAGGTAGTAAGTTTTTTTTAAAGCTTTTCATCTTGACTCAGACTTCCTGTAAAAACGCACCATATTTGAATATACTTACAATGTGCATACTTTATTTAATCCATATCTATTATGTAGACTCCCTTTGCATCTAACAGATCTGTGTATGCAGTTTACATGTCAGAATGCATGGCACTGCTCCCAAATTGTGACTTTACACTGCACTCATTTGGGAAGCTTGGGACATGGTGATGCCTTGCTCTCACCAGCTCAGCTTCTGATCTTGACTGTACATGTGATAGTCATTCTCACATTTCTCCCTTCTTTATGGTCTATCGTTGTCCTTGTTTGCATGTAGATGCTTCTGTTCCTCTACTCTCCATCCTGTAAGCATAGTTTATTTTGATGACTTTCTCTATTGGTTTCTGGATAATGATGTTATGTGTCTTAATCTCAGATTTTGTCTGAGCATTCTGTCTCTCTGCTCGGTTGCACAATCCATGCGCTGCCACCTCAGAACTCACAGACAATGCTCTCAGTTGTGGGAGTTGATTAGGTCTATTAAGAGGTTATCACAGCCAGGATCAGAAAACCTTGGTCTGCAGCAACACCCCACCTGAGACAGCAGCCAAATCTCTCTCCCTGGTCTTCAAGCAATCCTCTCACATCTGCCTGGGGCTGTGCCTCACCCTCTCATAGTCACAGGGCTACTCCTCTGCTGTGTCTCCTGGTCTCCTTGTCTTCGGTTCTGGTCTTGGCATGGCATGCCTCTGCCACGCCCACCGAAGGCAGATATTTTAAAGGTGCTCTAATAGTGGCTTTTCTTCCATGATATTCCAGGAATTCTTTGTCTTCCTGCTACTGAGATAGCTCTCTTATACACAGTGGAATGACAATCCTATCGGACCAGTTCCCTCCCCTATTGTTTCACCCACCCTATTTGCATAGCCCCACCCACATCATTTGGGGGCAGTTATAGGGACACGAAGTGCAAGAACCTCATTAGGAAATTTCGCTGGACCCAGGTTTATCTGACTCTCTGATGACTGAGAAGTATGCAGAGATACTGCTCATCGTGACTGATTTAGAACCCGCCAATGGAGCATCTTGTCTGTCTCTTCCCTGAGCCACTTATTTAAAGTTAAGCCCTGAAGTAGAAGATTTGGACTCTAATATTACATTATGCTTGTTAATTCTGATTCTCTCATGCTAGTAGAATGTTTTGAGGACTTACATGTTTCTTCTGATTTCCTTGCAATAAACAAAAGGTTTAGCATAGCAAAGCTGACCATTTCTTTATTTATTCTTATGATAAAATCCTCTAGATATATTTTTTAATGTTTTCATAATATTATAAGTGATTTATATATCTATAAATATTTTCTTTAAAATATACCTAAGCAGTATTACACTAAACATATTTTCACACAAAAGTTCTCATTTACTATAACATTATCTATTAATTTTTGAATTAAATAAATATTTTAAAATAAATCATTTTATTGGGTGCTTTTATAGTGTTTATAACAATCCATACATCAATTGTATCAAGAACATTTGTACATATTCTGCCATCATCATTTAAAAAATATTTTCTTTCTGTTTGAGCTCTTGATTTCAGCTCCTCTATTTTTCTAACCCTTCTGTACCTTCCCACCCGCAATGACCTCTGAGAAATTGTAATTGATTATTATTTCATATCTTACATTTCCTGCTGTTCCCCTTCACCCACGTTATTGTTTTTCATCCTCCTGGATGCGGGGGAAGGGAGTTATACATTGTTAATCATTGTAGTTGGTTTTCTCATTCTCCTCCCACCTTTCCCCTACCCTCGTGCTATTGATACTCCAATTACTGTTCCTGAGGGGTTTATCTGTCCTGGATTCTGTGTGTCAAGAGCTTTTATCTGTACCAGTGGATATGCTCTGATCTAGTAGGAAGTGTAAGGTAGAACTGGGGTCATCATAGTCAGAGAGAAGAAGCATGAAAGAATTAGAGGAATGTTGTATGTTCCGTCTGTGCTATCCTGTATACTGGCTGTTTCATTCTTTCCTTGAGACCCTTCTGTGAGGGAATGTGCAACAGCCTACAGATGGACTTTGGTTCTTTACTCTGACCCCCATATAACATTATATTTTAATGTCTCTGAGAATTATAGACATTTATTTCAAAAACTGTCATTAATTGCTTGTCTCCCCTGTGAAAGACGTCTCATTGTTTTCCTCAGTTTCTTATAATAAGATTAAATGTTAATTCCATTATCAAACACCATATTACACAAATTCAGATATTTCATCTTATTTGTCCATGGGGCATAGTATGAGATATACACATAAATGTATACCTTAAATTTGCTGTTATTTTGGTTAGGCTCCATCAAGTCAGCTCCAGCTCATAACGTACCCATGCACAATAGAAAAATACCGCCATGGGCCATACCCATTACTGCTGATAGGTTGTTCTGTAAAGTACTCTCAAACAGGTTCTTACTCATAGCAACCCTGTGCACAAAAGAAGAAACACCATTTTCGTTAGTTTGAATTGTCTAGAGAAACAAACAAATGACCCTCACACATGAATAAGAAAGAATTTGTATCAAGAACCAATCTTATATCAAGAAGGAATCTCAACCCAGTCCAGTTCATCTCATGTTAGCCGGAACCCTCTCCAGAGTCACACAGTCTCAGGCCAAGGACAACTCAGAGAGATGAAGCCCAGGCACAGGGAGATGACAGGCCAGTGGGTGCGGTCACTTGGATCCAAGGTCCTTGAAAACATGACAGGGACAGACAGTTCTCAGGGTTGGGCAGTCCCACAAGGGGCCACCCCTGAAGGCGGCCACAATATCTGAGTAAGGATGAAGGTGAAGGGCAAGAGAGGGTGGAGATGTCCTCAGTTTCTCTTATAAAAGGGCCCTGCCCGCCCCCCAAGGATGTATCATCAGGCTGCTAGCTGGTTGACAAGTTGGAGTACAGCCTTCCATTCGTGCAAATTCACGTAGAGCCTATTGCTCAGCCCCTTCTGCACTAGCCTCACAGCTGTGCTGTCAGAGCCCACCACTGAGCTACCGTGTCTGCCCCTCTGTCCAGGGTTTTCTCTTTCACTCTTTCTACTTGATCCAGCATCAGGCCCTTGTCCTGAGGGTGCACTCTGCTAATGACCTGTCCAAAGAGCGTCAGACAAAGTCTCGCCATTCTTGTTTCTAAGGAGCATTCTGGCTGTACTTGCTCCAAGTTAGGTCCTGAAATACAATTGATACTATCCAAATGTCTACAGAAAGCATTTAATATGACTTTTATTCAAATTTGCACACCAATCATGAAAGCCAACAATGAAGAATTGAAGAATGGTATCACTTCTGCAACCTAAAACTAATTAAACATGCCCTGACGATGCAGCCAGAATTATTGGTGATTAGATTGTGGAAGGAGGAAATAAGGAGGAAGCATCACCAGTTGGAACATGTGACCTCGGTGGTGAAATCATTGTCCGAGATCACACAGTAGAGTTTTGCAAGAACAGAGACTTCCTCACTGAAAATAGTTTTTTCAACAACATAATTAATGACTACACACATTGACCCCACTTTGTCAGTTATTGTACTGTGGCTTTCTGTCTTTTGCTGTGAAGCTATGGTGGTGACATTTCAAATACTCCCAAGGGCCGTCATTGTAAACATGTTTCAGCTGAGCTCATAGACTAAAAGCAAACTGCGAAGCAGTGCGTTCCCCTCGTGAGGAATTAGCCTGTCAAAACCTTATGAATGACCGTAGGGTGTTCTTGTTCTTAGACTTAGCACCAGATGATGAGCACTCAGAATACAACTGGGGAAGAAGTGCCTCTTCAAAGGACAGTCGACCTTAAAGACGTGAATGGAGAAAACATTCAGGCCTTTCATAAGATGATGTAAATCATGCCACACAAATTATGAGAAATAGCTGTAAACATCCAATAATAACCATAATATGGAGTGTACAATGTATTAACCTAGTAATATGGGAAATTATAAAAAATAAAATTGTAGATATTATTGAGCTAGAATGGGTTTATTTGGGCTATTTTGAATCAGACCAAAATGTTACAAATTATGCTGAGAATGACGTGTTGAAGAGGCCTTGTGGGCCATTCATCACCAAAAAACATATTTCAAGAGCTATCATAAACTGCAACACTGTCAATGCCATGATAATGTCTATATTCCTAAATGGAAACCACTTAGCAAAACTATTATTCAAATTTTCACCAATCACTAAAACTAGTGCTAAAGAACTTGATGAATTCTACCAACTTCTTCCTTATTTGAGAAAACATGTAATAAATATTCATGAATAATTATTCATTTTTGGAAGAGGACTGTAGGGATCAAAGAGGAAGTTGGAATGAATAGTTGGAAAGTTTGATCTTGGTGATACTAAAACAAAGCTAGAAATATCATTGTATTAGTCTGGGTACTTTAGAGAAACAAATCCACAGAAACTCATGTCTAAGAGAGAGTTTTATATAAATGGTAAGTACACATCAAGAAAACATCCCAAACCAGTGCTGCCCAATCCCACATTCCAAAATTAACCCATTAACCCATATGTCCAACACCAATCCACAAAGTCCTTCTCTATGTCAAAAAAGACACACACTATGATGCCTACTGCAGGAGGAAAGCCGAGTCAGTGAATGTGTAAGCATCTCAGCGCTGGCAGGGGTCTCCACACGGCTACTCCAGCACCCAGATCTGCATCGGGGTAGGTCCATGCAATTTCTCCTTGGGGATGTCTTTCAGGAAGTCAGCCTTGCAAGCTGAAGCAGGGAACTGCTAAGGCAGCTGCACCCTGAGAACTAGAAAGATGAGGCTCACTGAACCATTTATCCATCTGCCCTTCAATTAACCCCACTTGTTTATCAGCCAGGTTTTCACAATAAACTAACTAACTCAATCGTGATGGAGTTTTGCAAGACTTACAACTTCATGACAAGCATGTATTTTTAACAAAATAAAAGGAACCAAAATAATTAAATCTATGGGAATAGATGATGTATGAGATCAGTATCCTCAGCCAGACTATGGACCAGAATATAAAGTGTCATATTCAGTTTATATTGAAGTTGAAAAAAATTAAAACAAGTTCATGAGAGTCAAAATATGACCTTGAATATAACTCTCCTGATTTTAGAGACCTTCTCAAAAACAGATTTGACACATTGAACACATTAATAAGTCATCTGAGGCTAGATGAAATATGGGATGACATCAAGAACATAATACATGAAGAAAGCAAAGGATCATTAAAATAAAGGAAGGAATGAAAAAGCAAAGCATATTTCAGAAGAGACTCCGAAACTTGAAGTTGAATATAGAATAGCTAAAGTAAATAGAAGAAATGATTAAATAAAGAACTCAACACAGCATTTCTAAAGGCCTCTTAAGATACAAAGCCAAACAGTAAAATGAAATGTGCAAAGACTGGGAGCTATAAAATCAAAAGGGTACAGCACACTCAGCATAGCTGAAACATAAAGTACTGAAGAGCCCCAAGAAAAACTTCAAGTCTAAAGCTGTATAATTGAAAAATTACATGGGCAAAAATATAATGCACGAAGTATCAAAAGAAGATATAACAGCCGAGACTGTACCAAAAATGGTTTTGTCTGACATTAAGCTAATTCAAGAGGGAGCATGTAATCAAGAACAAATGTTATTGGAAAATAAATTTCAAGCTTCACTTAAGGCATTTAAGTATATTTTTAAAAAGACACCCTTGTATTGAAATAATACGTAAATAGATCTGTTCCAGTGAGACTACTGTCTTCAAAATTAAAGAATATTAGAAATATTTCGACTGGTTAAATGGGTAGCACATGGATTTAGCAAATTACTTGGGGTATGCCATAGTCTTGCATGAGTCCATCAAAACTTACACCCTTGAATATGGCACCTGAGCAATGAGTTCCAATTTCAATATTTTTTTAACAATTTATTGGGGCTCATACAATTCTTTTCACAGTTCATACATATACATACATCAATTGTATAAAGCACATCCATACATTCCCTGCCCCAATCATTCTCAAGGCATTTGCTCTCCACTTAAGCCCCTTGCATCAGGTCCTCTTTTTTTCCCCCCTCCCTCCCCATTCCCCCCTCCCTCATATGCCCTTGGTAATTTATACATCGTTATTTTGTCATATCTTGCCCTATCCGGAGTCTCCCTTCCCCCCTTCTCTGCTGTCCCTCTCCCAGGGAAGAGGTCACATGTGGATCCTTGTAATCAGTTCCCCCTTTCCAACCCACTCACCCTCCACTCTCCCAGCATCGTCCCTCACACCCTTGGTCCTGAAGGTATCATCCACCCTGGATTCCCTGTACCTCCAACCCTCATATGCACCAGTGTACAGCCTCTGTCCTATCCAGCCCTGCAAGGTAGAATTCGGATCATGGTAGTTGGGGGGAGGAAGCATCCAGGATCTGGGGGAAAGCTGTGTTCTTCATCGGTACTAACTCACACCCTAATTAACCCATCTCCTCTCCTAAACCCCTCTATGAGGGGATCTCCATTGGTCGACACTTGGGCCTTGGGTCTCCACTCTGCACTTCCCCCTTCATTTAATATGATATATATATATATATATATATCATACATATACATACACATACATATATACATATACACATACATACACACACTTATATCTTTTTTTTTTGCATGATGCCTTATACCTGGGCCCTTGGGCACCTCGTGATCGCACTGGCCGGTGTGCTTCTTCCATGTGGGCTTATTTGCTTCTGAGCTAGATGGCCGCTTGTTCACCTTCAAGCCTTTAAGACCTCAGACACTATCTCTTTTAATAGCCGGGCACCATCAGCTTTCTTCACCACATTTGCTTATGCACCCATTTGTCTTCAGCGATCCTATCATGGAGGTGTGCAGTCAATGATATGATTTTTTGTTCTTTGATGCCTGGTAACTGATCCCTTTGGGACCACTCGATCACACAGGCTGGTGTGTTCTTCCATGTGGACTTTGTTGCTTCTGAGCTAGATGGCCGCTTGTTTATCTTCAAGCCTTTAAGACCCCAGTCACTATCTCTTTTGATAGCCGGGCACCATCAGCTTTCTTCACCACATTTACTTGTTCACCCACTTTGGCTCCAGCCGTTGTGTCGGGAGAGTGAGCATCATGGAGTTCCAATTTAATAAAAGAAGGTATTCATGCATTGAGGGAGTGTTTGAGTAGAGGCCCAAGGTCCTTCTGCCACCTTAATACTTGACCTATAAATATAGACACATAGATCTATTTCTCCATCCTCCTATATATATTTGCATGTACATGTCTTTGTCTAGACCTCCATGAATGCCCTTTGACTCCTACCTCTTTCCTCCATCTCCCTTGACTTTCCTCCTGCCCTACTACCATGCTTCATCGCCACCTGGGCTAGAGTATACCTCTTCTCTAAGCAACCTTACCCTTGATCATTTCCCACCAGGCCTGTCACTCCCCCTTCTCTACCATTTGGGGTCCCATGTTTTTCCCTTGTCCCTGGGTTTGTTAACACCACTTCCTTACCCCCCAACCCCCCCCACCCCAGGCCCCCCAGAACTGTCGGTCCCGTTGTTTTTCCTCCAGATAGTTCATCCAGCCTGTCCTATTCAGACAGACCTGTGGAGTCACTAACATGCACGAAAACTAGACAGAGGAAAACAAAGCAACAGTGTACAACCAGACAACAAAACAACAAAAACAAACCACTGACAAAGAACAGAACAAAACAGTTCACAAGAGAAAAGCTTGTAGTTAGTTCAGGCATCGTTTGCTGGCCCTTAGGAGCGTTTTCCAGTCCAGTCTGTTGGGGCACCACGCCCTGGCCCCAAAGTCCACTTTAAGCATTCCCTGGGGACCTTGCCACTCCATTCCCTTGCTGTTCCGCTGCACTCCCCTAGTGATTTGCCTCGGTGTGGTGGGATCAGGTCAGGTGCAATTTCAGAGCTGAATCTTATGGGTTCCTTTTTGCAACTAACGTTTAATCTTTCCCTAGCTGTTGTCAGGGATCTTTCTCTGTGTTTGGTCTTTGGGGCCAATTTCAATTTTTGAAAACAATGGTTATCACATGTCATTATCAAGTAAACTCAATTCAGTATCTGGACAGTTGATATCATAAAATATTCTGAATTAATGGAATATGAAGTGAAATGTTTCAACACACTGATGTGGCACTGGAAGCATTCACTAGCCTATGACAAAACTTTGAAAGACAGCTATCTGAGCAACTGATTGGAAGAGCTCTATATGTGTTCCCATTCAAAAGGACGGTGACCCAATAAAATGAAGAATATAGCTAACAATATAATTAATATCACATGCAAGTAAAACGTTGCTGAAGATCACTCAAAAACCAGTGTAGCAGTACCTTGACAGGGAGCTGCCATAAGCTCAAGCTACGTTCACCAGAGGATGTGGAGTGAAAGTGGAGAATATGGGAAAAATGTTTGCTTGTCTTTTATTGACGATTCAAAAGTAAGGATAACTCTAAGGATCATAATAAACTAAGGATAACATTGCAACTAGTAAGAACACTTAATGTAACACTTAATTGTACTCATGTGGAAAATGTACATAGGCCTGGGGCCGTTATTTAAACACAAGGAGGTACTGCATGGTTTTAAATAAAGAAATATCCTGCATGTTTCAAAATCAGTGTTGAATCCTTTCTTATTCAATCTCTATGCTGACCAAAAATATCCATAAAGGTAAAATATAGGAAAAGTAATGCTACATCATGATTAGAGGAAGAATTATTAACAACTTCCATATTAAAGGAGAGAATTTTATTTGCAGAAAACCTAGTAAGGACTTGAAGCACTTAGAGATGAAGATCAAAGATGGCAGCTTTCAGTATGGATTTTCATTTAATATGAACAAAAAAATGTGTTAAGCAGGGTTCTCTAGAGAAACAATACCAGGACACTTGTGATTAGATAGATAGAGAGATTTATTTAAACAGCACAAAGGAATATAACAGCGAATTCCTCCACACAGCAGTACAAAAGGCTCAGTTCAACCGACTTTCCTAGAACAGTTAATCTACTGAAAATACTTTAATCAAGAGGGATCCAATGTCCAAGGTCAAGCAAGCAGACAGGTGAGTCTTCTCTCGGGCAATGCAGGCAGAGTTCACCCACAGAAGCAAACAGCTGGGTTATCCTAAACAGTCTGGAACTCAAGAGCTTAGCGAAGCAGGCCTGGATGGTTTATCGTACTCAAGCAATGCAAGACAACAGGATCCACAAACCTCAAGGAATCAAGTGATATACACAGCACCAGCATGGTGAAGCAGGTCTCAAAGAAACCTCAAGCTCTAGCAACACGATCCACAGGTTGGCTCTCCCACAGGTAGTGTAGCTCCCAAGTTGAGGCAGAGAACTAGCTAAAGCAGCTGCATGCTGGTCCAATTCCCAGGCAGCAAAAGAGAGAGGGGTGGGCTTAGCAAGCCAGTTATTTCTTTGTCCTCCAACCAAACTGTGACCTTGTTAAACCTGCATGTTCCTATCGGCCAGGTTGGCACAATAAACCTACCTATCACATATGGCCCAAACCAAACTCACTGCTGTCAATCTCACTCACAGAGACTCTAAAGCAGTGGTTTTCAACCTTCTTAATGCCACCTGTCTTTAATAAAGTTCCTCATGTTGTAGTGACCCCCGACCATAAAACTATTTTTGTTGCTACTTCCTACCTATAAGTTTGCTACTGTTCTGAATTGTAATGTAAATATCTGATATGCAGGATGTATTTTCATTGTTACAAATTTAACATAATTAAGGCATACTGATTAACCACAAAACAATGTGTAATTATACGTTGTGAAATATTTATTTCTAATTACAAATAACGAAATTTTTCTTGAAGGATGGTGTAACATGGATAACAGTCTTCACACCAGGTACTCATACGTGGATGTATCTGCATGTGAGCAGACCTGCCTGGAGTCGGATAGAGGAGCAGGGTCTTAGTTCCTAAAAAATCGGAAATATGTGTTTTCCTATTGTCTTAGGCGATCCTTGTGAAAGGTAGTTCAACCCCCAAAGGGTCGCGACCCACAGGTTGAGAATTGCTGCTCTATATGATATGGTAGGGGTGCCTCTATCCCTCCAAGACTGTAAATCTTTAAGATGTCAAAGAGAAAGAATGCCGTTTTGAGCACTTAGCAATGGACTAAGGTGCACCTCATACAAGCAATGGAATTTTCAATCACTTCATATGCTTCTGAAAGTTGAATGTTGAATAAGGAAGACTGAAGAAGAAAAATCGCTGTATTTGAATCATGGTACTGATGAAGAATATTGATAATATCGTAGACTTCCAAAAGAATAAAGAGACTGGACTTGGAGCAAGTACAGCCAGAATGCTCCTTAAATACAAGAATGGCGAGACTTTGTCCGACGCACTTTGGACAGGTCATTAGGAGAGTGCACCCTCAGGAGAAGGACCTGATGCTGGGTCAAGTAGAAAGAGTGAAAGAGAAGACCCTGGACAGAGGGGCGGACACGGTAGCTCAATGATGGGCTCTAACAACATAGGTGTGTGGCTATTGCAGGAGGGGGCTCTGCAATGTGTTTTATGTGAATTTGCAAGTATGGAAGGCTGTAATCCAATTTGTCACCCAGGTAACAGTCTGATGATACATCCTCGGGGGGGTGGGGGCAGGGCCCTTTTATAAGAGAAACTGAGGACATCTCCTCCTTCTCTTGCCCTTCACCTACATCCTTACTCAGATACTGTGGCCGCCTTCAGGGGTGTCCCCTTGTGGGACTGCCCAACCGTGAGAACTGTATGTCCCTGTCATGTTTCCACGGACCTTGGATCCAAGTGACCGCACCCACTGGCCTGTCATCTCCCTGTAGCTGGGCTTCATCTCTCTGGGTTGTCTTTGGCCTGAGACTGTGTGACTCTGGAGAGGGTTCCAGCTAACATGAGATGAACTGGACTGGGTTGAGGTGCCTTCTTGATATAAGATTGGTTCTTGATACAAATTCTTATTTATATATGAGGATCATTTGTTTGTTTCTCTAGACAATTCAAACTAACGCATAGGTTGTTTTGTTCTTTTGTACACAGGGTTGCTATGAGTCAGAACGTGTTAGAGGGCACTTAACACAACAACCTATCTGTAGTCATGTTTATGGCACATGGTGGTGTTTTTCTATTGTGCCTGGGTCTTTTATGAGCTGGAGCTGACTTGATGTAGCCTAACCAAAACAACAACAAATTTAAGGTATACATTTATGTGTATATCTCCTACTATGCCCATGGACAAATAAGATAAAATCTTTCAATTTGTGTAATATGGTGTTTGATAACGGAATTACCATTTTATCTTATTATAAGAAACTGAGAAAAATGAGACTTCTTTCTCATTTGAGTCATGCAATTAATGAAATAGATGTCTATATTTCTCAGAGACCTTAAAATATAATGTCATGTTGGGGTCGGCGTAAAGAACCAAAGTCCATCTGTAGATTATTGGACATTCCCTCACGGAAGGGTTACAAGGAAAGGAAGCCACAGCCAGAGTGCAGAATAGCACTGACGGAACATACAACATTCCTCTAATTCTTTCATGCTTCTTCCCTCTGACTATGATGACCCCAGTTCTACCTTACACTTCCTGCTAGATTAGAGCATACCCACTGGTACAGATAAGAGCTCTTGACACACGGAATCCAGGACAGATATACACCTCAGGAACAGTAATTTGAGTATCAATACCACGAGGGTAAGAGAAAGGTGGGAGGAGAAGGGGAAAACCGACTACAATGATTGACGACGTCTAACTCCCTCCCCCCACCTCTCCAGGAGGATGAACAATAATAACATAAGTGACGGGAAACAGCGGGAAGTGTGAGATATGAAAATAATAATAATTAAATTAAAAAAAATAATTTAAAATTTGTCAGAGGTCATTGCAGGGGGGAGGGTGCAGAAGGGTTGGAAAAATAGAGGAGCTGAAACCAAGGGCTCAAACAAATAAAATATTTTGTGAAACATGATGGTAGCACATGTACAAATGTACTTGATGCAATTGATGTATGGATTGTTATAAACACTATAAAAGCCCCCAATAAAATACTTTAATATAAAATATTTATTTAATTGAAAAATTAATATATATATATATATAATGTTATAGTAAATGAGAACTCTTGTGTGAAAATGTTTAGTGTGATATTGTGTTGGTATATTTCAAAGAAAATATTTATAGATATATAAACCACTTCTAATCTTATGAATACATTAAAAATAATATTATCTAGAGGATTTTATGATAAAAATAAATAAAGAAATGGTCAGCTTTGCTATGCTAAACTCCTTTTTTTTCTTGCAAGGAATCAGAAGAAGCATATAAGACCTCAAAACATTCTACTAGCATGAGAGAATCAGAATTAAGAAGTATAATGTAATATTAGAGTCCAAATCTTTTACTTCAGGGCTTAACTTTAAATAAGTGGCTCAGGGAAGAGACAGATGAGATGCTCCATTGGCGGCTTCTGAATCAGTCGTGATGAGCAGTATCTCTGCATACTTCTCAGTCATCAGAGAGTCAGATAAACCTGGGGTCCAGCGAAATTTCCTATTGAGGTTCTTGCACTTCGTGTCCTTATTACTGCCCCCAAATTATACATGTGGGACGATGCAAATAGGGTGGGTGAAACAATAGTGGAGGGGATTGTCGTTTCTCTGTGTATAAGAGAGCTATCTCAGTAGCAGGAAGACAAAGAATTCCTGGAGTATCATGGAAGAAAAGCCACCATCAGAGCACCTTTAAAATATCTGCCTTCGGTGGGCGTGGCAGAGGCATGCTATGCCAAGACCAGAACCCCAGAGAAGGAGACCAGGAGACACAGCAGAGGAGTAGCCCTGCGACTATGAGAGGGTGAGGCAAAACCCGAGGAGATGTGAGAGGATTGTATGAAGACCAGGGAGAGAGATTTGGCTGCTGTCGCAGGTGGGGTGTTGCTGTGGACCTAGGTTTTCTGATCCTGGCTGTGATAACCTGTTAATAGCTAATCACCTCCCACAACCGAGAGCATTGTCTGTGAGTTCTGAGTGGGCAATGCATGGATTGTGCAACCGAGGAGAGAGAGAGAATGCTATAGAAAGTGTGCTGGGTGTCAGAGAGGGGGCAAAGGAAGATGCATTGTTAACGTATGTCTGACTTCAGCCTGGTGGAAACAGACCTTTTACCTGGTGTGGAGATGAATTCTCCTCTGATTTTGTGTAGCCAGAGGAAATCAGATATGGCTTCTATGTCACTTACTCAAAATTTTGTTTCTGTTGTCTTCTCCAGAGCTCTTGAGGGAGGAAGCAAATTTAAAAAAATGGCATACAGTAGATGGTCAAAGATTATTTGATGAAAAATTTTTTAGAAAATCATTTTATGAATGGCTCATACAACTGTTATCACAATCCACCCATCCATCCGTGGGGTCAACCACATTTGTACACTTGTTGTCAACATCAATTTCAAAACATTCAAAAATAAAATTTTAATATCATGCAGGATAAGCAAATATCCATTAAAGAATCTCAATGAACTTTATTTTTATTTTATTTTTTTTTTAACAATTTATTGGGGCTGATACAATTCTTTTCACAGTTCATACATATACATACATCAATTGTATAAAGCACATCTGTACAGTATTTGGCCTAATCATTTTTTTCTCTTTTCTTCTTTTACATTTTATTAGGGACTCCAACAGCTCTTACCACAATCCATACATATACATACATCAATTGTATAAAGCACATCCATACATTCCCTGCCCCAATCATTCTCAAGGCATTTGCTCTCCACTTAAGCCCCTTGCATCAGGTCCTCTTTTTTTCCCCCCCTCCCTCCCCTTTCCCCCCTCCCTCATATGCCCTTGGTAATTTATACCTCGTTATTTTGTCATATCTTGCCCTATTCGGGGTCTCCCTTCCCCCCTTCTCTGCTGTCCCTCTCCCAGGGAAGAGGTCACATGTGGCTCCTTGTAATCAGTTCCCCCTTTCCAACCCACTCACCCTCCACTCTCCCAGCATCGTCCCTCACGCCCTTGGTCCTGAAGGTATCATCCACCCTGGATTCCCTGTACCTCCAACCCTCATATGTACCAGTGTACAGCCTCTGTCCTATCCAGCCCTGCAAGGTAGAATTCGGATCATGGTAGTTGGGGGGAGGAAGCATCCAGGATCTGGGGGAAAGCTGTGTTCTTCATCGATACTACCTCACAGATAGAACCCAAAGAAAGCCAGTGATACATATTATAACCAAACTTTACAGACCAAAGACAATGAAAGAACCTTGACAGCAGCTAGGGGAAGATTCTAACAGTAGTTGTAAAGAGTCACCAATAAGATAAAGCTCTAAATTCTTCCCAGAAACCGTAGGCAAGTGGAAAATGAAATGGAATATGTAAAACTGAAAAATTGCCGAGCAAAAACAATATATCCAGCAAAACTATTCTCAAATATACTAACAGAATTACAATATTTCCAGATAGAGAAAATTAAATGGATTTATTAAAACCAGACTAACCTTACAAGAAATATTGAAAGAAATACTTTAGACAGAAAAGCAACGACATCAGACAAAATCTGAGATTAACACACATGACATCATTAACCAGAAACCAATGCAGAAAGTCCTCAAACTAAAGTATGCTTACAGGATGGAGAGTAGAGGAACGGAAGCATCAACATGCAAACAAGGACAACTACAGACCACAAATAAGGAGGGAATGTGAGAATGACAGTCACATGTACAGTCAAGATCAGAAACTGAATAGTTAAGAGCAAGCCATCACCATGTCCCAAGCTTCCCAAATGAGTGCAGTGTAAAGTCACAATTTGGGAGCAGTGCCATGCATTCTGACATGTAAACTGCATGCACAGATCTGTTAGATGCAAAGGCAGTCTACATAATAGATATGGATTAAGTTAAGGATGTACATTGTAAGTATAGTCAAATATTGTGCATTTTTTCCATGAAGTCTGGGTCATAGATGACAAGCTTTCAAAGAAAAACATAAACTTACTACCTTTGAGTCCATGTTGATTCATAGTGAACTTAAAGGACAGGGTAGAACTGCCCCTTTGACTTTCTGAGACTGTGACTCTTTACAGGAAGAGAAGGGCCTGTCTTTCTCCCATGGTGCAACAGGTGGATTCAAACTGGTGACCTTGCAGTTAGCAGGCCAAATTGAGATTCTAAAACTAATATGTGACTTGACCCGGCAGACTGACAAAGCCCAGATTACTTCTGAACACACACACACACACACACACACACACACACACACACACACACACACACAGACACACACACTGCCATCCAGTCTAATTTGGCTCATAGCAACCTGTAGGTAAAGGTAGAATTCTTAGAAAGCCATCTCAGTGGGTCGTTTCTTCTGTAGTACATCTTTATGGAACAGAAATCCTCACCTTTCTCCAGTAGAGCAGGTGGTAGGTCTTAACTGCTGACCTTGTGTGACCCACTAGCCAAGAAAGCTTCTGGGAACATCCTACTATGTCATTACAGATATGACAAAGGAAGTTACGTGCAAACAGGAAAAATAACTATTGAAACCTATGAGAGGTACAAAAATTATGCAGTCAAAGAGGCAAGATATCTGGTTGCAGTTATTAGATCTTGCTATTTTGTATAATCCACACATCAAATTAGTACAGGAATGAAAAATTGATAGTTCTATTAAGGAGCCTCTGCAAGGCACTCTTGATATCTCGGTTTCTCAGGCTGTAGATGAAGGGGTTCAGCATAGGGGTGACCAAGGTGTACATCACTGAGGCCACTGCAGCCTTTCTGGAAGAAGACACAGCTGAAGTGAGGTACACTCCAATACCTGTTCCGTAAAATAGGCAAACGATCGATAGGTGGGAGCCACAGGTGGAGAAGGCTTTATACTTCGCACTTGAAGAGGAGACTCTCAGGATGGCAGAAATAATTCTCATATACGAGAAAAGGATCCCTGAGAGTGGAACACCACCAATGACGCCAACGACACAATTTAACAGTATGGTAGTGAGGGTAGTGTCTGAACAGGCAAACTTAACTAGTTGAGGAGGGTCACAGAAGAAATGAGGGATTTCCACAGTCGTGCAGAAGGTAACCTGTGACACCAACAAACACTCCAGCTGGGAGTCCAAAAGGCCGATGAAAAAAGACACCAAAACTAGGAAGCCACAGCGGTGGGAGTTCATGACGACTGCATAGTGCAGCGGGGAGCATATAGCCACGAACCTGTCGTAAGCCATCACGGTGAGCAACATACTGTCCCAATATCCAAGGAGATAGAAAAAAGATCCTTGTGTCAGGCAGCCCACATAGGTGATGGATTTGTTCTGCGTCTGGATGTTCACCAGCATTTTGGGGACTGTGGTGGAGATGAAACCGATGTCCACCAAGGAGAGGTTAGAGAGGAAGAAGTACATGGGGGTGTGGAGGTGTTTATCAGAGCTGACAGCCAGGACGATGAGCAGGTTTCCAGCCACAGTGATCAGGTACATGGACAGGAACAGCCCAAAGAGGACGGGCTGCAGTGCTGGCTCCCCAGGGAGGCCCAGGAGGAGGAATTCTGGGACACTTGTTAGATTTTGTGTCTCCATGTAGCTGAGACAGCATTTGGGAATAGAAAAAAGTGGTGTTAAAAGAAAATAACTGAACCGGATGTCAGCACTGTGTTTGCATGCTGAATGCAAGACACTGATCAATAAAGCATGCAAATTCACAACTGTTAAAATCTGTAGCAATAATGTCCCACTAACCTCAGCATTATTTCTTGACTGTATTACTACAACCCAACCAGTATATTTCCCTGAACTGTTTCTTCACTTTGCTCTGTTCTAGTCACCTGTTTCTCACAACAACTTTAGAGACCCTGGGCTACAGAATGTGATACTAGCAATGGATATCAAGAAAACAGAGCAGAGAATGGGTCAAATATCTGCCTCGTTTATGAAGGAAGCACATGCAAGAAGGAATTTTTCTCCGTGAAAAATTATTTTGACCGAAAGAGATGAAGAACCAACTGTAATGCATTCGGAAGGATGTGTGCTCTGATCTCCCTCAAGTTCTCTTTGTTTTTCGCTATCAAGATTGTTACCTCTGCATATTCCATATGGTAATGAGTATTTATCCCACTCCTGTCCATCAGCATATCAATGCCCTCCAAAAAGATGAAAGTGTTGGGCATAGAAAGTCCTGAACCAAAATACATCATATAAGGAACCATGGGTATAAAGACCATAGTAATTGACTGTCACTCAGTATGGTTAAGAAATACTACCCTGAGACACATCCTTCCTTGGTTCATTCCAGTGACTACCTCTTGGTATGGGCACAGCTTCTTTCTGTACTCACAGGACAATTCTGCATTTCCCACTTCTTGGGAATAAGAAATGAGATCTATAATTTGTTATGATCTGTACAGTAGAATGCATTTTCATAATCAATGAAACTCACAGGTCAACATTTCCTATCGTATTTTCAACTTTCAGCCAAGACCCATCTGGTAACGTTAATGACCCTATCATTCCACATCCTGCTGATATCATCTCACCAAAAATCTCCCATTGGACTAGATCCTAGATATAAAAGAGCATGAGTAGATCTGTGAGGACTTTCTATTATAACTGTTTTATAGCTCTAATTAATATAGTGTTGCAAAACTATAGGTTTTGTGAAGATCAACACCACAAATGAACAGTAGGGACGTGTAGGTGGATAGTCATGTGTGGACCTAGATGCATTTTTCGTGTAATCAGATTTAGTTTCCCCTTGGATGTTCCACTCTATTTTAAAGTTTCATTTTTATAAAAATCTAAAATTTTGAGGATAATTGAAAGCTGTGAATTTGGTAAAGGAAGTCCTATAACAAGTCCTCCCCGCTCATCCATCGGTCTTCACTGGGCTCCTTGTTGGTAGCTCTGCTGCTGAAAGCTATGCCCCAGTGTCCTAAATCCCATCAACGTCACCCATGGTGAAGTGGTCCAGTGTGGCTTCCAAAGGAAACACAGATTAGGAAGTAGAAAAATGTGGCCAACTCCTGAAAATGTAGCCACTGAATATCTGATGAATAGCAGTGGACTATTTTCTGATCTAGTGCCTAGTGATAGCCTCAGGATGGAAGAGACTGCAATTGAGATTGAAGAAGAGTTGTCTGCTCAAAATACACAGAACCTTAATGACAAAGCTGGAGGGGCTTATTCTGGCATATGGAACATGATTCAAAATGAAAACAAACACTTGAAAACATCTATGAATAATAACAAATTGTGTTGTATGACATATCAATCTAGGAAAATTGAAAGTCATCAAAAATGAAAATGGAATGCATATATATTAACATCCTAAGCATTTCGTGAGCTGAAATGGACTGGTATTAGTCATATTGAATTGGATGTTTGCAAGTTCACTGTTGACAATGGGGCTACAGGTTCAAGAAGAATGGAGTTATACTTCTCATAAAAAAGGGGATTTCAAGATCTATCTTGAAGTAAAATGCTGTCATTATTACAGTGACATTAGGAACAAACAAGGCAGTATATTTAATAGAATATGATTCAAAATTACCCGCCAACCATGAAAGCCAATGATGAAGAAATCAGAGTTTTACCAACTTCAGTCTGAAATTGAACAAACAATAATTGTCCGTACATTTTGCATGTGAAATGTAGAAATAAAGACGAATGATTGTTAGCGAGAAAATATCACGTTGAAGATAGAAATGAAGCAGGAGATCAAATGATAGAATTTTGCAAGATGACTTCTTCATTTCAAATACCCTTTTTTCAACAACAGCTATACATGCGCACTGTGCCAAATGGAATACACAAGAACCAAAAAATGGATAACATATGTGGGAAACCATGAAGAAAAATTTGAGTATTATCAGGATATCAAGACCAGGAGCTAGCAATGGCACAATTCAGATCAAAGCTCAGATCAAAGCTGAAGAAAATTAAAACAAGTTCACAAGAGTCAAAATGCCACATTAAATATGTAATGTCAAGGACAGATTACAGAAATTGATCACTGATGACTGAATCACGGAGAGTTGTAGGATGACATCAAGAACACTGTGAAGAAAGCAAACAGCCTTTAAATGGTCAGGAAAGAAAAAATAATAGAAAATGTTAGGAAAGAAAGAAAAGAGCAAAATGAATGTCAGAATAGACTCTGAAAGCTGCTCTTAATTGTAGAGCTGAAGGAAAATCGTCAAAGGGCATCTCAAGAAGATAAAGTAAAGCATTATAAATAAAATATGCAAGGAATTGAACTCAGAATGGAAGAACACACTCAGTATATCTCAGACTGAAAGAACTGCTGGAAAACTTCAAGGCTTGAGTTGGAATATTGAAGAATTCTATGATCCAAATATTCAAGGAATGGGGAGCATCAGAATGAGATGCGAGGAAGACACGGTCGTGATACTAAAAATAATTGGTTCACATACAACCATTTAACACGTGACAACAACAGAGAAAGTATTTCATATCTCTTGTCTCTGTTCAGCAGTTAGAAGCTACTAGCCACTCCATGAGAGAGAGATGGGGCTTTCTACTTCTGTAAGGAGTTGCAGTCTCAGTCACTCACAGGGGCAGTTCTTCCCTGTCCTAAAGGGTCTCTATGCATTGGAACCCACTCAATTACAGTGAGTTTGGGTTTGGGGTTTTGCAATCCTATGGGGCATATAGGTTTTTGGTGAGGGGGGTGGTTGTGAATGCTCAATTTATGAATGTACTCAGCAAAGAAGATATTCAAACTTCATTCTAATCCTGTGAACCAAGGGAAATTCTATTCCATATTTAGCATCGATTGGTCGTTTTTTGATGGTAGACTTCGTGGTGTCAATTACGGAAGAGACTCTGAGGAATCAGAAATCGATAAGACTCAATGTTTCCTTTGAAACTTTCAATAACTATTTCTTTAAGAATGAAAAAAAATGTCTGACAGGGATCTAGACAAAGCTTACCTTCAGATCACAGGATACTTAGCTGTATGGTATGAAGCGTCATCTAATTTATATTAATAAAAATATGCAAAAGTATTGTACCTGGACTATGGGAATACTTCACATATTCAATTGATATATGATATCCATTACCCTTCAACAAAGATCTCTCCATTAGCTATGCATAATCTAAAATGACTGAAAGAGGTTAAGGATTTGCCCTGTGTCTCACAAATCAAAAGGAGGCTGACAGGACTCACAAATAGATGTCCATGGACAGAGCAACTTCCCTCTATTTTTTATTTTTAAAATGTTTAAAATGGAAATCCAAGAAATTTAACCAAAGATACAGCTAAATTATACCATTGAACTCATCCAATTTAGGCTACGTTCATCAAGTTTAGCAGTCTAAAACACCAACTGATCGGAAGGAGAAAGATGAAGTTTGCTGTTCACATTTAGTCTCAGAAACCCACAGTGGCAGTTCTACTCTGTCCTGTAGAGAAGCTGTGAGTCAGACTCAACCCGATACCCATTGGTGAGTTTTTCTTGAGATCCACATGGAAGCAATTTCAAGAATAAAGGAAGAAAAGGCAGATGAGACAAAATTCGGGGCCAGAATGAGAAACTGGTCTGCTCTGAGTTTCATGCAGCAGATTGTTACCTGGTTCTCACCGGAAGCTCGGTCATTTATCCTTCATGCAAAAAGGAACACAACTACTGTCCACTGTGGTCTGCAGTAATTAAACCACGAGAACATAGGGAGTAGGTAGTCTATACCTGGATAGACCAGGGGAGTGAAATGGCAATGTCTGGTGGCAGGAGAGAAAGTAGACAAGCAATCTGGGTCTTGAGTCAGACTTCTGATTTCAATTTTAATGATTTAGTACAAGTTGCAGATTTAGTACATGATGGAGTACAAGTTGCAGGAAAAGGCTGTACTCTTTACCTGTGAAATTGCAACAAATATGCTGCTATTTCTGAGGTGAACTTGTGCAGCTAAAAGGAAGAAGCTGTGTAGAAAACTTACCTCAGATACTTGCCCTGGGCAGCCTCCATGTTGTTTATGATTTTGTGGTTGTGATATAATATTTATGATATTGTGATGACTGCCATCATCCTTACTATTGCCATGACCATCCAGATCATTTTGAAGTGTTTAGGGGTCAAGTAAGAAGAACCCATTTCTTGCGTTGGTTGGGTACTGCACATGGGAAGTAGAGCAGATGCAGTACATACACCAACTCTCAATGAGCATCCTCCCACTTTTATTAAAAGCAGCAGCAGAGACTGTTCAGGTCTCTGAGCTGAAACCTAGCACTCAGGACCTCCTATTGATCCATCCCTAGTGTGCCGTTGGTCCTGATAGGAGGTAACACACACCGCAACCTCTCTAAGTATGCACTGTGCCCGCTCTCTCTGTTTCTCATTGCACTCATGGGATTTCGAAGGGTGTCTGCTTGGGAATGACCATGAAGTGCTGCCATGATATCTCTCTTCTGGTCAGTGAACAAAGGGGGAGAGGCAACTTTCTCAAGTCTCCTAAGAAGAGAGGCTCAGGCATGGAACGCCTAGAGAAGAGACACAGGGATGGAGACTGCTGGATTGTGATGAACACACTAAAGTCTGAAAGGCATAAATGGTTTATTCAGAATTATCTGGCAGTGAGAATTACATGCCCAGAACATACAATTAGCCAAATTGGTGCGTGGCACTCAAATCTCTGTGGACTCGTTAGTATTAATGAAACAGAATGAGAAGAAAGTTAATTTCCTTGGAATCTGGGCCCTTCTAATCTAAGGAGTAACCCTAAAATCTTCACTTTTAATGTCCAAGCTATGTCAACATTAAAATAGAAATCTATTTCAACACAAAACCAGTGTGTGAACTGATATTTTCAAACCCATCGATTATTTATGTAATTTTTGGGGTACTAAGCCTTATATGTATCATTCACCTGCCAGTTTGTCATCCTGTAGTCGCTTATGAGTTGCTCTGAAGCTAGAGTGTGTGCCAACATCATTTCAAACCCCAGCAGGTAGACCTTGGTGAGCAGGTTTCATCAGAGTTTCCACACTAAGAGCAAGTGATGAAGAAGGAAGAGGCTGCTCGTTCTGAGGGGTTAACCACTGGAAAAGCTTGAGTAGAACAGTGGGATTTTGTCAGCTACATCTCCAAAAGATGAGTCCCCAGGGTGGATGACACTCACGTAGAACTTGAGACCAGATACCTCCTCAAGGTAGAACAGACCTTCAATCATGTGAATGAAATAAAGGGTTTAGTTCCTTCGATGGCTCGTGGAGCAGCCTCAAAAGGAGAAGAAACCACTGCAAACATCCCGGAATAATTGTCACATGGAAGGCATAAAGTATGAATCCAGGAAATTTGCACATTGTCCAAAGTGAAATAGAATCCATAAAAATCTATACCTCTATGAGCTTACATATACTGCTCTTGGTCACTTTATGTTAAACAATCATTTGATTTTCTATGAAGAAAATGACAAATTCAAGAGGAATGATATTTCATTGACAATCAAAAGAAGCAACTCAAGATCTGTCTGAAATCCAATGATATTTGTGATAGTATAATATCGATGCATCTACAAGGAAGTACAGGTAATACAAGTATTATTTAAATTTACCAAGAAACTGCTAAAACTCATGACGAGGAAGCCGAAGAATGTTATTAATTTCTTCAACCTGATGTTAATCAACCAAGCAATAGGATGCATTAGTAATTATGGTAATGGAAATGTAAAAATGAAGAACCAATAGTCAGAAAATAGCGCTGGTGAGAGAAATGAAGTTAGACGATGGGCTATAGAATCTTGAAAACTAAACATTTCTCCATTATAAATAACTTTCTTCAACTATATAAACGATGACAATACATGTGAACTTCATCAGATGGAATACACAAGAGATGCCAGAATCTCTAGTTGGATTCAGAAGAAGGCATAAAATGAGGGATATCTCTGCTAATGTCAGAAACTCTTGGCTGAAAGCACAGAATAAGAGATGGGGTTTCATAGACTTTTATTTATTAAGCAGAAGCAGGAAGAGTTGAACAAAATATTAAAGTGCTCCTTATCATGGCCTATGAAATAGAAAGCACCAATGGCTCTTCTTTGTGGTTTCAAAACCCCCTTGCAGCTTGGATTTTGCCCTTGGTCAGACCCCTAATTATAATCTGTCTGTTATTACTTTTAGCTCCCTTTATGTTATTCTTAATTTTTTACAGGTACAAATAAAAGACATCTCCAACCTAACCATCAACCAGCTCCTACTTCATTCATACAATCTGCTACCAACTGACCCTGGAACCCCAGAAGCAACAAAGCCACGTGGAAGAAGAACACCATGAGGTGTTGAATGGATCAAGTATCAGGCATCAAAGAAAAAAAAAATCATATCATTGTAAACGAGGGTGAGTGAAGTGTGGAGACCCAATGCCCATTAGTTGGCAACTGGACACCCCCTTACTGAAAGGTTGCAGGGAACAGATGAGCCAGTCAGGGTGCAGGGTAGCAATGATGAAACATACAACTTTCCTCTTTTCTTAAATGCTTCCTCCCCCCACTATGGTGATCCCCATTCTATCTCACAAATATGGCTAGACCAGAGGATGTGCATTGGTACAGATAGGATCTAGAAACACAGGGAATACAGGACATATGACCCCTTCTCGACCAGTGTTGAGAGTGGTGGTACCTGGAGAGTGGAGGGAAGGTGGGGTAGAAAGAGGGAGCCAATTACAAGGATCTATGTATAAGCTCATCCCTAGAGGATGGACAACAGAAAAGTGAGTGAATGGTGATGTCAGACATTGTAAGATATGACAAAATAATAATAATTTATGAATTATGAAAGGTCCATGAGGGAGGTGGTAACATGGATGGAGGGGGGAAAGGGGAGCTGATATTAAGGGTTCATCTCAATGACATGGATGGAATAAGCTATTCAAGACCTGCATTTGTTGTGACAAGACTCAAAATGAGAAAAACAACAACCATAAACATCCATTAGCATTAAGAATATGGAATTTAGTCATTCAGAAATTTGGAAAATTGGAAGTTATCAAAACATGAAATGGAATACATAAAGATCAATAGACAAGTACCAGTGAGTTGAAATGGACAGGTAGTGGCCATTTTGATTCAAAAGATTATCTCACTGATTGATTTGCCGTGCTGAAATGGCAGATTAAATAGGAATCGTCACATTTTAAAAACACAAATAAAAATTATTTCAATATATCTCCTGAAATATAATTATAATATCCAAATACCTACAAACAGCATTTAATATGACTTTCATTCAAATTTGCACACCAACCACTAAAGTCAAGAATGAAAAATTGAAGAATTATATCACTCTGAGACCTAAACCTAATTAAACATGCCCTGAAGATGCAGCCTGAATTGTTGGTGATTAGATTGTGAAAGGAGGAATCAAGGAGGAAGGATCACTAGTTGGAACACGTGACCTCGGTGGTAGAATCATTGTCAGAGATCACACAGTAGAGTTTTGCAAGAACAAAAATTTGCTCACTGTAAATACTTTTTTAAATGACATAATTAATGACTACACACATTGACCTCACTTTTTCAGTTATTGTACGGTGTCTTTCTGTCTTTTGCTGTGAAGCTATGGTGGTGACATTTCAAATACTCCCATGGGCCGTCATTGTAAACATGTTTCAGCTGAGCTCACAGACTAAAAGCACACGGTGAAGTATTGCGTTCCCCTTGTGAGGAATTAACCTCTGAAAACCTTATGCAAAACCATAGGACGTTCTTGTTCTTAGACTTAGCACCAGAAGATGAGCACTCAAAGTACAACTGGGGAAGAAGTGCCTCTTCAAAGCACAGTCGACCTTAATGATATGAATGGAGGAAAACTTTCGGGCCTTTCATAAGATGATGTAAATCACACCACACAAATTAGAAGAAACAGCTGTAAACATCCAATAATAACCATAATATGGAGTGTACAAAGTATTAATGTAGTTATATTGGAAATTATTTTTAAATTGTAGGTATTATTGAGCTGGAATAGATTGATTTGGACGATTTTAAATCGGACACAAATGTTACATAGTATGCTGAGAATGACATGTTGAAGAGGCATTGTGGGCAATTTATCACTAAAACACATATTTCATGATCTATCATAAACTGCAACACTGTCTATGCCATAATAACGTCTACATTCCTAAATGGAAGACCACTTAGCACAAATAGTATACAAATTTTCACCAGCCACTAAAACCAGTGCTAAAGAACTTGATGTATTCTACCAACTTCTTTCTTTAATTGAAAAAACATGTAATAAATATGCATTAATAATTACTGATGATTAGAATAGGACTGTAGGGAACAAAGAGGAAGTTGGACTGAATAGTTGGAAAGTTTGATCTTGGTGATACTAAAACAAAGCTAGAAATATCATTGTATTAGTCTGGGTACTTTAGAGAAACAAATCCACAGGAACTCATGTATAAGAGAGATTTTATATAAAGGATAAGTGCACATCAAGAAAACATCCCAATCCAGTGCTGCCCAAGCCCACAAATCCAAAATTAACCCATTGACCCATATGTCCAACATCAATCCTCAAAGTCCTCCTCCATGTCACAAAACACACACTATGATGCTGAGAACAGGAGGAAAGCCGAATCCGTGAACATGTAAGCATCTCAGTGCTGGCAGGGGTCTCCAAACGGCTGCTCCAGCACCCAGGGTGGCATTATTGGGATTAGTCCATGCAGTTTCTCCTTGTGGATGTCTTGCAGGAAGTCAGCCTTGCCAGCTGAAACAGGGAACTGCTAATTCAGCTCCACCCTGGAGCAACCTCACAAAGCAAGAGACCTGAGAACTAGAAAGGTGAGGTTCACTTAGCCATTTATCCCTCTGCGCTTCAATTAAACCCTCAGGTTTATCAGCCAGGTTGACACAATAAACTAACTCAATCATTATGGACTTTTGCAAGACTTACAACTTCTTCATGACAAACATGTATTTTTTTTAAAAAAAAGAATAAAAATAACTAAATATACGGGGATAGATGATGTATCAGTATCCTCAGCCAGACTGTGGAGCAGAATATAAAGTGGTCATATTCAGTTCATATTGACGGTGATAAAAAATTAAAACAAGTTCATGAGAGTCAAAGTATGACCTTGAATATATCTCTCCTGATTTTAGAGACCTTCTCAAAATAGATTTGGCACATTGAACACATTAATAAGTCATCTGAGGCTAGATGAAATATGGGATGACATCAAGAACATAATACATGAAGAAAGAAAAGGATTATTAAAGTAAAGGGATGAATGAAAAAGCAAAGCATATTTCAGAAGAGACTCCGAAACTTGAAGTTGAACATAGAATAGCTAAAGTCTATGGAAGAAATGATTAAATAGATGAACTCAACAGAACATTTCTAAAGGCATCTTTTTTTTTTTTTTTTTGGGATTAAAGCTCATGATTTCACATTATTCTTAGATCGTGTAATAGCTTGAAATTGACTATTCCTTTCCATAGAGATCAAGAAACCTTTGGAAATCTTTCCAGATCGGCGAGGGCAGTCGGGGTGGGAAGACAAAATGAAAGAAACAGCAATCGCAGTCTCCCAGTGGTTACCCCTGGGGCCGCTAACCTCAGGGTCAGCAGCGCCCAAACACCAGCCACTCTGGGGGAGAAATATTCAGCTTTGTACTAGCAGTCTGTGAAACCCACCGGTGCAGTCCTACCCTGTCCTGTAGGGGGCTATGAGTCAGTTTTGGGTTTTGTTTTTCTATTTTTTTAAAAAAAAATCTTTTTATTGGGGCTCATAAGGCTCTTATCACAGTCTGTACATACGTCAACTGAGCAAAGCACCCTTATACATTCGTTGCACTCGTCATTCTCATAATTCACCTTCCACTTGGGTTCCTGGATTCGGCTCGGTTTCCCTTTTCCCCCCCACCCTCCTCCCTCCCCGATCCCACCCCTGGTCCCTTGATAGTTTATAAATAATTATTATATCTTATCTTACACTCCCCGGCGTCTCCCCTCACCCGCCTCCCCATTGCCCATCTCCCAGAGAGGAGGTTACACATAGATCTCCGAGATTGGTTCTCCCTTTCTACACCCCCTTCCCTCCTGGTGTCGCCACTCCCACCACTGGTGTTGAGGGGTTCGTCTGTCTTAGATTCCCTGTGCCTCCAGATCCCCACTGCACCGCTGTACATCCTCTGGTATAACCAGGTCCGCAAGGCAAGGTAGAATTGGGGTCATGATGATTGGGAGGGGAGGAAGCGTTCAGGAACTAGAGGAAGGTTTTGAGTTTCATTGTTGCTACACTGAACCTTGAGTGGCCCATCTCCTCCACACTACCCCTCTGGAAGGGGTGTCCAGCTGTCTACAGATGGGCATTGGGTCCCCATCACGCACTCCCCCTCTTTCATGGTGATGTGATTCTCACCACCACCCCACCTTTGTTGTTGGAGACCTGGTCTCCTCTGTCCTTCACGGTCACCTATGTTGGTGTGCTGCTTCCGTGTGGGCTCGGTTGCTTCTGGGCTAGATGGCCGCTTGTTTGCTTTCAAGCCTTTAAGTTCCCAGATGCTATATCTCTCAGTAGCCGGGCACTATCAGCCTTCTTCACCACACTTGCTTATGCACACTTTCGTCTTCAGCGATTATGTGAGGAAGGTGATCACACAATGATTGTTTTTGTTCCTTTGTATCTGCTACATGGTCCATTCAACACCTTGTATTCGCTTAGGCCGTGTGCTTCTTCTCTGTGGGCTTTGTTGCTTCTGAGCTAGATGGCCGCTTATTTGCCTTCAAGCCTTTAAGCCCCCAGACGCTATATCTTTTTGATAGCCAGGCACCATCAGCTTTCTTCACCACATTTGCTTACACACACGTCTGTCTTCAGTGATCATGTCGGGAAATGGGTATCCTGCAATGACTGTTTAGCAGGGCGAGGTGCTATTGTATTGGGGGATTATGCATGAGGAGGCCCAATGTCCATCTGCTACCCTACTACTGAACCTATAAATATATGCATATAAATCTATTGCCCCCATAATCATAAATATATTTACAAATGTACATGTCTGTATTTAGGCTTCTCTGTATGCACTTTGCCTCCTACTCCTTTCCTCTATTTCCTTTCGCTTTCCTCCTGACCCATTACCATGTTTAGCCTTCATTCTGGTTTCAGTAATTCCTCTCAGTTACCTTGCTCTTGGTCACTCCCTACCAGTCCTCCCCTCCCCTCCCTTCTCTGGTTTTGAACCACTCGCTGTTCCCTTGTCCCTGTGTTGGGCGACACCTCCTCCCTTCCCCTACCTCCCACACTCTCATGTCCCTCCAGGACCGTTGGTCCTGTTGTTTTCTTCTCTCATTATTTGTCCAGCCTATCTTGTCTAGGTGGACCTGCTGACATAGTAATATGTGCATACAAATGCATATGACTTTGAGTGCGCCCAAGTGGTGCATAAGAACATGACTTTGACAGAAGCAACATCGATACACTGATAAGCAGAAAAGCCACTAACATACAAAATTTACAAGGTAAAAAATAAAACAAATTTTAAAAAGACTAAACAAAAAGATAGCAAATATTAAAAGAAAAATTGCTAGTAGTTCAAGGTCAGTTTATTGGCCTTTAGGAGTGTTTTCTAGGTGTAGCTTGTGAGGCGCCACGTCCTGGCCCGGAAGACCATCCTTTATACTCCCTCGGGATCCCTTTGCTCTGCTTCCTCCACTGCTCCATTGCACGACCCCAGTGTTTGCCTCAGTGTGGCGGGGTCAGCTCAGTCGCACATCCCCCATTGTGTCTCAGGTGCTGTCCCATGTAGGGCCATGTGTTGGTGCAGGATGTCGCATCTCGTAGTGTGGCCAGCTGAATGGTCCTCTCTGTATGATGGGCCCTTCTAGCTGGTCTATCGACCTTGGGCTTGGTGGACCCAGGTGTACTCCACTACGTCCTTTCTCCTTCTTTTGTTTCAGCTTCCTTCTGGTTGTGGTGTGGTGGGTCAGTTCCTTTCCCACTCCAGACGATCTATTTTTGTTTTCTGTGATATTCCCTTCGAGTGTGGGGGTCGGCCTAATTCTGGTTTGGGCCAGCTTGTCGTCCAGCCTCTTTGTGTAGACCTCTGTACTTTGCGTTGCCCTCCTTGTTTGGTGTGTCGTGGTGGGGTCCGTATGCATGTTCCAGATCTGTGGGGACACAACTGATACTCTCCCCCGGGTGGGTTAGTACCCTGCCCCCCCCATACCATCCATTCGGATTCTCCTCCTCCCGGTTCTCCCTGCCCCCCTACTCCTTCTTTATGCTGGGCTCTCATGTACCTCCCTAAGTGTGGCCTGCCCTCCCTCCAACTATCTATGCTCTCCCCCCTGTTTATTGTGGGATGGATGTTTATTCTTCTATTTCTGTCATGGTGATTGTACTTACCTCAGGGGACTCATGTTGTACCTGTCCCTTTGGGTCTGGCTTACCTCGCTTAACATAATTCCTTCCAGCTCTTCCCATGAAATAACGTGTTTCATGTGCTCATCGGTGCTTTTCAGTGCTGCATAATACTCCATTGTGTGTATATGCCAAAGTTTGCTAATCCACTCGTCTATCGATGGAAACTTAGGCTGTTTCCAAGTCTTTGCTATTGTGAATTGTGCCACAATAAACATTGGAGCGCATATGACTGGTCGTGTTTTATTTGCTGCTTCAACCGGGTATATGCCCAGTAGAGGGATGGCTGGGTCATAAGGTGGATCAATTTCCATTTTCTTTAGGTATCGCCAGATTGCTTTCCACAGTGGCTGTAAAAATCTGCACGACCACCAGCAGTGGAGGAGGGTTCCTACTTCACCACAGCCCCTCCAACACTTGTTGCTCTCTGATTTACTGATCTGGGCTAGCCTCAGGGGTGTTAGGTGGTATCTCATGGTTGTTTTGATTTGCATTTCTCTTATGGCAAGGGACTTCGAGCACTTTCTCATATATTTATTGGCCATATTGATCTCCTCTCTAGTAAAAGTTCTTCTCATTTCTTTTGCCCACTTCCTTAGGGGGTTAACTGTTTTCCTCTTTTTGCAGGTCACGATGGTGTAGATTTTAGTAATAAGCCCTTTGTCTGACGTGTCATTACTAAAAATCTTCTCCCAGTCTGTGGGTTGCCTTGTCACCCTCTTGGCAAAGTCTTTCGAGGTGCACAGGTGTTTTATTCTTATTAGATCCCATTTGTCGATTTCCAGATCACCTGTGTGTGTCCCCTTCCCTGTTGCAGTGAGCCTATGTGCTCCCTGGGCCAGTGCTCTGAGATTAGTCCCGATTCCCTCCTTAATGGTCCTGATGGTTTGGGGTTTGACTTCTAGATCTGTGATCCACCTTGAGTGTATTCTTGTGCATGGGGTGAGGTAGACGTCTTGTTTCAACTTTCTACATGTGGATATCCATTGTTTCCAGCACCACTTATTAAAGAGGGCATCTGCTTCCCACTTGACGTTTTTGGGACCCTTGTCGAAGATCAGTTGTCTATATGCTGATGATTTTACTCCTGGGCTTTCTATTCTTTTCCACTGGTCTGGGTGTCTATCATTGTGCCAGTACCATGCTGTTTTGACCACTGTAGCTGTGTAGTAGGCATTGAAATCAGGTAGGGCGAGTCCTCCAATTGTGTCCTTCTTCTTGAGGAGTTCTCTGCTAATTCTGGGTTTCTTCCCTCTCCATATGAACTTGGTGGTCAGTTTTTTCAATTCTTTGAAGAAGGTTGATGGTAATTGGATTGGTATAGCATTGAACTTGTAGAGTGCTTTAGGAAGAACTGTCATCTTTACTATGTTCAGCCTACGTAACCATGAGCAGGGGAGGGTCATCCATTTGTGAAGGTCACTTTTGGTTTCCTGTAATAGGGTTTTATAATTATGCTTATAAAGGTCTTTAATATTTTTTGTTAAATATATTCCTAGGTATTTCAGTTTGTTCTTGGCTACTGTGAAGGGTACTTCCCTCTTAATCGCCTCTTCCATGGCCCTGTCCGATGTGTATAGAAACCCTACCGACTTCTGTTTATTGATCTTGTATCCTGCTACTCTTCCGTATTCCTCTATCGCTGTAAGTACTCCAACTGTGGAGTTTTTGGGGTCTTCAATGTATAGGATCACGTCATCTGCAAATAGCGATAGTTCCACCTCCTCCTCTCCCAACTAGATCCCTTTGATGTCCTTCCGCTGTCTTATGTTGTTAGCCAGAACCTCCAAAACGATACTGAATAGAAGAGGGGACAGGGGGCATCCTTGTCTTGTACCTTTTTTCAGTGGGATTGTTCTTGTCTTTTCTCCATTGACTATGATGTTGGCTGTTGGTCTTTCATAGATAGCTTGTATGAGCTTGAGGAACTTACCTTCCAATCCTATCTTCATTAGTGTTTTGATTAGGAATGGGTGCTGGATGTTGTCAAATGCTTTTTCTGTATCTATGGATATTATCGTATGGTTTTTATCCTTTTTCTTTTTGATGTTTTGTATGATATTGAAGGATTTTCGGATGTTAAACCATCCCTGCATCCCTGGGATGACTCCTACCTGGTCGTGGTGGATGATATGTTTTATGTTCCTTTGTATTCTATTGGCCAATATTTTGTTAAGGATTTTTGCATCTATGTTCATTAGAGATATTGGTCTATAATTCTCTACACCTGTGGGGTCTTTTCCCTGTTTGGGTATCAAAGTGATGCTGGCTTCGTAAAATGAGTTTGGGAGCTTGCCGTTCTTTTCTATGTTATGGAATACTTTGTGGAGGATCGGTGTCAGCTCTTCCCTGAATGTTTGGTAAAATTCTGCTGTGTAGCCATCTGGCCCTGGGGCCTTTTTCCTTGGTAGGTTTTTGATGATGACACTCTCTATTTCTTCCTTCGCTATGGGTTTGTTGAGGTTCTTGATCTCTGTCTCAGATAATCTAGGGATAGATTGTTTTTCTAAATATTTATCCATGTCTTCCAGGTTTCTGAATTCATTAGAATACAAACCTTCATAGTACTTTGTGATTATCCTTTTTATCTCATTGGGGTCTGTTGTTATTGCCCCCGATTCATCCCTCATCCTGGCTATTGATGTTTTCTCCTTTCTATCTTTGGTAAGCTTTGCCAGAGGAGTGTCAATTTTATTAATTCGTTCATAAAACCAGCTTCTAGTTGCGTTAATCCTTTGCATTGTTCTTTTGTCTTCCCACTGGTTTAACTCCGCCCTGATTTTTATTATTTCTTTTCTCTTGCTATTGGAGGGGTAGTTCTGTTGACTCTGTTCTAGTTGTTGGAGGTTTTGTGTTAACATATCTGTCATACGCCTTTCTTCTTTTTTCATATATGCATTCAGTGATATCAAGCTACCTCTGATAACTGCCTTTGCAGTGTCCCATAAGTTTTGATATGTTGTATGCTCGTTCTCATTAGTTTCTAGAAACTTCCTGATATCCTCTCTGATCTGGACCTTAACCCATTCATGTCGCAGGAGATCGTTGTTTATTCTCCAATTGGTTGCCCTTGCTTTTCTGGGTGCCCTCCTATTAATCTCCAGCTTTATGGCATGGTGGTCTGAGAAAGACGTCTGGATAATATCTATGTGTTTGAATTTACTCAGGCTGGCCTTGTGTCCCAGCATGTGATCTATTCTTGAGAAAGATCCTTGTGGATTGGAGAAGAATGTGAAACCTTTTGCTTTTGGATGAAAGGCTCTATAGATGTCTATCAGGCCCTGTTGCCTAATTACATTGTTTAGCTCTCTGGCCTCTTTGCTGAGCTTCTTTCCCTGTGACCTGTCTTTCTCTGATAGTGGAGTGTTGAAGTCCCCCACTATTATTGTTGTTTCCGTGATTTCTTCTGTCATTTTTTAAATAGTTTGTTTGACGAAATTTGCCGCGCCATTATTATGTGCGTAAATATTCAGTATGCTAAGTGCTTCCTGGTTTACTGAACCTTTGAGCATTATGTAGTGTCCCTCTTTGTCTCTTTTTATGTTTTGGATCTTGAAATCCATTTTGTCGGAGATTAAGATAGCCACTCCTGCCTTCTTGGAGTTACCATTTGCTTGGTAAACTTTCTGCCAGCCCTTTATTCTTAGCATATGCTTGTCTGCTCGTTTAAGGTGTGTCTCTTGCAGGCAGCAGATTGATGGGTTATGTTTTCTAATCCAGTCCTCCAGCCTCTTTCTTTTAATGTATGAATTGAGTCCATTTGTATTCAGAGTGATTATTACTATCTCTGGCTTCATAGTTGCCATATTCTGTTTTGTGTTTTAGGTCTTTACCTATCTTCATTCATATCATAGTACTGCGTTTGAGTGGAGGGTTTTTATCATGTCCTCTTTTCCATCTGAGACCCTGTTGTCCTGGTACGTGTTGCTGGCATGTTGGCTTCTAGATGGAGATGGGCTATATGGTGGTCTCCTGATGGTTCTAGTTGGAGCTTGATCTTCTGGCCATAGTGAGTCAGCCAGTATGTTCTCCAGGGTCGGGTGACTTGCAGCATATTTTTTGAGTTCTTCCTTGTCCTGGAAGACCCTTATCCTACCCTCTATCTTAATGAATAACTTGGCAGGGTATAGGATTCTGGGGGAGGAATTTTTATCTTTCAGTTTTTGGAAGATGTTGCTCCATTCTCTCCTCCTCTTCATGGTTTCTGCTGATAAGTCTGAGCATATTCTTACCTGCATTCCTTTGTATGTGACTGTCTTCCTTTCTCTTGCTGCTCATAAAATTTTCTCTTTTTCCTCTAAGTTGGATAATTTTACAATTATATGTCTTGGCGTGTTCTTCTTGGTGTTTAGCTTAGCCGGCGTCCTCTCTGCTTCCTGTATGAGAGTCGGATTCTCCTTTGTTAGGTTGGGAAAATTTTCTTCCAGAAATTCCTTTGCTATCTTGGCTGTCGATTTGTGTGTTATGTTGTGTTCCGGTAGACCGATTATTCGAATATTATTCCTCTTCATAGCATCTGTCATTGATCTCAGGCTGTCTTCTGTTTCTTTAATTTTCCTATCTGATTGTTTTTCTCGCTTGCTTCATTTGGTTTGAGTGTCCTCGAGTTCACTGATATGGTTCTCAGCCTCCTCAAGCCTAGATGTAGCTTCTGTGACCTTTTGTGTGGCCTCTGCTACCTCCTCTGTTAGTTTCTGCAGTTCCTTTTGGTGGGTAGAATTCATCCCCTCTATTGTGGACTTCATCCCCTCTATTGTGCATTTCATCCCCTCTATCGTTGCATCCTTATTCTGGTTTGCTTCTCTTAGCTCCTGTATTACTACAAGCAGAGTTCTGAAGATTTCCTTTTGTGGGTGATCTATATCTGTTTCTTCTATGAGTGACGTTAGGTCTGTTAAAGTGTCTTGTTTCTCTGATTTTTTTGTTAGGAGTGATGTGGTCTGTTGATTTTTCCTTGATCCTTTCATAGGCCCCCTGCTTCTGGGAGACAGGAGTAACCTTTTCTATGTTATTGTTAAGGATTCTTTCAGGCGATTGCCTATGACCTACTCTAAGGGTGGGTCAGACTGCTGTGTAGACAGAGTTCCCTGTCGGGTTGGTGACCTACAGTGCCGAGATGTTTCAGCAGCTGGAGTGGGGGCTGGGGGCTCAGTGAGTGCTGTCAGGCTGCTTTGACCAGGTGTGACAAGGTACCCTTAGCAGCCCCCTTTACGAGGAGGGGGGGGTTAGTAATAAAAAGGATTTAAAAGGTTAATGATATAAAAGTAGTTTTTAACAGAATATTGGGCAGAGGAAGAAAAAATTGGAGGGAGAGGGAAGATATTCTATAATAGAAGAGGGACAAGCTGTAATACTAGTAGAGGTGGGTGGAGAAGAAAGAAAAGAGAGAGAAGGAGAATCTATAGAAAAGGGGCCGAAGAGAAGTACAAGCATTAATGAAAAAGTAGGAAGGAAGGAGAGAGAATACAGCACAGAAAGTAAAAGAAAGGGAAGAAGGAATAAAAAACAAAACAAACAAAAAACACAAAAAAGCAACAAAAAAAGAAAGGAAAAAAAAACCCAACACAACAACAACAACAACAGAACAAAAAAAAAACCTATGCTAGATGGAGGATGTGTAGATGTGTACGTCTGAAAATTTCCCCCTTTCCCTCTAAGCGCTGGTGATGCCTAATAGAGCGCAGAAGTGGCTGAGTTCGTATTGCCCCACGATGTGGTGCTCATCTACGTGTTGTTGGGAATGCTCTTCAGCTCAGCAAGCCCTCTAGGTCCTGCCGCTCCCCACTGGCGGTCCTCGTGTTCTAGCTGGGAAGTGCCAGGGCAGCTAAGGGTACTGTGTGGAGGCTCAGGCCACCGTGCCTGTCTCCTGTGGTGGCTGGGGAGGGCAGCAGCAGGCTTAGGGCTGGCACTGGGGACCCCACTGGGCCCCCAGGTGGTGAAAGCAGGCTGGAGCTCACCGATGGCTCCTCAGGGACTGCAAAGCCAAGTCCCAGGCTCCGCTGCAGGTGGAATGTTTGATCTGCCCGGGCTGTGAGCGGGCACGGGAAGGCCCCTCTGACAGCCGCACAGACAGAGGCGCGAAACTGCAGGGGACAATGGTGCTCGTCCTCCGCCCCGCTCAGAGCTCAGAACCGCGCGGACAGTTGCGGCTTGGCGCAAGATCGCAGGGGACAATGGTGCTCGCCCTCCGCCCCGCTCAGAGCTCAGAACCACGCAGACAGAAGCGGCTTGGCGTGAAACCGCAGGGGACAATGGTGCCCATCCTCTGGCCCGCTCAGAGCCCAGAGCTGCGCGGACAGTAGTGGCTTGGTGCGAAATTGCAGGGGGTAATGGCGCTGGCAGAGGCGGCTTGGCGCGACACCGCAGGGAGCAATGGCGCCCATCCTCCGCTCAGCCTCAGAGCCGCGGCTGCCGGGGTCCCTGCAGCACCCTGGGGAGGGCACCTACTCTGTGCCTGGCGCTGGGAGGGGCCCTTGGCGGGCAGACTCAGCAGCGTGGGCTGCAGTGCTCCACGGAAACGCAGGGTCCGGGACAGGCATGGGTTGGGCATGGCTCCCACCGGTGGGAAGTGCTCAGCGCAGGGTCCTGGCCGGGAGTGGAGCTGGCGCTAGGCTGCCGGGGGTGGGCGGGGGTGGGTGGCCGGCGCACAGAGGGCAGGTGGAGAAATCCGCGGCAGCGGTGCGGGTGGATGGTCCCCCGTGGGGGTCGCCAGACAATCCACGGGTCCGCTCCCTGGAGCTTGGATGAATGGACGGAGGGACGAGGGCCCGAGGGCAGATTGCTGCCCTGCGGGGAGAGGGGAACCGTGGGAGCGGAAAGCTTCTCTCCCAGTGGGAATCCGCGAGTGGGCCGCTGGTGTAGGGGAACGCGTGACCTGCCGCGCCTGTCTAGGCAGGGCAGGCAAGCGACTCTGGGCTGGGGTCCGGTTTGGGGATGGAGCTTAGGCTAGTCACCAGTGAGCTCGCGGCAGCTTAGTGACCAGAGATGTCCCACGAGTCCGGTCCTCTTTCACCTAGACCCCTGCTCAGGACAAATGCGTGGGGTGGGACTGGGGTGCTGTCCCACGGGGATATTTCACTCACCAGACTCCTACTATTCAGCTACCTGGTCACCAAACCCACTTTGTTTGGAGGAGCTCTCAGAGTATGCAGGTGTCCCTGTCGGCCATCTTCCCGGACTCTCTAAAGGCATCTTAAGGAGACAAAGCAAAACAGTATAATGAAATGTGCAAAGACTGGGAGCTATAAAATTAGAAGGGAACAGCACACTCAGCATAGCTGAAACATAAAGTACTGAAGGGCCCCAACAAAATGATTGTGTTAAAAAAGAATTAAAGAAAAACTTCCAGTCTAAACTGTATACTTGAAAAATTGCATGGGCAAAATATAACGCGAGAAATATCAAGAGAAGATGTAAGGGCCGAGACTGTACCAAAAATGGCTTTGTCTGACATTAAGCTATTTCAAGAGGGAGCATGTAATCACGAACAAATGGTGTTGGAAAATAAAGTTCAAGCTTCGCTTAAGGCATTAGAGTAACACAAGACTCTGTTCGAGTGAGTCCCTGCTGACGAGGCATGACAATCCCCTTGCGATCAAACAGAGAGCATTGTAAATGGATTATAGAAGGTGTGATTATTTTAAGGTATAATACCTCATTAGTTTATCTTGCTTTGACCAATTTTACATTTGTTACAATTTAAAAAATATATCCTGCTTTCTTTTCATTATCCTATTGTTGGGGTGGGTTGTCCTTGTTTTGTGTATTTTCTGTGTAGGAAATACAAGGTAAGTAAATCTAAAGATGATAAATTAATTAGTACACAAATCCCTAGGGACATGGCAAGGAATGTTGGTGGGAAATAAGGAGCTAGCAACAATGAACACAATAAAGAACAAAATGTTCCTGAATGGATCGTTGTGATGATTGCACAACTATTCTTCATATGATTGGACTATTGAATTGCATGATGTGTGAATTATATGCCAATAAAACTATTAAAAAATAGAAATAAAACTATATACTCCTATCTATATGTCAAGAAGGTTGCAGATGGACATTGGGCCTCTACTAAAGTACTCCCTCAACACAAGAACACTGTTCTAACAAGCCGGCATTCTGTGATGCTCACCTTCCTGACATAATCACTGAAGACAAAATGGGGCATAAGTAAATGTGGTGAAGAAAACTGATGGTGCCTAGCTATCAAAATATATAGCGTCGGTGGTCTTAAGACTGGAAGATAAGCAAGCGGTCATCTAGATAAGAAGCAACAAAACCCACATGGGAACAAATGAGGATCTGATGCCAGGGTCTTAATTGGAGAGCAAATGTTCTCGAATGATAAGGGCAATGAATGTACAAATGTGCTTTACACAATTGATGTATGTATAGACTGTGATCAGAGTTGTATGAGCCCCTAATATAACGATTAAAAAAAAAACTACCTTCAGTGGGCGTTGTTAGAGGCATGCCATGACAAGACCAGAACCCCAGACAAGGAGACCAGGAGACACAGCAGAGGAGTAGCCCTGCGACTATGAGAGGGTGAGACACAGCCCCAGGCAGATGTGAGAGGATTGCATGAAGACCAGGGAGAGAGATTTGGCTGCTGTCTCAGGTGGGGTGTTGCTGCGGACCAAAGTTTTCTGATTCTGGCTTCTAGTAACCTCTTAATAGACCTAATCAACTCCCACAATTGAGAGCATTGTCTGTGAGTTCTGAGTGGGCAAGGCATAGACTGTGCAATTGAGGAGAGAGAGAGAATGCCAAAGAAAGTGTGCTGGGTGTCAGAGAGGGGGAAAAGGAAGATGCAGTGTGAAGGCATGTAAGACTTCTGCCTGGTGGAAACAGACCTTTGGCCTTGTGTGGAGATGAATTCTCCTCTGCCTTTGTGTAGCCACAGGAAGTCAGATACGGGCTCTGTGTCACTTACTCAAAGTTTTGTTTCTGTTGTCTTCTCCAGAGCTCCAGGAGAGGAGGAAGAAAATTATAAAAAAAAAGTCTATAGAGAAAATGATCAAAGACTGTCTGACAGAATTTTTTAAAAATAATTTTATTGGGGGGCTCATACAATGCTTATCACAATCCAACCAGCCAACCATTGTGTAAAGCACATTTGTATATTTGTTGCCATCATTTAAAAAATATTCAAAAAAACTTTAATGTCATGCAGGATAAGTAAATATCCATTATAGAATCTCAATGAACCTTTTACAGGATACAACACAAAGAAAGCCAACAATATATATTATAATCAAACTTACAGACCAAACACAATGAAAGAGCCCTGACAGCAACTAGGAAAAGATTAAATGTTAGTGGCAAAGAGGAACCAATAAGATTAAGCTATGAGTTTTCCCCAGAAACCATAGGCAAGTTAACAATAAAATGGGATCTATGAAACTGAAAAATTTCCAACAAAAACTCATGTATCCAGCAAAATTATTCTCAAATATAATAACAAAGTAAGAATATTTCCAGATAGACAAAATCAGAGGTATATATTTCAAATGGTAATGAGTATTTAGCCCACTCTTGTCCATCAGCATATCCATGCCCTCCCTAAAGATGAAAGTGTTGGGTATATAAAGTCCCTAACCCAAATACATTATATAAGGAACCATGGTTATAAGAATTATATTAATTGACTGTCACTCATTATGGTTAAGAAATACTACCATGAGACACATCCTTCCTTGGTTCATTCCAATAACTACCCATTGGTCTCTGTACTGGTTCTTTCTGTGCTCACAGGAGAATTCTGTATTTACGATTCTTTGGGAATAAGAATTGAGATCCATAATTTGTCATTATCTTTCAGCCAACACCCATCTGGTATGATTAATGATCCTATCAATCCACATCCTGCTGATATCTTTTCACCAAAAGTCTACCGTAGAGTCTAGATATGAAAGAGCATGAGTAGATCTGTAAGTACTTTCTATGATATCAGTTTTATGGATCTAATTAATATAGTGCTCCAAAACCATAGGTTTTGTGAAGATCAACACCACAAATGGACAGTAGGGAAGCATAGTTAGATAGTAATGTGAGGAACTAGATGCATTTTTCATGCAATCAGATTTAGTTTCTCCTCGGAAATTCCAGTCATTCTATTTTAAACTTTATAAAAATCTAAAATTTGAGGATAATTGAAAGCTGTGAATTTGGTTAAGGAAGTCCTAGAGCAAGTCCTCCCCGCTCATCCATCGGTCTTCACTGGGCTCCTTGTTGGTAGCTGTGCTGCTGAAAGCTATGCCCCAGTGTCCTAAACCCCATCAACGTCACCCATGGCGAAGCGGTCCAGTGCGGCTTCCAAAGGAAACACAGATTAGGAAGTAGAAAGATGTGGCCAACTCCTCAAAATGTAGCCACTGACCATCTAACGAATAGCATTGGACTATTTTCTGATATAGTGCCGCAGGATGATCCCCTCAGGTTGGAAGAGACTGCAATTGAGATTGAAGAAGTGTTGTCTGCTCAAAATACGCTAAACCTTAATGACAAAGCTGGAGGGGGCTTATTCTGGCTTATGGAACATGATTCAAAATGAAAAGAAATGTCTGAAAACATCTATGAATGATAAGAAATTGTGCTGTATGACATATCAAGTTAGGAAAATTGAAAGATATCAACAATCAAAAGGGAATGCATACATATTAATATCCTATGCATTTGGTGAGCTGAAATGGACTGGTACTAGTCACTTTGAATCGGATGTTTACATGGGACACTGTTGACAATGGTGTTACAGGTTCAAGAGGAATGGAGTTATAGTTCTCATCAAAAAAGGCATTTCGAGATCTATCTTGAGGTGCAATGCTGTCATCAATAGAATAATATAAAAGCACATACAAGGGAGTATATTTAATAGAAATAGGATTCAAAATTACCCGCCAACCATGAAAGCCAATGATGATGAAATCACGGAATTCTACCAAATTCAGTCTGAAATTGAATAAACAATAATTGTCAGTACATTTTGCAAGTGAAAGGTAGAAATAAAGAGGGAGGATTGTTAGTTAGAAAAAAATATCACGTTGGGGATAGAAATGAAGCTGGAGATCAAATGATAGAATTTTTCAAGATGACTTCTTCATTTCAAATACCCCTTTTTCACAAACAGCTATTCGAGTGCACTTTGCCAAATGGAATACACAGAGAACAACAACAAAAATAAACCACATTTGTGGGAAACCATGAAGGAAAAGTTCAATATTATCAGGATATCAAGACCAGGAGGTAGCCATGACACAAATCATCAATTGCTCACATGCAAGTTCAGATCAAAGCTGAAGAAAATTAAAACAAGTTCACAAGAGTCAAAATGCCACAGTGAATATGGAATGTCAAGGACAGATTCCAGAAATTGACCACTGATGACAGAAACACAGAGTTATAGTATGCCATCTAGAACACGGTGAACAAAGCAAATGGCGGTTAAAAGGTTAGGAAAGAAAAAATAATAAGAAAATGTTAGGAAAGAAAGAAAAGAGCAAAGTGAATGTCAGAATAGACTCTGAACACTGCTCTTAATTGTAGAGCTGAAGGAAAATCGTCAAAGGGCATCTCAAGAAGATAAAGTAAAGCATTATAAATAAAATATGCAAGGAATTGAACTCAGAAATACAGAAGGGAAGAACACACTCAGTATACCTCAGACTGAGAGAACAGATGGAGAACTTCAAGGCTTGAGTTGGAATATTGAAGAATTCTATGATCCAAATATTCAAGGAATGGGGAGCATCAGAATGAGATGCGAGGAAGGCAGAGTCGTGGTCCTAAAAATAATTGGTTCACATAAACCATTTAACACGTGACAACAACGTAGGAAGTATTTCATATCTCTTGTCTCTGTTCAGCAGTTAGAAGCTACTAGTCACTCCATGAGAGAGAGATGGGGCTTTCTGCTTCTGTAAGGAGTTACAGTCTCAGTAACTCACAGGGGTATCTACCCGTTCCTAAAGGGTCTCTATGCATTGGAACCCACTCAATTACAGTGAGTTTGGGTTTGGGGTTTTGCAATCCTATGGGACATGTAGGTTTTTGGTGAGGGGGGTGGTTGTGAATGCTCAATTTATGAATGTGCTCAGCAAAGAAGATATTCAAACTTCATTCTAATCGTGTGAACCAAGGGAAATTCTATTCCATGTTTAGCATCGATTGGTCGTTTTTGATGGTAGACTTCGTGGTGTCAATTACGGAAGAGACTCTGAGGAATCAGAAATGGATAAGACTCAATGTTTCCTTTGAAACTTTTAATAACTATTTTTTAAGAATGAAAAAAAAAAGTCTGACAGGGATCTAGACAAAGCTTACCTTCAGATCACAGCATACTAAGCTGTATGGTATGAAACGTCATCTAATTTGTACTAATAAAAATATGCAAAAGTATTGTACCTGGACTATGGGAATGCTTCACATATTCAATTGATATATGATATCCATTACCCTTCAACCAAGATCTCTCCATCAGCTATGTATAAACTAAAATGGCTGAAAGAGTTTAAGAATGTGCCTTGTGACGCATAATCAAAAGAGGCTGACAGGAATACAGGTCACTGATGCCCATGCACTGAGCAACTTCCCTGTGTTTCTTTATATTTTAAATTGTTTAAAATGGAAATACAAAGAATTTAACCAACGAATAATATAAATTACACCTTTATACTCATCCAAATTAGGCTGCTTATGTCAAGGTCAGCAGTCTACAACATCAACTGATCCCAAGGAGAAAGATGAAGCTGGCTGCTCAGATTTAGTCTCAGAAACCCACAGTGGCAGTTCCACTCTGTCTTGTAGGGTACATGTGAATCAGCATCAACCTGATACCCATTGGTGAGTTTTTCTTGAGACCCGGATGGACGCAATTTCAAGAATAACGGAAGAAAAGGCAGGTGAGACAAAATTCGGGGCCAGAATGAGAAACTGGTTTGCTCTGAGTTTCATGCAGCAGATTGTTACATGGTTCTCACTGGAAGCTCGGTCATGTATCCTTCATGCAAAAAGGAACACCACAACTGTCCACGGTGGTCTGCAGTAATTAAACCACCCCTCCACCCCAACACATGAGAACACAGGGAGTAGGTAGTCTATATCTGGAGAGACCAGGGGAGTAAATGGCAAGGCAGCGTGGCAGGAGAGAAAATAGACAAGCAAACTGGGTCTGGAGTCAGACATCTTTTTAAAAAAAATTAATAAATATTTTTATTGGGGTCATACAACTCTTATCACAATCCATACATACATCAATTGAGCAAAGCACCCTTATACATTTGTTGCCCTCATCATTCTTTTTTTTATATACATTTTATTAGGGACTCACACAACTCTTATCACAATCCATACATATACATACATCAATTGTATAAAGCACATCCATACATTCCCTGCCCCAATCATTCTCAAAGCATTCGCTCTCCATTTAAGCCCTTTGCATCAGGTCCTCTTTTTTTTCCCCTCCCTCCCCGCTCCCTGCTCCCCGCTCCCAATGTGCCCTTGGTAATTTATACATCGTTATTTTGTCATATCTTGCCCTATCCGGAGTCTCCCCCCCCCTTCTCTGCCGTCCCTCTCCCAGTGAGGAGGTCACACGTGGACCCCTGTAATCAGTTCCCCCTTTCCAACCCACTCGCCCTCCGCTCTCCCAGCATCGCCCCTCACACCCCTGGTCCTGAAGGTATCATCCACCCTGGATTCCCTGTGCCTCCAGCCCCCATATGCACCACTGTACAACCTCTGCCCTATCCAGCCCTGCAAGGTAGAATTCGGATCATGGTAGTTGCCGAGAGGAAGCATCCAGGACCTGGGGGAAAGCTGTGTTCTTCATCGGTGCTACCTCGCACCCTCATTGACCCCTCTCCTCTCCTGAACCCCTCTGTGAGGGGATCTACATTGGCTGACACTTGGGCCTTGGGTCTCCACTCTGCACTTCCCCTTTCATTCAATATGGTAATATATATATATATATATATACACACGTATACATATATAGACACACACACATATATACATATACACACATATATCTTTTTTTTTTTTTGCATGATGCCTTTATACCTGGTCCCTTTGGCACCTCGTGATCACACTGGCTGGTGTGCTTCTTCCATGTGGGCTTTATTGCTTCTGAGCTAGATGGCTGCTTGTTCACCTTCAAGCCTTTAAGACCCCAGACACTCAGACACTGTCTCTTTTGATAGCCGGGTACCATCAGCTTTCTTCGCCATATTTGCTTATGCACCCGTTTGTCCTGAGCGATCGCATCACGGAGGTGTGCAGCCAATGATATGATTTTTTGTTCTTTGATGCCTGATAACTGATCCCTTCGGGACCACGTGATCACACAGTCTGGTGTGTTCTCCTATGTGGGCTTTGTTGCTTCTGAGCTAGTTGGCCGCTTGTTTATCTTCAAGCCTTTAAGACCCCAGACACTATCTCTATTGATAGCCGGGCACCATCAGCTTTCTTCACCACATTTACTTGTTCACCTGCTTTGGCTTCAGTCATTGTGCTGGGAGGGTGCACATCATAGAATGCCAATTTAATAGAAGAAAGTATTCATGCATTGAGGGAGTGATTGAGTAGAGACCCAAGGTCCTTCTGCCACCTTAATACTAAACCTATAAATATAGACACATGGATCTATTTCCCCATCCTCATATATATATTTGCATGTACATGTTTTTGTCTAGACTTCTATAAATGCCCTTCGCCTCCTAGCTCTTTCTTCTATTTCCCTTGACTTTCAACCTGCCCCACTACCATGTTCCGTCCCCACCTGGGTTACAGCTATACCTCTTCTTTACATAACCTTACCCTTGATCATTCCCTACCAGGCCTGCCACTCCCCCTTCATCACCAATTTGGGTCCCATGTTGTTCCCTTGTCCCTGGGATTGTTAACACCACTTACTAACCCCGCCCCCACCTCCCCTATCCCAAGTCCCCCGGGAACTGTCGGTTTCGTTGTTTTTCCTCCAGATAGTTCATCCAGCCTGTCTTATTTAGACAGACCTGTGGAGATAATAACATGCATGAAAACAAGACAGAGGAAAACAAAGCAACAGTATACAACCAGACAACAAAACAACAACAACAAACCACTGACAAAGAACAAATGAAACACATCAAGAAAGAAAAGCTTGTAGCTAGTTCAAGGATCGTTTGTTGGTCTTTAGGAGTATTTTCCAGTCCAGTCTGTTGGGGCACCACACCCTGACCCAAAAACTACTTTCAGCATTCCCTGGGGACTTTGCCGCTCCATTCCCTTGCTGTTCCGCTGCACTCCCCCAGTATTTTGCCTTGGTGTGGTGGGATCAGGTCAGGTGCAATTTGCGCACTGTGTCTCCGGTGCTGTCCCCTGTAGTGCCATTGATCACTGAGGGGCATCATGTCTCATAGTGGGGCCAGCCGTGTTGTCCTCTCCGTGGACTGGCTGCTCTAATCAGGAACATCATCCTCACGGCCTGGTGGGCCAGGCTGTACTCCACTCTCTCCTCCTCCCCCTTCATCTGTTCCCGTGTGCTCTGATCAGATATGTCCATCTCCCGGAGCTGCAGAATCAATGTCGTCCTTTGAAACAAATTCTTCTCGGGGGAGGGGCAGGAATGCACTTAATTTTTGGTGCTGGGGCCAGCCTCCCAGACCTCTCCACTGGTTCCCTCCTCCATGCTGGGATGTTGCATTCACACTTGCGGCACTTTGTTGAAATCTGGTCCCACTTTCGCTGTGGAGATATAAACAACACCCTCCCTTTGGGTGGGTTAGTGCCCCATGCCCCCGCTCCCCTTTTCTTCCTTATATTCACTCTTTTATTTTCCTTTCCCCACCTATGCCCCAGTTGTCTACCATGTGCATTCCTGGTTTTGATCTGGTCTCTGCCATACTACAGTCTTCACCCCAAAAATGTTTGTATACAGTAGCTTTTTCCCTATGACGCTTTTCCATTTTTTAAAATACTTACCCCAGCGGGCTCATGTTGTACTTGTCCTTTTGTTCATGACTTACATTGCTTAGCATGATTTCCTCTAGTTCTTCCCATGCCGCTACGTGCTTCATACGTTCATCATTGCTTTTTAGTGATGCATAGTACTCCACTGTATGTATATACCACAGTTTTTTAATCCAATCGTCAGTTGATGGAAATTTGGGTTGCTTCCAGCTCGTTGCAAATGTGAATTGTGTCTCAATGAACATTGGAGCACAGATGTCTGGCCTTGGTTTGTTTCTTGCCTCTTCTGGGTATATGCCCAGTAGGGGGATTGCTGGGTCATATGGTAACTCTATTTCCACCTGTTTTAGGTATCACCAGATTGATTTCCATAGTGGCTGTACATACTTACAGGCCCATCAGCAGTGGATGAGAGTCCCTGTCTCCCCACAGCCCCTCCAACACTTGTTGCTTTCTGATTTTTTGAATTGGACTTCCTTTGAGGATGTCAGGTGGTACCTCATTGTTGTTTTAATTTGCATTTCTCTTATGGCTAAAGATCGGGAACATTTTCTCATATGTTTGTTGGCCATTCCGATTTCTGCCCCTGTGAAACTTCTGTTCAAGTCCTTTGCCCACCTCTCACGTGGGCTATTGGTTTTTTTCTTTTTGGAAGCCAGCAGAGTATTGTAGATTTTAGTAATAAGGCCTTTGTCTGATGTGTCATTGCTAAAGATGTTTTCCCAGTCTGTGGACACTCTTATTACTCTCTTGGTTAATTTTTTCGATGTACACGAGTGTTTTATCTTCAGTATATCCCATTTGTCAATTTGTGCCTCCTCTGTGTGTGTGTCCTTCCCTATTTCTGATAGCCTGTGTATTCGCTGCACCAAAGTTCTCAAGTTGGTCCCAATTCCCTCATTGATGGCCCTAATAGTTTGGGGTTTAACTTCAAAGTCTGTGATCCACCTTGAGTTTATTCTTGTGCATGGAGTGAGATAAGGGTCTTGCTTCATTTTTCTGCATGTTGATATCCATTTTTTCCAGCACCACTTGTTAAAGAGGGCATCTGCTTCACATTTAATATTTTGGGGTCCCTTATCACAGATCAGCTGTCTGTATGCTGATGCCTTTATTTCTGGGTTTTCAGTTCTTTTCCATTTGTCTGAGTATCTGTCATTGTACCAATACCATGCCGTTTTGAGAACTGTGGCTCTATAGTATGTGCCAAAGTCAGGTAAAGCAAGCCCTGCCACGGTGTCCTTCTTCTTGAGGAATTCTCTGCTAATTCTGGGCTTCTTCCCTCTCCATATGAAGTTGGTAATGAGTTTTTCCATTTCTTTGAAGAAAGATGATAGTAATTGTATTGGGATGGCATTAAACTTATATAGTGCTTTGGCAGAACTGACATCTTAACTATATTAAGTCTTCCAATCCAAGAACATGGGATATTCTACCATTTGTTGAGGTCGCTCTTGGTTTCTTGTAATAGTGTTCTATAGTTTTCCCTATATAGATCTTTTGTTTTTTGTCAGGTGTATCCCTAGATATTTCAGTTTGTATTTGGCTGTTGTGAAGGGTACCACCTTTTTGATCTCTTCTTCTGTGGTCTTATCGGATGTGTATAACAGTCCGATGGACTTCTGTTTGTTGATCTTGTATCCTGCCACTCTGCCAAACTCCTCTATTGCTTCCAGTACTCCCATTGTGGAACTTTTGGGATTTTCCATATATAAAATCATATCATCTGCAAATAGCGATAATTTCACCTCTTCCTTCCCAACAGGAATACCTTTGATGTCTCTTCGTTGCCTTATGCTGTTAGCTAAAACCTCCAGCACAATATTAAATAGGAGTGGGGACAAGGGGCATCCTTGTCTTGTCCCCTTTTTCAGTTCGATTGTGTTAGTCTTTTCTCCATTGACTACCACGTTGGCTGTTGGTTTTTCACATATAGCTGAGGAACTTTCCTTCCATTCCTATCTTCGCTAGTGTCTTAAACAGGAATTGGTTTTGGATGTTGTCAAGTGCTTTTTCTGCATCTATTGATATTATCATGTGGTTCTTATAGTTTTTCATGTCAATGTGACGAATAATACTAATGGTCTTTCGTATGTTGAACCATCCCTGCATTCCTGGTATGAATCCCACTTGGACATGGTGAATTATTTGTTTTATATACTTATGTATTCTGTTGGCTAGTATTTTGTTAAGGATTTTTGCATCAATGTTCATTAGGGATATCGGTCTGTAGTTCTCGATTCTTGTGGGATCCTTGCCTGGTTTGGGTATCAGAGTTATACTAGCTTCATAGAAGGAGTTTGGGAGTTTGCCATCTTTTTCTATGTTCTGGAAAAGTTTGTGTAGGATTGGTGTTAGTTCTTCCCTAAATGCTTGGTAGAATTCTCCAGTGTAGCCATCTGGGCCAGGGGATTTTTTTGTTGGTAATCCCTTGATAATCTTTTCTATTTCTTCTATTGCTATGGGTCTGTTGAGATTCTTGTTGTCCACCGAGGATAGTCTAGGGAGGGATTGTTTTTCCAACAATTTGTCCATGTCTTCCAAATTGTTGTATTCATTGGAGTACAATCCTTCATAGTACTGTGTAACTATCCTTTTGATTTCATTAGGGTCTGTTGTAATGACCCCCCCTTTCATCCCTTATTCTTGCTATTGAGATTTGTTCCCTCCTTTCTTTGGTTAGGTTTGCCAATGGTTTATCGATCCTGTTTATCCTTTCAAAGAACCAACTTTTAGCGATATTAATTTTTCCATAGTTTTCTTATTTTCCCTCTCCTGGATCTCAGCCCTGATGTTTATAATTTCTTTTCTATTACTATTAGTAGGATTGTCCTGCTGACTCTGCTCTAGTTTTTGTAAATTTTGTGCCAGCGTATTAATCATGAGTCTCTCTTCCTTTCTCAGGTGTTCACGTATTGCTATGAACCTTCCTCGGATGACTGCCTTTGCTGTGTCCCATAAGTTTTGGTACGTCGTGTGCTCATTTTCATTGGTTTCTAGAAATTTCCTGATTTCATCTCTGATCTGCACCAGTATGCACTCCTTTTGCAGTAGAGACTTATTCATCCTCCAATTATTTGCTCTTATTTTCTTTGTCTTCCTTTTGTTGATTTCCAGTCTTATGGCACAGTGGTCAGAGAGAGAGGTCTGTATTATTTCAATGTACTCAAGTATGTAGATTTTCCTTATGCCCCAGCACGTGGCCATGGGTACTTGAAAAGAATGTGAAATTTTTAATATTTGGATGAAAAGCACTGTAAATATCTACTAGGTCAAATTGTCTAATTGTGGAGTTTAGCTCTCTAGTCTCCTTGTTGAGTTTCTTTCCCGGTGATCTATCTTTCTCAGTGAGTGGTGTGTTGAAGTCACCCATTATAATTGTCAAGTCTGCGATTTCTTTCTTAATCTTTTGGAGTGTCTGGTTGATGTATTGAGTTGGTATCCTATTCGGGGAATATATGTTTACAATGCTTAGTGGTTCATTGTCTACGATTCCCTTGAGCATTATATAGTGTCCCTCCGTATCTCTTTTTATGGTTTGCACTTTGAAGTCAATTTTATCCGCGATTAGGATTGCAACCCCCGCTTTTTTTGTATTGCTGTTTGCTTGGTAGGTCCTTCTCCAGCCTTTGATTCTCAGCCTATTTTTGTCTGTACCCTTGACATGTGTCTCCTGTAGGCAGCAGATTGATGGGTTGTGTTTTCTAAGCCATTCTGTAGTCTCAGCCTTTTAATGCCTGAGCTCAGGATATTGATATTCAGGGTTATTATCTCCATTTGGGGACTCTGTGATGTCATTTTATACCTTTTGCGTTGGGAGTTTTCCTACTTTCCTTTCTCATTAGTGTGTGTTTTGTGTGTGTATCATTCTTGACTTCTTTCCATCCTTAAGCCATTGCTGTCTTGGGGTCTGTTTTCTCTTTGTTGCCCTCTGGGTGAGGTTGTTCTATGTGACGGTCTCTTATTTATGCTTGGTGAGTGTTGTTCTTCTGCCCATACTGAGTCAGCAAGGATCTTTTGTAAGACTGTGTTTCTTGTAACGTATTTTTTGAGTTTTTCCTTGTCTGGGAAGACTTACTTCTCCATCGATCTTGATTGATAATTTGACTGGGTAGAGTATTCTTGGATTTCTGTTGTTTTCCTTCAATTTTTGGAATATGTTACGGCACTCTCTCCTTTTTTTCATAGTTTCTGCTGATAGGTCTGAGCATATTCTTATGTGGGAACCTTTATATGTGATTGCTTGTTTTTCCCTGGCTGATCTCATGAGTTTCTCCTTGTCCTCAAAACTATTATGTGCCTTGGTGATTTCTTTTTGGGGTCCCGTCGTGCTGGTGTTCTTTCAGCCTCCTGGATGGTTGCCTGGTTTTCATTCATTAGGCTGGGGAAGTTTTTCTCCAAGAATTCTCTCACTATTGTTGCAGATGACTTCTTTGTTCTGTCTTCCTCCAGTAGGCCAATAATTCTAATGTTGTTCCTTTTCATAGCATCAGACATAGCTCTTAGGTTTTCGTCAGCTTCTCTAATGCTCTTATTAGATTTTTGTTCACATTTATTAAAGTCTGCTAGGCTGTCCTCCACGTCACTGATGCGGCTCTCTGATTCTTCCAATCGATTCTCAAGGACCGTGATTCTGCTATTGTTTTTTTGTTATCTCCTCACTAAGCTCCTGTATTTCCCTTTGGTGTATGGCTTTTATCTCCTCTGTCATTTCATCCTTTTTCTGTATTGTTTCCCTCATATCCTGAATTGCTCCAAGCAGCATTCTGAGACTTTCTTTGTGTGGCATCTCAATGTCTGCTTCTTCTATGTATGTTGTTATGTTCAGGACATCTTCTGCCTTTGCCTTTTGTTTCTCCTGTTTTCTCGTTGAGGTCGTTGGGGCTGATGGCTGTTTGCATTGAGTTGTTTTAGAGGGACCAGGTGCCATTTTCAGGCTCTCTCTGGGAGATTTATAGGAATGCTTCTTCGAACTGCCTACAGCTTATTTTACTATGGGATTAACCTACCACTTTATCTTCCTGTGGCTTCCCTCTCAGGGGAGTGCCCCAAATGGCTGGTCGGTTGCCTTCCTCAGTGTTGCAGCGCTTGGGCTGAAGTTCCTGCAATTGGTTTGAATGTTGATAAGTGTTGGCTGAGCTGCCTTATGCCTCCAGGTACACAGGCAGGAATTCCCTGGTGAGAAGTTGGGCGGAGTGTCCCCTTGAGAGAAAGCAGGCCTTTCCCTAGCCTTGGGCTATCTATGCAGGGTGGAGCTCACCTAGCTGGGTGTGGTTCAGGCATAAATGCTCTAGGGCAAAGGGAGTGTTCTGTAGGTAGGCAGTGGAGTGTGAGAGAACAGGGTAGAAATAAGGAGGAGGGAAAAAATTAAAAAGTAAGGCTGTTTAGTCCATGCAGGGGTATAGGGAAGTGAGGGAAGCAAAAGCAACTATGTAGCTAAGTCCCACTCCCTGCCTGTGGAGCTGCAAGGGTTTATTCCTTGCCCCAAGCCTCAGCTGCAGGCCGCAGCTGAGCCTGAGCAGCAAGAAGAGTCACAAGAAAGCTGCTGAGCAGCGCCCGAGAAGTGGGGGGACGGAGAGCAGAGTTGTTAACAGATGCTGCAATGTAGCTGCACCCTGATCCCTGCCCGTGGAGCTGTGAGGGTTTGGGTTTAGTCCCTGCTCAGACCACGCGGTGTGGAAAGCTGCGGCTGTGCCTTTAAAAAGCCTCTGTGCAGCCTTCCAAGGCTGTGTGTGAACAGAGATGCAAACAGAAGCAACAAAGCAGCTGAACCCTGATCCTTGCTGGTGGAGCTGCAAGGGTCCTGTCTCTGCCCTGAGGCTGGCAGGCGAAAACTGTGGCTGTGTTGAAACCAAGCCCCGGTACATGCTCCAAATGGTCCTGGCTCCAGCAGATACAGTGGCTGGGCTAAGGTTAAGCCACAGCCTGTTTCCACTGAGGAAAAAGCCAAAAGCCAAAAAGCCCCCAGCCAAAAGCCCCCAGCCAAAAGCCCCCAGCCAAAAGCCAAAAGCCCCCAGCCAAAAGCCCCCAGCCCCTCAAAACCCCGTGGGTCAGTGCCAACTTATCTTTATGATACACCTCCTGATATCCAGCAGTGTTGAATTTCCCTCTAAGCAATTCTCCTGGGCTGGATTCTGGGGAGTCCCCAGGTATGTGTCACTCCGTTGCCATCTTCCCGAAGTCCCCATGAAACCATTTTTGGTACAGTCTCAGTCCTTCCAGCTTCTTTTGATGCTTGCATTGTTCAATATTTTGCCTATGGAATTCTTCAATAATACAACTTTGGTTTGAAGGTTTTCTTCAATTCTTTAAAAAAATCATTTTTGGGGGGCTTCTTCAATTCTTTATGTTTGAGACATGCTCAGTGTGTTGTTTCCTTTTACCTTTATAACACCCAGCCTTTGCACATTTCATTATATTGTTTTGCTTTGTCTCCTTAAGATGCCTTTCGAAATGTTCTGTTGAGATCTTTTATTTAATCATTTCTTCCATTTACTTTAGCTATTCTATGTTCAACTTGAAGTTTCAGAGTCTCTTCTGAAATATGCTTTGCTTTTTCACTCTTTCCTGTATTTTTAATGATCCTTTGATTTCTTCATGTATCATGTTCTTGATGAATTATGATCCCATAATTCATCTAGCCTCAGATTACTTATAAATGTGGAAAATCTATTTTTCAGATGGTGTCTAAATTCAGGAGCGATGTATTCAAGGTCACATTTTGACCCTCATGAGCTTGTTTTAATTTTTTCCACTTCAATATGAATTTGAATGTGAGCACTCTATAGTCTGGTCCACAATCTGGTCCACAGATACTGAGCTTATACATCATCTACTCCCATAGATTTAGTTATTTTGATTCCTTTTATTTTTAAAACAATACATGTTTGTCACGAAGAAGTTGTAAGTAATGCAAAACTCCATTATGACATTTCTAACTTTTGTTTTTAATCACCAAGATCAAACTTTCCAACTATTGATTCCTATTTTTTCTTTTTTCCCTACAGTCCTGAGGTAGGTAGTTTATTGTGCCAACCTGGCTGAAAAACACATGTGGGATTAATTGAAGGGAGGAGAGATAAATTACTCCACGAGCCTTGCCTTTCTTATCTCTTGCTCTTAGATTATGGGACCAACATGCGGCAGCCTTGCTTGTTCTTTGCCTCAATTTGCAAGGTACACTACCTGTGGGACACCTAACCCATGGACTGTGTCACTGTAATTTCAGGTTCCTTCAAGACCTGCTTTGTCACACTATTGGAATTTCCATCTCTGGAGCTGGGGATTAGTTGACCCTGTCATCTGGCTGACTGTTGGTGATCTGCCTTCCTGTCTGCTGTCTCTGCCGAGATAGCCTGAATTCCTCTACAGAGAACACCCAATGGCCCTCAAGATTTGAAGGACTGCCAGTGTCTCACAAATGTCTCACGGGAGTGAGTTGCACTGAGCCATTTGTACTGCTTTATAATTCATTTATTTCTTATGGTATACATCTATCTGTGTATAAATGTATATAAAATTATTAGCATTCTGGTTTTGTTTCTCTAGAGAACACTCTCTAACACAAGTCCTATTCCAATCATCAATAATTATCAATGCATATTGATAACACGAATTTTCAATTAAAGAAAGAATTTGGTAGAATTCATCAATTTCTTCAGCACTAGTTTTAGTGGTTGGTGCATAATTTGAATAATAGTTGTGCTAAGTGGTCTTCCTTTTAGGAATATAGACATTATTATGGCATAGACAATGTTGTACTTTATGTTAGATCTTGAAATATGCTTTTTGGCGATGAATGTACCACAGTGCCTCTTCAATATGTCATTCTCAGCATACTAAGTAACATTTTTGTCTGATTCAAAATATCCCAGATCAATCCATTCCAGCTCAATGATGCCTACAAGTTTATTTTTGATAATTTCCAAATTAATACTTCATACACTCCATATGATGGTTATTATTGGATGTTTACAGCTGTTTCTTCTACTTTTGTGTGGTGTGATTTACATCATTATATGAAAGGCCTGAAAGTTTCCCTCCATTCACGTCATTAAAGGTCAGCTGTGCTCTGAAGAAGCATTTCTTCCCCAGTTGTATTTTGAGTGTTCTTCTGGTGCTAAAATAACTGACAAAGTGGGGTGAATATGTGTAGTCATTGATTATATTGTTGAAAAAATATTTTCAGTGAGCAAGTCTCTGTTCTTGGAAAACTCTATTGTGTGACCTCAGACAATATTTCCACCATCGAGGTCATGTGTTCCAACTGGTGGTCTTTCCTCCTTGTTTCCTCCTTTCACAATTTATTCACCAATAATTCTGGCTGCATCTTCATGGCATATTTAATTAGTTTTAGTTTGCAGAATGATATCATTCTTTGGTTCTTGATGGTTGACTTTCATGGTTGGTGAGCGAGTGGGAATAAAAGTCATATTAACTGCTTTTTACAGACATTTGGATATTATCAGTTATATTTCAGTATATATTTTGAAATACTTTTATTTGTGTTTAATTTATGTGATGATTCCTATTTAATTTTCCTTTTTCAGCATGGCAAATAAAACAGTAGATGAGCTTTTGAATCAAAATGGCTAATACTAGTACTTGTCTATTGATCCATATGTATTCCATTTCCGTTTTGATGACCTTCAATTTCCCAAGGTTCAGAATGTCTAAATTCCATATTCTGAATATTAATGGATTTTTTATCTCATTTTGAGTCTTGGCACAACAAGGAATGAAGGTCCTGAATAATTTATTCCATCCATGTCATTGAGGTGAACTTCCCCCCATGCATATTTTGGGAGCTTTCCATGCGATGCGACTTATCTTATGGCACTATATCTGGAAACAACCCACTTCTATTAATAAGGTTTTGGATGTGTATATTAAAAAAGCAGATCACCAGCTTCTACCTCCTAGTCTGTTTTAGTGTGGACTCTGCCCTGAAACCTGCTCACTGTGGCCAATGCTGCTGGTATTTGAAAAATGGGTGGCATTTCTTCTTGTGTCACAGGAACCTCTAGTCTAGCTGGATTTGTAAGGTCGAATGGAGATCACGTTAGTGGGGGGAGGAAGCATTTAAGAACAGAGGAAAATTGTATGTTTCATCGTTGCTACCCTGCATCCTGACTGGCTCATCTGCTCACTGCAACCCTTCAGTAAGGGGGTATCCAGTTGCCAACTAATGGGCATTGGGTCTCCACACTTAACTCACCCTCATTTACAATGATATGATTTTTTGTTCTTTGATGCCTGATACTTTATCCCTTCGACACGACATGGTCGCACAGACTGATCCCTGATCCCTTGAACACCTCATGGTGTTCTTCTTCCACGTGAGCTTTGTTGCTTCTGGGGGTCCAGGGTCGGTCGGTAGCGGAGTATAGGAATGAAATAGGAGCTGGTTAACGGTTAGTTTGGAGATGTCTTGTATTTGTTCTTGTCAAAATTTATAAATAAAATACAGGGAGCTAAAAGTAATAGCAGACAGATTATAATTAGGGGTCCAACCAAGGGCAAAATCCAAGCTGCAAGGGGGTTTTGAAACCACAAAGAAGAGCCAGTGATGCTTTATTGGTGCTTCCTCATTTCATAGGCCATGATGAGGAGCACTTCAATATTTTGTTCAACTCTGCCTGGTTCTGCTCAATAAATAAAAGACTATGAAACCCCATCTCTTATTCTCTGCTTTCAGCCAAGATGTTTCTGACAGAGATATCCCTCATTCTATGCCTTCTTCTGAATCCAACTAGAGATTCTGGCATCTCTTGTGTATTCCATCTGATGAAGTTCACATGTATTGTCATCGTTTATGTCGTTGAAGAAAGTTATTTACAATGGAGAAATGGTTAGTTTTCAAGATTCTATAGCCCATTGTCTAACTTCATTTCTCTCACCAGCGCTATTTTCTGACCATTGGTTCTTCATTTTTACATTTCCATTACCAATAATTATTAATGCATCCTATTGCTTGGTTGATTAACTTCAGGTTGAAGAAATTAATAGCATTCTTCGGCTTCCTCGTCATGAGTTTTAGCAGTTTCTTGGTGAATTTAAATAATACTTGTATTACCTGGACTTCCCTGTAGATGCATAGATATTATATTATCACAAATATCATTGGATTTCACACAGATCTTGAGCTGCATCTTTTGAGTGCTAATGTAATATCATTCCTCTTGAATTTGTCATTTTCTTCATAGAAAATCAAATGATTGTTAGACATAAAGTGACCAATAGTAGTTTATGTAAGCTCATGGATGTATAGATCTTTATGGATTCTATTTCATTTTGGACAATGTGAAAATTTCCTGGATTCATACTTTATGCCTTCCATGTGACAATTATTCCGGGATGTTTGCCATGGTTTCCTCTCCTTTTGAGGCTGCTCCACCAGACATCAAGGGAACTAAACCCTTTACTTCATTCACATGTTTGAAGGTCTGCTCTACCTTGAGGAGGCATCTGGTCTCCAGTCCTACGCAAGTGTCATCCAACCCGTGGGGGGTGGGGGTGTGGATCATCTTCTGGAGATATAGCTGACAAAATCCCACTGTTCTGCTTAAGCGTTTCCAGTAGTCAACACTTCAGAACGAGCAGCCTCTTCCTTCTTCATCACGTGCACTCAGTGTGGAAACTCTGATGAAACCTGCTCACCCAGGTCTACCTGCTGGGGTTTGAAATGCTGGTTGCACACGTTCTAGGTTCAGAGCAACTCATAAGCCTCTGCAGTATGACAAACTGGCAGGTGAATGATGATTATAAGGCTTAATGCTCCCAAAATTACAGAAATAATCAATGGATTTGGAAATATCAATTCACACATTGGTTTTGTGTTGAAATCGAGTTCTATTTTAACGTTGACATAGCTCAGACATTAGAAGTGAAGATTTTAGGGTTCCTCCTTAGATTGGAAGGGCCCAGATTCCAAGGAAATTTACTTTCTTCTCATTCTGTTTCATTAATACTAATGAGTCCCCAGAGATAGGAGTGCCACGCACCAATTTGACTAATTGCATGCTCTGGGCATTTAATTATCACGGCCAGATAATTCTGAATAACCCATTTATACCTTCCAGCCTTTAGTGTGTCCATCACAATACAGCAGTCTCCATCCCTGTGTCTCTTCTCTAGGCGTTCCATGCCTGAGCCTCTCTTCTTAGGAGACTTGAGAAAGTTGCCTCCGCCCCCCTTGTTTACTGACCAGAAGAGAGATGTCATGACCGGACTTCATGGTCATTCCACAGCAGAAACCCTTCGAAATCCCACGAGTGCAATGAGAGACGGAGAGAGAGGGCGCAGTGCATACTTAGATAGGTTGCAGTGTGTGTTACCTCCCATCAGGACCAACGGCACAGTTAGGATGGATCAATAGGAGGTCCTGAGTGCTAGGCTTCAGCTCAGAGACCTGAACAGTCTCTGCTGCTGCTTTTAATAAAAGTGGGAGGATGCTCATTGAGAGTTGGTGTATGTACTGCATCTGCTCTACTTCCCATGTGCAGTACCCAACCAACGCAAGAAATGGGTTCTTCTTACTTGACCCCTAAACACTTCAAAATGATCTGGATGGTCATGGCAATAGTAAGGATGATGGCAGTCATCACAATATCATAAATATTATATCACAACCACAAAATCATAAACAACATGGAGGCTGCCCAGGGCCAGGATCTGAGGTAAGTTTTCTACATAGCTTCTTCCTTTTAGTTGCACAAGTTCACCTTGGAAATAGCAGCATACTTTGTTGTAATTTCACAGGTAAAGAGCACAACCTTTTCCCGCAACTTGTACTACATCACGTACTAAATCTGCAACTTGTACTAAATCATTAAAATTGAGATCAGAAGTCTGACTCCAGACCCAGATTGCTTGTCTACTTTCTCTCCTGCCACCAGACATTGCCATTTCACTCCCCTGTTCTCTCCAGGTATAGACTACCTACTCCCTGTGTTCTCATGTGTTGGGGTGGAGGGGTGGTTTAATTACTGCAGACCACCGTGGACAGTTGTGGGGTTCCTTTTTGCATGAAGGATACATGACCGAGCTTCCGGTGAGAACCATGTAACAATCTGCTGCATGAAACTCAGAGCAGACCAGTTTCTCATTCTGGCCCTGAATTATGTCTCACCTGCCTTTTCTTCCATTATTCTTGAAATTGCGTTCATCTGGATCTCAAGAAAAACTCACCAATCGGTATCGGGTTGATTCTGACTCACATGTACCCTACAGGACAGAGTAGAACTGCCACTGTGTTTTGCTGAGACTAAATCTGAACAGCAAACTTCATCTTTCTCCTTGAGATCAGTTGGTGTTTTAGACTGCTGACCTTGACATAAGCAGCCTAATTTGGATGAGTTCAATGGTATAATTTAGCTGTATTTTTGGTTAAATTTCTTGGATTTCCATTTTAAACATTTTTAAAAATAAAAAATAGAGGGAAGTTGCTCTGTGCATGGACATCTCTTTGTGAGTCCTGTTAGCCTCCTTTTGATTTGTGAGACACTGGGCAAATTCTTAATCTCTTTCAGTCATTTTGGTTTATGCATAGCTGATGGATAGAACTTTGTTGAATGGTAATGGATATCATATATTAATTGAACATGTGAAGTATTCCCATAGTCCAGGTACAACACTTTTGCATATTTTTATTAATATAAATTAGATGATGTTTCATACCATACAGTAAGTATGCTATGATCTGAAGGTAAGCTTTGTCTAGATCCCTGTCAGACATTTCTTTTCATTATTATAGAAATAGTTATTGAAAGTTTAGAAGGAAACATTGAGTCTTATTTATTTCTGTTTCCTCAGAGTCTCTTCTGTAATTGACAACACAAAGTCTACCATCACAAAAACAACCAATTGATGCTAAACATGGAATAGAATTTCCCTTGGTTCACACGATCAGAATGAAGTTTGAATATATTGTTTGCTGAGTACATTCATAAATTGAGAATTCACAAACACCCCCCTCACCAAAAACCTATATGTCCCATAGGATTACAAAACCCCAAACCCAAACTCATTGTAATTGAGTTAGTTCCAATGCATGGAGACCCTTTAGGACAGGGTAGATGCCCCTGTGAGTGTCTGAGACTGTAACTCCTTACAGAAGCAGAAAGCCCCATCTCTCTCTCATGGAGTGGCTAGTAACTTCTAACTGCTGAACAGAGACAGGAGATATGAAATACTTTCTCCGTTGTTGTCACATGTTAAATGGTTGTATGTGAACCAATTATTTTTATTACCATGACTGTGTCTTCCTCGCATGCTCCCCATTCCTTGAATATTTGGATCATAGAATTCTTCAATATTCCAACTCAAACCTTGAAGTTTTCCAGCAGTTCTTTCAGTCTGAGATATACTGAGTGTGTTCTTCCATTCTGAGTTCAATTCCTTGCACTTTTCTTTTATAATGCTTTACTTTATCTTCTTGAGATGCCCTTTGACGATTTTCCTTCAGCTCTACAATTAAGAGCAGCTTTCAGAGTCTATTCTGACATTCACTTTGCTCTTTTCTTTCTTTCCTAACATTTTAAATTATTTTTTTCTGTCCTGACCGTTTAAAGGTCGTTTGCTTTCTTCACAGTGTTCTTGATGTCATCCTACAACTCTCTGTGATTCAGTCATCATTGATCAATTTCTGTAATCTGTCCTTGACATTACATATTTAATGTGGCATTTTGACTCTTCTGAACTTGTTTTAATTTTCTTCAGCTTTTATTTGAACTTTCATGTGAGCACTTGATCATTTCTGCCATGGCCAGATCCTGGTCTTGATATCCTGATAATATTGAACTTTTCCTTCATGGTTTCCCACATATGTGGTCCATTTTTTGGTTCTTGTATATTCCATTTGTCACAGTGCACACATATAATTGTTGTTGAAAAAAAGGGTATTTGAAATGAAGAAGTCACCTTGCAAAAATCTATCATTTGATCTCCTGCTTCATTTCCATCTTCAATGTGATATGTTCTAACTAACAATCCTTCCTCTTGATTTCTACCTTTCACATGCAATCTGTACTGACAATTATTGTTTGTTCAATTTCAGACTGAATTTGGTAGAATTCTGTGATTTCTTCATTGGCTTTCATGTTTGGTGGGTAATATTGAATTATATTTCTATGAAATATACTCCCTTCCTTGTTCCTAATAATATTCTAATAATGACAGCATTGTACTTCAGGATAGATCTTGAAATGCCCTTATTTGATGAGAACTATAACTTCATTCTTTGAAAGTGTAGCTCCATTGTCAGCAGTGAACTTGCAAACATCTGATTCAATATGACTAATATCGGTCATTACAGCTTACCAAATGCTTAGGATGTTAATATGTTATGCATTCATTTTGATTTTTGATGAGTTTCAATTTTCCTAGATTGATATGTCATACAGCACAATTTCTTATTATTCATAGATGTTTTCAAGTGTTTCTTTTCCCCTTCAGCTTTGTCATTAAAGTTCAGTGTATTTTGAGCAGACAACACTTTTTCAATCTCAAATGCAGTCTCTTCCAACCTGGGGGGATCATCCTGCGGCACTGTATCAGAAAATAGTCCAGTGCTATTCATCAGATGTTCAGAGGCTACATTTTCAGGAGTTGGCCACATCTTTCTACTTCCTAATCTGTGTGTCCTTTGGAAGCCGCACTGGACCGCTTCGCCATGGGTGACATTGATGGGGTTTAGGACACTGGGGCATAGCTTTCAGCAGCACAGCTACCAACAAGGAGCCGTAATGAAGACCGATGGATGAGCGGGACGACTTGCTCTAGGACTTCCTTTACCAAATTCACAGCTTTCAATTATCCTCACAATTTTAGATTTTTATAAAAATGAAACTTTAAAATAGAGCGGAACATCCGAGGGGAAACTAAATCTGATTGCATGAAAAATGCATCTAGGTCAACACATGGCTATCTAACCATACTTCCCCTCTGCTCATTTGTGGTGTTGATCTGCACAAAACCTATAGCATTGGAACACTATATTAATTAGAGCTATAAAACAGATATCATAGAAAGTCCTCACAGATCTACTCATGCTCTTTTATATCTGGGATCTAGTCCAATGGGAGATTCTTGGAGAAATGAAATCAGCAGGATGTGGAATGATAAGATCATTAATGTTACCAGATGGGTGTTGGCTGAAAGTTGAAAATACAAAAGGAAATGTTCACCTGTGCGTTTCATTGATTATGAAAATGCATTCTACTGTACAGATCATAACAAAATATGGATCTCATTTCTTATTCCCACGAAATGGGAAATGCAGAATTGTCCTGTGAGCACAGAAAGAAGCTGTGCACATACCAGGAGGTAGTCACTGGAATGAACCAAGGAAGAATGTGTCTCAGGGTAGTGTTTCTTTACCAGACTGAGTGACAGTCAATTACTATGGTCTTTATACCCATGGTTCCTTATATGATGTATTTTGGTTCTGGACTTTGTATGTGAAACACTTTCATCTTTGGGAGGGCATTGATATGCTGATGGACAGGAGTGGGTTAAATCTTCATTAACCATTTGGAATATGCAGAGGCTACAACCTTGATGGCCAAAAGCATAGAGAACTTGAGGGAGATCAGAGCACACAGACTTCAACATGAATTACAGTTGGTTCTTCCTTTCTTTTGGTCAAAAGGATTTTTCATGAACACTCTTTCTTGCATATGCTTCCTTCATAAGTGAGGCAGAGACTTGACTCATTCTCTGCTCTCTTTTCTTGATATCCATTGCTAGTCTCACATTCTGTATCCCAGGGCCTCTGAAGTGGTTGTGCGAAACAGGTGACTAACACAGAGCACAGTGAAGAAAGAATTCAGGTAAATATACTGGTTGGGTTGGAGTGATACAGCCAAGAAATATTGCTGAACGCCCTGGGACATTATTGCTGTAGATGTGAACAGTTGTGGATTTGCATACTTTATTGATTAGTTTCTTGCATTCAAAATGCAGAATTTTGACTTTCAGTTCACTTGTTTTCTTTTAACACCAATCTTTTCTTTTCCCAAATGCTGTCTCAGCTACATGGAGTCACAAAATCTAACAAGTATCCCAGAATTCCTCCTCCTGGGCCTTTCTGAGGAGCCAGCACTGCAGCCTGTCCTCTTTGGGCTGTTCCTGTCCATGTACCTGGTCACTGTGGCTGGAAACCTGCTCATCGTCCTGGCTGTCAGCTCTGATAAACACCTCCACACCCCCATGTACTTCTTCCTCTCTAACCTCTCTTTGGTGGACATCGGTTTCATCTCCACCACAGTCCCCAAAATGCTGGTGAACATACAGACACAGAACAAAGCCATCACCTATGTGGGCTGCCTGACACAAGTGTCTTTTTTCTATCTCCTTGGATGTTGGGACAGTATGTTGCTCACCATGATGGCTTACGACAGGTTCGTGGCTATATGCTCCCCGCTGCACTATGCAGTCATCATGAACGCCCACCGCTGTGGCTTCCTAGTTTTGGTGTCTTTTTTCATCAGTCTTTTGGACTCCCAGCTGGAGTGTTTGTTGGTGTCACAGGTTACCTTCTGTAGGACTGTGGAAATCCCTCATTTCTTCTGCGATCCTCCTCAACTAGTTAAGTTTGCCTGTTCGGACACTACCCTCACTACCATACTGTTAAATTGTGTGGTTGCCATATTTGGTGGTGTTCCAGTCTCAGGGATCCTTTTCTCTTATACGAGAATTATTTCTGCCATCCTGAGAGTCTCATCTACAAGTGGGAAGTATAAAGCCTTCTCCACCTGTGGCTCCCACCTGTCGATCGTTTGCCTATTTTATGGAACAGGTATTGGGGTGTACTTCACTTCTGCTGTCTCTTCTTCTGCCAGAAAGGTTGCAATGGCCTCACTGATGTACACCTTGGTCACTCCTATGCTGAACCCCTTCATCTACAGCCTGAGAAACCGAGATATGAAGAGTGCCTTGCAGAGGCTCCTTAGCAGAACAATCTAAATTTGAGTCTTGTACTAATTTGATGTGTGGATTATACTAGATGGCAAGATATCATAGCTGCAACCAGATATCTTGCCTCTTTGAGTGCATAATTTTTGTAGCTCTCATATGTTTCAATGCTTATTTTCCTTTTTGAACATTGCTTCCTTTGTTACATCTGTAATGACATAGTAGGAGTATTGCCAGAAGCTTTCTTGGCTAGTGGGTCACAGAAGGTCAGCAGTTAAGACCTACCACCTGTTCTGCTGGAGAAAGGTGAGGGTTTCTGTCCCATAAAGATGTACTACCTAAGAAACCACCCACAGAGATGGTGTTCTAAGCATTCTACTCTAACCTATAGGTTGCTGTGAGTCAGAATAGACTGGATGGCAGTAAATGTGTGTGTGTATGTGTGCGCCTGTGAGTGTTTTTGTATGTGTGTTCATAAGTATTCTGGGCTGTGTCAATCTGCAGGGTCAAGTCATATAATATTTTTGGAATCTCAATTTGGCCTGCTAACTGCAAGGTCAGCAGTTTGAAACCACCAGTTGCACCATGGGAGAAAGACAGGCCCTTCTCTTCCTGTAAAGAGTCATAGTCTCAGAAACTCACAGGGGCAGTTCTACCCTGTCCTTTAGGGTCACTTTGAATCAACATTGACTCCAAGGTAGTAAGTTTTTGTTTATCTTTGAGAGCTTGTCATCTATGACCCAGACTTCCTGGAAAAAATGCACAATATTTGAATATACTTACAATGTACATCCTTTTCTTAATCCATATCTATTATGTAGACTCCCTTTGCATCTCACAGATCTGTGCATGCAGTTTACATGTCAGAATGCATGGCACTGCTCCCAAATTGTGACTTTACACTGCACTCATTTGGGAAGCTTGGAATATGGTATTGCCTTGCTCCCACCAGTTCAGTTTTTGATCTTGATTGTACATGTGACTGTCCTTCTCACATTTCTTCCTTCGTATGGTCTATAGCTGTCCTTGGTTGCATGTAGATGCTACTGTTCCTCTACTCTGCATCCCCCAAGCATAGTTTATTTTGATGACTTTCTGTATTGGTTTCTGGATAATGATGTTATGTGTCTTAATCTCAGATTTTGTCTGACCATTCTCTTTATCTCCTCGGTTGCACAATCCATGAGCTGCCCACTCAGAACTCACAGACAGTGTTTTCGGTTGTGGGAGTTGATTGGGTCTATTAAGGGTTACCACAAGCCAGGATCAGAAAACCTTGGTCCACAGCAACACCCCACCTGCGACAGCAGCCAAATCTCTCTCCCTGGTCTTCAAGCAATCCTCTCGCATCTGCCTGGGGCTGTGCCTCACCCTCTCATAGTCGCAGGGCTACTCCTCTGCTGTGTCTCCTGGTCTCCTTCTCTGGGGTTCTGGTCTTGGCATGGCATGCCCCTGCCACGCCCACCAAAGGAAGATATTTTAAAGGTGCTCTAATGGTCGCTCTTCTTCCATGATATTTCAGGAATTCCTTGTCTTCCTGCTACTGAGATAGTTCTCTTAAACACAGAGAAATTAGGATCCTATCCAACCAGTTCCCTCCCCTATTTTTTCACCCACCCGATTTGCATAGTCCCACCTATATAATTTCGTGGCAGTTATAATGACAGGAAATGCAAGGACCTTCTTAGGAAATTTCGCTGGACCCCAGGTTTATCTGACTCTCTGATGACTGAGAAGTATGCAGGGATACTGCTGATCACGACTGATTTAGAACCCGCCAATGGAGAATCTCATCTGTCTCTTCCCTGAGCCACTTATTTAAAGTAAAGCCCTGAAATAAAAGATTAATATTATATTATACTTGTTAATTCTGATTCTCTCATTCTAGTGGAATGTTTTGAGGACTTATATGTTTCTTCTGATTGCCTTGCTATAAACAAAAGAGTTTAGCATAGCAAAGCTGACCATTTCTTTATTTATTCTTATGATAAAATCCTCTAGATATTATTTTAATGTTTTCATAATATTATAAGTGATTTATATATCTATAAATATCTTCTTTAAAATATAAAAAACCAAAAAAATATATACATAAGCAGTATCACACTAAACATATTTTCACACAAAAGTTCTCAAAAGAGATAGTGACTGGGGTCTTAAAGGCTTGAAGATAAACAAGCGGCCATCTAGCTCAGAAGCAACAAAGTCCACATGGAAGAACACACCAGCCTGTGTGATCAAGTGGTCCCAAAGGGATCAGCTACCAGGCATCAAAGAACAAAAAATCATATCATTGACTGCACACCTCCACGATAGGATCGCTGAAGACAAATGGGTGCATAAGCAAATGTGGTGAAGAAAGCTGATGGTGCCCGGCTATCAAAAGAGATAGTGTCTGGGGTCTTAAAGGCTTGAAGGTGAACAAGCGGCCATCTAGCTCAGAAGCAAAAAAGCCCACATGGAAGAAGCACACTGGCCAGTGCGATCACGAGGTGCCAAGGGACCAGGTATAAGGCATCATGCAAAAAAAAAGATGTGTGTGTATGTATGTGTATATATGTGTATATGTATATATGTATATATATATATACCATATTAACTGAAGGGGGAAGTGCAGAGTGGAGACCCAAGGCCCAAGTGTTGGCCAATGGAGATCCCCTCATAGAGGCGTTTAGGAGAGGAGATGGGTTAAGTAGGGTGTGAGGTAGTACCGATGAAGAACACAGCTTTCCCCCAGATCCTGGATGCTTCCTCCCCCCAACTACCATGATCCGAATTCTACCTTGCAGGGCTGGATAGGGCAGAGGCTGTACACTGGTACATATGAGGGCTGGAGGTACAGGGAATCCAGGGTGGATGATACCTTCAGGACCAAGGGTGTGAGGGACGATGCTGGGAGAGTGGAGGGTGAGTGGGTTGGGAAGGGGGAACTGATTACAAGGATCCACATGTGACCTCTTCCCTGGGAGAGGGACAGCAGAGAAGGGGGGAAGGGAGACTCCGGATGGGGCAAGGTATGACAAAATAACGATGTATGAATTACCAAGGGCACATGAGGGAGGGGGGAAAGGGGAGGGAAGGAAAAAATAAGAGGACCTGATGCAAGGGGCTTAAGTGGAGAGCAAATGCCTTGAGAATGACTGGGGCAGAGAATGTATGGATGTGCTTTATACAATTGATGTATGTATATGTATGGATGGTGATAAGAGTTGTATGAGTCCCTAATAAAATGTAAAAAAAGAAAAAAGGAGAAAAAATGATTAGGGCAAAGACTGTACAGATGTGCTTTATACAATTGATGTATGTATATGTATGAACTGTGATAAGAATTGTATGAGCCCCAATAAATTGTTAAAAAAACCCCAAAACACCACCACCACACAGACACACACAAAAAAACAACTAAAAAAATATGTATGGATTGTGATAAGAGTTGTATGAGCCCCTAATAAAATGTTTAAATTAAAAAACAAAACAAAACAAAAGTTCTCATTTACTATAACATTATCTATTAATTTTTAATTTAAATTAATATTTTAAAATTAATCATTTTATTGGGTGCTCTTATAGTGTTTATAACAATCCATATATCAGTTGTGTCAAGAACATTTGTACATATGCTGCCATCATCATTTAAAAAATATTTTCTTTCTGTTTGAGCTCTTGGTTTCAGCTCCTCTATTTTTCCAACCCTTCTGAACCCTCCAAACTGCAATGACCTGTGATAAATTTTAAGTGATTATTATTTCATATGTTACATTTCCTGCTGTTTCCCTTCAACCACGTTATTGTTGTTCATCCTCCTGGAGAGGCTGGGGCAGGGAGTTATATGTCGTTAATCATTGTAGTTGGTTTCCCCCTTCTCCTCCCTCCTTTCCCCTCCCCTCGTGCTGTTGATACTCCAATTACTGTTCCTGAGGCGTTTAACTGTCCTGGGTTCCGCGTGTCAAGAGCTCTTATCTGTACCAGTGGATATGCTCTGATCTAGCCGGATGTGTAAGGTAGAACTGGGGTCATCACAGGTAGGGAGAAGAAGCATGAAAGAATTAGAGGAATGTTGTATGTTCCGTCAGTGCTATCCTGCACTCTGGCTGTCTCATTCTTTCCTTGTGACCCTTCTGTGAGGGAATGTTCAATAGTCTACAGATGGACTTTGGTTCTTTACTCTGACCCCCATATAACATTATATTTTAATGTTTTGGGGAAATATAGACATTTATTTTAAAAACTGTCATTAATTGCTTGTCTCACCCATCAAAGACGTCTCATTGTTTTCCTCATTTTCTTATAATAAGATTAAATGTTAATTCCATTTTCAAACACCACATTACACAAATTTAGAGATTTCATCTTATTTGTCCATTGGGCATAGTATGAGATATACACATAAATGTATACCTTAAATTTGCTGTTATTTTGGTTAGGCTCCATCAAGTCAGCTCCAGCTCATAACATAAACATGCACAATAGAAAAACCCCACCATGTACCATACCCATGACTGCTGATAGGTTGTTGTTGTAAAGTACTCTCAAACAGGTTCTGACTCATAGCAACCCTGTGCACAAAGAACAAACAGCATTTGCGTTAGTGTGAATTGTCTAGAGAAACAAACAATTGACCCTCACTTATGAATAAGAAGGAATTTGTATCAAGATCCAATCTTATATCAAGACGGCATCTCAACCCAGTCCATTTCATCTCATGTTAGCTGAAACCCTCTCCAGAGTCACACAGTCTCAGGCCAAGGACAACTTAGAGAGATGAAGCCCAGCTACAGGGAGATGACAGGCCAGTGGGTGCGGTCACTTGGATCCAAGGTCCGTGGAAACATGACAGGGACAGACAGTTCTCAGGGTTGGGCAGTCCCACAAGGGGCCACCCCTGAAGGCGGCCACAGTGTCTGAGTAAGGATGAAGGTGCAGGGCAAGAGAGGGAGGATATGTCCTCAGTTTCTCATATAAAAGGGCCCTGCCCGCCCCCCAGGGATATAGCATCAGGCTGCTAGCTGGTTGACAAGTTGGAGTACAGCCTTCCATTCGTGCAAATTCACGTAAAGCCTATTGCTCAGCCCCTTCTGCACTAGCCTCACATCTGTGCTGTCAGAGCCCACCACTGAGCTACCGTGTCCGCCCCTCTGTCCAGGGTCTTCTCTTTCACTCTTTCTACTTGACCCAGCATCAGGCCCTTGTCCTGAGGGTGCACTCTGCTAATGACCTGTCCAAAGAGCGTCAGACAAAGTCTCACCATTCTTGTTTCTAAGGAGCATTCTGGCGGTACTTGCTCCACGTCGGGTCCTGAAATACAATTGATACTATCCAAATGTCTACAAAAAGCATTTAATATGACTTTTATTCAAATTTTCACACCAACCATGAAAGTCAACAATGAAGAATTGAAGAATATCACTTCTGCAACCTAAAACTAATTAAACATGCCCTGACGATGCAGACAGAATTATTGGTGATTAGATTGTGGAAGGAGGAAACAAGGAGGAAGGATCACCAGTTGGAACACGTGACCTCGGTGGTGGAATCATTGCCAGAGATCACACAATAGAGTTTTGCAAGAACAGAGACTTCCTCACTGAAAATACTTTTTTCAACAACATAATTAATAACTACACACATGGACCCCACTTTGTCAGTTATTTTACTGTGACTTCTTATCTTTTGCTGTGAAGCTAGGCTGGTGATATTTCAAATATTCCCAAGGGCCGTCATTGTAAACATGTTTCAGCTGAGCTCACAGACTAAAAGCAAACTACGAAGCAGTGCGTTCCCCTCGTGAGGAATTAGCCTCTGAAAACCTTATGAATGGCCGTAGGGTGTTCTTGTTCTTAGACAGCACCAGAAGATGAGCACTCAAAATACAACTGTGGAAGAAGTGCCTCTTGAAAGCACAGTCGACCTTAATGACGTGAATGGAGGAAAACTTTCAGGCCTTTCATAAGATGATGTAAATCACACCACACAAATTAGAAGAAACAGCTGTAAACATCCAATAATAACCATAATATGGAGTGTACAAAGTATTAACCTAGTAATATGGAAAATTATAAAAAATAAAATTGTAGATATTAATGAGCTGGAATGGATTTATTTGGGCTATTTTGAATCAGACCAAAATATTGCATAGTATGTGGAGAATGACATGTTGAAGAGGCCTTGTGGGCCATTCATCACCAAAAAACATATTTCAAGATCTATCATAAACTGCAACACTGTCTATGCCAGGATAATGTCTATATACCTAAATGGAAACCACTTAGCACAACTATTATACAAATTTTCACCAACCACTAAAACTAGTGCTAAAGAACTTGATGAATTCTACCAACTTCTTCCTTTAATTGAGAAAACATGTAATAAATATGCATGAATAATTATTCATTTTTGGAAGAGGACTGTAGGGATCAAAGAGGAAGTTGGAATGAATAGTTGGAAAGTTTGATCTTGGTGATACTAAAACAAAGCTAGAAATATCATTGTATGAGTCTGGGTACTTTAGAGAAACAAATCCACAGAAACTCATGTATAAGAGAGAGTTTTATATAAATGGTAAGTGCACATCAAGAAAACATCCCAACCCAGTGCTGCCCAATCCACAAGTCCATAATTAACCCATTAACCCATATGTCCAACACCAATCCACAAAGTCCTTCTCTATGTCAAAAAAGACACATACTATGATGCCTACTGCAGGAGGAAACCCGAATTAGTGAATGTGTAAGCATCTCAGTGCTGGCAGTAGTCTCCACACGGCTACTCCAGCACCCAGGTCTGCATCGGGGTAGGTCCATGCAGTTTCTTCTTGGCGATGTTTTGCAGGAAGTCAGCCTTGCAAGCTGAAGCAGGGAACTGCTAAGGCAGCTGCACCCTGAGAACTAGAAAGATGAGGCTCACTGAGCCATTTATCCCTCTGCCCTTCAATTAACCCCACTTGTCTATCAGCCAGGTTTTCACAATAAACTAACTAACTCAATCGTGATGGAGTTTTGCAAGACTTACAACTTCATGACAAGCATGTATTTAAAAAAAAATAAAAGGAACCAAAATAATTAAATCTATGGGAATAGATGATGTATAAGATCAGTATCCTCAGCCAGACTGTGGATTAGAACATAAAGTGGTTACATTCAGTTCATATTGAAGGTGAAAAAAATTAAAACAAGTTCATGAGAGTCAAAATCTGACCTTGAATATATCTCTCCTGATTTTAGAGACCTTCTTAAACATAGATTTGACACATTAAACATATTAATAATTGATCTAAGGCTAGATGGATTATAGGATGACACCAAGAACATAATACACGGAGAAAGAAAAGGATCATTAAAATAAAGGAAGAAATGAAAAAGCAAAGCATATTTCAAAAGAGACTCTGAAACTTGAAGTTGAACATAGAATAGCTAAAGTAAATGGAAGCAATGATTAAATAAAGGAACTCAACAGAACGTTTTTAAAGGTATCTTAAGAGACAAAGCCAAATAGTGTAATGAAATGCGCAAAGACTTGGAGCTATAAAATCAGAAGGGAACAGCACACTCAGCATAGCTGAAACATAAAGTACTGAAGAGCCCCAACAAAATGATTTTGTTAAAATAGAATTGAAGAAAAACTTCAAGTCTAAAGCTGTATAACTGAAAAATTACATGGGCAAAAATATAATGCACGAAGTATCAAAAGAAGATGTAATGGCCGAGACTGTACCAAAAATGGTTTCATATGACATTAAGCTATTTCAAGAGGGAGCATGTAATCAAGAACAAATGCTATTGGAAAATAAATTTCAAGCTTCGCTTAAGGCATTTAAGTATATTTTTAAAAAGACACCCTTGTATTGAAATAATACGTAAATAGATCTGTTCCAGTGAAGCAACTGGCTTCAAAGTTAAAGAATATTAGAAATATTTCAGCTGGTTAAATGGGTAGCACATGGATCGAGCAAATTACTTGGGATATGCCATAGTCTTGCATGAGTCCATCAAAACTTACACCCTTGAATATGGCATCTGAGCAATGAGTTCCAATTTCAATTTTTGAAAACAATGGTTATCACATGTCATTATCAAGTAAACTCAATTCAATATCTGGACAGTTGATATTATAAAATATTCTGAATTAATGGAATATGAAGTGAAATGTTTCAACACACTGATGCAGCACTGGAAGCATTTACTAGTCTATGACAAAACTTTGAAAGACAGCTACCTGAACAACTGATTGGAAGAGCTCTATATGTGTTCCCATTCAAAAGGACGGTGACCCAATAAAATGAAGAACATATCTAACAATATAATTAATATCACATGCAAGTAAAACGTTGCTGAAGATCACTCAAAAACCATTGTAGCAGTACCTTGACAGGGAGCTGCCTTAAGCTCAAGCTACGTTCACCAGAGGATGTGGAGTGAAAGTGGAGAATATGGGAAAAATGTTTGCTTGTCTTTTATTGACGATTCAAAAGTAAGGATAACTCTAAGGATCATAATAAACTAAGGGTAACATTGTAACTAATAAGAACACTTAATGGAACACTTAATTGTACTCATATGGGAAATGTACATAGGCCTGGGTCTGTTATTTAAACACAAGGAGGTACTGCATGGTTTTAAATCAAGAAATATCCTGCATGTTTCAAAATCAGTGTTGAATCCTTTCTTATTCAATCTCTATGCTGACCAAAAATATCCATAAAGGTAAAATATAGGAAAAGTAATGCTACATCATGATTAGAGGAAGAATTATTAACAACTTCCATATTAAAGAACAGAACTTTATTTGCAGAAAACCTAGTAAGGACTTGAAGCACTTAGAGATGAAGATCAAAGATGTCAGCTTTCAGTATGTATTTTCATTTAATATGAACAAACCAATGTGTTAAGCAGGGTACTCTAGAGAAACAACACCAGGACACTTGTGATTAGATAGATAGAGAGATTTATTTAAACAGCACAAAGGAATATAACAGCGAATTCCTCCACACAGCAGTACAAAAGGCTCAGTTCAACTGACTTTCCTAGAACAGTTAATCTACTGAAAATACTTTAATCAAGAGGGATCCAATGTCCAAGGTCAAGCAAGCAGACAGGTGAGTCTTCTCTCGGGCAATGCAGGCAGAGTTCACCCACAGAAGCAAACAGCTGGGTTATCCTAAACAGTCTGGAACTCAAGAGCTTAGCGAAGCAGGCCTGGATGGTTTATCATACTCAAGCAATGCAAGACAACAGGATCCACAAACCTCAAGGAATCAAGTGATATACACAGCACCAGCATGGTGAAGCAGGTCTCAAAGAAACCTCAAGCTCTAGCAACACGATCCACAGGTTGGCTCTCCCACAGGTAGTGTAGCTCCAAAGTTGAGGCAGAGAACTAGCTAAAGCAGTTGCATGCTGGTCCAATTCCCAGGCAGCAAAAGAGAGAGGGGTGGGCTTAGCAAGCCAGTTATTTCTTTGTCCTCCAACCAAACTGTGACCTTGTTAAACCTGCATGTTCCTATCGGCCAGGTTGGCACAATAAACCTCCCTATCACATATGGCCCAAACCAAACTCACTGCTGTCAATCTCACTCACAGAGACTCTAAAGCAGTGGTTTTCAACCTTCTTAATGCCACCTGTCTTTAATAAAGTTCCTCATGTTGTAGTGACCCCCGACCATAAAACTATTTTTGTTGCTACTTCCTGCCTATAAGTTTGCTACTGTTCTGAATTGTAATGTAAATATGTGATATGCAGGATGTATTTTCATTGTTACAAATTTAACATAATTAAGGCATACTGATTAACCACAAAACAATGTGTAATTATACGTTGTGAAATATTTATTTCTAATTACAAATAACGAAATTTTTCTTGAAGGATGGTGTAACATGGATAACAGTCTTCACACCAGGTACTCATACGTGGATGTATCTGCATGTGAGCAGACCTGCCTGGAGTCGGATAGAGGAGCAGGGTCTTAGTTCCTAAAAAATCGGAAATATGTGTTTTCCTATTGTCTTATGCGTTCCTTGTGAAAGGTAGTTCAACCCCCAAAGGGTCGCGACCCACAGGTTGAGAATTGCTGCTCTATATGATATGGTAGGGGTGCCTCTATCCCTCCAAGACTGTAAATCTTTAAGATGTTAAAGAGAAAGAATGCCGTTTTGAGCACTAAGCTTGATATAAGCAATGGAATTTTCAATCACTTCATATGCTTCTGAAAGTTGAATGTTGAATAAGGAAGACTGAAGAAGAAAAATCGCTGTATTTGGATCGTGGTACTGATGAAGAATATTGATAATATCGTAGACTTCCAAAAGAATAAAGAGACCGGACTTGGAGCAAGTACAGCTAGAATGCTCCTTAGAAACAAGAATGGTGAGACTTTGTCTGACGCACTTTGGACAGGTCATTAGCAGAGTGCACCCTCAGGAGAAGGGCCTGATGCTGGGTCAAGTAGAAAGAGTGAAAAAGAAGACCCTGGACAGAGGGGCGGACACAGTAGCTCAATGATGGGCTCTAACAACATAGGTGTGTGCCTAGTGCAGGAGGGGCTCTGCAATGTGTTTTATGTGAATTTGCAAGTATGGAAGGCTGTAATCCAATTTGTCACCCAGGCAACAGTCTGATGATACATCCTCGGGGGTGGGGGCAGGGCCCTTTTATAAGAGAAACTGAGGACATCTCCTCCCTCTCTTGCCCTTCACCTTCATCCTTACTCAGATACTGTGGCCGCCTTCAGGGGTGGCCCCTTGTGGGACTGCCCAACCCTGAGAACTGTCTGTCCCTGTCATGTTTTCAAGGACCTTGGATCCAAGTGACCGCACCCACTGGCCTGTCATCTCCCTGTACCTGGGCTTCATCTCTCTGAGTTGTCCTTGGCCTGATACTGTGTGACTCTGGAGAGGGTTCCAGCTAACATGAGATGAACTGGACTGGGTTGAGATGCCTTCTTGATATAAGATTGGTTCTTGATACATATTCTTTCTTATTTATATGTGTGGATCATTTGTTTGTTTCTCTAGACAATTCAAACTAATGCAAATGCTGTTTTGTTTTTTTGTACACAGGGTTGCTATGAGTCAGAATCTGTTAGAGGGCACTTAACACAACAACCTATCAGCAGTCATGGGTATGGTACATGGTGGGCTTTTTCTATTGTGCTTGGGTCTTTTATGAGCTGGAGCTGACTTAATGTAGCCTAACCAAAACAACAGCAAATTTAAGGTATACATTTATGTGTATATCTCCTACTATGCCCATGAACAAATAAGATAAAATATTTCAATTTGTGTAATATTGTATTTGATAACGGTATTACCATTTTACCTTATTATAAGAAACTGAGAAAAACGAGACTTCTTTCTCATTTGAGACATGAAATTAATGAAATAGATGTCTATATTTCTCAGAGACATTAAAATATAACGTTATATGGGCGTCGGCGTAAAGAACCAAAGTCCATCTGTAGACTTTTGGACATTCCCTCACAGAAGGGTCACAAGGAAAGGAAGCCACAGCCAGAGTGCAGGATAGCACTGATGGAACATACAACATTCCTCTAATTCTTTCATGCTTCTTCCCTCTGACTATGATGACCCCAGTTCTACCTTACACATCCGGCTAGATCAGAGCATATCCACTGGTACAGATAAGAGCTCTTGACACACGGAATTCAGGACAGATAAACACCTCAGGAACAGTAATTGGAGTATCAATACCACGAGGGTAAGAGAAAGGTGGGAGGAGAAGGGGAAAACCGACTACCATGATTGACGACATCTAACTCCCTCCCCACACCTCTCCAGGAGGATGAACAATAATAACATAAGTGACGGGAAACAGCGGGAAGTGTGAGATATGAAAATAATAATAATTAAATTAAAAAAAATGATTTAAAATTTATCAGAGGTCATTGCAGGGGGGAGGGTGCAGAAGGGTTGGAAAAATAGAGGAGCTGAAACCAAGGGCTCAAACAGAAATAAAGTATTTTGTGAAACATGATGGCAGCACATGTACAAATGTACTTGATGCAATTGTTATATGGATTGTTATAAACACTATAAAAGCCCCCCATAAAATGCTTTATTATAAAATATTTATTTAATTGAAAAATTAATATATATAATTTTATAGTAAATGAGAACTCTTATGTGAAAATATTTAGTGTGATACTGTGTTGGTATATTTCAAAGAAAATATTTATAGATATATAAATCACTTCTAATCTTATGAAAACATTAAAAATAATATTATCTAGAGGATTTTATCATAAAAATAAATAAAGAAATGGTCAGCTTTGGTGTGCTAAACTCCTTTTTTTCTTGCAGGAATCAGAAGAAACATATAAGACCTCAAAACATTCTACTAGCATGAGAGAATCAGAATTAAGAAGTATAATGTAATATTAGAGTCCAAATCTTTTACTTCAGGGCTTAACTTTAAATAAGTGGCTCAGGGAAGAGACAGACAAAATGCTCCACTGGCGGGTTTTGAATCAGTCGCGATGAGCAGTATCTCTGCATACTTCTCAGTCATCAGAGAGTCCGATAACCTGGGGTCCAGCGAAATTTCCTAATGAGGTTCTTGCACTTCGTGTCCTTATAACTGCCCCCAAATGATGTAGGTGGGACGATGCAAATAGGGTGGGTGAAACAATAGTGGAGGGGATTGTCATTTCTCTGTGTTTAGGAGAGCTATCTCAGTAGCAGGAAGACAAAGAATTCCTGAAATATCATGGAAGAAGAGCCAGCAGTAGAGCACCTTTGAAATATCTGCTTTCGGTTGGTGTGGCAGAGGCATGCCATGCCAAGACCAGAACTCCAGACAAGGAGACCAGGAGACACAGCAGAGGAGTAGCCCTGCGACTATGAGAGGGTGAGGCACAGCCCCAGGCAGATGAGAGAGGATTGCATGAAGACCAGGGAGAGAGATTTGGCTGCTGTCGCAGGTGGGGTGTTGCTGTGGACCAAGGTTTTCTGATCCTGGCTGTGATAACCTGTTAATAGCTAATCACCTCCCACAACTGAGAGCATTGTCTGTGAGTTCTGAGTGGTCAGTGCGTGGACTGTGCAATTGAGGAGAGAGAGAGAATGCTATAGAAAGTGTGCTGGGTGTCAGAGAGGGGGAATGGAAGATGCAGTGTGAAGGTATGTCTGATTTCAGCCTGGTGGAAACAGACCTTTGACCTGGTGTGGAGATGAATTCTCCTCTGCCTTTGTGTAGCCAGAGGAAGTCAGATACGGCCTCTATGTCACTTACTCAAACTTTTGTTTCTGTTGTCTTCTCCAGAACTCCAGGAGAGGAGGAAGCAAATTAAAAAAAATGGCATAGAGAAGATGGTCAAAGATTATCTGATGAAAATTTTTTTAGAAAATTATTTTATCAATGGCTCATAAAACTCTTATCACAATCCATCCATCCATCCATGGTGTTTCAGCACATTTGTACATTGGTTGTCAACATCAATTTCAAAACATTCAAAAATAAAATTTTAATATCATGCAGGATAAGCAAATATCCATTAAAGAATCTCAATGAACTTTATACAGGCTAGAACCCAAAGAAAGCCAGTGATACATATTATAACCAAACTTACAGACCAACGACAATCCAAGAACCTTGACAGCAGCTAGCGAAAGATTCAAGCAGTAGTTGTAAAGAGTCACCAATAAGATAAAGCTCTAAATTCTTCCCAGAAACCATAGGCAAGTGGAAAATGAAATGGAATATGTAAAACTGAAAAATTGCCAAGCAAAAATAATATATCCAGCAAAACTATTCTCAAATATACTAACACAATTACTATATTTCCAGATAGAGAAAATTAAATGGATTTGTTAAAACCAGACTAACCTTACAAGAAATATTAAAAGAAATACTTCAGACAGAAGAGCACCAACATCAGACAATATCTGAGATTAAGACACATGACATCATTATCCAGAAACCAATAGAGAAAGTCATCAAAATAAACTATGCTTACAGGATGGAGAGTAGAGGAACAGAAGCATCTACATGCAAACAAGGACAACGATAGACCATAAAGAAGGAAGAAATGTGAGAATGACAGTCACATGTACAGTCAAGATCAGAAACTGAATAGTTTAAGAGCAAGCCATCACCATGTTGCAAGCTTCCCATGCAGTGCCATGCATTCTGACATGTAAACTACATACACAGATCTGTTAGATGCAAAGGCAGTCTACAAAATAGATATGGATTAAGTTAAGGATGTACGTTGTAAGTATATTCAAATATCGTGCATTTTTTTCCAGGAAGTCTGGGTCATAGATGACAAACTTTCAAAGAAAAACAAAAAAGTACTACCCTTCAGTCAATGTTGATTCATAGTGACCCTAAAGGGCAGGGTAGAACTGCCCCTTTGACTTTCTGAGACTGTGACTCTTTATTGGAAGAGAAGGGCATGTCTTTCTCCCATGGTGCAACTGGGAGTTTCAAACTGGTGACCTTGCAGTTAGCAGGCCAACTTGAGATTCCAAAACTATTATGTGACTTGACCCTGCAGACTGACAAAGCCCAGACTACTCTGAACACACATACACAAACAAACACTCATAGGCGCGCGCGCGCGCGCACACACACACACACACACACACACACACACACACACACACACACTATCATCCAGTCTATCCTGGCTCATAGCAACCTGTAAGTAAGTGTAGAATTCTTAGAAAACCATCTCTGTAGGTCGTTTCTTCTGTAGTACATCTTTATGGGACAGAAATCCTCACCTATCTCCAGTAGAGCAGATGGTAGGTCTTAACTGCTGACCTTGTGTGACCCACTAGTCAAGAAAGCTTCTGGGAATACTCCTACTATGGCATTACAGATATGGCAAAGGAAGTAACACACAAACAGGAAAATAACTATTGAAATCTAGGAGAGCTACAAAAATTATGCAGTCAAAGAGGCAAGATATCTGGTTGCAGTTATTAGATCTTGCTATCTTGTATAATACACACATCAAATTAGTACATGAATGAAAATTAGATAGTTCTGCTAAGGAGCCTCTTCAAGGCACTCTTGATATCTCGGTTTCTCAGGCTGTAGATGAAGGGGTTCAACATAGGGGTGACCAAGGTGTACATCACTGAGGCCACTGCAACCTTTCTGGAAGAAGAAGACACAGCTGATGTGAGGTACACCCCGATACCTGTTCCGTAAAATACGCAAACGATCGATAGGTGGGAGCCACAGGTGGAGAAGGCTTTATACTTTGCACTTGAAGAGGAGACTCTCAGGATTGCAGAAATAATTCTCATATAGGAGAAAACAATTCCTGAGACTGGAACACAACCAACGACGGCAACCACACAATTTAACAGTATGGTAGTGAGGGTAGTGTCCGAACAGGCAAACTTAACTAGTTGAGGAGGATCGCAGAAGAAATGAGGGATTTCCACAGTCATGCACAATGTAACCTGTGACACCAACAAACATTCCAGCTGGGAGTCCAAAAGACTGATGAAAAAAGACACCAAAACTAGGAAGCCACAGCGGTGGGTGTTCATGATGACTGGATAGTGCAGAGGGGAGCATATAGCCACGAACCTGTCGTAAGCCATCACGGTGAGCAACATACTGTCCCAACATCCAAGGAGATTGAAAAAAGACACTTGTGTCAGGCAGCCCACATAGGTGATGGATTTGTTCTGTGTCTGGATGTTCACCAGCATTTTGGGGACTGTGGTGGAGATGAAACCGATGTCCACCAAGGAGAGGTTAGAGAGGAAGAAGTACATGGGGGTGTGGAGGTGTTTATCAGAGCTGACAGCCAGGACGATGAGCAGGTTTCCAGCCACAGTGATCAGGTACATGGACAGGAACAGCCCAAAGAGGACGGGCTGCAGTGCTGGCTCCTCAGAAAGGCCCAGGAGGAGGAATTCTGGGACACTTGTTAGATTTTGTGACTCCATGTAGCTGAGGCAGCATTTGAGAAAAGAAAAACGGGGTGTTAAAAGAAAATAAGTGAATTGGATGTCAGCACTGTGTTTGCATTTAGAATGCAAGAAACTGATCAATAAAGCATGCAAATTCACAACTGTTCACATCTGCAGCAATAATGTCCCAGTACCTTTTGCAATATTTCTTGGCTGTATCACTACAACCCAACCAGTATATTCACCTGAACTCTTTCTTCACTGTGCTCTGTGCTAGTCAACTGTTTCTCATAAGCACTTTAGAGACCCTGGGCTACAGAAGGTGAGACTAGCAAGGGATATCAAGAAAACAGGGCAGATAATGAGTCAAATATCTGCCTCGTTTATGAAGGAAGCACATGCAAGAAGGAATTTTTCTCCGTGAAAAATTATTTTGACCAAAAGAAATGAAGAACCAACTGTAATTCATTCAGAAGGATGTGTGCTCTGATCTCCCTCAAGTTCTCTTTGCTTTTGGCCATCAAGGTTGTAGCCTCTGCATATTCCAAATGGTTAATGAGGATTTACCCCACTCCTGTCCATCAGCATATGAATGCCCTCCCTAAAGATGAAAGTGTTTGGCATACAAAGTCCCAAACCCAAATACATCATATAAGGAAGCATGGCTATAAGGACCATAGTAATTGACTGTCACTCAGTCTGGTTAAGAAACACTACCCTGAGACACATTCTTCCTCGGTTCATTCCAGTGACTACCTCCTGGTATGTGCGCAGGTCCTTTCTGTGCTCACAGGAGAATTCTGGAGTTCCAATATCTTGGGAATAAGGGATGAGATCCATAATTTGTTATGATCTGTACAGTAGAATGCATTTTCATAATCCATGAAACACACAGGTGAACATTTACTTTAGTATTTTCAACTTTCAGCCAAGACCCATCTGGTAATGTTAATGATCCTGTCTTTCTAAGTCCTGCTGATTTCATTCTCCAAGAATCTCCCATCAGACTAGATCCCAGATATAAAAGAGCATGAGTAGATCTGTAAGAACATTCTATGATATGTTTTATAGATCTAATTAATATAGTGCCCCAAAACTATAGGTTTTGTGAAGATCAACACCACAAATGAACAGAAGATAAGCATAGTGAGATAGCCATGTGTTGACCTAGATGCATTTTTCATGCAATCAGATTTAGTTTCCCCTCGGATGTTCCACTCTATTTTAAAGTTTCATTTTTATAAAAATCTAAAATTGTGAGGATAATTGAAAGCTGTGAGTTTGGTAAAGGAAGTCCTAGGGTAAGTCCTCCCGCTCATCCATCGGTCTTCACTGGGCTCCTTGTTGGTAGCTGTGCTGCTGAAAGCTATGCCCCAGTGTCCTAAACCCCATCAACGTCACCCATGGTGAAGCGGTCCAGTGCGGCTTCCAAAGGAAACACGAATTAGGAAGTAGAAAGATGTGGCCAACTCCTGAAAATGTAGCCACTGACCATCTGATGAATAGCAGTGGACTATTTTCTGATACAGTGCCGCAGGATGATCCCCTCAGGTTGGAAGAGACTGCAATTGAGATTGAAGAAGAGTTGTCTGCTCAAAATACACAGAACCTTAATGACAAAGCTAAAGGGGCTTATTCTGGCATATGGAACATGATTCAAAATGAAAACAAACACTTGAAAACATCTATGAATAATAACAAATTGTGCTGTATGACATATCAATCTAGGAAAATTGAAAGTCATCAAAAATAAAAATGGAATGCATATATATTAACATCCTAAGCATTTGGTGAGCTGAAATGGACTGATATTAGTCATATTGAATCAGATGTTTGCAAGTTCACTGTTGACAAAGGGTCTACAGGTTCAAGAAAAATGGAGTTATAGTTCTTATCAAAAAAGGGGATTTCAAGATTTATCTTGAAGTACAATGCTGTCATTATTAGAACAATATATAGGCACAAACAAGGGAGTATATTTAATAGAAATATGATTCAAAATTACCCACCAACCATGAAAGCCAATGATGAAGAAATCACAGAGTTCTACCAACTTCAGTCTGAAATTGAACAAACAATACTTGTCGGTACATTTTGCATGTGAAAGGTAGAAATAAAGAGGAAGGATTTTTAGTTAGAACATATCACGTTGAAGATAGAAATGAAGCAGGAGATCAAATGATAGAATTTTGCAAGATGACTTCTTCATTTCAAATATGCTTTTTTCAACAATAGCTATACGTGCGCACTGTGCCAAATGGAATACACAAGAACCAAACAATGGTCCACATTTATGGGAAACCATGAAGAAAAAGTTCACTATTATCAGGATATCAAGACCAGGAGCTGGCCATGGCACAAATCATCAATTTCTCACATGCAAGTTCAGATCAAAGCTGAAGAAAATTAAAACAAGTTCAGAAGAGTCAAAATGCCACGTTAAATATGTAATGTCAAGGACAGATTACAGAAATTGATCACTGATGACTGAATCATGGAGAGTTGTAGGATGACATCAAGAACACCGTGAAGAAAGCAAATGGCCTTCACAAAGTTAGGAAAGAAAAAATAATAAAAGATGTTAGGAAAGAAAGAAAAGAGCAAAGTGAATGTCAGAATAGACTCTGAAAGCTGCTCTTAATTGTAGAGCTGAAGGAAAATCGTCAAAGGGCATCTCAAGAAGATAAAGTAAAGCATTATAAATAAAATATGCAAGGAATTGAACTCAGAATGGAAGAACACACTCAGTATACCTCAGACTGAGAGAACTGCTGGAAAACTTCAAGGCTTGAGTTGGAATATTGAAGAATTCTATGATCCAAATATTCAAGGAATGGGGAGCATCAGAATGAGATGCGAGGAAGGCAGAGTCGTGGTCCTAAAAACAATTGGTTCACATACAACCATTTAACACGTGACAACAACGTAGAAGGTATTTCATATCTCTTGTCTCTGTTCAGCAGTTAGAAGCAATTAGATACTCCATGAGAGAGAGATGGGACTTTCTGCTTCTGTAAGGAGTTACAGTCTCAGTCACTCACAGGGGCAGTTCTTCCCTGTCCTAAAGGGTCTCTATGCATTGGAACCCACTCAATTACAGTGAGTTTGGGTTTGGGGTTTTGCAATCCTATGGGACATGTAGGTTTTTGGTGAGGGGGGTGGTTGTGAATGCTCAATTTATGAATGTGCTCAGCAAAGAAGATATTCAAACTTCATTCTGATCGTGTGAACCAAGGGAAATTCTATTCCATGTTTAGCATCGATTGGTCATTTTTTGATGGTAGACTTCGTGGTGTCAATTACGGAAGAGACTCTGAGGAATCAGAAGTGGATAAAACTCAATGTTTCCTTCGAAACTTTCAATAACTATTTCTTTAAGAATGAAAAAAAATGTCTGACAGGGATCTAGACAAAGCTTACCTTCAGATCACACCATACTTAGCTGTATGGTATGAAGCGTCATCTAATTTATATTAATAAAAATATGCAAAAGTATTGTATCTGGACTATGGGAATACTTCACATATTCAATTGATATACGATATCCATTACCCTTCAACAAAGATCTCTCCATCAGCTATGCATAAACTAAAATGACTGAACTAGGTTAAGAACTTCTTCGTGTCTCACAAATCAAAAGGAGGCTGACAGGACTCACAAAGGGATGTCCATGCACAGAGCAACTTCCCTCTATTTTTTATTTTTAAAAATGTTTAAAATGGAAATCCAAGAAATTTAACCAAAGGTACAGCTAAATTATACCGTTGAACTCATCCAAATTAGGCTACTTACGTCAAGGTCAGCAGTCTAAAACACCAACTGATCGGAAGGAGAAAGATGAAGTTTGCTGTTCACATTTAATCTCAGAAACCCACAGTGGCAGTTCTACTCTGTCCTGTAGAGAAGATGTGAGTCAGACTCAACCCGATAGCCATTGGTGAGCCACCTGGACGCAATTTCAAGAATAATGGAAGAAAAGTCATGTGAGACAAAATTCGGGGCCAGAATGAGAAACTGGTCTGCCCTGAGTTTCATGCAGCAGATTGTTACACGGTTCTTACCGGAAGCACGGTCATTTCTCTTTCATGCAAAAAGGAACACCACTACTGTCCACCGTGTTCGGCAGCAATTACACCCTCCCCTCCACCACAACACATGAGAACACAGGGAGTAGGTAGTCTATTCCTGGAGAGACCAGGGGAGTAAAATGGTAATGCCGGGTGGCAGGAGAGAAAGTAGACAAGCAACCTGTGTCTGGAGTCAGACTTCTGATTTCAATAATCATGATTTAGTACATGTTGCATATTTAGTACATGATGTAGTACAAGTTGCAGGAAAAGGCTGTGCTCTTTACCTGTGGAATTGCAACAAAGTCTGCTGCTATTTCATAGGTGAACTCGTGCAGCTAAAAGGAAGAAGTTATGTAGAAAACTTACCTCACATCCTGGCCCAGGGCATCCTCCATGTTGCTTATGATTTTGTGGCTGTGATATAATATTTATGACATTGTGATGACTGCCATCATCCTTACTATTGCCATGACCATCCAGATCATTTTGAAGTGTTTAGCGGTCAAGTAAGAGGAGCCCATTTCTTGCGTTGGTTGGGTACTGCACATGGGAAGTAGAGCTGATGCAGTACATACAACAACTCTCAATGAGCATCGTCGCACTTTTACTAGAAGCAGCAGCAGAAACTGTTCAGGACTCTGAGCTGAAATCTAGCACTCAGGACCTCCTATTGATCCATCCCAACTGTGCCATTGGTCCTGATGAGAGGTAACACACTTTGCACTCTCTCTAAGTATGCACTGTGCTCTCTCTCTCTGTCTCGCATTGCACTCATAGGATTTCGAAGGGTTTCTGCTGGGAAATGGTCAGGAAGTTCTGTCAAGACATCTCTCTTCTGGTCGATGAACAATGGGGGCGGAGGCAACTTTCTCAAGTCTCCTAAGAAGAGAGACTCAGGCATGGAACGCCTAGAGAAGAGACACAGGGATGGAGACTGCTGTATTGTGATGGACACACTAAAGGCTGGAAGGTATAAATGGGTTATTCAGAATTATCTGGCAGTGAGAATTAAATGCCCAAAGCATACAATTAGCCAAATTGGTGCATGGCACTCCAATCTCTGGGGACTCGTTAGTATTAATGAAACAGAATGAGAAGAAAGTTAATTTCCTTGGAATCTGGGCCCTACCAATCTAAGGAGGAACCCTAAAATCTTCACTTCCAATGTCCAAGCTATGTCAACGTTAAAATAGAAATCTATTTCAACACAAAACCAATGTGTGAATTGATATTTTCAAACCCATTGATTATTTATGTAATTTTTGGAGTACTAAGCCTTATATGCATCATTCACCAGCCAGTTTGTCATCCTGTAGTCGCTTATGAGTTGCTCTGAAGCTAGAGTGTGTGCCAACATCATTTCAAACCCCAGCAGGTAGACCTTGGTGAGCAGGTTTCATCAGAGTTTCCACACTAAGAGCTCATGATGAAGAAAGAAGAGGCTGCTCGTTCTGAGGGGTTAACCACTGGAAAAGCTTGAGTAGAACAGTGGGATTTTGTCAGCTACATCTCCAAAAGGTGAGCCCCCAGGGTGAATGACACTCGCGTAGAACTGGAGACCAGATGCCTCATCAAGGTAGAGCAGACCTTCAATCATGGGAATGAAGTAAAGGGTTTAGTTCCTTCGATGGCTGGTGGAGCAGCCTCAAAAGGAGAATAAACCACTGGAAACATCCAGGAGTAACTGTCACATGGAAGGCATAAAGTATGAATCCAGGAAATTCGGAAGTTGTCCAAAATGAAATAGAATTCATAAAGATCTGTACATCCATGAGCTTACATATACTGCTATTGGTCACTTTATATCAAACAATCATTTGCTTTACTATGAAGAGAATCACAAAGTGAAGAGGAATGATATTACATTGACTATCAAAATAAACAACTGAAGATCTGTCTGAAATCCAAGGATATTTGTGATAGTATAATATCTATGCATCTACAAGGAAGTCCAGGTAATACAAGTATTATTTAAATTTACTAAGAAACTGCTAAAACTCATTATGAGGGAGCCGAAGAATGCTATTAACTTCTTCAGTCTGAAGTTAATCAACCAAGCAATAAGATGCATTAATAATTACTGGTAATTGAAATGTAAAAATGAAGAACCAATAGTCAGAAAATAGCGTTGGTGAGAGAAATGAAGTTAGATGATGGGCTATAGAATCTTGCAAGACTAACCATTTCTTCATTGTAAATAACTTTTTGTCAACCACGTAAACAATGACAATACACGTGTACTTCACCAGATGGAATACTTAAGAGATGTCAGACACTCTAGTTGGATTCAGAAGAAGGCATAGAATGAGGGATATCCCTGCTAATATCAGAAACATCTTGGCTGAAAGCAGAGAATAAGAGATGGGGTTTCATAGTCTTTTATTTATTAAGCAGAACCAGGCAGAGTTGAACAAAATATTAAAGTGCTCCTCATCATGGCCTAGGAAATGAGGAAGAGCCAATAAAGCACCAATGAATCTTCTTTGTGGTTTCAAAACCCCCTTGCAGCCTGGATTTTGCCCTTGGTTAGACCCCTAATTATAATCTGTGTATTAATTTTAGCTCCCTGTATTTTATTTATAAAATTTTACAAGAACAAATAAAAGACATCTCCAACCTAACCGTCACCTAGCTCCTACTTCATTCCTACAACCCGCTACCGACCGACCCTGGACACCCAGAAGCAACAAAATTCACGTGGAAGAAGGACACCATGAGGTGTTCAAGGGATCAGGGATCAGTCTGTGCGACCATGACGTGTCGAAGGGATCAAGTATCAGGCATCAAAGAACAAAAAATCATATTATTGTAAATGAGGGTGAGTGAAGTGTGGAGACCCAATGCCCATCAGTAGGCAACTGGACACCACCTTTTTGAAGGGTTGCAGGGAGCAGATGAGCCAGTCAGAGTGCAGGATAGCAACGATGAAACATACAACTTTCCTCTGTTCTTAAATGCATCCTCCCCCCACTATCGTGATCCCATTTCTACCTGACAAATTTGGCTAGACCACAGGATGTACATTGGTACAGATAGGATCTAGAAACACAGGGAATACAGGACACATGACATTTTCTCAACTAGTGTTGAGAGTGGTGGTACCTGGAGGGTGGAGGGAAGGTGGGCAGAAAGAGGTAGCCGATTATAAGGATCTATGTATAAGTTCATCCCTAGAGAATGGACAACAGAAAAGTGAGTGAATGGAGATGTCAGACATTGTAAGATATGACAAAATAATAATAATTTATGAATTATGAATGGTCCATGAGGGAGGGAGGAAGGGGGAGCTGATATTAAGGGCTCAAGTAGAAAACAAATATTTTGAGAATGATGATGGAAAAAATGTACAAATGTGCTTAGTCCCAGTAAGAGGAAGAGCAACGGGCCAGCTAGGCTGGACACTAAGGTGGTGAGCCAGGGTGACCAGTTGAACATTTGTTGAAACCATCCTTCTTGACCTTTTCTCCTTTCTTCCCGTTCATTAAGTCTTTTCCTGACTAGGGTTAGACTATCTTTAATTATTCCTGAGTGATTGGCATAAAAACAAATTTCTCCCAGGGCCATACATAAACCCCCTTGCTTCAGATATAGGAGGCCAAGACCCCGCCTATTTTGCAGTACGACTTCAGCTAAAGAGTTAAGAGACCTTTGTAAATAGCTGACAGAGTTTTCTAAGTCTTGTAAGTCATTGTCAATTTGATGATTAAGTACCTTATAGTTTTCATTTCCTTGTATTAGGGCAGCTGTGCTCATTGAGGTGGACCCAGCAATTCCCAAACCCACCAGCAGGGGAACGAGGATGCTCTTTTAACCCTTGAGTAAGTATTGCAATGTTGCCGTCCACCCTCCCCGGAGTACAAGTGCACTTGGGGTAGAACATGTACCAATATGCACACTTCAGACTGGCCAGAGGCGCGCAAGGTTAGGGAGAACAAACAGGGAGTGATTTCAGTGGTGCAAGCGAACCACATGCCTGGCACAGCGACCAGCAAGTCAGGGTTTGTTAGTGAGAGACCATGGTGACACTGGCACGATGCTTGCGATATTGGTGGGTTTCTTTGCTAGCTTGGGAGCAATGTCCCTCTCCCTCTAAATCTTCTAGGGTAGCGGTAGACTTTTCCCCGGCTTCTTTCCACCTGCACATGCTGTTGTTGTGGGAGTACTCTGTTAATGTAACACTAATTACAAGGGAGGAGTCGTTGGTGCCAATACCTACAAAGTAAGGTGGCGCTAGCTTGAGACACAGCCAACAATCTTTTGTAAAATGTGGGTTAGTTGCATTTATAAAAGAGGAAAATGTTTTTAGGGTCTTAATTTCTGGTACTATAGGTTGTTTTCCCTCAGCCTTTCTAGTTGCAGACCTATGTACTGAGGCCGCAGTCTTGGTAACAAGCGGGGGATGTTTAGCTTGAAATTTTTAAAGGTCCTGTGGAAGAGGGGGAAGTTTAGCCTGGGACTCTACTGGGACCCAAAGAGATTTTAGAATTTTGTTGGGTCTGATAGCCTGTGCAGGTAGTGCGCGGACTGGTCGCTTTTGAATGGTAATTACAACACCGGGATCTTTCCCTTCAACATATAACCTGACTCCCCTCCCAAAGTTTTTCCAGTTAGCCACTCACTAGATATGTGGTCCTTAACCAGCCACTTTATGGGGTTACACCTTCCTCCTATGCACTGAGAGGGTCTACTTTTTCTCACAAGTGGGAGTAAGGGTCTTTGTGTTTTGGTTCCCAATAACCTGCAACCATAGTTTCGCAACCCCACTGGGCACAATAAAGTTCAGTTTTTCCTTGACAACATGGAGGACCGTTGGCTGGGCAGGCATAAATATTTATATTTTGTAGTCTTTTTTCTTTGTATAGACTTTCACAGGGGTGTCCATTCTCCTGGCCTCGGGTGACCCGGGGCCACAATTGGCAGGCGACAAACTCAAAGGTGGGATCAATTACGATGGGGGCATTGGTGCTTATAATTATTCCTGTGTTGAAACCAGGCAGAGTCCATACATAAGGAGTTGGCTTGTGGGGGCTGATTTGACCCCACTGCCAGACATTAAAATTAGTCCAATTAGGACAGCTTGTGCAGCTTGATCTTTAGTGGGTCGTCTGATTTCTGCACGATCCATTTCTCGGGATGGTGTTCTTCTAAGGCCTTTGTTATTTGGGTGTAGTGGATCCATGGCAGCTTCCCAGCAACCTTGACTGCCGTAGGAGTGAAGAGGATTACCTGGTAAGGTCCAGTCCACCTTGGCTGCAAGGCAGGCACCTTGTGTCATTTGACCCAGACCCAGTCACCTGCAGTTATGTTGTAGAGGGGTCCAGGCCTTCCAGCCAGGTCTGGCCTATTGGCCAGATTGGGTCCAGCTCCTCCTGGAAGGTGGTAATGGCTTTCCACTAAGGCGTTGTTTGCACTGAGGATTTCTTGGACTGCCTGTATGGATTTTAACAGTTCAGTGTTAGTAAGACAGGTTAACTGGTCTATGCCTATGGTTGGTAAAAGAGGTGGCGGCCGGCCATATAGAATTTCAAATGGTGTTAGGTTTTTGAGATAAGAAGTACACCTCACACGCAATAGGGCAAAAGGCAAAAGTCTGACCCAGTTTTCGCCAGTTTCTGTGCATAATTTAGTCAAAGCTTTCTTTAAAGTTCTGTTCACTCTCTCTACCTGTCCTGAGCTTTGAGGCTGGTAGGCACAATGAAGTTTCCAATTAATACATAATGCTTTGCTAATAATTTTAGAAATTTGAGCTACAAAGCCTGGGCCATTATCAAAGCCAATTTGTAAGGGGATGCCAAACCTGGGGAGGATCTCAGTTAAAAGCAGTTTGCAGACCACGGTGGCTGTCTCTGCCTTGGTCGGGAATGCTTCTGTCCATCCTGAAAAGGGGTCAACAAAGACTAACAGATATTTATAGCCATACAGTCCTGGTTTTACCTCAGTGTAGTCCACCTCCCAGTACTGGCCCGGGGAGTGGCCTCGCTCTCGATGCTGAGGTGGTGGGTGAACCTGGTGGGTAGCGTTTACTTGAGCGCAAGTGATGCACTTTTGAGCAGCTGCTTGAGTCCACTTTTGGAGGTTCGGAATGTTGTACTTTGTAGACAGATATTGGTACAGCTTACTTACCCCCAAATGAGTAGTTTTATGAAGATGATTCACCAATTCTCGCCCAACTACTTCTGGGACTAGCCTGCGGTGGTCAGGTAGGATCAGCTGTCCATCTGGGTCCTTGACGCGGCCCAGCTGGGCTGCCTTTTTTGCCAGCCGTTGGGCTAACTTAAGTTCAGACTCAGAATAGACAGGGCAAACAGGCAGTGTAGGTTGAAGTAGAGTTCGTGGCTTCTTACCTTTGACTAAGGCTATTGTCGCTCCCAGGTTTTGAGCATCCATGGCTGCTTCCTTGGCCGCTTGGTCAGCCAAGTTGTTTCCTTTAATTACTTTTGAGTCTCCTTTTTGGTGGGCTTTGCAATGGATTATGGAGAGACATTTTGGTTCCCACAAGGCCCTGTGGAGGTCTAGGATCTCGGTTTTGTTTTTAATTTCTTTTCCTTCAGAGGCTAACAAACCTCTTTCCTAGTAAAGAGCTCCATGGATATGGGTCGTCACAAGGGAATACTGGCTGTCTGTCCATATATTGACGGCTTTTCCTTTTCCCAGCTTTAGTGCCTGTTAGGGCAATGAGCTCAGTCTTATGGGCTGAGGTACCTGGAGGAAGGGAAGCCGACCATAGTACCTTAGTTTCTGATGTGTCTGCTGCTCCTGCCCCTCGAGTGCCGTCTTTTATGAAGCTACTGCCATCAGAAAAGAGTTCCAAGTCCGGAGGTGTCAGAGCTACATCAGTTAAGTCCACTCGAGTGTTGGAAATGGTTTCCAGGATTTCCATACAGTTATGGATTGGCTCCTCGGCCGGCTCATCACACAATAGGGTTGCAGGATTGAGAGCAGCTATTTTGGGAAACTGGACACTGGGTGGGTTTAGCAACAGTACCTGGTATTGGAGCTCACGGACATTCGTTATCCAGCAGTCAGGAGGGCTTTTTAGCAGGCTTTCCACCGAATGTCCCCCTGTAACAGTAATGTCCTGGCCCAGCATGAGCTTTGATGCTTCCTTTACCAACACTGCAGTAGCTGCTATGGCCTGCATGCATCCTGGCCAGCCGGAGGCTACTGGGGCCAGTCTTTTTGATATGTAGGCCACGGATCTTCTAAACAGTCCCAGGTGCTGCGTAAGAACCCCCTTGGCAGCCCCCTTACCTTCTGCTACAAACAGCTCAAATGGTTTTTGCACATCCGGAAGAGGCAGGGCTGGGGCCAACAGAAGGGCCCTCTTTAGTTGTTTAAAGGCAGCTTCACGCTCTGGAGTTTTCAGGACTTCCTTCCCCTCTCCTTTTGTGCTTTCATACAGTGGCTTGGCGATTTCAGCAAAACCAAGTATCCACAGACGGCAGTACCCCACCACGCCCAGGAATTTGCGTACCTCGCATTTTGTCTTCGGAAAAGGTGTCTGCAAGTCTGCATTGATCCTGCTGGTAGATAACATTCTTTCCCCCTCCTGGAGTTTGTAACCCACATATGTGGCTGTTGTGACACATAGTCGGGCATTTTTTTTTTTTTTTTGTTGCCGACACCTGATACCCAAGGCGGGCTAGGTATTGTAGCAGACTCTTTGTTGCTTTTTGACAACTATTTTCGTCCTGCTGCCAGCAGGAGGTGGTCATCCACATACTGGAGCAGCGTGACTTGGGGGCTATCTGCTCGGAAGTCCTGGAGATCTTGGCTTAGTGCCTCCCCGAAGATGGTAGGGGAATTTTTATACCCTTGAATTAAGCGCTTCCAGGTTAGCTGCCCGGTGTCGGCTCCTTGTGGATCAGTCCATTTGAAGGCGAAGATGGGCTGACTCAGAGGAGACAGAGGAATGGAGAAGAAGGCACCCTTTAAAAGTCTAACACAGAGTACCAAACGTGCTCAGGGGATAGGAGGCTTCACAAGGTGTAGGGGTTTGGCACGACTGGATGAATAGTGACCACCCGGGCATTAACCTCTCTGAGGTCTTGCCCTGGTCTAAAGTCATTGGTTCCCGGTTTCTGAACTGGCAGTAAAGGGGTACTCCACGGTGAGCAGCAAGGCACTAGAATGCCTGCCTTTCTGAGCCAGTTGATGTGTGGAGTTATGCCCTCCCGGGCTTCCCTGGACAGGAGATAGTGCCGGACTCAAACGGGCATTGCAGTCCTGTGGAGCTGCACAACCACGGGGGTTGATGTTGGGCCAGCCCTGGGGGATTGTATTCAGCCCATACCTCAGGGGTGGTTTCTATCCATTGATCTAACAGTTCCTTTGAGTCTGAGGTTGGCTCTGGTTCTGAGAGCAGAATGTACTCTTCTGATAGAGGAACAGAAACTGTTAGCTGGGGCACCGGGTCTAACTGTACAGACACGGCGCTACTTTTGGAGTCAAATGACATACAGCATTTAGCTTGTGCAGCACATCTCGTCCCAGTGGTGGTTTTGGGCAGTCAGGCATGCCCAGGAAGGGATGAGTGATGGTCAGTGCCACGGGCCAGGTCAGCGCCGCGGGCCAGGTCCACAGCTATGCCTTTGACTTTCCAGTTGCTCCTCCAAGAGGAATCTTGGCAGAGGACAGACTCCCCTGGGCTTCTTTTAACACCGAAAATGTTGCACCAGTCAGTGTCTACCAGGAAGTTTACAGGTTGGCCCCTATCTTTAAAGTTAGCCTGGGCCCCTGGGGACCTAGACTCTTGGAGCCCGGGCGCCCCTACTCATCCTTTTGGGTCAGCAACACTGCAGCCTCCAATAGCTTCTTTTGCGGTCTATTGGGGCAGTGTCTTTCCAATGTCCTGCGCACTTACAGTAGGACCACTGGTCTTTCTGGAGCCTGCCTTGGCAATTGCCCACTTTGTTTTCACCCTTTCTCCCCTTTACCAGGACTTTTGATCTCTGCCTTCTCTCAGGGCAGCCACCATGATTTCAGCCATCTGCTCTGTGGAGGTTACGGGTGGATCCTCCCTGTTGTTATAAACCTTCTGGGCTATTTCCATTAATTCACTAAGATTTTTACCTTCAAACCCCTCGAGCTTTTGCAGCTTTTTGCGGATATCAGGGGCTGACTGTGCTACAAATGCTATATTTATGACCCAGCGATTTTCAGGGGCCTCGGCGTCAATTGGAGTATACAGCCTATAAGCCTCCATTAGACGTTAAAGGAAAGTGGCTGGTGACTCACCTGTAGCTCTCTGCACTGTCTCGCTTACCTTAGACAAATTGATGGGCTTTCTAGCAGCCCCCTGGAGGCCCAGCAACAGATATTGGCGGTACCTGGTCAGGGCTTTCCTGCCCTGTGCAACAGTGGGGTCCTATGCAGGACGCTGAGTGGGAAACAAGGCTTCTCGCAGATGGTGGGCAGTTACTGGCTATCCATCAGCCCGGAGCAGTACCTTATAGGCTTCCCACTGGACTCTTTCCTGTTCCTCTGCAGTGAACAAGACCTGTAAGAGTTACTGACAATCATCCCAGGTAGGTTGGTGGGTGTGGAAAACAGTTTCCAGTAAAGAGATTAAACCCTGGGGCTTATCAGAAAAAGATGGGTTTTTGCTTCCACTTGTAAAGATCACTAAAGGGGACTGCCTGATCTGCTCCTGGGGGTGGAACAGTTTGTCTTAATGGGAAAATGCCAACTGGAGCCCCATCCAGCTTATTTTGCTCACTTTTGGTATTTACATATATTGTCCATCCCTCCCCCGCAACCCCCCCCCCTGCTGCACGGGTCTGGGGAGGACTGAAAGGCGCAGATATTACAGGGGTGGTGCCGGAACCATCCTGGCTGTCGTGTATGGAGGAGGGGCCAGGAGTCCAGCTGCCTCAAGGGGGGTTTGCAGCGGCGGCTGAATTTCAAGTTCTTCTTCAGCACTCTGGAGGACCGGATAAAGATTCTGAGGTTTCCTGTTTTTAACTTGGGTTTCTTTTTCCATTGCCACCAGGACCTGTTTAGGGGGAAGAAACTTTCGAATACATGGTGGAGGGTCAGAGGCTATATCAATTCACACATCAATATATGGGATTTGGTCCGAGTGACCTGGTTTTCCATAGACAAACCTTCGTACTTGATATAAGAGGGGTAGGGGAAAAGTACCCTCTGGAGGCCAATTGGGTACTCCTGCAACCCAGTCCATCTCACAGAATGACCTAAGGCTGAATGCCTTAATTTTGAATCCATAATTTGACACAGACCTTTTAGAGAAATCAGAAAAGGTATTTAAAAGGCACTGGAGTGGAGTTGACTGCTGTTGTCCCTTGATTGTACTTTTTGCTCCAGCTGCTGGAAATAAAATAATAACGGGTAACGAGCAGGAACAAAAGCAAGCCACACAAGGATGAAAACACCGATAAATAAGGAACAACAATCCCCCACACACAAGACAAATAACAAAATAATATCACCAGGGCTAAACTTAAAGGAACAGGAGAACACAGGGAAGTCTCCCTGGTCCTATGGGACTGTCTGAATGTTGCATCGAACCGAACCTATTCTTCCAATTTAGGATGTGCACACCAATTTCTATAGTGCTTCGGAACGGGCCAAGCAACGGGGGTGGAGGAACGTCTCTCTGAGGCCTTCCCCTAGTTGAGGTACAGGACAGAATCCAACAACTGGGGCGGAGGAACGTCTCTCCGAGGCCTTCCCATAGTTGTGGCACAGGCTCAGGATATCACCTGTTCCCAGGGTCTCGCTTGTCCCGCTGATGCACTACCTGGTCACGAAGGATCTTAGTGGGACCTCCAAAATGTTGTACATGAGCCGGACAAGAACAACTGAGACGTGAGATTGAAAGAAATAAAAAGTTTAATAACAAAAGACACCTGCGCAGGGACCAGCCAGCCCTAGACAAAATGCAGTCATCGGTTGGTGGTACCTTTTGCTTACAAACTTGGATTTTTAAAAGGTTGTATTAGATCGCTCAACTGTGCAAGCAGGCTGTTACAGAAGCAGACCTTGCGGTTAAGCAGCGCAGCTGAGCAAGCAGACTTTGCGGTTGCACAATTCCCTGGCGCAGGATAGACTTTTGCTGGTTTTTAGGAACAAGGGCTGTTTGGTTTTTGTTTTTTGGTTTTGTTTTGAATACTCCAAGGCCTGAGGTTGCACTTTAGGACTGGTGCAGAATGATTGCTTAATATAAAATGGCTGTATTTAGGCTATTACATTGCCTAAAGCTGTATTATTGAAGAATTCCATGGACAAAATATTGAACAATGCAAGAAGTATCAAAAGAAGATGGAAGGACTGAGACTGTACCAAAAATGGTTTCGTCTGACATTAAGCTATTTCAAGAGGTAGTATATAATCAAGAACAAATGCTATTGGAAAATAAAGTTCAAGCTTCACTTAAAGCATTAAAGTAAAACGAGAAGCTTCCAGTGAATCGCCTCTGAAGAGGGATGCAAATGGCCTTGCTATCAAAAAGAGAGCTTTGTAAGTGGATTATAGAAGGTGTGATTATTTTAAGGTAAATTACCTTATTTACCTTATCTCCCTTTTGACCAATTTTAAATTTGTTCCAATTTTTAAAATTTTATGCTTTCTTCTCCATTGAGGAGTTTTGTTTCATTATTTCATTGTTTCATGTTTGAGGGTTGGAGTTGTCTTTGTTTGGTATATTTTCTGTGTAGGAAATCCAAGGTAAGTAAATTTAAAGATGATAAATTAATTAGTAAATAATTCCCTAGGGACATGGCAGGGAAGGTTGGTGGGAAATAAGGAACTAGCAACAAGCAACACAATAAAGAACAAAATGCTCTGGAATGGATCATCATGATGATTGCACAACTCTTCTTAATATGATTGAACTATTGAGTTTTATGATGTGTGAATTATATGCCTATAAAACTATTAACAAATAGAAATATAACTATATACTCATATCTACATGTTAAGAATTGAAGTTGCAAATGGACACTGGGCCTCTACGCAAGTTCTCCCTCAACATCAGAACACTTTGTTCTAACAATCCAGCATTCTGTGATTCTCACCTTCCCGACACAATCGCTGAAGACAAAATGGGTGCATAAGCAAATTGGTGAAGAAAGCTGATGGTGCCCGGCTATCAAAAGATATAGCATCTGGAGTCTTAAAAACTTGAGGATAACTAAGTGGCCATCTAGCTCAGAAACAACAAATCCTTCATGGAAGAAGTACACCAGCCTGTGTCATCATGAGGTGTCAATGGGATCAGTTATCAGGCATCTAAGACCCAGAACAAAATCATACCCAATGTGAATGGGGATGGTGGTGCGTGGAGTAGAGAACCAATGCCCATCTCTAGACAATTGGTCATCCCCTCACAGAGGGTTGACAGGGAAAGAAAGAGACAGTCAGGGTGCACTCTAGCACCAATGAAACACACAACTTTCTTCTAGTTCTTTGGTGCTTCCTTCCCCCCAACTATCATGACCTCAATTCTACCTTACAAATTGCATTAGACCAGAACATGCACCCTGCTACAGATAAGAGCCCAAAACACAGGGAATCCAGGATAGATAAACCCCTCAGGGCCAACAATGAGAGTAGAGATATAAGAAGGATTAGAGGAGGGTGGGGGGAGAAAGGAGGAATCAATCACAAGGATCAACCAATAACCCCCTCCCACCGGGACGAACAATGAAAAGGTTGGTGAGGGTTGACGGGGGATGATGTAAGACATAAAAATAATGATCTATAACTTATCAAGGGTTTGTGAGAGAGGGTGGGCAGAGAGTAAAGGGGGATAAATGGGGAGCTGGTACCAGGGTCTCAAGTGGGAAGAGAATGCATTGAAAATGTTGAGGACAGCATATGTGCAAATGTACTTGACACACTGGATGAATGTGTGGATTGTGATAAGAGATGTAAGAAACCCCAATAAAAGTATTTTTAAAGATACCTTTGTATTGAAATAATACTAACATAGATCTGTAACAGTGAAAGTACTGGCTTGAAGTTAAAAAATATTAGAAATAGTTAGATTGGTTAAATGGGTAGCACATGGATTGAGCAAATTACTTGGAGTATGCCATCGTCTTGCATGAATCCATCAATCCTTGTACTCGTCAGTCTTGAATATGGCACCTGAGCAATGGTTTCGAATTTCAGTTTTTGAAACAATGGTTATCAGATGCCAATAGCAAGTCAATTAAGTCCAATCTCTGAACAGTTGATTTTTTAAAATTCCAAATTAATGCAATATGAAATGTTTCCACACACTGATGCAGCACTGGAAGCATTCACTAGTCTATGACAAAAATTTGAAAGACAGCTACCTGAGCAACTGATTGGAAGAGATCTATATGTGTGCCCATTCAAAAGGACAGTGACCCAATAAAAAGTAGAATGTTTCTAACAATATAATTAATATCACATGCAAGTAAAACTTTGCTGAAGATAACTCAAAAACCAGTGTAGCAGTACATTGACAGGGAGCTGCCATAAACTCAAGCTGGGTTCACCAGAGGATGTGGTGTAAAAGTGGAGAATAGCAGAAAAATGTACACTTGTCTTTTATTGATGATGCAAAAGAATTTACTGGAAGGATCACAATAAACTATAGATGTATTGTAACTAATAAGAACACTTAATGAAATACTTAATTGTACTTATTTGGAAAATGTAAACAGGCCTGGAGGCCATTATTTAAACACAACAAGGAGTTACTGTATGGTTTTAAATCAAGAAATATCCTGCATGTTTTAAATTCAGTGTTGAATACTTTCTTATTCAATTTCTATGCAGAGCAAAAATATCCATAAAGTTAAACTATAGGAAGAGTAATGCTACATCAGTATTAGAGGTAGAATTATTTAAAACCTCCCATATAAAAGCAAAACGTTATTTGCAGAAAGCCTAATAAGAACCAGAAGCACTTAGAGATGAAGACCAAAGATGGATTTCAATTTAATGTGAACAAACAAATGTGTTAAGTAGAGTTCTTTAGAGAAACCAAACCAGGACATTTATGATTAGATAGATAGACAGATAGATAGATAGATTTATTCACACAGCACAAAGGAATATAACAGCTAATTCCTCCACCCAACAGTACAGAAAGCTCAGTTCAACTCACTTTCCTAGAACAGTTAATCTACTGGAAATCCTTCAACTCAAGAGGGCTCCAAAGTCAAAGGTACAAGAAGCAATAGCTGAGTCTTCCCTCGGGCAATGCAGACAGAGTCACCCACAACAGCAAACAACCGGGTGATCACAAACAGTCAAGAGCTCAAGAGCTTAGCAAAGCTGGCCTGGATGGGATATCATACTCAAGCGATGCGAGATGACAGGATCCACAAGCCTCAAGGAATCAAGTGATATACACAGCAGCAGCATGGCGATGCAGGTCTCAAAGAAACCTCAAGCTCTAGCAACACAATCCACGGGTTGACTCTCCCACAGATAGTGTAGCTCCCAAGTTGAGGCAGAGAACTAGCTAAAGCAGCTGCATGCTGGTCCAATTCCCAGGCAGCAAGAGAGAGAAGGGCGGGCTTACCAAGACATGTATTTCTTTGCCCACCAATCAAACTGTGAGCTTATTAATCCCACATGTTCCTATTGGCCAGGTTGGCACAATAAACCTACCCAGCACATATGGCCATAACCAAACTCATTGCTATCAATCTGACTCACAGACACTCAATAGCAGTGGTTTTCAACCTTCCTAATGCCACGAGCCTTTAACACAGTTCCTCATGTTGTAGTGACGCCTGACCATAAAACTATTTTTGTTGCTACTTCCTAAGTGTAAATTTGCTAGTGTTATGAATTGTAATGTAAACATCTGATATGCAGGATGTATTTTCATTGTTACAAACAACATAATTAAAGCATAGTGATTAACCACAAAACATATGTAATGATATGTTTTGAAATATTTATTTCTAATTCCAAATAAATGAAAATTTTTCTTGAAGCATGGTGTAGCATGGGTAACAGTCTTCACACCATGTACTCGTATGTGGGCAGATCCGCCTGTAGGCAGATATAGGAGCAATGTCTTAGTTCCTAAGAAAATCGGAAATATGTGTTTTCCTATGGTCTTAGGCGACCCTTATGAAAGGTTGCTAACCCCAAAAGGGGTCACGACCCACAGGTTGAGAACCATTGCTGTATATGATATGGTAGGGATGCCTCTATCCCTCCATGACTGTAAATCTTTAAGATGGTAAAGAGAAAGAATGCCATTTTGAGCAATAAGCTTGATGCAAACCATGGAATTTTCAGTCACTTCATATGCTTCTGAAAGTTGAATGCTGAAGAAGAAAAATCGATGTACTTGAATCATGGTATTGATGAAGAATATTGACAGTATCATAGACTTCCAAAAGAATAAAGAGACCCGACTTGGAGCAAGTACAGCCAGAATGCTCCTTAGAAACAAGAATGGTGAGACTTTGTCTGACGCTCTTTGGACGGGTCATTAGCAGAGTGCACCCTCAGGACAAGGGCCTGATGCTGGGTCAAGTAGAAAGAGTGAAAGAGAAGACCCTGGACAGAGGGGCGGACACGGTAGCTCAGTGGTGGGCTCTGGCAGCACAGCTGTGAGGCTAGTGCAGAAGGAGCTGAGCAATAGGCTCTACGTGAATTTGCACGAATGGAAGGCTGTACTCCAACTTGTCAACCAGCTAGCAGCCTGATGATACATCCTTGGGGGGCGGGCAGGGCCCTTTTATATGAGAAACTGAGGACATCTCCTCCCTCTCTTGCCCTGCACCTTCATCCTTACTCAGACACTGTGGCCGCCTTCAGGGGTGGCCCCTTGTGGGACTGCCCAACCCTGAGAATTGTCTGTTCCTGCCTTGTTTCCACGGATCTTAGATCCAAGTGACCGCACTCACTGGCCTGTGGTCTCCCTGTAGCTGGGCTTCATCTCTCTGAGTTGTCCTTGGCCTGAGACTGTGTGACTCTGGAGAGGGTTCCAGCTAGCATGAGATGAACTGGACTGGGTTGAGATGCCTTCTTGATATAAGATTGGTTCTTGATACAAATTCTTTCTTATTCATATGTGAGGGTCATTTGTTTGTTTTTCTAGACAATTCACACTAACGAAAATGGTGTTTCTTCTTTTGTGCACAGGGTTGCTATGAGTAAGAACCTGTTAGAGAGTACTTTACAGAACAACCTATCAGCAGTCATGGGTATGGTACATGGTGGGGTTTTTCTATTGTGCATGGGTACGTTATGAGCTGGAGCTGACTTGATGGAGCCTAACCAAAATAACAGCAAATTTAAGGTATACATTTATGTGTATATCTCATACTATGCCCCATGGACAATTAAGATGAAATCTCTCAATTAGCATTATATGGTGTTTGATAGTGGAATTAACATTTAATCTTATTATAAGAAACTGTGGAAAACAATGAGACGTCTTTCACCAGCGAGACAAGCAATTAATGACAGTTTTTGAAATAAATGTCTATATTTCTCAGAGACGTTAAAATATAATGTTATATGGGGGTCAGAGTAAAGAACCAAAGTCCATCTGTAGACTATTGGACATTCCCTCACAGAAGGGTCACAGGGAAAGAATGAGACAGCCAGAGTGCAGGAGAGCACTGACGGAACATACAACATTCCTCTAATTCTTTCATGCTTCTTCCCTCTGACTATGATGACCCCAGTTCTACCTTACACTTCCTGCTAGATCAGAGAACATACACCCGTACAGATAAGAGCTCTTGACACACGGAATCCAGGACAGTTAAACGCCTCAGGAACAGTAATTGGAGTATTGATAGCACGATGGTAGGGGAAAGGTAGGAGGAGAAGGGGGAAACCGACTACAATGATTAACGACGTATAACTCCCTGCCCCAGCCTCTCCAGGAGGATGAACAACAATAACGTGGGTGAAGGGAAACAGCGGGAAATGTAAGATATGAAAATAATAATCACTTAAAATTTATCAGAGGACATTGCAGGTGGGAGGATACAGAAAGGTTGGAAAATAGAGGAGCTGAGACCAAGGGTTCAAACAGAAAGAAAATATTTTTTAAATGATGATGGCAGCATATGTACAAATATTCTTGATACAATTGATGTATGGATTGTTATAAACACTATAAGAGCCCCCATAAAATGATTTATTTTAAAATATTAATTTAATTGAAAACTTAACATATAATGTTATAGTAAATGAGAACTTTTGTGTGAAAATATGTTTAGTGTGATACTGCTTAGGTATATTTTAAAGAAAATATTTATAGATCTATAAATCAATTCTAATATCATGAAAACATTAAAAATAATATTATCTAGAGGATTTTATCATAAGAATAAATAAAGAAATGGTCAACTTTGCTATGCTAAACTCCTTTTGTTTATTGCAACAAATCAGAAGAAACATATAAGATCTGAAAACATTCTACTAGCATGAGAGAATCAGAATTAACAAGTATAATGTAATATTAGAGTCCAAATCTTTTAGTTCAGGGCTTTACTTTAAATAAGTGGTTCAGGGAAGAGACAGACGAGATGCTCCATTGGCGGGTTCTAAATCAGTCGCGATGAGCAGTATCCCTGCATAATTCTCAGTCCTCAGAGAGTCAGATAGACCTGGGTTCCAGAGAAATTTCCTAATGAAGTTCTTGCACTTCGTGTCATTATATCTGCTCCCAAATGATGGAGGTGGGACTATGCAAATAGGGTGCGTGAAATAATAGGGGAGGGAACTGGTGGGATAGGAGAGTCATTTCTCTGTGTTTAGGAGAGCTATCTCAGTAGCAGGAAGACAAAGAATTCCTGAAATATCATGGAAGAAGTGCTACCATTATAGCACCTTTAAAACATCTTCCTTCGGTGGGCATGGCAGAGGCATGCCATGCCAAGACCAGAACCCAAGACAAGGAGACCAGGTGACACAGCAGAGGAGCCGCCCTGCAACTATGAGAAGGTGAGGCACAGCTCCAGGAGATGCGAGAGGATTGCAAGAAGATCAGGGAGAGAGATTTGGTGGCTGTTTCAGGTGGGGTGTTGCCGCGGACCAAGGTTTTCTGATCCTGGCTGTGGTAACCTCTTAATAGACCTAATCAACTCCCACAACTGAGAGCATTGTCTGTGAGTTCTGAGGTGGCAGCGCATGGATTGTGCAACCAAGCAGAGAGACAGAATGCTCAGACAAAATCTGAGATTAAGACACATAACATCATTATCCAGAAACCAATAGAGAAAGTCATCAAAATAAACTATGCTTACAGGATGGAGAGTAGAGGAACAGAAGTATCAACATGCAAACAAGGACAACGATAGACCATAAAGAAGGAAGAAATGTGAGAATGACTATCACATGTACAGTCAAGATCAGAAGCTGAGCTGGTGAGAGCAAGGCATCACCATGTCCCAAGCTTCCCAAATGAGTGCAGTGTAAAGTCACAATTTGGGAGCAGTGCCATGCATTCTGACATGTAAACTGCATACACAGATCTTTTAGATGCAAAGGGAGTCTACATAATAGATAGGGATTAATTAAATGATGTACATTGTAAGTATATACAATTATCATGCATATTTTGAGGAAGTCTGGGTCATTGATGACAAGCTTTCAAAGAAAAACAAAAACATACTACCTTTGAGTCATGTTGATTCATAATGACCCTAAAGGACAGGGTAGAACTGCCCTGTGAGTTTCTGAGACTATGACTCTTTACAGGAAGAGAAGGGCATGTCTTTCTCCCATGGTGCAACTGGTGGTTTCAAACGGCTGACCTTGCAGTTAGCAGGCCAACTTGAGATTTCAAAACTATTCTGTGACTTGACCCTGCAGACTGACACAGCCCAGAATACTTCTGAACACACACACACACACACACACACACACACACACACACACACACATTACTGCCATCGAATCTATTCTGGCTCACAGCAACCTGTAGGTAAGAGTAGAATTCTTAGAACACCATCTCTGTCAGTGGTTTCTTCGCTAGTACACCTTTATGGGAGAGAAATCCTCACCTTACTCCTGTAAAGCAGGTGGTAGGTCTTAAATGCTGACTTTGTGTGACCCACTAGCCAAGAAAGCTGCTGGGAATACTCGTACTATGTCATTACAGATAGGACAAAGGAAGTAATGCTCAAAAAGGAAAAAATAACTATTGAAACCTATGAGAGCTACAAAATTATGCAGTCAAAGAGGCAAGACTTCTGGTTGCAGTTATTAGATCTCGCCATCTTGTGTAATCCACCCATCAAATTAGTACAGGAATCAAAATTAGATTGTTCTGCTAAGGAACCTCTTCAAGGCAATCTTGATATCTCGGTTTCTCAGGCTGTAGATGAACGGGTTCAGCATCGGGGTGACTAAGGTGTATAACAATGAGGCCACTGCAACCTTTCTGGCAGAAGAAGAGACAGCTGAAGTGAAGTACACCCCGACACCTGTTCCATAATATAGGCAAACAACTGACAGGTGCGAGCCACAGGTGGAGAAGGCTTTGTACTTCCCACTTGAAGATGAGACTCTCAGGATGGCAGAAATAATTCTCGTATAAGAGAAAAGGATCCCTGAGACTGGAACACCAGCAAAGATGGCAACCACACAATTTAACAGCATGGTAGTGAGGGTAGTATCCGAACAGGCAAGCTTAACTAGTTGAGGAGGGTCGCAGAAGAAATGAGGGATTTCCACAGTCGTGTGGAAGGTAACCTGTGACACCAACAAACACTCCAGCTGAGAGTCCAGAAGGCTGATGAAAAAAGACACCAAAACTAGGAAGCCACAGCGGTGGGCGTTCATGACGACTGCATAGTGCAGCGGGGAGCATATAGCCACGAACCTGTCGTAAGCCATGACAGTGAGCAACATACTGTCCCAACATCCAAGGAGGTAGAAAAAAGACCCCTGTGTCAGGCAACCCACATAGGTGATGGATTTGTTCTGTGTCTGGATGTTCACTAGCATTTTGGGGACTGTGGTGGAGATGAAACCGATGTCCACCAAGGAGAGGTTAGAGAGGAAGAAGTACATGGGGGTGTGGAGGCGTTTATCAGAGCTGACAGTCAGGACGATGAGCAGATTCCCAGCCACAGTGACCAGGTACATGGACAGGAACAGCCCAAAGAGGACAGGCTGCAGTGCTGGCTCCTCAGAAAGGCCCAGGAGGAGGAATTCTGGGACACTTGTTAGATTTTGTGACTCCATGTACCTGAGACAGCATTTGGAAAAAAAAAAAGTGGTGTTAAAAGAAAGTAAGTGAATAGAAACTCAGCACTGTGTTTGCATTTTGAATGCAAGAAACTGATCAATAAAGCATGCAAATTCACAACTGTTCACATCTGCAGCAATAATGTCCCAGGGCCTTCAGCAATATTTCTTGACTGTATCACTACAACCCAACCAGTATATTCACCTGAACTCTTTCTTCACTGTGCTCTCTGCTAGTCACCTGTTTCTCACAACCACTTAAGAGACCCTGGGCTACAGAAGGTGAGACTAGCAAGTGATATCAAGAAAACAGAGCAGAGAATGAGTCAAATATCTGCCTTGTTTATGAAGGAAGCATATGCAAGAAGGAATTTTTCTCTATGAAAAATTATTTAGACCAAAGGAAATGAAGAACCAACTGTAATTCTTGTTGAAGTCTGTGTGCTCTGATCTCCCTCAAGTACTCTTTGCTTTTGGCCATCAAGATTGTAACTTCTGCATATTCCAAATGGTAATGAGTATGTAGTCCACTCCTGTCCATCAGCATATCAATGCCCTCCCAAAAGATGAAAGTGTTGTGCATAGAAAGTCCCGAAACAAAATACATCATATAAGGAACCATGGGTATAAAGACCATAGTAATTGACTGTCACTCAGTCTGGTAAAGAAACACTACCCTGAGACACATTCTTCCTCGGTTCATTCCAGTGACTACCTCTTGGTATGTGCACAGGTTCTTTCTGTGCTCACAGGACAATTCTGCATTTCCCACTTCTTGGGAATAAGAAATGAGATCTATAATTTGTTATGATCTTTAGAGTAGAATGCATTTCATAATCAATGAAACACACAGGCGAACATTTCCTTTAGTATTTTCAACTTTCAGCCAAGACCCATCTGGTAACATTGATGGTCCTATCACTCCACATCCTGTTGATTTCATTTCTCCAAGAATCTCCCATCGGACAAGATCCCAGATAGAAAAGAGCATGAGTAGATCTGTGAGGACTTTCTATGATATCTGTTTTATAGCACTAATTAGTATAGTGTTCCAAAACTATGGGTTTTGTGAAGATCAACACCACAAATGAACAGTAGGGAAACATAGTTCAATACTAATGTCTGGACCTAGATGCATTTCTCATGCAATCAGATTTAGTTTCCCCTCGGATGTTCCACTCTATTTTAAAGTTTAATTTTTATAAAAATCTAAAATTTTGAGGATAATTGAAAGCTGTGAATTTGGTTAATTAAGTCCTAGGGTAAGTACTCCCCGCTCATCCATCAGTCTTCATTAGGGCTCCTTGTTGGTAGCTGTGCTGCTGAAAGCCAAGTCACCAGTGTTCTAAATCCCATCAACGTCACCCATGGTGAAGCGGTCCAGTGAGCTTTCCCAAGAAAACACAGTTTAGGAAGTAGAAAGATGTTGTCAACACCTGAAAATTTACCCTTCAACAAAGATCTCTCCATCAGCTATGCATAAACTAAAATGACTGGACAAGGTTAAGAATTTTCCCGTGTCTCACAAATCAAAAGGAGGCTGACAGGACTCACAAGTAGATGTCCATGTACAGAGCAACTTCCCTCCATTTTTTATTTTTTAAAATGTTTAAAATGGAAATCCAAGAAATTTAACCAAAGATACAGCTAAATTATACCGTTGAACTCATCCAAATTAGGCTACTTACATCAATGTCAGCAGTCTAAAACACCAACTGATCGGAAGGAGAAAGATGAAGCTGGCTGTTCAGATTTAGTCTCAGAAACCCACAGTGGCAGTTCTACTCTGTCCTGTAGAGAAGATGTGAGTCAGACTCAACCCGATAGCCATTGGCGAGTTTTACTTTAGATCCAGATGGAAGCAATTTCAAGAATAACGGAAGAAAAGTCATGTGAGACAAAATTCGGGATCAGAATGAGAAACTGGTCTGCTCTGAGTTTCATGCAGCAGATTGTTACATGGTTCTCACCGGAACCTCGGTCATTTATCCTTCATGCAAAAAGGAACACCACAATTGTCTACTGTGGTCTGCAGTAATTAAACCACCCCTCCACCCCAACACATGAGAACACAGGGAGTAGGTAGTCTATACATGGAGAGAACAGGGGGGTGAAATGGCAATGCCGGGTGGCAGGAGAGAAAGTAGACAAGCAACCTCTGTCTGGAGTCAGACTTCTGATTTCAATATTAATGACTTAGTACAAGTTGCAGATTTAGAACATGTTGTAGTACAAGTTGCAGGAAAAGGCTGTGCTCTTTACCTGTGAAATTACAACAAAGTATGCTGCTATTTCCGAGGTGAACTTGTGCAGATAAAAGGAAGAAGCTGTGTAGAAAACTTACCTCAGATCCTGGCCCTGGGCAGCCTCCATGTTGTTTATGATTTTGTGGTTATGATATAATATTTATGACATTGTGATGACTGCCATAATCCTTATTATTGCCATGACCATCCAGATCATTTTGAAGTGTTTAGGGGTCAAGTACGAGGAGCCCATTGCTTGCGTTGGTTGGGTACTGCACATGGGAAGTAGAGCGGATGCAGGACATACACCAACTCTCAATGAGCATCGTCACACTTTCACTAGAAGCAGCAGCAGAAACTGTTCAGGTCTCTGAGCTGAAACCTAGCACTCAGGACCTCCTATTGATCCATCCCAACTGTGCCGTTGGTCCTGATGAGAGGTGACACACTCTGCACCCTCTCCAAGTACGCACTGCACCCTCTCTGTCTCTCATTGCACTCATGGATTTCAAAGGGTTTCTGCTTGGGAATGACCATGAAGTGCTGTCATGACATCTCTCTTCTGGTCGGTGAACAATTGGGGCGGAGGCAACTTTTTCAAGTCTCCTAAGAAGAGAGACTCAGGCATGGAACGTCTAGAGAAGAGACACAGGTATGGAGACTGCTGTATTGTGATGGACACACTAAAGTCTGGAAGGTATAAATGGGTTATTTAGAATTATCTGGCCGTGAGAATTAAATGCCCAGAGCATGTAATTAGCCAAATTGGTGCGTGGCACTCCAATCTCTGGGGACTCGTTAGTATTAATGAAACAGAATGAGAAGAAAGTAAATTTCCTTGGAATCTGGGCCCTTCCAATCTAAGGAGGAACCCTAAAATCTTCACTTCCAATGTCCAAGCTATGTCGACGTTAAAATAGAAATCTATTTCAACACAAAATCAATGTGTGAATTGATATTTTCAAACCCATTGATTATTTATGTAATTTTTGGAGTACTAAGCCTTATATGCATCATTCACCTGTCAGTTTGTCATACTGCAGTGGCTTATTAGTTTCTCTGAAGCTAGAGCGTGTGCCACAGCCTTTCAAACTCCAGCAGGTAGACCTTGGTGAACAGGTTTCATCAGAGTTTCCACACTAAGAGCTCGTGATGAAGAATGAAGAGGCTGCTTGTTCTGAGGGGTTAACCACTGGAAAAGCTTGAGTAGAACAGTGGGATTTTGTCAGCTACATCTCCAAAAGATGTGTCCCCAGGGTGGATGACACTCGCGTAGAACTGGAGACCAGATGCCTCCTCAAGGTAGAGCAGACCTTCAATCACGTGAATGAAGGAAAGGGTTTAGTTCCTTCGATGGCTAGTGGAGCAGCCCTCCAAAGGAGAAGAAAACACTGCAAACATCCCGGAATTACTGTCACATGGAAGGCATAAAGTATGAATCCAGGAAATTCGGAAGTTGTCCAAAATGAAATAGAATCCATAAAGATCTAGACATCCATGAGCTTACATATACTGTTATTGGTCACTTTATGTCATACAGTCATTTGATTTACTATGAAGACAATGACAAATTGAAGAAGAATGATATTACAGTGACTATCAAAAGAAAGAACTCAAGATGTGTCTGAAATCCAAGGATATTTGTGATAGTATAATGTCTATGCATCTACAAGGAAGTCCAGGCAATACAAGTGTTATTTAAATTTACCAAGAAACGGCTAAAACTCATGATGAAGAAGCCGAAGAATGCTATTAACTTCTTCAATCTGAAGGTAATCAACCTAGCAATAAGATGCATTAATAATTATTGGTAATGTAAATGTAAATATGAAGAACCAATAGTCATAATATAGCGTTAGTGAGAGAAATGAAGTTAGACGATGGGCTATAGAATCTTGAAAACTAACCATTTTCTCCATTGTAAATAACTTTCTTCAACGACATAAACGATGACAATACATGTGAACTTCATCAGATGGAATACACAAGAGATGTCAAAACTCTAGTTGGATTCAGGAGAAGGCATAAAATGAGGGATATCCCTGCTAATATCAGAAACATCTTGGCTGAAAGCAGAGAATAAGAGATGGGGTTTCATAGTCTTTTATTTATTAAGCAGAACCAGGCAGAGTTGAACAAAATATTAAAGTGCTCCTCATCATGGTCTATGAAATGAGAAAGCACCAATAAAGAATCAATGGCTCTTCTTTGTGGATTCAAAACCCCCTTGCTGCTTGGATTTTGCCCTTGGTCGGGCCCCTAATTATAATCTGTCTGCTATTACTTTTAGCTCTCTGTATTTTATTTTTAAACTTTTATAAGAACAAATAAAAGACATCTCCAACCTAACCATCAACCAGCTCCTATTTCATTCCTACAATCCGCTACCGACCGACCCTGGACCCCCAGAAGGAACAAAAGCCACGTGGAAGAAAAACACCATGAGGTGTTCAAGGGATCAGGGATCATTCTGTGCAACCATGAGGTGTCGAATGGATCAAGTATCAGGCATCAAAATCATATCATTGTAATTGAGGGTGAGTGAAGTGTGGAGACGCAATGCTCATTAGTAGGCAACTGGACACCCCTTCCTGAAGGGTTGCAGGGAGCAGGTGAGTCAGTCAGGTTCCAGGGTAGCAACGATGAAACATACAACTTTCCTCTGTTCTTAAATGCTTCCTCCCCCCACTATCGTCATCTCCATTCCACCTTACAAATCCAGCTAGACCAGAGGATGTACATTGGTACAGATAGGATCTAGAAACTCAGGGAATACAGGACATATTACCCCTTCTCGATTATTGTTTAGAGTGGTGATATCTGGAGGGTGGAGGGAAGGTGGGGTAGAAAGAGGGAGCCAATTACAAGGATCTATGTATAAGCTCATGCATTGAGAATAGACAACAGAAAAGTGAGTGAATGGAGATGTCAGACAGTGTAAGATATGACAAAATAATAATAATTTATGAATTATGAAAGGTTCATGAGGGAGGGGATAATGTGGAGGGAGTAGGGGGAAAGGGGAGTTGATATTAAGGGCTCTAGTAGAAAACAAATGTTTTGAGAATAATGATGGCAACAAATGTACAAATGGCCTTGACACAACGGATGGATGTGTGAATTGTGATAAGAATTGTGTGAGAACCCAATAAAATGAGTTTTAAAAAAAGAGTTGTATGAGCCCCCAGTAAAATGATTTTTAAAATGAAAAAAAAAAAAAAAGAGAGAGAGACAGGATCCCCAAGAATGGAACTCTACCAAAAATGGCATCAAAACAATATACTAATGGGGCACTGGTCGAGGTATGAGAAAAAGCTAGGTTTACAAGTTGAGGAAGGTCACATAACAAATGAGGGATTTTTACATCTGTAGAGAAAATACGTTGTGATACCATTAAGCAATGTTTGTCCAAAAGGTTGATGAAAAGAGATGCCCAAACTAACAAACCACCTAGGCAGTGATTCCTGATGATTGGGTAATGCTAGGGGTGACAGATAGCCACAAACCTGTAATACACCATGATGGTGAGGAACATACTGCCAAACATGCAGAACGATACGAAAGGGATACTTGCATCAAGCATCCCATGTAGGTGATGTCTTTGCCCTGCGTCTAGATGTTCACCAGCATTTGGGGGACTGTGGTGGAGATGAAAACAATATCAGTCAAGAAGAAATGGAGAGGAAGAACTAGATAGGGGTGTGGAGATTCTCGTCTGAGCTAGCAGTCAGGATGATTAGTCGGTTACCAGTGCCTGTGCTAAGGAATATGAGCAAGAACAGCCCAAAGAGAAGGGGGTATAATTCTGGATCCTCAGAGGCACCAGAGGAAGAATTCTGAGATGCTTATCAGATTCTGTGGCGCCATGTACCTGAGAGAGCTTTGGGGAATAACGAAGAGATTGTTCAAAGGAAGCAAGTAAAACAGGGAACAGTGAGCCGCTCTGTTGCCTGTGTTTTAAATGAAGTTTACAAGCAAATTGTGCACATTTCAGATCCCAATACTCGGTTACCTTCAGCAATGTTTCTCAGTTGTAGCAAACCCAACCACTGCACCTCTCCCTGCTCTCTGTGCTAGTAATTTGTTTCTGTACAAACCTGCTTTAGAAACCCAGGGATACAGAATGTCAGAAGGGCAGTGGTGTTTTAAGATAAAAGATACATAGAAAATGTAAAATATCGGCCGTCCATTGGAAAGAAATACATGTAATGAGAAATAATTATTTTAAGAGAAAAGTAATCATTTTAATTAAAGGCCAGTAAGCAGTACTCAGTGAGGGTCACTGGCAAATATACCTGAGCTCACCAAAAGGTTGAAGTCTTCCCTGGGAGCACTTTGAGGAAAAGATCTCGTAATCAACTTTGGAAATTTTAGTTATCAAAAAACCCATGGAACCTACCCAATGAACAACTTGATAGGAGACAATAGGATATGCTCCATCTATGCCAGTACAGTGAGATCCTTCTGCTTTTCGGTCAATTTCTGTGCTGTGGCACATGTCTATCTTCCTGTGACACTAGAAGTGATGCCACAGATGTTTCAAATACCAGCAGCATTGGCCACGGTGGGCAGGCTTCAGTGCAGATTACACACTGAAACAGACTAGGAAAGCTGGTGATCTGCTTTTTAATATAGGCTATCCAAAATCTTATTAATAGAAGTGGGTTGTTTTCAGATATAGTGCCAGAAGATAAGTTCCTTCGCATGGAAAGGTCACAAAATATGCATGGCGGAAAGTTCACCTCAATGACATGGATGGAATAAATTATTCAGGACTTTCATTTTCTCAAAACGAGAAAAACAACAATCATAAACATCCATCAGCATTCAGAATATGGAATTTAGTTATTCTGAAATTTGGAAAATTAGAAGTTATCAAAATGTGAAATGGAGTACATAAAGATCAATAGCCAAGTACCAGTGAGTTGAAATGGACTGGTAGTGGCCATTTTGATTCAAAAGATCATCTCACTGATGGATTTGCCGTGCTGAAAATGGCAGCTTAAATAGGAATCGTCACAGTTTTAAAACACAAATAAAAAGTATTTCAACATATATCCTGAAATACAATTGATAATATCCAAATGTCTACAAAAAGCATTTGATATGACTTTTATTCAAATTTGCACACTAACCACTAAACTCAAAAATGAAAAATTGAAGAATTATATCTCTCTGATACCAAAAATTAATTTAAAATGCCATGAAGATGCAACCTGAATTGTTGGTGATTAGATTGTGAAAGGAGGAAACAAGGAGGAAAGATCACCAGTTGGAAAACATGACCTCGGTGGTAGAATCATTGTCAGAGATCACACAATAGAGTTTTGCAAGAACAAAGACTTGCTCACTGTAATTACTTTTTTCAACGACATAATTAATGACTATACACATGGACCCCACTTTGTCAGTTATTGTACTATTATTTCCTGGGTTTTGCTGTGAAGCTTTGATGGTGATATTTCAAATACTCACAAGGGCAGTCATTGTAAACATGTTTCAGCTGATCTTGCAGACTAAAACCACACTGTCAAGCAGTGTGTTCCCCTCTTGAGGAATTAGCCTCTGAAAACCTTATCAATAACTGTAGGATGTCCTTGTTCTTAGACTTAGCACCAGGAGATAAGCACTCAAAGAACAACTGGGGAAGAAGTGCCTCTTCAAAGCACAGTAGACTTTAATGACATGAATGTAGGAAAATTTTCAGGCCTTTCATATGATGATGTAAATCACACCACACAAAAGTAGAAGAAACAGGTGTAAACATCCAATAAAAACCATAATATGGAGTGTACAAAATATTAATCTAGTATTATTGGAAATTATTTTTCTAAAGTGTTTGTATTATTGAGCTGGAATGGATTTATTTGGGCTATTTTGAATCAGACAAAAATGTTACATAGTATTCTGAAAATGACATGTTGAAGAGGAATTGTGGGCCATTCATCACCAAAAAAAATATTTCAAGATCTATCATAAACTGCAACACTGTCTATGCCATAATAATGTCTATATTCCTAAATGGAAGATGACTTAGCACAAATGTTCAAATTTTCGCCAACCACTAAAACTAGTGCTAAAGAACTTGATGAATTCTACCAACTTCTTCTTTAATTGAAAAAACATGTAATAAATAGGCATTAATCATTATTGATGATTAGAATAGGACTGTAGGGAACAAAGAGGAAGTTGGACTGAATAGTTGGAAAGTTTGATCTTGGTGATACTAAAACAAAACTAGAAATATCATTGTATTAGTCTGGGTACTTTAGAGAAACAAATACACAGAAACTCATGTATAAGAGAGAGTTTTATATAAAAGGTATGTGCACATCAAGAACACATCCCAACCCAGTGCTGTCCAAGTCCACAAGTCCAAAATTAACCCATTAACCCATATGTCCAACACCAATCCACAAAGTACTCCTCCATGTCAAAAAACACACACACTATGATGCTGACTGCAGGAAGAAAGCCGAATCCATGAACATGTAAGCATCTCAGTGCTGGCAGGGGTCTCCACACGGCTGCTCCAGCACACAGGGTTGCATCAGGTTAGGTCCATGCAGATTTTCCTTGTGGATGTCTTTCAGGAAGTCAGCCTTGCAAGCTGAAACAGAGAACTGCTCAGGCAGCTCCACCCTGGAGCAACCATCACAAAACAAGAGACCTGAGAACTAGAAAGGTGAGGCTCACTGAGCCATTTATCCATCTGCCCTTCAATCAACACCACATGTTTATCAGCCAGCTTGGCACAATAAAATAATTCAATCATGATGGAGTTTTGCAAGACTTACAACTTCTTCATGACAAACATGTATTTTTTAAAATAAAAAGAATCAAAATAACTAAATATATGGTAATAGATGATGTATCAGTATCCTCAGCTAGACTGTGGACCAGAATATAAAGTGGTCATATTCAGTTCATATTGAAGGTGAAAAAATTAAAATAAGTACATGAGAGTCAAAATATGACCTTGAACATATCTCTCCTGATTTTAGAGACCTTCTCAAAAATAGATTTGACACATTAAACACATTAATAAGTCTTTTGAGGGTAGATGAAATATGGGATGACATCAAGAACATAATACATGAAGGAAGCAAAGAATCATTAAAATAGAGGAATGAATTAAAAAGCAAAGCATATTTCAGAAGAGACTAGGAACCTTGAAGTTGAACATAGAATAGCTTAAGTCAATGGAAGAAATGATTAAATAAAGGAACTCAACAGAACATTTCTAAAGGCATCCTAAGAGACAAAGCCAAACAGTATAATGAAATGTGCAAAGACTGGGAGCTATAAAATCAAAAGGGTACAGCACACTCAGCATAGCTGAAACACAAAGTACTGAAGAGCCTCAAATAAATTATTTTTTAAAAAAAGAAGTGAAGAAAAACTTCAAGTCTAAAGCTGTATAATTGAAAAATTCCACGGGCAAAATATAATGCAAGTGTCCAGAGAAGATGTAAGGGTGAGACTGTACCCAAAATGGTTTTGTCTGACATTAAGCTATTTCAAGAGGGAGCATGTAATCACGAAAAAATGGTATTGGAAAATAAAGTTCAAGCTTCACTTAAGGCATTAGAGTAAAACAAGACTCTGTTCCAGTGAATTCCCTTGCTATCAAACAGAGAGCATTGTAAATGGATTGTAGAAGGTGTGATTATTTTAAGGTATAATATCTGATTAATTTATCTTGCTTTGACCAATTTTACATTTATTACAATTTTATAAATATTTTCTGCTTTCTTTTCCATTGAGGATTTTTCTGTTTCATTATCTCATTGTTGGGGGGGGGGGGGTCAGTCCTTGTTTTGTATATTTCTGCGTAGAAAATCCAAGGTAAGTAAATCTAAAGATGATAAATTAATTAGTAAATAATTTCCTAGGGACATGGCAGGGAAGGTTGGTGGGAAATAAGGAGCTAACTACAACAAGTGCAGTAAAGAATAAAATGTTCTGGAATGGATCATCGAGATCATTGCACAACTCTTCTTAATATGATTGAACTATTGAATTGTGTGATGTGTGAATTATATGCCAATAAAACTATTAAAATATAAATAGAACTATATATTCATATCTATATGTTAAGAAGGTTGCAGATGGACATTGGCCCTCTACTAAAGTACTCCCTCAACACAAGAACACTGTTCTAACAATCCGGCATTCTGTGATGCTCACCTTCCTGACACAATCACTGAACACAAAATGGAGCATAAGCAAATGTGTTGAAGAAAACTGACGGTGCCTAGCTATCAAAAGATATAGCATCTGGGGTCTTAAGGCTGGAAGATAAGCAAGCGGTCATCTAGGTAAGAAGCAACAAAGTCCACATGGAAGAAGCACACCAGCCTGTGCGATCATGAGTTGTCAATGCGATCAGGTATGGAACATCTAAGACCCAGAACAAAATCATACCCAATGTGAATGGGGTGTGTGTGCATGGAGTGGAGACCCAATGTCCATCTGTAGGCAATTAGACATCTCACAGAGGGGTCACAGGGAAAGATAGAGTCATTCAGCATGCAGTATAGCATTGATGAAGCATACAACTTTCCTCTAGTTCTTTGGTGCTTCCTTCCCTCCACTATCATTACCTCAATTCTACCTTACAAATCGGGTAAGACCAGAACATGCACACAGAGAATCTAGGATAGATTAAAACCTCAGGGCAAACAATGAGAGTAGAGATACCAGGAGGAATAGGGAAGGGTGGGTGGAGAAAGGGGAAATCGGTCACAAAGATCAACTATAACCCCCTCCGAGGGGGAAGGACAACATAAATGTGGGTGAGCGGCGATGGAGGATGATGTAAGATATGAAAATAATAATCTATAACTTATCAAGGGTTCGTGAGGGAGGGCAGGCAGGGGATGAAGGGAGATGAAATGGGGAGCTGATACCACGGGCTCAAGTGGGAAGAGAATTCATTGAAAATGATGATGGCAACATATGTGAAAATGTGCTTGACACACTGCATGAATGCATGGATTGTGAAAGAAATGGAGGAGCCCCCAATAAAAGTATATATTTAAAAGGACACCATTGTATGGAAATAATATGTAAACAGATCTGTTCCAGTGAAACTACTGGCTTGAAAGTTAAAGAATATTAGAAATATTTCAATTGGTTAAATGGGTAGCACATAGTTGAGCAAATTACTTGGAGTATGCCATATTCTTGCATGAATCCATCAATCCTTGTACCCTTCAGTCTTGAATATGGCACCTGAGCAATGAGTTCCAATTTCAATTTTTGAATATAATGATTATCAGATGTTGATATCAAGTAAATTAAATTCAATATCTGGGCAGTTGATATTATAAAATGTTCTGAATCAATGGAATATGAAGTGAAATGTTTCCACACACTGATGCAGCACTGGAAGCACTCACTAGTCTATGACAAAAATTTGAAAGACAGCTACCTGAGCAACTGATTGGAAGAGATCTATATGTGTGCCCATTCCAAAGGACGGTGACCCAATAAAATGCAGAACATATCTAACAGTATAATTAATATCACATGCAAGTAAATCTTTCCTGAAGATCACTCAAAAACCATTGTAGCAGTATCTTGACAGGGAGCTGCCATAAACTCAAGCTGGGTTCACCAGAGGATGTGGTGTGAAAGTTGAGAATACCAGAAAAATGTTCGCTTGTCTTTTATTGACCATTCAAAAGCATTTGACTGCAAGGATCATAATAAACTATAGATAATATTGTAACTAATAAGAAAACTTAATGTAACACTTAATTGTACACATGTAGAAAAGGTACATAGACCTGGAGGCCATTCTTTAAGCAGAACAAGGAGCTGCTACATCGTTTTAAATCAAGAAATATTCTGCATGTTTTAAAATCAGTGTTGAATCCTTTCTTATTCAATCTCTATGCTAGCCAAAAATATCCATAAAGCTAAAATGTAGGAAAACTAATGCTACATCAGTATTAGAGGAAGAATTATTAACAACCTTACATATAAAACAACAGAGCTTTGTTTCAAAAAGTCTAGTAAGGACTTGAAGGACTTAGAGATGAAGATCAAAGATGGCAGCTTTCAGTATGGATTTTCATTTAATATGAACAAACAAATGTGTTAAGCAGGGTTCTCTAGAAAAAGAAAACCAGGACACTGATGGTTAGATAGATAGAATCACACAACACTAAGGAATATAACAGCTAATTAGTCCACACAACAGTACAGAGGGCTCAGTTCAACTCACTTTTCTGGAACAGTTAATCTACTAGAAATTCTTCAACTCCAGAGGGCTCCAGTCCGAGGTCAAGGAAGCAGACTTCTAATCTTCCCTCCAGCAATGCAGGCAGAGTTTGCCCACAGGAAGCAAACAGCAGGGCAAGTCACCAACTGTCAGGAGCTGAGGAGTTCAGTGAAGCAGGCCTGGGTGGAATGTAGTACTCAAGCAATGCAGGGCAACAGGATCCACAAGCCTCAACGACTCAAGTGATGTACACAACGCTGAAGCAGGTATCAAAGAAACCTCAAGCTCTAACAATACGATCCACAGGTGAGTTCTCCCACAGGTAGTATAGCTCACAAGTTGAGGCAGAGAACTAGCTAAAGCAGCCACAGCCTGGTCCGATCACCAGAGAGCAAGAGTGAGAAGGGCGGGGATTTCCAAGCCATTTCTTTCTTTGCCCTCCAATCAAACTGAAACCTTCTTAAACCCACATGTTCCTATTGGCCAGGTTGGCACAATAAACCTGCCTATCATGTATGGCCAACACCAAACTCACTACTATCAATCTGACTCATAGAGACTACAGCAGAGGTTCTCAACCTTCCTAATGCCATGACCCTTTAATACAGTTGCTCATGTTGTGGTGACCCCAACCATAAAACTGTTTACGTTGCTACTTCCTAATTGTAATTTTGCTACTCTTGTGAATCATAATGTAAATATGTGATATGCAAGATATATTTTCCTTTGTACAAATTTAACATAATTAAAGCATAATGATTAATCACAAAACAATATGTAATTATATGTTGTGAAACATTTATTTCTAATTACAAATAAATAAAACTTTGAGTTCCAAAGGGGTCGTGACTCACAGGTTGAGAACTGTTGCTCTAGCGGATAGGGTAGTGGTGCCTCCATCCTTCCAAGACTGTAAATCTTTAACATGTTAAAAAGAAAGAATGCCATTTTGAGGACTAAGGTGCACCTCATACAAGCCATGGACTTTTCAGTCACTTCATATGCTTCTGAAAGTTGAATGCTGAATAAGGAAGACTGAAGAAGAAAAATCGATGTACTTGAATCATGGTACTGATGAAGAATATTGACAGTATCATAGACTTCCAAAAGAATAAAGAGACCCGACTTGGAGCAAGTACAGCCAGAATGCTCCTTAGAAACAAGAATGGCGAGACTTTGTCTGACGCACTTTGGACGGGTCATTAGCAGAGTGCACCCTCAGGACAAGGGCCTGATGCTGGGTCAAGTAGAAAGAGTGAAAGAGAAGACCCTGGACAGAGGGGCGGACACGGTAGCTCAGTGGTGGGCTCTGGCAGCACAGCTGTGAGGCTAGTGCAGAAGGGGCTGAGCAATAGGCTCTACGTGAATTTGCACGAATGGAAGGCTGTACTCCAACTTGTCAACCAGCTAGCAGCCTGATGATACATCCTTTTATATGAGAAACTGAGGGCATCTCCTCCCTCTCTTGCCCTGCACCTTCATCATTACTCAGATGCTGTGGCCACCTTTAGGGGAGGCACCTTGTGGGACTGCCCAATGCTGAGAACTGTCTGTCCCTGCCATGTTTCCACGGACCGTGGATCCAAGTGACCGCACCCACTGGCCTGTGGTCTCCCTGTACCTGGGCTTCATCTCTCTGAGTTGTCCTTGGCCTGAGACTGTGACTCTGGAGAGGGTTCCAGCTAGCATGAGATGAATTGGACTGGGTTGAGATGCCGTCTTCATATAAGATTAGTTCTTGATGCAAATTATTTCCCATTCATATGTGACGGTCATTTGTTTGTTTCTCTAGACAATTCAAACTAACGCAAATGCTGTTTTGTTATTTGTGCACAGGGTTGCTATGAGTCAGAACCTGTTAGAGGGTACTTTACAACAACAACCTATCAGCAGTCATGAGTATGGTACATGGTGGGGGTTTTTCTATTGTGCGTGGGTCCGTTATGAGCTGGAGATGACTTCATGGAGCCTAACAACAACAACAGTAAATTTAAGGTAAATATTTATGTGTATATCTTATACTATGCCCCTTGGACAAATAATATAAAAACTCTCATTTGGAGTAATATGCTGTCTGATAACATAATTTACATTTGATCTTATAAGAAATGGAAAAAAACAGTAAGACTTCTTTCTCTGGTGAGACAAGCATTAATGAAAGTTTTTAAAATAAATGTCAATATTTCCCCAAAACATTAAAATATAAGGTTGTAATGGGGTTCAGAATGAAGACACAAAGCCTATCTGTAGACTATTGGACATTCCCTCACAGAAGGGTCACAAGAAAGAAAGAGACAGCCGGAATGCAGGATAGCACAGACAGAACATACAAGATTCATCTAATTCTTTAATGCTTCTTTACCCTGACTATGTTGACCCCCGTTCTACTTTACATATCTGCGATAGTTTATTGTGCCAGCTTGGCCGATAAACACAAGTAGGATTAATTGAAGGGCGGAGGGATAAATGGCTCGGTGAGCCTCACCTTGCTTATTCTGTGCCTCAATTTAAAGTGGTACACTAAGTGTAGGACTCCTAGCCTGTGGACTGTGTCACTGTAAGTTGAGGTCCCTTTAATCCCACAGGATTGGAATGTTCGTCTGTGGAGCTGGGGACCGACAGTTGGTGACAGTTGGTGACTTGCCTTGCTGTTTGCTGTCTGGGTATATATAGCCCAGCACTCTCTACAGAAGGGGACTGGCAACTGGCGGCTCTCAAGCCTTAAAGGACTGCTAGTGTCTCACTGCTTTATAATTTAACTGTTAATTTCTTGTATTATCTATCTGTATATAATTTAACAGTCCATTTCTTGTATTACATATTTATCTTTATAAATATATTTATATATAATTACTAGCAATCTGGTCTTGTCTCTCTAGAGAACCCTGTCCAACACATTTTGGTACCAGGAGTGCTCTTAGAGAAATAAACCATAAATATGGGTTTCTTAAATTCGCTTTCCAACCTGATTAGTCTTGACGTGGATACGTCTGCTACTCTTACTAATCCATGGTGTGAAATAGCAAAGATAATACCTAAAGTAGCACCACTAGTAGATGACGTGCTGGATAAAGGAGATGCTCTATGTGATCATATGTTTGATATTTTCCAGGAGTTTTGTGATAATGGTCCTTCATACAATGGAAAGTGTGATTAAGGAGAGGGATGATCTCAGAGCCTCAAAAACATGCCTCAGGTGCAGACTAACAGATTTGAAAACTTCCATCTGTGCTACAAAGGAGAGCCTTCTCTCCTCTAGTAAAAGAGCTGACATTGCTGAGAACCAGGTCCAGAGTCTCATTATACGAGTGGCTGAATTACAATAGCAGCTGAATTGCAGATCTAGAGTAGTGTCTGAAACCAAAGTAAGGGCATTAATTGGGAAAAGTTGGGACCCTGAAACATGTGATGGGAACATAGGGGCTGATGATCCAGAAGAAGAGGATATTGAGCCCTTAGAAACACCTGAGCAGATTAGCCAAACTGTTCGAGTTGATATGCCAGGTGGGGCTGCATCAGTAGCATTACCTGAGGAAGATGCCTCGCAAGACATTGCTGAGAGCACCCAGGAAACACCCTCACCACCCATTATTTCCGCTAGACCTGTCACTAAAATTAAGTCTCAGAAACCTCCTAAAGGTGAGGTTGAGAGGATTCTCCAAGAAGAAGTGCGCTACACACATAAAGACCTGCTCGAGTTCTCAAATACGTACAAGCAAAAGCCTGGAGAATGCCCCTGGAAATCGTTACTAAGGGTGTGGGATACTGGTGCACGAAATGCAATATTAGACCTGTCTGAGTTTCTGGATATGGGACCCCTAAGCACAGACTTTTCTTTCAATGTCTCTGCGAGACAGGCTAAAAAAGGATCTAAGTCTTTATTTGGTTGGTTCAATGAAGCATGGACTGCCAGATGGCCTAGATTAGACAGTCATGATCGCTCAATCAATTCCCAGACCTGAGCCAGTTTATAGACCCACAACCCCTTGAATAAAGGGGAGGCCGGGTCCCTTGTAAAGAGGACCCTGCTACATCACTGAAGGTTTATACTGTTAGTCTTTCTTCTAGCCTTCCCCAAAGGGACCTGCGGCCTTTCACAAGAGTGACTGTTCATTGGGGGAAAGGAAATAATCAAACTTTTCGGGGATTACTAGACACCGGCTCAGAACTGACACTAATTACAGGAGACCCAAAATGTTTTGAAGGCCCACCAATAAGAGTGGGGGCTTATGGAGGTCAAGTTATCAATGGAGTTTTAGCTCAAGTATGCCTCACTGTGGGTCCAGTGGGCCCCTGGACCCATCCTGTGGTTATTTCCCCAGTTCTAGAATGTATCATTGGAATAGACATGCTTAGTAACTGGCAGAACCCCCATATCGGATCCATAAAATGTAGAATAAAGGCTATCATGGTAGGAAAGGCCAAGTGGACACCATTAAAATTGCCATTACCTAGGAAAATAGTAAACCAAAAGCAGTACCGCATTCCTGGAGGGATTGCAGAGATCAGTGCCACCATCAAAGACTTGAAAGATGCAGGGGTGGTGATTCCTAGTACATCCCCATTTAATTCACCAAATTGGCCTGTAAAGAAGACAGATGGATCCTGGAGAATGACAGTGGATTATCGTAAACTTAACCAGGTAGTTACTCCAATTGCAGCTGCTGTCCCAGATGTGATTAAATTGCTTGAGCAAATTAATACTTCTCCTGGTACATGGTATGCAGCTATTGATCTGGCTAATGCCTTCTTCTCCATACCAGTCTCGAAGGACCACCAGAAGCAGTTTGCCTTCACCTGGCAGGGGCAACAATATACTTTCACAACTCTCCCCCAGGGGTACATAAACTCTTCTGCCTTGTGCCATAATTTAGTGCGAAGGGACCTTGACCACCTGTCTATTCCACAAAATGTCACACTGGTCCATTATATTGATGACATTATGCTGATTGGACCCACTAAGGAGGATGTATCAAAGACTAGATTCATTGGTACAATATCTGCGTACAAGGGGTTGGGAAATTAACCCAACAAAGATTCAGGTACCCTCCACATCAGTAAAATTTCTAGGGGTCCAGTGGTGTGGGGCATGTCGAGATATTCATACTAAAGTGAAGGATAAGCTATTACATTTAGCTCCCCCAACGACTAAAAAAGAGGCACAACACCTAGTGGGCCTCTTTGGATTTTGGAGGCTACATATTCTTCCCTTGGGTGTTCTACTTTGACCTATTTATCAAGTGACACGAAAAGCCTCCATTTTTGAGTGGGGCCCAGAACAAGAAAAGGCTCTTCAACAAGTTCAGGCTGCCGTGCAAGCTGCTTTGCCACTTGGCCCATATGATCCAGCTGACCCAATGGTGCTAGAGATGTCAGTTCTAGATAAAGATGCAGCGTGGAGTCTTTGGCAGACCCCTATTGGTGAATCACAGTGTAGACCATTGGGATTGTGGAGTAAAGTCTTGCCATCCTCTGCAAATAACTACTCCCCCTTTGAAAAACAGCTGTTGGCTTGTTACTAGGCCTTGGTGGAGACTGAACGCCTCACCATGGGCCATCAAGTCACCATGAGGTCTGAATTACCTATCATGAAGTGGGTATTGTCTGACGCACGTAATCATAAAGTTGGACTGCGCAGCAACACTCCATTGTTAAATGGAAGTGGTATATATGAGATCGGGCCAAAGCAGGATCTGAAGGAACAAATAAGCTGCTTGAAGAAGTGGCCCAAATGCCAACAGTCTCCACTCCTGTCCCATTGCCTCATTTCTCCCAGTCTGCATCTATGGCCTCCTGGGGAGTTCCTTACCATGCTTTAAGTGAAGACCAAAAAAGTCATGCTTGGTTTACGAATGGCTCTGCACGATATGCAGGTGCCACTCGTAAGTGGACAGCAGCAGTACTACAGCCTCTTTCTGGCATCTCTCTAAAGGACAGTGGTGAAGGGAAATCTTCCCAAGGGACAGGACTTCGAGCAGTGCACCTGGCCGTTCAGTTTGCATATAAGTAAAAATGGCCAGATGTGAGACTATATACTGATTCATGGGCTGTGGCTAATGGCTTGGCTGGATGGTCAGGGAATTGGAAGGACCATGACTGGAAAAATGCTGACAAGGAGGTGTGGGGAAGAGGTATGTGGATAGACCTCTCTGAATGAGCCAAGAAGGTAAAGGTAATTGTATCTCACGTGAACGCTCATCAAAGGATTACCCCTGAAGAGGAGGACTTTAATAATCAAGTGGATAAGATGACACGTGCTGTGGAGACTCGTCCTCCTCTTTCCTCTGCCACTCCTGTTATCGCCCAATGGGCACATGAACAAAGTGGACATGGCAGCAGGGATGGAGGTTATGCTTGGGCACATCAACATGGACTTCCACTCACCAAGCCTGACTTGGCCACTGTCACTGCTGAGTGTCCCATTTGCCAGCAACAGAAACTAACATTAAGTCCAAGATATGGGACCATTCCTCGGGGAGATCAACCAGCAACTTGGTGGCAGGTTGATTACATAGGACCACTTCCATCATGGAGGGGACAGCGTTTTGTTCTTACTGGAATAGACACCTACTCTGGATATGGATTTGCCTTCCCTGAATGTGATGCTTCTGCCAAAACTGCTATTCGTGGACTTACAGAATGCCTCATCCACCGGCATGGCATCCCACATAGCATTGCTTCAGATCATGGAACTCACTTTACAGGAAATACAGTGCGGCAATGGGCCCATTCCCATGGAATCCACTGGTCGTATCATGTTTCTCATCATCCTGAAGATGCCAGCTTGATAGAACGATGGAATGGGCTCCTAAAGACACAATTACGGCGCCAACTAGGTGGCAACAACTTGCGAGGCTGGGGAAATGTTCTCCAGGAAGCTGTATACGCTCTAAACTAGCAGCCAATATATGGTGCTGTGTCTCCAATAGCCAGAATTCATGGGTCCAGGAACCAAGGGGTGGAAGCTGGAGTGGCACCACTCACTATTACTCCTAGTGATCCCCTTGCAGCATTTTTGCTTCTTGTCCCAGCAACCCTATGTTCCTCAGGCCTGGAGGTTCTGGTCCCGAAGAAAGGAACTCTCCCACCTGGAAACAGCACAGATTCCACTTAACTGGCAGCTGAGAATGCCCCCTGGGCACTTTGGACTTCTCATGCCTTTGGGTCAACAAATCAGGAAGGTTGTCACTGTATTGAGTGGTGTGATTGATCCTGACTACCAAGGAGAAATTGGACTGATACTACATAATGGAGGTAAAGAAGAATATGTCTGGAATCCAGGAGATCCCATAGGCTGACTCTTAGTGTTACTATGCCCTGTTATTAAAGTAAATGGTAAGTTACAGCAACCCAATCCTGGCAGGACTTATAATGACCCAGACCCCTCAGGAATGAAGGTCTGTGTCACTCTGCCAGGCCAAAAACCACAGCCAGCTGAGGTGCTTGCTGAGGGCAAAGGTAATACAAAATGGGTAGTAGTAGATGATAGTTCTACCTATCAATTATGACCACGTGATCAATTGCAAAAGCGAGGTTTGTAATTGTCAATGTATTTCCTTTTATGTACTTATTGCATATCTTTCCTTTGTTCATGTATGATATATCAGATGCAATTGGACTCGGTGTGTTTTCATTTATATGTATGATTGATGATAAGTATAAGTGTGATTTCCTTAATGTCTGGAAATTATATAAGTATGTATGGGTAAAGAATTGTGTACAGGTGCCAGATTGGCAAGGGGTGGATTGCGATAGTTTATTGTGCCAGCCTGGCCGATAAACACAAGTAGGATTAATTGAAGGGCAGAGGGATAAATGGCTCAGTGAGCCATGCCTTGCTTTTCTCTCGCTCTTTAATCATCGGACCTGCGTGTGGCTGCCTTGCTTGTTCTGTGCCTCAATTTAAAGGGGTACACTACCTGTGGGACTCTTAGCCTGTGGACTGTGTCACTGTAAGTTAAGGTCCCTTTAAGCCCTAATGATTGGAATGTTCATCTCTAGAGCTGGGGACCGACAGTTGGTGATAGTTGGTCACCTGCCTTGCTGTTTGCTGCCTGGGTATATAAAGCCTAGCTCTCTCTACAGAAAGGGACTGACAACTGGTGGCTCTCAAGCCTTCTAGGACTGCTAGTGTCTCACTACTTTATAATTTAACTATTAATTTCTTGTATTATCTATCTGTATATAATTTAATGGTTCATTTCTTGTATTATATATCTATCTTTATAAATATATTTATATTTAATTACTAGCAATCTGGTTTGTCTCTCTAGAGAACACTGTCCAACACAAGCAGTATTTCCTTTATTGTACACGTGGTTGCTGTGGGTTGGAACCGATTCAATGGTACCTGTCAAGAACCACAAGACCATGGGAACACAAAGTATCTTTGGTCAACTACTAACTGAAAGGTGGGCTGTCTGAAACCACTTAGAATCACCCCAGAAAGCAGGAGATCTATTTCCATAAAGGTTAGAGCAAAAGAAACTCTGTGGGATCCAGAAGAATAGACATGACTCAGAATTAACTGGACAGTAATGGGTTTGAGGTTTTATTTTTTTTTTGTATAATTGGGGTTGGAGGTCATGGCTGTCAAACAATAAACTCAACCAAAAGCAATGAATACTCTCTCAAATTATCTCAGCAATAGGTAAATTGGATTTTTAAATTAGTTCATATTGCTGAATCATTAGTCTCACTGTGTTGGTGTGTTATATAAAACATTTCTATATTAATTATATTATATTCTGCATATTTCAGAGAATATACATCCCTCAATTTTATTCTGTCAAGTGGTGGTAGATGCACTCAATACTAACACAACCTCTGATAGCAAAGAAGAAAGTTTGACCACCTGCTTCTGTTCACATCACAGCCCAGAAACCCCAGGGAGCAAGTCTATACCGTAACACATGGGGTTGCCTTAATTCAAGTGTTCCCTCATATTCCTTAGACAGAAGACAAAAATTAGTCTATTTTAATCAATATAGATATTGTAATGGGTTAAGTGGCCACAGAATAATTCTCATGTCTTGTTTCTGCTTTGGGATATAAATGAAGAATTCATCCAAACCTCTGTGAATCCAAGAGGCCATTCTATCAGCTCCTCCTGGATCATCAAACCTTGCCCACGTAGACCTTGGGGGGTGAACTCTCCGACTTTCATGGGCAGGTCAAAACCATCAGGAAAATTCAGAAAATTCATAATGTCATATCGTGACACACAGTTTCTGTTCTCATTGAGGGAGACGTGCTCTCCAGCACTGTTTTCCAGCTGAGCATTTTTTATGAATGGGTGGAGCTAAAGGAGAGAAATCATTAAGAAAGGAGATGAACGTGGATATTAGAGACAAAAATTCAGGTGTGAACTAAAGATATGAGTATTTACTAGACAGTTTTCTCATCCGTTTGTCTATGTCCATTTCTGAACAGGTATCATTTCAGGATGTTCACTGACTGTTCTGTGTGTTTCAGGAAGAGCACTCTACCCTGCTCCAGATAAATAAAAACTTCCACCCATAACAATTAAGCAATTGTGACTCACAGCAACCCTGTGTGTTAAGTGAATTGAACTGCTACATCTGGTTTTCTTGTTCATACTTGCCAGACTATCGTTTTTATTTTCTTTTCCATAGTGAAGCTGAGTAAGTTGGAATCACCAACATTTAGACTAGTCGTGTAGCGAAAATAAAATAATTTGTGTTACCTATGACTCAGGAGTAATTTCTACACTTTTCCAGAACATTTCACTTCCAGTGATCTATTAGGAATCAAGAGCATCAACCCCAATCATCATTTTTCTTAGGGCTCCTGAAGAGACTCCTCAAATGCAGGAAGAGACAAAGATTCCTTGTCAATAAACAGTTGGCCGTAGATGTATGGATTCCTTTCTGGAGTTTTAATTCCATTGGTCTCTATGTCTGTTATGGTCCCCAGGTGCTGTGATGGTTAAACATCAGACTGCTATCCACATGGTCGGCAGTTCAAACCACCAGGAGCTCTGTGGGAGAAAGACGGGGATTTCTACATCCATAAACAGTTACAATTTCATAAACCCCCTGAGGGTCATTGAGTGAGCATTGGCTCGATGGTAGTGAGTGTGAGATGTACCTATTATCATATTTTTTGGTTTCCACCCCCTTCACCTATATGTGGATTATTGTACTAACAGGCTTTCTCCCACCCACCAGAAAAGAAACTCACTGCTAGCCAGTGATTCAAGTGCATTCTCAGAAAATTCAGTGTTGTCAAGTAGAATCTGACTCATAGTGACCCTAGAGATTAGTGTAGAATTTTCCCCATGAATTTTTGAGGCTATAACTGGTTCAAGAAGTCTAAAGCTCATCTCTCTCCATCAGATAACCAAGTAGTTTCTATTGCTGACCTTGTAGTTAGCAGTGAAACACATGACCCACTATGCTGCAGGGTTCATGTTCAAATTCATGGCGATCCTCTGTAGGGTTGCTGAGGTTGTAAATCTGTAGAAGAACATATACTTTTTCATTCCTTCTATGCAGGGACTGGTGGATTTGAATGGCCCATGCTTTAATTTCCAGACCTCTTTAGCATGATTTGAAATTAGGAAATATTACTCATCCCTTAATCTTGAAGATAACATTAGATTAACAAAATTAAACTCACTTCCATTGTGTGAGTGCTAAATCATAATGACTGTACTGTTAACAGGGGAGAAATCTCAGTCTTTATCCTGCTGGTGGCTTCAAAATGCTGACCATGTAGTTCACAGCCCAACGGTAACCACCATGTGAGCAAGGAAGAATCATAGAATTTTCACTCAATAAATTATATCTCAGATACTAACAAGCCCTTCATATGAATCACTTGCAAAGGACGTTTTACCTGCCAAGGGAGAAACGCAGGGCGTTCTGCTTCCATCTGGTGCCTAGTTTCCTCGCCCATGAAAACCATGTCATGCAGGGCATGGGCCACCAGGTGGGCAGCATTAGAGAGATCATTGGTGGATTTCATTATGGTCGCATCTATTTTATGCTCAGTCACTGACTCCAAGGAGGCATTGGGTGGGCACTCATGAGTTTCCACACATAGAGTTCCTGCAAGTGAGCAATTAAAAGCGGAGAACCAGTATTTGGTAAGGAAAACGTCTTCTAGGTACTTGGAAGGGTTCCCTGTCCTGAGAAAGTGTTTGAAACCAGGTATCTCAGAGTTCTGGTGTGAAAAGAAAAGAGAACTGTGGAAAATATTTAAGAAATAGAAAGCTGATATCAAAGAAAAATCCCACTGCGAGGCAATGATCCATGTCTTGTGGGTCATAACATTATAGTCATTTATAGCAGTCATAGTTTGTAATGTATTGATCTCACCATTAGTGATGAATGCATTTGCAGATGAGTCCAGGACTTTGGGGAGGTAGGTCACATCTCTTGGGCTGTCTCTTATCTTGGTCACTGGAATTTTTTCTACAAGTGCCACACAGACACCTTTGATAGTCATTTCTTTTGTAAGGTCCCAAAGGAACTGTTCCCCTTTTGGGTCATCTGGCACTAATATACTAACCCATGTCCATCCAAAATGGATCAATAAGGAGACCAGGCCCGAGGCCAGACAACTGTGATTGAGGGAAATTTGATAGAGAGAGGAAGTCTGGTCCTTAGTTTTCAACAGAGGATCAAAAGTGCCATAGGATATCTGAATCAAAAGAGAGAAATATTCCATGTGAGTTATCAGAAGCAGAGTTAAAACAGAACTGTAGTTAAACACGATGCTGACTCCTAGTGATTCACGTGTACAAAGCAGAGCTGCGGTCCACTGACTGTTCATCACTTTGACCATCAGAAGCAGAGTGTATGGGACTCCATAGGTCGTGTGAGTGGGGGAGTGAGCTTAGACTTGGAGTAACACAGAGCAGGACGGCCCCACAGGGTTTTCTAGGTTGGATCTTAATGGGAACAGATAATGTCTTTCTCCCATGGAGTAGCTAGTGAGTTGAAACTGCTGACTGTTCAGTTAGCATCTTAGCCCTTAGCTGCATGCACAGGGCTCCTTTAGTCAACCTTACACTGTAAATAGAACCCTGTGGGTATGAGCAACATTCAGAATTAGTTTACTGGGTTCAAATTCTGACTCTATTGTGTGTAGCTGAATGACCTCAGACACGTTAAATAACTACAGTGCATCATAGAGTACACATTTCTAGTAGCTAACCTAATCATCCCACCTTGTCACTTCCATATTATTGGGACGGGTTTTAGTATGTATATGAAAGGAATTTTAAAGTCTGCAAAGGATAAATTTGTTTTCTCTCATAATATGTGCAGGTGTCCTGGCACTTGGACCTGTGGAAACGTTTTAGAAATGAGCCTGTCTGTTATGTTCATTAGCCCAAATCTGTAGGCCTTTCACTAAGCCTGCCACTGCTCAGTGTTTTAAAAACCAGCCTAGACACAGATGCACAAACACAATTGTGGGGAAATGATTCCTTGTAATGATAGCCAAGGAATCAAGGAACAAAACCTGAAGAGAGACAAGTATTATCCATCTAGAGATGACAGGGTGATAACTTCACTCTAGGTTCAGGGCCCTGAATTCAGATTCGAGCCTCTAGTGTGAGAAATAAAAATCTATTTATAGATCCACCCCTTGGCGGTATTTGTTCCCACAGCACTAAGTAACGAAGGCAATGCCCATCCACCCCAACACATGGTTCGATGTAACTATTTTAAGTGTTAGATGAAATAAATAACTTAATGAAGAAATCATGGAGTAAATTCTTCCATTTGCGTGGGTTTGCCATTCAACCTGTTCCAGATAGCTAGCTTGCAGGTCTGAGAGGATCTTGGCAGCACAATTTCTAGAAGTCGCTTTGGCTTCGCCCAGAAGCAAGAGCAGTCTCTGGCAGATTAGTTCCTGTCCCAGTTTTCAACCTTATGTTTATTGAAAACCCTAACATATGTCTATGCCAGTCTCCCTCTCGAACCCCGGGAACCCTCCTGCCTCGACTTCCAGACTCACTTACACGGGACAGTCACTCCTGCCCACAGGTAGTTGAGGAACTAATGCTGCCTCATATAAAATTTCAGATTAAAATTATCCTGAACCTGAAAGAGCTTTGTTTGCTGACGGAAGTTCCATTGTCGACACCCAAAGACAGCAATGAGCCGCCTATGCTGTAGTTTCACTTAAAGTGGTCTGTGAAGCCAAATGTCTCCCAGACAGAACTCAGAAAGCAGAACTCATTGCTCTCACTCGGGCACTCCACTTAGCCAAAGGAAAAACAATGAACATCTTTACAGATTCTAAATACTCCTTTTTTTTAAATCGCGCACTGCCATGCCACTATTTGGGGAAAAAATGGCATTCCTAACAACTAAAGGGTCTCCCATAATAAACAGTAAGTTAATAACTAATCTCTTACAAGCCCTTCAGCTGCCTGCTAAAGCAGCAATCATTCAGGGCAGGGGACACCAGACTGACAATTCATTTGTCACACAGGGGAACAATAAAGCAGATGTAACAGCCAGAAGTCTACCTGCCAACCCTGAAAAACCAGCCCCAACACTCTATTTTACTTTCCCTGAAGTGCAATCCAAATATGCACCTCAAGAAGAAGCCTTCTTAGAAAAAGGAGGGGGATAAAAATCTCCTGCAGGATGGATAACTTTACATAATAAAGGAGTTCTCCCTGTCGACCATCAAGTCCATTAGTCTCTGCATGTAGGACAAGGTGTTTTTATTCGGCAACTACAGCCAATCTTTCATGGTCCACAACTAAACCAACTTGTGTACAAATTTAATCGGCTATAATCATGGCAACCTTATTATATTAAAGAATAACCCGGCTTGCCCGGCATCATCTTCATGGTGGTTGGTGTATATGAACCCATTGCTAATGGATCAGTTCATCTCCAAGGCTTCTCTTGCTTTGGTTGGTCCTCTACAGAACCAAAGATGGTCTCTTTTCTCTAACAATTGGCCTTTTCTGATGACATGTCCAAAGGAAGCCTGTCTCAGCCTTGCCATACTTGCTTCCATGAGAGATGCTCATTGTATTTCTTCTAATATGCTCATTCTCCACACATCTGGTCATATATGTTGACTTTTAAGTTATTGTTTCTCTGTTACAATTTCTATACTTTAAAATTTAAAGTGTTGTTAGGTACCATGAGTCAGTTACTACTCAGAGTGACCTATGTATAACAGAACAAAACACTGGTTGGTCCTGTGCTGTCCTCACAATTGTGATGTTTGAGCTGATTGTTGCAGTCACTGTTTCCATCCATTTCATGGAGGATTTGTTTTGCTGACTCTCTCCTTCATTGAGCATTTTGTCTTTCTCCAGGGACTTCTCGTTCCGGATCACATGTCCCAAGTACATGACCAATTCTTATCACCCTCATTTCTAAGGAGAAGTCTGGTTATACTTCTTCGAAAACAGATATGTTCCAACACTGATATATTAAAAGCATGGCTCTTGTAATCACTGATTTATCTGACTTTCTTTCGAGAAACCAAACCAAACTTACTGCTACAGAGTTAGTTCTGTCTCATAGCAACCCTATAAGGCAGGATAGAACTGCCTCTGTGAATTTCCAAGTCTGTAACTCTTGATGGGGGTAGAAAGCTCATCTTTCTCCCATGGAGCTGTTGGGTTTTGAACTGCTGATCTTGCGGTTAGCAGCCCAGTGTGTAATCACTACATCACGAATGGTCAGTAATGCTGACTAGACCCTAAAAACTCCAACTTTTTCCTTCATACACTAGGTACACCTTTCACTTCGTATCTTTGTGTTATGACATTATTGATTTTCTACTTTTTGGTCCCTCAAAAGTAACCAATTCCTTATTTTAAATCATCTTTATTTCAATAACTGGTGTTTTATGCCCTTTCTTGTTTTGCCTGTAACTCAACTGACAAATTGTGACAGAGTGTAAATGTATGTTGTAAGATATATTAAATTGTCAGATTGCAAAATTTGCTCACGGAATAAACATGGTTAGTCATGATTGTCCCACTGAGATTTAAGAGATATATTTCCTCTTGCTGTGTAGCTGCAATGGTGCCTAATCATCATGACATCATTCAAGTCATCAGAGATGATCAGACATTTATCTTCTTTTACATCATTTAGGATACCAAAGGTAAGCACTTTCCTTTTCACAACAACAATCTTGTTTGGACTTCATTTCAGTCACAATTTCCTGTGTTCTCAATTAAAATAATATTTTTACATAATGCCATGCACAGTTGTTATACATATTGGCTCATTGAAAAGTTGTTTAATGATTAGTTTAGTTTCCTCTGCTTTTTACCAGAAAGGTAAATCACCATTACATTAATGAGGAATTGGTGGAAGGAATGCAAATGGAAAAAGGTGAGGTGGTGAGAGGAGATGTGTTGTTATGCGAGATTTGCATCCTTATTTTTAATCCCTTTCTTAATTGTATAACTTATTAAGCTAATGATTTATTCTATGATTTTTATCTTGTACTTATTAGTAGATGGGGGAAATAAATTAATGCTCATAATAAAAACAAGTGAAGCATTTCTTCTCTCAGAAATTAATAAATATCTTTATACATGTCTAGTGGCTCAGTGAGGAAGGAATTATTAGATGAAATATGCAGTAAATTTTTGTTCTAAGATACTTAGATATTTTGAATGTAGAGTACAATGGTATTCTATTTCTTACTCATAAACTGCTTGATAACTCATTATGTAAACATTAATTCTAACATCTTCTGTCATTGTGAACTCATGATATAGAGTAGCAATAAGCCATTAAATTGATACATTTTAAAATCACTACATTTTGGTATACATTTATGTGAACATATCCAAAAAAGCCACCAAATTCTCGGTAAATAAACCGATAATGTTGCCTTTTGATGTCACACAGTAGACTCTTCTCACTTTATCTCACCTCTTTTAAGTTCAAGATTTTTAAAGACTGCTATTGAGTAACTAGCACTATGCATGGGGAAAATACTAGATGGAAATGTGCTAAGAGTTTCACAGTAGCCAAGACACAATGCTGTGACAAGCTATGTTAGGAGCGAGAACCCAGATAACAGAAAGGGTGTAACGTTTGGAGGCAGCTTCACCACACCACACTTTACCATTAAAAAAAAAATAAAGGAGAGACTCGAGCGTGATGTGAAACATCTACTTAACTTCCTCATAGCAAAGGGACTAGAATTTGAAGGTTACCAAGGGGTCAGGATGGGCAAAGGTAATAAACTAGGGCATTGTGTTGGACAGGGTTCTCTAGAGAGACAAACCAGATTGCTAGTAATTATATATAAATATATTTATAAAGATAGATATATAATATAAGAAATGAACTGTTAAATTATATACAGATAGATAATACAAGAAATTAACAGTTAAATTATAAAGCAGTGAGACACTAGCAGTCCTTTAAGGCTTGAGAGCCACCAGTTGCCAGTCCACCAACTGTCACCAACTGTCGGTCCCCAGCTCCAGAGACGAACATTCCAATTGTGTATGATTAAAAGGACCTCAACTTGCAGCAACACAGTCCACAGGCTAGGCATCCCACAGGTAGTGTACTCCTTTAAATTGAGGCACAGAACAAGCAAGGCGAGGCTCACCGAGCCATTTATCCCTCTGCCCTTCAATTAATCCTACTTGTGTTTATCGGCCAGGCTGGCACAATAAATTATCACAGGCATATAGGTGTTAAATTGGGTGAAGTTGAAAATAATAGTGTATACAAGGTTTATAGGCAAAACAGGAGGTTGGGACAGGGTAAGTTACTGGAAAACTTGGTTTGCTAGTCTAAGTAGATTAGAGAAAAAAATCCACAGGAACTCATGTATATAAGAGAAAGTTTTATACAAAAGGTAAGTGTACATATTTTGTTCAATTAAACTGGCATTCCATTATGCTCACCTTCCTGACACGATTGTTGAAGACAAAGTGGGTGCACAAGCAAATGTGGTGAAGGAAGCTGATGGTGCCCAGCTATTATAAGATATAGCGTCTTGGATCTTAAAGGCTTGATGGTAAACAAGTGGCCATTTAGCTCAGGTGCAACAAAGCCCACATGGAAGAAGCACACCAGCCTGTGTGATCATTAGATATTGAAGGTATCAGGTAACAGACATCAAAGAACACTTGTGAATGAGGGGGAGTGCAGTTTGGGGACCCAAGACTCATCTGTAGGCAACTGGACATCGTCTTACAGAAGGGTAGTGGGGTGGAGATGAGCCAGTCAGGGTTCAGTGCAGCAATGATGAAACATACAACTTTCATCTAGTTCCTAAATGCTTCATCCTGTCCCCCACCCTCCACCTGGCCCCACTATCACGATCCCAATTCCACCTTACAAATCTGGCTAGACCAGAGGATGCACACTGGTACAGATAGGAACTGGAAACACAGGGAATCCAGGACAGATGACCCCTTCAGGACCAATGCCAAAAGTGGTGATACTGGGAGGTGAAGGGAGGGTGGTGTAGAAAGGGGGAACTGATTACAAGGATATACATACAACCTCCTCTTTGGGGGATGGACAACAGAAAAGTGGGTGAAGGGAGACATCTGTCAGTGTAAGATATGACAAAATAATAATTTATAAATTATCAAGGATTCATGGTGCGGGGTGCAGGGAAGGAGGGGCAAAATGAGGAGCTGATGCCTATGGCTTGTGTGGAGAACAAATGTTTTGAGAATGATGAGGGCAACGAGTGTACATATGTGCTTTACACAATTGATGTATGCATGGATCGTGATGAGTTGTATTATCCCCCAATAAAATGATTAAAAAAAATGAGTACAAGAATGAAAACCAAAGAGAATAATGAAAATGTTCTAAAATTGAAAAGGATGTTTCCAAAACCAGAATTGCAGATTTGACAAATGTATTAAGTACAATGAAGAGTACTTTGAAGGTGATCCGTTTGTAAAAAAAAATTAAATACATAACTTTGAAAAAAAGACATGCTGATTAAATAAAGCTATGGATCTGAACTCCCCCCACCCCACCAAAAATAAATAAAAGAAAGCATCCCAACCCAGTCTAGTCCAAGCCCATAAATCCGACATTAGCCCATATGTCTGACACCGATCTACAAAGTCCTCCTCAAACTCGCAAAACAGACACAATGAAGCCGACTGCAGGAGAAAGCTGAATCAGTGAATGTGTAAGCATCTCAGTGCTGGCATGGGTCTCTACACACTGCTCTAGCACCCAGGGCTGCATCGGCGTAGGTCCATGCGGCTTCTCCTCACAGATATCTCACAGGAACTGAGCCTTGCCAGCTGAGACAGAGAACTAGCCAAGGCAGCCACACACTTGTCCAACCATCAGAGAGCAAGAGAACTGAGAACTAGAAAGGGTAGGGTTTATCTCTCCGCCCTTCAATTAACCCCACATGTGCTTATTGGTCAAGTTGGCACAAGAAACCTTAACTATCACACTTGGTAAATTGTTTAAATTGTTGAATACAAAAATAATTATCTTCTCTGTAAACTCCTACCTCACCAAAATAAACTTAAAAAAATGAAAGTAGTATCAGATTCTTGGTACCACAGACATAAATCTCCCTGGATTACATGATGTTTAAAACAATGAGTTTACAGGTATGAAAATTATAGATTACATTTTCAATTGAAAGAAGAGATTACATTTAAAAAATCATTTTATTGGGAGCTCGTACAATTCTTATCACTATCCATACATACATGCATTGTGTCAAGAACGTATGTACATTTGTTGCCATCACCATTCTCAAAGAATATGCCTTCCACTTGAGCCCTTAATATCAGCTGCTCGTTTTCCCCCTCCCTTCCCAATCCCCTCTACCTCATGAACCCTTCATCATTCATAAATTGATATTATTTTGTCATATGTTACACTGTCTGACGTCTCCCCATGCCATCTTCTCTGCTGTCCATCCCCCAGGGAGGAGGTTATACATATATTCTTGTAATCAGTTCCCCCTTTCTATCCCACGTTCCCACACACTCCAGGCATCGCCACTCTCACCACTGGTCCTGGAGGAATCACCTGTCCTGGATTCCCTGTGTTTCCAGTTGCTATCTGTACCAATGTGCATTCTCTGGTCTAGCCAGATTTGTAAGGCAGTATTGGGATCATGCTATTGGGGGATGGAAAGAAGAATTTAAGAACTAGAGGAAAGTTATATGTTTCATCGTTGCTACCCTGCACCCTGACTGGCTCATTTCCTCCCCACAAACCTTCAGTAAGTGGGTGTTTGGTTGGCTCCTGATGGGCTTTGAATCTCCGCTCTGCACTCATCCATTACTGATAGGCATGAGTCTCCACTCTGCACTCACACATTTACAATGATATGATTTTTGTTCCTTGATGCTTAATACCTGGTCCCTTCAACAGCTCATGGTCACACAGGCTGATGTGTTTCTTTCATGTGGGCTTTGTTGCTTCTGAACTAGGTGTCCACTTGTTTATCTTCGAGCCTCCAAAACCCCAGACACTATATTTTTTGGTAGCCAGGAACCATCAGCTTTATTCACTATATTTGCTTATGCTCATATTTGTCTTCATTGATTGTATCAGGAAGGTGGGCACCCACTGATATGATTTTTAGTTCTTTGATGTCTGATAACTGGTCCCTTCTAGACCTCGTTATCAGACAGGCTGATGTGCTTCTTCCATGTGGCCTTTGATGCTTCTCAGCTAGACAGCCGGTTGTTAATCTTCAGCCTTTAAGACCCCAGATGCTATATCTTTTGATAGCCGGGCACCATTAGCTTTCTTCACCACATTTACTTAAGCACATGTTTGTTTTCAGTAATCATATCAGGAAGGCGGGCACCCAATGATATGATTTTTAGTTCTTTGATGTCTGATAACTGATCCCTTCTACACCTCGTGGTCAGACAGGCTGGTGTGCATCTTCCATGTGGGCTTTGATGCTTCTCAGCTAGACGGCCGCTTGTTAATCTTCAAGTCTTTAAGACTCCAGATGCTATATCTTTTGATAGCCGGGCACCATCAGCATTCTTCACCACATTTGTGTATGCACACATTTTCTTCAGCAATCGTGTTGGGAAGGTGTGCATCCTGGAATGCCAATTTAATAGAACAACGTGTTCTTGCATGGAGTAACTGCTTGAGTGGAGGCCCAGTATCCATCTGCTGCCTTAATACTAAGCCTATAAATATATGCACATAGATCTGTTTCCCCACTCTTATATAAATATATTTACATATGTACATTCCAGTCTTTAAACCCCTGTAAATACTCTTTGTCACCTAGTTCTTTCCTCTATTTTCTTACACTTTCCTTTTTTCCCACTATCTTGCTCAGCCTTCATTTGTGTTTCAGTAATTTCTCTCAGTTACCTTGTCCTTGCTGAATCCCTACCAGGCCTCTCACACCCTCCTTGACACTGATTTTGGATCACTTATTGCTCCCCTGTCATTGGGTTGGTCAGCACCCCCTCCTGACCCCCTTTCCCCCTCTTCTGTGTCCCCCCAGAACCATTGATCCCATTGTTTTCTCCTCCAGACTATTCATCCTGTCTATCTTATCTGGATAGATCTGTAGAGATAATAATATGCACCAAAAATCAAGCCATAGCAAGATAGGCAACGGGGGAGAACACAGCTATAACAACAGAAAAGGAATCCAATTACCCATAGAAGAATAAATTAATTAAAATAAAAAGGATTTAGAAAGAAAGAAAAACCTTTAAGTAGATTAATATCTGATTTTTGATCTCTAGGCGTGTCCTTCAGTCAGGTTCCATGGTGTAATTCTGTCCTTTGTATTCCCACAGGGGCTCCCTGCTCTGCTCCTACGGTTGCTCTACTGCACACTTTTAGTGGTTTGCCTTGGCGTCACAGGGCCAGTCTGGTCCAGTCCCGACACTGAGTCTCCAGTGTTATCCCCCTTAGGGTCCTGGGCCATCAAGGGATGGTGTGTCTTGTAGTGGGATCAGCCATATTGTCCACTCTGTCCATTTGCTGTTCAAAATGGGGATATTGTCCTCCAGGCCTGATGGGCCTGGATGTGCTTCACTCTCTCTTCCTTTCCCTTCATTTTCTCCCATTTGCTCTGATCAAACATGCCCCTCTCCGCTAGCTGCAACTTCAGTGCCGTCCTCTCAAGTAAATTCTTCTGGGGGAAGGGGCAATTGTCCACGTAGCTGGTATAGGGGCCAAGCCCTCAGGCCCCTCCACTGGCTCCCCACTCCTTGCCAGCGCACTGCATTCGTCTGGCACTGGCTTTATATCTGGTGCCTCTTTCCCTGTCGAGACACCAACAATACCCTCTCCTTGAGTGGGTCAGCGCCCTATTCCCCCATCACACATCTATTTTTCTTTCCCCTTTCCTCCTTCCACTCCCTTTATAGTTGGCTACCATATGTATCCCTGGATTTGATCTGGCCCCTGCCATACTACCTGGACCTCACCCCTGGAGTGTTTGTATACAGTAGCTTTTTCCCTGTGCCCCTTTGCACTTACCTTTCTGTTCTCATATATATACTTACCTCAGCGGACTCATATTATACTTGTCCTTTTGTGCTTGGCTTAGCATAATTTCCTCCAGTTCTATATAAACTTACCTCAGCGGACTCATGTTATACTTGTCCTTTTGTGCTTGGCTTACTTGACTTAGCATAATTTCCTCCAGTTATTTTTATGCGGCAATATGCTTCATCACTGCTTTTTAGTGATGCATGATACTCCATTGTATGTATGTACCACAGTTTTTAATCAATTTTATCTCTTGATGGAAATTTGGGTTGTTTCCAACTCCTTGTGATCTGTGCCACAATGAACATTGGAGCACAGATGTCTGGCCGTGGGTTGTTTCTTGCTTCTTCTGGGTATATGCTCAGTAGGGGGGATTGTTGAGTCCTATGGTAACTCAACTTCCATCTGTTTGAGAAATCACCAAATCGATTTCGATAGTGGCTGTACATACTTACAGGTCCACCAGCAGTGGATGAGAGTTCTTATCTCACCACAGCCCCTCCAACATTTGTTGCTTTCAGATTTTTGAATTGGGCTATCTTTGAGGTTGTTAGGTGGTATCTCATTGTTGTTTTGATTTGCATTTCTCTTATGGCTAAAGATCTGGAACATTTTCTCATATGTTTATTGGCCATTCAGATTTCAGATTCTGTGAAACTTCTGTTCAGGTCCTTTGCCCACCTCCTCAGTGGGAAATTCGTTTTTCTCTTATTGTAAGCTTGCAAAGTATTGTAGATTTTAGTAATAAGGTCTTTGTCTGATGTGTCATTGCTAAAGATGTTTTCCCAGTCAGTGGGCTTTCTTATTACTCTCTTGGTAAATCCTTTCAATGTACACAGGTGTCTTATCTTCAGTATATCTCACTTGTCTATTTGAGACTCCTCTGTATTTATATCCTTCCCAACTTTTGATAGCCTATGTATTCCCTCTGACAAGGTTCTGAGGTTTGTCCCTATTTCCTCATTAATAGCCTAATTGTTTGGGGTTTTATCTCCAGGTCTATGATCCACCTTGAGTTTATTCTTGTTCATGGAGTGAGGTAAGGGTCTTGTTTCATTTTTCTTCAGGTAGATATCCATTTTTTTCCAGCATCATTTATTTAAGATGACATCTGCTTCCCATTGAATATTTTTGGACCCTTATCAAAGATCAGTTGCCTATATTCTGATGTTTTTATTTCTGGGTCTTCATCTCTTTTCCATTGGTCGGAATATCTGTCATTATGCCAGTACCACACTGTTTTGACTACTGTGGCCGTATAGTACATACTAAAATCAAGTAGAGCAAGCCCTCCCACTTTGTCCTTCTTCTTGAGGAGTTCTCTGCTAATTCTGGGCTTCTTCACCCTCCATATGAAGTCTGTACTCTGTTTTCCAATTATTTGAAGAAGGATAGTGGAATTCGTATCAGGATAGCACTGAACTTACATAGTGCCTTGGACAGAACTGACATCTTTACTATATTCAGTCTGCCAATCCACGAGCATGGGATATTCTTCCATTTGTTGAGGTCACTCTTGATTTCTTGAAGTAATGTTTTATAATTTTCCTCATACAAATCTTTTTTTTTTTGAGGATTGGACTCATACAAATCTTTCGTGTTTTTTTTAGTCAGGTATATCCCTAGTTATTTCAATTTGTGCTTGGTTATTGTAAAGGGTACTACCTTTTAAATAGTCTCTTTTGTGGTCTTGTCTGATGTGTAGAGAAGTCCAATAGACTTTTGTTTGTTGATTTTGTATCCTGCCAGTCTGTCATATCCCTCTATTGCTTCCATCAGTCCCCTTGTGGAGTTCAGGGGATCTTCAATAAATAGAATCATATTGTCTGCAAATAATGATATTTGCACACTTCTTCCATTCATTAGGCTTTCAGTAGCTGACAATTTTCAAAGTAATGCGTAAAGTTTTCAGTGACTACTTCTTCCAAAGTGGGGAACATAATCCTTTTTAGTTGTCTGTTCCTGTTCTTGAAGCTCCTTAGAAACCTGGTTCCTTAGGGTGACCCTGCTGGGCTTTGAAATACTGCTGTCACCACTTCCAGCATCACAGCAACACACAGGCTACCACAGCATGATCCACTGACAGACGGATGGTGGAGGGGAAATTTACACAACAATATTATGGACAGAAGATGAAGGAGGCCTCTACCAATAGTCTTTGAGGAACTGAATCCTGCTAAGGGACACCTGAGTGACCTTCGAACTCAGTCTTCTTAATGTCAAGCCTTAAAATGATTACATTCCTGGGCAACCTTTTGAATGCAGTCTTCTCTGAGGACAACACAACTATTTATGTGAGGAATCAAGTTACCAAGTAAGTATCACAAAACAGTAGTTTTCTAATGTTCCAACATTCATTAGCTCCACAGAAAACCAGAATTGATGATGTCATTTAAATTGTCAAAAATTAAAATCACCCAAGCATCAAACCAAAAACCACATTCAAGAGCTACTGAAAGTTGTACTTAGTGACAGAAATATTAATTTATACAATGGACTTGAATCTGACTCTTGGCTCCTATGTGCAGAGTAATATTCCCCTCCAACAGATTTCTAAGGCTGTGACCTTTTGGAAGAGGGTCTTCAAGCCTGCCCTCCAAGGAACCTCTTCCCAAACTCCAAACCCACTGTCCTTGAGTCAATGCTGCCTCACGGTTACCCAGGACAGGGGAGAACTGCCCCTGTGAGTTTCAGAGATTTTAACGATGTACAGAAGTAGAAAGCCTCATCTTTCTCCTGCTGAGTGGCTGGTGGTTTTGAACTGCTGACCTTTTGGTTAGCATCCCAGTGTGTACCCACTACTTCACCAGGGTGCTGGAAGATTTAGGTGGGTCTAATTTGTTAATATTTCAGCAAGTAGCAGAGTCCTTCCCCTTTTACACCACCTAAGGATACAGACAAAATGTTTCTTAAATCAGATTTTGAAATTCATGGGTTTAAGATAGCAAATTACACTCTGATTTTTTTTAAATTGGAAAAAAAGTGTCTGATTTTTCATGCTAACTCCCCTACAACGTAGAAATGAGGAACACGGTGAGTTTGGGCCTTAGAAGAGCAGGACCCAGATTCCAAGGACAATGGCTTTCTCCTCTGCCTCTGTCATTAATATTAACAAGTCCTCCGAGATTACAGTAATGGGCACCAATCTGGCTAATTGTGAGCTCTTGGAATTTAGGTCTCATGACCTTGCAAATGTAAATAAACTGCCTCTGCCATCCAGGTCTTCAATTTGCCCATATCAACCAGCAAGCTACGTAACCATGTCTCTCCTCCAGAAAGGTTGCCTGCCTCAGAAGGTCCGTGACTGAGTTTCTTTTCCTGATAATCCTGCAGAAGGAGCCATTGTCCACCAAGCAGGGGAAGGTTGGTAGAGCAGACTCCTTGGTCATGCCCCAGCACACATCAAAAGCAGTGCAGGGAGTTCCGTGGGGGACAGTGGACAGAGGGTTTGGGAAGCGCTGTTTCTCTTCATCAGGACAGGGAGCACATGTTGGATGGTCAGGTGGGCGGCTCTGGAGTGTGCCAAGCTTCAGCTCAAAGCCTGTGAAATTTTTATTCTGGTTGAGGTTTGAGGAAGTTCATTTAGAATTGAGTTCTTCTGTTGTCCCTTGTAGACATTTCTCCAAGAGGAGGAAATAGGCTCTTCTGTCTTCAAAACGTCACCACTGAGTTGTAGGTGCTGACGATAATGACAGTAACAACAGTATCACAAATGTTCATTAAAAGAACAATACATATTAGTATAATTTTACACAAGAAGAAAAAGCTACATCCTTTTGATGTGGCCTGTTGACATAGTGGCTAAGTATTGAGCTGCTAATGGCAAGGCCAGCAGTTAGAAACAAGCAGCTGCTCCTTGGGAGAAAGAGAAGGATTTCTACTCCCATGAAGAATTACATCTCAGAAATTCACAGGGACAGTTCCACCCTGTTCTGTATGGTCACCATTAGTCAGGACTGACTTGCTGGTAATAAGGTTTACGTGTGTGTGTGTGCGTGTGTGTGTGTGAGGGACACTTGGCATAGAAACTCTGGCCATTGTCTCTCTTGCCAACTCATCCTGGCATCTAATTTCCCTAATCTCTGCAGGCAAACATCCCTGCTCACTGTGCTCTCTGGTTGGGGAATTCATGGTTCACTACAAGGCACAGCAGTGGAGCTTCTTGGTGCATTAGCGATCGAAAGTATGTTTGAAATTAAGGGACTCACAGAAAGTTCTGGCAAGTTATAAATCAGGACAGATCTTTATCTTGTCCTAACTCCTGCATTTTATCTCAGCTGTCCTCTTTCTGCTTCATGCTTGCACACTGGTCCCTTATACTGTAAAAGGGAGAGGTCTAGCCAGGCTCTCAGGTCAAGTTTCGAGCCAGCAGACTGGAATCTGTGTGATGTTGTAATGCCGATGAACGTGTGGTTAGATTCTCTGGAACTCCGCTTTATGCATTTTGAAATAGGAGGAAACCAAGTGAAGCTATTTAGTGTACGGGCCTCGGAGAACTCTAATTTAATTTGAATCCACTTTGTTCTAATGATGATCTTTGTGGCATATGGCAAATATTTCTGAATCTCTCCTGTGCCATGTCAGTTGATCCATAAATGGTAGCAAAAGATCTTCATTGTTGTAAGGATTGAACAGATAGCATGTATTGCACACATTACTACATATAGTGATGGATGCATACAGTAAAGTAAAAAATACTGGATGTTCTCAGAGGCAAATTTTGATTTTTCTCTGGATTGCTGAAGGGCCATTCCCTTGTTGTTCGTATGTGAGCAGAGAGTGAATGCTTGTAAGGAAACAACCAAGACTCCCTCGTCTCTGATTGCCCAGAACCTCTCCTATGTTTGTCAGAGACTAGACTGCAATCACACAGACAACAGCAAGTCTACGTTAAACAAAACAGACCTTTGGTCTTTGAGTCACAGGAACACAGGGTAGGTTGCATGGCTTCCACGTGCTGAGTAATTTCTTTCATACAAGGATGTCCTGTAGGACTAGCCAGTTGAAACCCACCGAGCCCGGTAGTGGAGTGGTTAGGAGTTGGGCAAAGTCAGCAGTTTGAGACCACCAGCCTGCTTGTGGGGAGAATTTTGGGGCTTTCTAGTCCCCAAAGATCTCCGAAACTTGCAGGGGAAGTTCTACTCTGTCCTATAGGTCACTATGTGTTGTTGGCATTGACTTGATGGCTGTGAGTTTTTGAGCTCTTGAATCGACTCCAACTCCCAGCAGTTCTACGGGACAGAGACAGCTGTGTTGCAGGATTCAGGAGGCTCCAGAAACCCTTTATGGCAACAGACCAGCTGATAAGTTTCAACAGCTGATGAATTTGCAGCCAAATATTTAACTCTTAGAAACAAGATAAACTAGAGCATGAATATGTGGATTCTTTATGGAATCTATTTGTGGCTATTTAATACAATGCATCATGTTAAAGTGGTCTTGACAGTTGTGGATATTTTCATAGAAATTAAAAGAAAATTAAACCCAAAGAAGGAAGAAGAGGAAAAAAAGGGGAATTAATCATATAGTATTTAAGATTTATCCACATCATATACTCAGATTTTCTGCAAAATGATAAGATTCTATATTTTCCATATGAGTATAATCAAATGAAGGACATTAAATATTTTGTGACATTACATTTTATCAATGATATATATCCATAGTGATTAAAATTCTGATAGAAAAATGATCAAAATTTGATCTGTCAAACTTTTATTACCCTCCACATATATTTTAGAAATAAAACAATTATCCTCATTTTCAGCTAAAAATAACCAACTGAATGCAGTTGAGAGATTAACATGCACCTCCAGCTTAATGTCCCAAACATTGGTCTATAAACTCATTCTCCTGATTTTTAATTCCAGGTCACTCGCTGTCTCCCCATCAGAGCTGATGGTGTGTGTTCTGTTTCAAACCTGCTTTAGTTTCACATCAGCCAACAGAGGCAGAACTTTTCATTCTCCTTCTTGCAATTTGGTGAGCTGCTCTGTAAATAAGAGAATTGGTCTAATAATATCCAACTAGGGGCAGACAGGCAGAAATGATGCGAACAGGAAAGCCTTTCAGAGTTTAGGTAAGTTGTTGAATACAAAAAATCATGATCCACTCAGTAAAGCCCCATGTAATCCACAGTGAAAAGCTGAGAGAGAGAGAGAGAGAGAGAGAGAGAGAGAGAGAGAGAGAGAGAGAGAGAGAGAGAGAGAAGAGAGGAATGGGAAAGGAGACATAGAGGGAGAGATAACTGGGTTAATGGCTTCTGGGGGACTTCATAGCACAGACTGTGGTTTATAATAGAGCTTTGAATGATTAGTATATATTTTATTTCCTATACAAGAAGGTAATCTTTATGTGGATCTATGATGGAATGACTATTCCCACAGAATTTTCATGGGTATTTATGATTTCATACCTTCACAAGAAAAGCATGGAGTGTTAGCTGACCTTTTTTTTGGGAAAAATGTTCACAATCATTAGCAAACTTGGGCATTCCTTTATTGTGATACCTCATCCAAACTATGCCGTATGTGAATGCTGTTGTTGAGTCAGTCCGCCTTGCTCCCCAGCAAAACACTGCCTGTCCTGCATGCACAATATCATATAGAAATTCATAATTGTGTACTATGAGTGTGGCACACTAATTTTCACAGGAGAGTTAGTATAAGACGTTGACAAATGAATGGCACCTTTCCAGTAATACTATGCTTCGTTAAAGTGTTTGAAACAGCTGTGTGTACGTCATGTCAGGTTAAGACACAGTGCTGTAGTGAATGAGAACATCTGAGGATAGTTTTAGAATAATACTAGTTAGTCCCATTTCCAAGAAAAATGTTTACAGATAAAAATATTTCAATACGATGACAAAAGCATTGAAGGGACAGTGTTGCAGCCATTGTGAGGTGCTGCCAGACTCACTGAGGAGCTCCTGGATCCACAGAAGGACACGATCCCTGGTCTGGCTTCATCCTCACAACTGTTCTGCTTGAGCCATGGTTGTTGCCACGATGTCCACCCGCCTCATCCAGGGCCTTCCTCTTTCTCTCCGGTCCTGCGTTTAATGAGCATAATATCCTTTCCCAGGGGATAGTCTTTCTTGATAACATGTCCATCCCAATATGTGGGGTTAAGTCTCCTCTATTAAATACTTATTTATTTCTGGGAGAAAGAGGAGGCTTTCTACTCCCATCAAGAGTTACAGTCTCAGACACGTAAGGTTGCAGGTCTCCTTTATCCTATAAGGTCGCTATGAGTTGGAATCGACTTGATGGTAGTGAGTTGTGGTTAAAATATACACATATAATTTATATATACATACACATATATACATATTTGTGGGGATAGTTCTAATCTCACAACTATTCAGGAGGGATATGTATTAAAACACTTAGAGATCACTGTTGGTACAGGATTGTGAATACAATAAATGTGTTTACCGTTGTTGCCTTTAATGTGAAGGAAACATCTGTTTCATTCAGGGGGTGGGGCTTGACATTTTACATTTTTATGTATTTCTCATCCTGAGATGTCCTTGCTTCTAACATTATCCAGCCGTGTATCTCTACAATGTGTGTGTACCAGCAAACACCTTGAGGAGATGAGTCTTGGGCTTGAGGACTTAAGATCACAGACTTAGGGCACAAGAGGTCAATTGACACAGTAAAGCCCACAATTGCTCATCCTAATTCCGTGTGTACTGACTGGGATCTTAAAAGCTGTGCACAGCCATCAACGATTCAACTGTCGGCCTTTCCTCATGCAGAACAAAGACAAGTTAAGGACATTAAAATTACAAAAATTTCTACAACAATTAGTAGAAATGACTACCAGGAAACACAAACCATATTTCCCATAGAACCGGAAGACATACCACGACCTTTACCGGTCTTACTCTAATCAGTCACAACCGAAGGTTCTGGATAAAAAGGGAGGAAAAAATGTAGAAGAAAATTCAGAATCGTCAAAAAGGCCACATGTGTTGGTCTGATAGAGTTCGGGGGAACAACTTATGTTATGGATCTTAGACACTTTTCAATCCTGGAAGGAAAGCCACCTCCGAAGATCAACAGTCAGACAAGCAATAGACAAGTTTATAGAGAGAATAATAACACCATATAGGAGTTGACCCCTCAGCATGGTCAACCACAGGAAGCAAAAATCAGAACATTTGTCTGAGAACAAAGCAGAGAAGGTAGGAATTGGCAAGAAAGGGAAAGAGAGACCCCAGAGAGGAAGTAGGAAGGGTGCTGTCACACTCAGGGGATTGTAACTAATGTCACAAGACAAATTACGCCCAAGTTGTTGAATGGAAACCAATTTTGTCCAATAACACTAAACAGTAAAAGAGTGAAGAAATAGGGGAGCAAGTGCAGAAACATGCGCATATCACAGACCCCAAGTGGAAAGACTTTGGAGAGAATGGCGTTTCTATAACTGAGTTTGTAACTTAATGTAATGAGGTATTCGTTCCATAAGAATGAACACTTTACTGTGAATTTCTTAAGTGAAGATACAGACAAACGGCTGATGTCCTTTTCCTTTCGACATGTTTTTGAAAGCTGTCTCAGGAACATGGAGTCTCAGAATGTAACGAGGGTCTCAGCATTTCTCCTCCTGGGTCTCTCTGAGGATCCGGAACTGCAGCCCCTCCTCTTTGGGCTGTTTCTCACCATGTACCTGGTCACCGTATTTGGGAATCTAATCATTATGCTTGCAGTTGGCTCCGACTCCCGCCTCCACACCCCTATGTACTTCTTCCTCTCCAACCTGTCCTTGGCTGACATTGGCTTTACCTCCACCACAGTCCTCAAGATGCTTGTGAACATCCAGACACAGAGCAAATCCATCACCTATGCTGGCTGCCTGACACAGGTGTCGTTTTATGCCTTTTTCGGATGTATGGACAGTCTTCTCTTGACTTCGATGGCTTATGATAGGTTTGTGGCCATCTGTCATCCCCTGCACTACACAGTCATCATGAACCCTCGCCTCTGTGGCTTACTGGCGTTGATTTCTATTTTTATCAGCTTTTTGGACTCCCAGCTACACATTTTAATGGTGTCACAACTTACCTTCTGCATGAATTTGGAAATTTCTCAATTCTTCTGTGATCCTCCTGAACTCCTCCATATTGCCTGCTCGGACACTTTCTCCAGTACCGTATTACTGTATTGTATTGGTGCCTTCTTTGGTGGTGTGCCGGTCTCAGGGATCATTTTCTCATATATACGAATTATTTCCTCCATTCTGAGAGTCCCATCGTCAGAAGGGAAGTATAAAGCCTTTTCTACCTGTGGCTCTCACCTGTCGGTCGTTTGCTTATTTTATGGAACAGGTATGGGAGAATATCTCAGTTCAGCTGTTTTATCTTCTTCAAAGAAGGTTGCTATGGCCACTGTGATGTACACCGTGGTCGCCCCCATGTTGAACCCCTTCATCTACAGCCTGAGGAACAGGGACATAAAGAAAGCTCTGCGGAAGCTCCTCGGCAGAACATCTTAATGCCAACACTCATGTCATATCTTTGTGTCTGTGGGTTGGGAAAGATGGCCACCCAAACATCTTCAATCAGAATTCTTTCCTCATTGGTTACATAATTTTTTGCTTTCATAGCGTCCTATCTCGAGTTTTAATTTCCTCTGCTTTTCTTTCCTAGAATTGATGCAACTATATGGGTAACATGAATGAGCTAATAAAATTCATTTACATCTATGATTCAGGTTTCCTGATAAAACGCACAACTCTATTTCTACACACCTAGGATCTTCATTCTTTTGAAGAATCTTCATTCCATAGAATTCCAATCTATTGCCCAGATTCCTTTTTGCGTTTAATGGAGCAGTACATGCTATTTATGTGTGTGAATGAATGTCACTGGTCTCCAACTGCAACTTCATATTGGCAATATCTGGGAAATGAAAAGCGACAACAACAACAGGGAAGTGTCCTCCCATCAATTCAAGTTTTGATTCGCCTGGACCAGCCTGTGACTTGAACACCGGATTTTTAAAGCCCCAGCCATGGTTTGAATGTTCAGACAAGGGAAGGACCACTGATCTTATAGCCTTTTCCTTAAAAAATGGCCAGTGTTCTTTGAGTCTTGCACTCCTTATGAGCACAGATGAGTATTTTAAAGCTCACGAGAGGAAAAATGTGAAAGAACTCATCTACCACAGTCAAAGGATTCCCCCCAGTGTGCCTGATACTATTTCTTCTCACATCCTTTATCCACACACATCACTGTTGCTGACTTCCCTCTACTTGCCTTCTCTCCAACTCATGGCAATTCCACAGGCAACAGAGCAAACACTGCCCACTTGTGTTTGGCCATACCCATTACCAATCAGACCACAAGTTTTCTTGGCCTCATATTTGGAACCAGATCACTAGAATGTTCTTTATACTATGTCTTAGTCTTGAAACTCTTCTGAAATCTATTCACTGTCATAGAAACATGGAAGATGTACTGAAGATATATGGTGATTTTGTATGGATCATAAATTAGCTGGTATGTTGCTCTGTCTCCTTATTTAGACTCATCAGGAAAACAAAGATCATTTATGGGAGTAACTTATATGGCTTTTCTAGCCATTATCCAGTCCTGTGCCACCCTCGCAATTGTTCCAAAGGTATTTGTGAAACGTCTCATCCTGTCATATTACAAAGCATACTCAGGGAAAAATATATGATTTTACATCATTAAATAGTGATACAATATTTCCACTAGTTGTGTCTTAATTAGTGATCTTAGATTGCCAGTACACTACAAATAAGCTAAAACAATATCCTATTTTTTCATTAGTTTATGGTAGTAAAGGGTTATATATTTAACAAAGGGATAAAAGCCAGTTGCTAGGCCTGCCATCTATGGCACCTCTGTGTGGATCCAGATGGCCAACCTTTCAGTGGCTGAGCTCTTAACTATTTGCACCACCCAGGAATTCCTGTAAAGCCCAAGAGTGAGTGAAGGGAAACATTGGTCAGTGTAAGAAATGAAAAAAAATTTATAAATTATCAAGGGTTCCTGAGGGAGGGGAGTAAGTGAAGCGGGGAAAATGTGAGGAACTGATACCAAGGGCACAAGTAGAAAGAAAATATATTGAAAATGATGATGGCAGCAAATGTACAAATGTGCTTGACACAATGGATCTGTGTATAGATTTTGATAAGAGCCATATGAGCCCCCAGTAAAATGATTAAAAACAAAAAAGAAACTGATTGTGTAGTAATTGTGCAGTACTTATTGATGTTATTTAGCTGCAGAATAATTGTGGCAAGGGAGACCACACAGGAGTTTAATAAGAATCATATATATTTTTTAAAAGAACCAAAGAGTTACACTGATTTCAGAAAATGTGGATTAGCCAAGTGTTTTAATGAGAAGTAGAGTTTCCATACTAAATTCGATACTATTTTAATATATCATTTAATATTTTTATCTCTAATGATAACATCCTACTTTCCTTCCTATAATATTTGGTTGGGATTTAGGATTTTGTCCATTGGATAGTCATGCTTTTTGCTAGCCTCAATGGCACTACCAGTTCCAGTTTTTCTCTGTAATTTATGTTGGTATGTTTGAAAACAAGAGCTCTTTAACAATTGTTTGATAACTTGATACTTAGTCTAAATACTGCAGCACTCTTCAGTAGGGTGCAATCAAGGTGTTGCTCAGGCCTGCAGTGAGGTCAAAGTGTGGTGGGCGCCAGGATTCACTTCCAACTTCACCTGTGTGACTGTGGCAGGATTCACTTTCTCTTGGGTGATTGACCAGAAATCTTCATCTGTGTCTAGACACATGGGCTTCTCCACGAGGCAGCTAGCAACGTGTTGGTTGGTTTCCTTCAGAGAGCCAGTAGATGATGAACAGAAGACCAGCAACCAAACCAATTCTTTTTGATGCCATATACTTGAAAGTGACATTTTCTTCTTGTCTCCACTTTTTGTTCTTTTAGTGAGTTAATAGTCCTGCCCCCACACACGGGAGGGGATTTAACCAGACCGTGAACACCAGGACCTATGTGCCATTTGGAGAGTCTTAGATGCTGCCCACCTGTCGTAGGCCAGGTTGGCTAGAAAACAAATCCAGAGACACTCAGATATACTCATGTGTAAAAGAGAGTTTTATATCAAGAAGTAATTATGCATCAATAAAACATCCCAGCCCAGTCCCACTCAAGTCCATCATTCCAATACTAGTCCATAAGACCCTCTTCAGACTCACGAAGCAACGTGCAGTGACGTAGAATGCAGGAATACCACTGGCTGGTGGGTGCAAGGTCTTGTGGATCTAATGGCAGTAGAAGCATCACCGGGCTCTCACAGGGCTCAGTGTGGCTCTGACTGACTCAACAGCAGGAAGACTGACAGAGAGAGAAGTGAGGTTCTCAGGACCCTCCTTGTGAGAAGGCTACACCCACAAGGAGGCACAATCGGGCTGCGATCTGATTGACATGCTAGTCTCCACTCCTACACTTGATTTACCAAGTTGACACAAAATTGTGTAACTACCACACCACCACACTGTCATTGCCTACTACATGATAGGTATGTATCCTGGAAAAATAAAGGCTGCAACACAAATAGACATATGCACATCCATGTTCATTCTAGGACTACTCAATAGCGATCTACATATATGGAAACAAATGCTCATCAGTGGGAGAATGGATAAATACACATTGATATATACACAGAACAGAATACAGTATACTACAAAACCTTCAGGAATAATGACTTATCTGGTAAACATCTCAACATGGATGAACTTGAGGACATTGTGTTGAGGGAAGATAGTCAATCACAGAACAACAAATTTACATACCACGCAATTGGCCCTTTTTTGGTTAATCTCCTTAGTTGTAAGATAGGCACCACAGTCTAGTGTTTTTAAAGTCATGTTCTACTGATAGAAATTTAGGGAAGCAGGGACTATCCCCCAGATGCCCAACTATCAACCCAGAATAGCAAGCTAATCCCATAAGGAAAAGAGCATTTACTAAGAGATTAGGCATGTACTAAAAGTCTATAGGTAAAAGGTATCCTGTAGGGACCAGTTACATCACACATCACTTGCACACTTTAGCCCCCACACAAAGAGCCGACCAGCTAGCACAACCACATCCTCTTAGTGGATTGGGAGAAGTCTAGCCAGGAATAAAGAATATATAAGGTGAAGGCGTGGCCCTATCAGGTTCTTTTCCAATCCCCTCCCCTGTCTCTGGTGACCGTCTATTCTTGTCTCTGAGAACATTATACTAAAATTTTGGTTTGTGATTATGTGTTGGTCTGTGATCAACAGGTCAGCAGTTTGAAACCACCAGGAGTTCTGCGGAAGAAAGATGAGACTTCTACTCCTTTAGAACTTGACTTTAACTCATAAAAGCTTAATTTAATATATTATCAGGCTTTTCCATATGAAACAATAACAGAAAAAGAACCTCATACCCTAACACTATACAGAAGAGATTAGAGAGTCTTATCAATCCTCCACCTGGGGCATAATGATCTTCCAATATTGTCTTTGCTTAGCCTCAGGTACCAATTTTTTAAAGCCCTGTTGAGAGAGGGACATCCGGCCCATGTAGGTTAACTCCATATCATAGGACCTGAATTATTCACTGTACAAAACCAATCCTTTAATGGCTGGGTTCTATTTACATAAACAACAGGGGTTAATTGTCAAGGGAATGTTTGATAATAATAATGAGAATATCAGACACAGGTTTGTAGAAATAGTACAAATCTTAAGACAGAATATAGGGTTTTGATGTAGCAAGACCATGGTTGTCTACCTACCAACGGTTCAATGATCTTAATACAATGATCTTCTGCTTCCTCAAACACCGTGTATTCTCTGACTTCAGTCCTCAGGTAACCAGTGTGTCTTGGGTAGAGTCCAGTTCAGGGGGGATGATTAATAAGATTCTCTACCGTAAGTTAACAAGGAGGTTTTAAAAAGGAGCCACATAGGTAAAAAACAAACAAACAAACAAACAAACACATACATCCAGGATGAGTTTTGGGTTCACGCTAAGTCTTAGCTCCAACTTAAGCACTATGAGTCCCTACATCATGGTCCTGCTTGATACTCACCCTCTGGAAGAGAACACAGAAGATATGGGTGCTGTACCAAAATGTGGTGAAGAAATTGGATTATACCAGTTATTAGATAAACTTGTGCCTCGGGTCCTAAAGACTTGTTTTCAAACAAGCCGCCATGCAAGTGAGATGTCAACTAAGTGCCCATGGAAGACACACCCCATTATCAGTCACCAGAGGATTGTAAATTATATGATATGAAGTTGAAAGAAGGATTAGTATCAGAGCCTGAAGAGTGAGAATCCAGTTTCCAGAGGCTGTTGTTGACACTGGGAGCCCAAGCAACACACACGTGTGGCAATTACCTAGGAAATAAGCCTCCAGTGAACTCCCTCGGTCCGTAGTTGGGGAGGGGGAGGAAAGAGCTTATTAAGCACAGTGCATCGGAGAGAGGAGAATAAAAGACCAAAGATATAAACATGGCTTGAGCAGGTAAAACTCTGCCAGTGGATCTCCCCCTTTGATGCATGCAGGACCTTGATTTCTGTGTTAGTCCAGGTAGACTAGAAACTCATATGTGAACGAGAAAGAGGTTTATATACAAAGCAATTGAATATCGAGAAAACATCAAGTCCATAATTCCAATATGAACCCATATGTCTGATACCAATCTATAAAGTCCTCTTCAGACTCACAAAATGCATGCAATGATGTCTAATTCAGGAAGATCACAGACCAGTGGGTGGGAAGTCTTGTGGATCCAGTGGTGTGGTAAGTATCTCAGTGCTGGCAAGGGTCTCCACGTGGCTGCTCCAGCTTCCAGGGCTGCATCAGGGTAGGTCCATGTGGCTTCCCCTCAGGGCTGTTTTGCAGGAAGTGAGCCTTGTCAGTAGAGTGTCTTCCAGGGAGTGAGCCGAGAGAGAGACTACATGGTCAGGAGAAACTTAAATTGAGTTGAACACATGACATTCCCAATGCCAGGAGCTGAACAATGCTCCAGGTCTGGCCAAAAGGATTCCATAAAAATTTATAATGTAATACTTTAGACACATTTTTGTATCCTCTTGTAACTACTTACTTTCCATAACTATATCGGAAACACATAGACAAAAGTGTTCCATGTTGCTCTAAATTCTTTTTAATCACGGTGTCTTAAAACAACCATACATTTTCTGGATTTTCCCTTTAACACTTGGGTTCTAAAATATATTTCTCATTGAAACTACTTGCTAGCAGTACTTGGAAAAAGTGAAAAAAACGAATTGTATGCACTCAATTGAGACAGTAAGAATATCTGTCTTGTGTTTTTTAATAGTTATTGGCATGCAATTCATATATCATACAATTTAATCCTTCGATCCTATTAAAATTTGTGAAATCATCACAATAAATTTCTGATCATTTTTTCTCATACCCATTTTATTTGGGCTCATGCAAATCTTATCATAATCCACACATACATCAATTGTGTAAGCAAACTTGTGCAATCGCTACCTTCATCATTCTCAAAACACTTGCTTTCCGCTTGGGCTCCTGGAATCAACTCCTCATATATCTTTAAGCCCCTCCCTCCCCACTCCCCACTCCCTCATGAATTCTTGATAATCTATAAATTATTATTTTATCATATCTTACACTGCCCAATGTTCCCCTTCTCCCACTTTTCTGTTTTCCATCCCCCAGGGAGGAGGTTATATGTAGATCCTTGTAATTGATTCCCTTCCCTCCTTCCTCCAGGTATGACCACTCTCACCACTGGTGCTGAGGGGTTCAACTGTCCTGGATTCCTGGATTCCCTGTATTTCCAGTTCCTGTCTGCACCACTGTGCATCCTCTGATCTAACCAGGTTTGTAAGGTAGAATTGGGATCACGATAGTGGGGGTGGGGTGTGAGAAGAAACATTTAAGAACTAAAGGAAAGTTGTGTGTTTCATCAATGCTACACAGCACCCTGAGTGACTCATCTCCTCCCCACTACCCCTCTGCAATGGATGTCCAGTTGTGTACTGATGGACATTGGGTCCCCATCCCGGACTCCCCCTCATTCACAATGATATAATTTTTTGTTCTTCGGTGCTTGATACCTGGTCCCCTTGACCCCTCGTGAGAACACAGGCTTGTGTGCTTTTTCCATGTGTGCTTTGTTGCTTCTGAGCTAGATGGCCGCTTGTTTACCTTGAAGCCTTTAAGACCCTAGATGCTATATCTCTCAATAGCTGGGCACCATCAGCCTTCTTCACCACACTTACTTATGCACATATTCGTCTTCAGCGTTTATATGGGGAAGGTGAGCACACAAGGATGTTTTTGTTCTTTGGTGTCTGCTACCTGATCCCTTCAACACCTCGTGATCACACAGGCTGGTGTGCTTCTTCCATGTGGGCTTTGTTGCTTCTGAGCTAGATGGCTGCTTGTTTACCTTCAAGCCTTTAAGACTCCAGACGCTATATCTTTAAAACATTGTTTTATGGCAGCAACGGATTGGTCTTCTCCCTCTCCCTCATCTTGAACTTCTAACACCAGCTGAGATAAGGACTCATCTGCCTAAGTGGTTATTTAGATGAATAAATAAAGGATGTGATGTAAGGTTCATGGACACTACCTTGTTTGGAAGATCAGTTTAGATTACATGAACTGAGAACAGAAGCTTGCCTTTATCTTGACTTTTATCCTTATAGTAGTGAACTCATACAATATATTTCCTTTTGTGACTGACTAACCACACTCAGGATAATGGTTTCTAAGTCTACCCATGTCATGCAGTGTTTCATAGGTGTTTCAATGGACTTAGAAATAGCTTTATGATGATGGGGGGTAGACCTATGTGTATATATTTATAGGTTTAGTAATAGAGTAGCAGGTGGACATTGGGCCTCCTCGCGCACCTTCCCTTAATACAAGAGCATCTTGCTCAGCTAAACGGTCATTTCATGATACCCAGCGACATGATCGCTGAAGACAGAACAGACGTGTGCATAAGCAAACATGGTGAAGAAAGCTGATGGTGCCCGGCTATCAAAAGATATAGCGTCTGGGGTCTTAAAGGCTTGAAGGCAAACAAGCGGCCATCTAGCTCGGAAGCAACAAAGACCACAGAGAAGAAGCACACAAGCCTGTGTGAACTCGAGGTGTTGAAGAGATCAGGTAGCAGACACCAAAGAACAAAAATCGTCATTGTGTGATCACCTTCCCCACATAAACACTGAAGACGAACATGTGCATAAGTAAGTGTGGTGAAGAAGGCTGATGGTGTCTGGCTATCGCGAGCTATAGCATCTGAAGACTTAAAGGCTTGAAAGTAAACACGTGGCCATTTAGCACAGAAGCAACAAAACCCACATGGAAACAGCACACCAACATGTCTAATCATGAAGGGCCGAGGGGACCAGGTTTCAAGCACCAAAGGTGGGGAGAAAATCATATCATCGCGAATGAGGGGAGCGCATGATGGGGACCCAATGCCCATCTGTAGACAACTGGACATCCCTTGCAGAAGGGTAGTGGGGGAGGAAATGAGTCACTCAGGGTTCAGTGTAGTAATAAACTCACAACTTCCCTCTAGTTCTTAAACGCTTCCTCCCCCCAACTATCATGATCCCAATTCTACCTTGCAAACCTAGTTAGACCAGAGGATGTATAGCAGTACAGATGGGATCTGGAAGCACAGGGAATCTAAGACAGATGAACCCCTCAGGACCAAGGGTGAGAGTGGCGATACTGGGAAGAAAGGGGGGGGGGGCGTAGAAAGGGAATACTGATCTCGGGGATCTACATATAACCTCCTCTCTGGGGGCTGGGCAACACGAAAGTGGGAGAAGGGAGATGCCTGGTAGTGCAAGATAAGATAATAATTTATAAATTAAGGGTTCATGAGGGAGGGGGAGTGGGGAGGGAGGGGGAGGGAAAAAAGGAAAATAAGGAGCTGCTTCCAGGAACCCAAGCAGAAGGTGAATTTTGAGAATGATGAGAGTAATGAATGTATAAGGGTGCTTTACACAATTGATATATGTATGGTTTGTGATAAGAGTTGCATGAGCCCCAATAAAATGATTTAAATTAAAAAAGAAAGAAATATCAATCCACATAATTTTTGTTGGTGTTGCAATTAATTTTAAGTGTATGATTTATATCTTAACATCTGTACGACTTAGAAGTTACAAATTAGGAATATAGGCAGACTTGTTCATTAGAACGGGAAGTTCCAGATGCTAGGGACATTCACTTTCTTATTGTTCTGATTCATTAATATTAATGAGCCCCTAGAGAATAGAATAACATGCACCAATCTGGCTGATTGTGAGCTCTAGGCACTTAGCTTTCAAGGCCATTCTGCTGTAAATAACTCACTGGTTCTTTCCAACCGTCAGTTTGTCCATCCTGGCTCAGCAAGCTCCATACCTGTTTCTCTCCTTCAGAGTCATCATGTGTTCTTAGAAGGTCCATGCCTAATTCTGTCTTCTTTCCTAGCCCAAGGAAGGTCACTCAGCCCTCATTGTCCACCAGGCAGGAGCAGAATGTTCGGCTTACATTTCTTGGACATGCTTCAGCCAAGACTCAGCATAACCCAGTGAGTGCCGGGAGAGACGGTAGAGGATTGGGGATTTCTGTTTCATCTTTATCAGGACAAACAGAACACCGGGGGTGGACTGATTAGAGATCCTGAAGTACTGAGTTTCAACTCAGTGTCCTGTGAAGCGTTGTTCCTGATTCTTGTAAGGGTCCAGGGATGTTCATTTAGAGCTTTTATTTCTACTACCATGGTTCTAGTTCCCATATGCATTGTGCTATCAGTGCAAGACATTGGCTCCCCTCACCGATTCCCTGAACATGTTAAAATGACCTTGCATCGGATGATGAAAATGACAGTGATGATGATGATTGCACTAGCTACGATATCATGAACATTAGTTGAACACTATCCAGTGCCAGGATCTAAGGTGAGTTACCTATGTAACATGTTCCCTTTACCTACGAAACTACACCCAGAAAGGAGCAACACACCGTATTGTCATTTCATAGAAGGGAAAAGAGGAATAGCCTGTTTATATAACTTGTATTAAGTCATAGGCTAGAAAATTTTTAGATCAAGTTTGAAAATTGGGCAATCTGACTCCAATTTGTTATTCTAGGCATAGTAAACGATATCATTGTTTACTATGCTGGTTTGATCTGATTTAAAATGGCCAATAGCAATCATTTCAGTTAATATGTAGGCTATCCCTCTTCATGTGTTCAATTTCCTTTCTGGTTATTTATATTCTTCATAGATCCATATATCATACATTTCATGTTATAATTATTAATGGATATTTGCACCCGTCTCTTCACATTTTGAGTCACGGTCTACAAACTTTGTTCCATCTACATCATTGAGATCATCTATATTTTAAGGAAGGAGCTCTGGTGGCTTAGTGGGTGACTTGTTGAGCTCCTAACTACAATGTCAGCAGTTAGAAACCACCAGCTACTCCTTGGGAGAAAGATGAGGTTTTCTTCACTTGTAAACTGTGAACGTTTGGAAACCCCCAGCCGCAAGTGTGTATGAGCTAGAATTGACTTGAGGATAGGGTTATACTTGGAGGAGGCAGTTCTTACCCAGTTGTGTTATGAGAGCTTTGACCTGAGGGGATCATCTTGTGGCACTATGTCATATTATGCCACACTGCTGTTCATGACGTTTTCAGTGACTAAATTTTCAGAAGTAGACCTTCTGTTACTTCTGTGGCGTGTGGATGCCTCACTGAGACCATTTCATCCTGGGTGACCTTTATGGTGCTTGAAATACCAATGGCACAACTTTTAGCATCAGAGCAATACCCAAAGGGGCACATAGGTGGTGAACACTTTCCATGGAACCTCTTTATTAGAGTACAACCTTTACTTATTTTCAAATTTAAAATTTTCAAATTCTAAAATGATAACCAAAAAATAAGAAAAGAATGAACAGAAAAGGACAAGGAGAAAGTAAATCCAATTGTATGAAACATGTACCTACGTGCACACATTAATATGTACCTTCTCTTTCTCTGTTTTATAAAATTTTGCTTGTAGTGTTCATCTTCACAAAAATCTCCACAATTGTAATGTTGTGCACTCTACTAAAGAGGCTCAGTGAAAGCCCTTGGTATAGACATAGCCATGCCCTAATTTCTCTAGTTTCGTGTCCCATGGGAGAGCCTAGGAGGAGTGAAACCACAAGCAGGACTATAGAGGAATTGTAGAAAGAATATGATTGATAGCAGGTGTGTGCTGGCTGAACATTGAGAGTACAAAAACGATGTTCACCTGTGTGTTTCATTCACTTTGGAAAAGCATTCCATTGTGCAAAGCATAACACATTGTGGATCACTTTGCAAGGAAGTGGAATTCCTGAAAACTTCTTTGCGTATCTCAGGAGCTCTCTCTAGATAGACCAAGAAGTAGCCATTGGAACAAACCAAGGAAAGGGTGTCTCAGGAGAGTAGTCTTCAGCCACTCTTATTCAATCTGTGTGCTGACACAATAATCTAAGAAACTAGAACTTATGAAGAAGAACGCAACATCAGGATCTGAGAGAAACTCATTAAAAACATGGAATATGCAGGAAACACAACCTTGCTTGCTGAAAGCACAGAGGACTTGACGATCAAAGAGCACATATTTATTATGTACTACTAGCGCCTCTTAGCATATTTAAATGAAATATTTTAATGAAGGGTATTTCTTATTGCATATGTTCCGCTCATAAAGAGTGCAGATATTTTGTTCAATCATTCAATCTAGGGTGTTTTTTTGTTATTTTTAAAATTCCCTTGCCATTCTAACCTGCTTTTTCCCATCATCTCGGAGGTGGGTGTGAGAAACAAGTGAATAACAGAGAAAGTGAAGAACAATTTCTGGGGACTAGAATTGGTGAGTTCTCTACAATCAAGAAATATTGCTGAAGATGCTTGGGTATTAGGTCTTTACGTGTGAACAGTTGTACGTTTTCATGAGGTACGTTTGAATTGCTTGAGTTGAAAACACAAACCTAGTACTGAGTTCCTGTTAACTTGTGCTAGTAGGGAGTTCCTTCTGTATCTTTTTTGATAACAGTGTGATTAGATGGTAGTTTACGTTTCACAACATCCATTTTATAGTCAACAAGTTAAACTACTGATGGAGCATACCAATAGCTTTCCCTGCAAATAGCCACTCTCCCCAAACTCCCGGAATTCCTATTAATCATCAGTCTGTTTCTTTTGGTATAGAAAAAAATATTATTATGTTTCCTTTTCTAATAGTGATCTCACGAAATATTCATCCTTTTGTGATCCACTAACTTCACCCACAAAACTTTCACTGCCATCTAGTCCATGTTGACTTACAGCGAGCGACCCCTGGTGGTTTTAAAGACTGTAACTTCACTGGAAAAGAGCGCCAAGTGTTGCTCCCTAGGAGCAGCTCCTACATAACCACTCCATCGCCAGGATGCCGAAGGTCCTCTCAACCCATCCATGTCAGGAGATTTTTTTTTACAGTTTCATCAGTATTGTCTAGAAATCCACAGTTCCTTTTTAATACTCCTCTTTTCTCAAATGCTATCGCAGGTTCATGGAGTCACAAAATCTAACGGAATTCCTCCTCCTGGGCCTTTCTGCGGATCCAGTACTGCAGCCCCTCCTCTTTGGGCTGTTCCTGTCCATGTACCTGATCACTGTGGCAGGAAACCTGCTCATCATCCTGGCTGTCTATTCTGACCAACACCTCCACACCCCCATGTACTTCTTCCTCTCTAACCTCTCCTTGGTGGACATCAGTTTCGTCTCCACCACAGTCCCAAAGATGCTGGTGAACATCCAGACACAGAACAAATCCATCACCTATGTGGGCTGCCTGACACAAGTATCCTTTTTTTATCTCTTCGGGTTTTTGGACAATATTTTGCTCATGGTGATGGCATATGACAGGTTTGTGGCCATATGTCACCCGCTGCACTACGAAGCCATCATGCACCCTCACCGCTGTGTGAGTCTCATTTTGGCATCTTTTATCGTCAGCCTTTTGAACTCTCAGTTGCAATGTTTGATGGTATCACAGCTGAGCTTCTGCACAAGTGTAGAAATACCTCATTTCTTCTGTGACTCTCTTCAGCTCATTAAATTTGCTTGTTCTGACACAACCACCATCATCATATTAGTGTATTGTGTGTGTGCCCTCTTTGGTGGTGTTCCAGCCTCAGGGATCCTTTTCTCTTACACTCGAATTATCTCCTCAATTCTGAGAGTCTCATCTCCAAGTGGGAAGCATAAAGCCTTCTCCACCTGTGGCTCCCACCTGTCCGTTGTTTGCTTATTTTATGGAACAGGAATTGGAGTGTACCTCAGTTCAGCTATATCATCTTCTACCAGGAAGAGTGCAGTGGCTTCAGTGATGTACACCTTGGTCACCCCCATGCTGAACCCCTTCATCTACAGCCTGAGAAACAAGGACATCAAGATAGCTCTATGGAGGCTCCTTAGCAGTGCCTAGCCTTCACCCATAGACAGTTTTAGTTTGTAAATTGGAAAAGATGGCCAACCTTTACATCTGCGAGTATAAATCTTGCTTCTTTGTTCTCCCACAGACTTCAACAGTGACTCTTCCTGTCTGAGTATTGTCACATATTTAATGTTACCCTGCATGATCGAATCTCCTTTTAGCTATGTAGTCTCCTCTAGTTCCCCAGCCATCACTCAGGCTTCCTGGTCAAATACACATATCTAGTTTTAAGTGCTTACACTATTCACTCTTTCCCATAATTCCTATCTATTACTCAGATTACATTTGCATTAACAGAACTGGATGTGCAAACTATGTGTGAGAATTCACATCACCGATCCAAAATCTTAGCATCATACTAGAATTGTCTTGGAAGTATAGAAAAAATAAGTTATGCCTTGGTCCCACCAGTAGTTTCTGATTTAATTGGAGCCCCTTATGACCTGAGTCATGATATGAAAGTACGACAGATGGTTTTACTGTGCCGACAATATGAGAACTACTCATCTTTTAAAACTTTTCCTTCAAAGAGAACTAGTTTGTAGTGGTTTCCTTACTCCTATGAACACATTCCCACAAAGGGAAAGCTATGAAAGTACTTACCTTCACAGCTGATGTTATTTTTTCCTAATATTTTCATGTTTCTTCCTCTGCACCATGCTGTTATGAACTGATCTTGACCTGACTTCCTGACACATAGTGATCTCTTCTACAACACAAGAAAATGCTGCCCAGTCCCAAAAAATTCCCATGATTAATTATGGATAAGACCATTGTGATCCATTGGTGATTGGCTGGTTTTTGGAAGTAAATCATCAAGCCTTTCTTACTAGCCCATCTTAGTCTGGAAACTCTGATACCACCTCTTTAATATGTTAACACCATACAAGCCTCTACTGAAAAGTGATGGAAGCCTGTGTTAGACTTGGTCAACTAGAGAAACAAATCCAGAAACACTCGTATTTGTATAAGAAAGAGCTCTGGATTGAAGAGCAGTTGTATATTAAGAAAGCATCCCAGCCCGGTCCAGATCGAGTCCGTAAGTACAATGCTAGCCCGTAAGTCCAATTCAAGTCCATACACCCTTATGAGTCTCCTCCAGCACATACAATGATGCAAAATACAAAAGATTACAGGCAAGTGGGTGCAAAGTCTTGCGGATCAGTTGTAGAAGCATGTCCAGGGCTCTCACAGGTCTCAGTGAGTTCCTACATGGCTTGTCAACAGGAAGATGAAGGCAGAGAAAGTGGCCCACCTCCAGAAAGCCATTTATCTCAGTGGCCCTCCCATGAAACTATGACCTGATTGACAGGCTAAATTCTGCCCACACATTCCTACGGGAGGCACGTTGAGACAAAAAATCCTAACTATCATAAAGTCCATGAGATATATTTGCTGGGATCCATCCCTGGATTTCAACATGAAAAGGAATATTTCTAACAATACACTACCATTACTTCTTCCATGTACACCGGTAAGTTGGTAATAGGAATTTACTGGTCTTCTATTATCTTCCTTCTCCAAATTCAGCCTTTTATATTTCCTTTTGTAATTCTAGGGCCAGATGGGGATTATCTTTAAGCTACCACCATGACTTCCATCTACTTTTATTTTTTAGATTATTCCAATAATCATCAAGTAACGGTCATCACATTTATCACATAAGTTCAGCATTTGCCTTTTATCTATTTCCTTAGCCCTTCGTGTGGCAGCCTTTTTATTCCCCCCCTTCCTTTACCATCTCTTTACTGCTGCATTGCTCCTTTTTAATTTCAGTTCATATGTTAACATTTTAACAATTTCACATATTAAATGATATTTGTGGTGGTTTCACTTTGGTTTTTTGATTAATGAATAATTATATTATGCATGAGGAATAAATGTATTTGTAATGATTTAAATGGGAACAATTACAAAGGGTATTCTGGTAAAGAAATAAAAAAATGGTTGCAAATGTAGGCCTGGTGAAAATTGTCCAACTGATGTCTAAAGATATTGAATCATACTTCCAGTTGTTATGTCATTAGTAGTACTTTAGTATCAATGCTTTGTATGACATTATGAATAAATTGAATTTAATAAAATCTATCTTATACACATATTTTCCTATCATTTGATTTTTAAATTTATTGTATGTTTGTATCTAAAATGAGTCTCTTGTAGGCAATATATTGTGAAGCCCATTATTCCAATCTCTTTAACTATTTTGATTCAGTTAATCCATTTATATTTAATGTAATCATTCATAAGCACACATGTAATATTGTGTTAGTTTTCTGGGAAGGTTGTGTGGCATTGCTGATTTTTTGTTCTCTATATATAGGAGGGGGTACCCCACCCAAAACGGAATTTTTTTCAAAGCTATGTATTTAAATTTTTTTGCAAAACAACCTTATCACTTTCAAAGTTCTCTCCATTACACTTAATATATTTGTCAAATCTTGGAATCCATTCTTGAAAACATTTTTCAAATTCATCTGTTTGAATGGCTAACAGCATGCTCTTCCCCATTTTTCTTTTCCTATTCTATGATGTCAAATCGCTGTATTTTTTTGTCCCTCTTCATTTGAAGAAATAAAGGGAAGTCACACAGAGTGAGGTAAGGTGAGTAAGGTGCATGGGGCATGCTGTTTCCCGCCCCCCCAAAATGTGGCACACTGAAATGGCTGCAGGAGCAGGTGCATTGTCGTAGTGGCAAACCAATTCCACAAGCTGCCACAAATCAAGCCTTTTTTGTCACACACTGTTATGAATTTTTTTCAGAATTTCAAAATAGAAAACTTGATTAGCAATATACCTGGTGGAACGAACTCCAAATGCACTACGAGTCAACATTTTGATCCATTTGGGAAGTTGATGGATGTCCAGAATGAGGTTTGTCATCAGTCAGCATTTCAGCTTTTTTGAAACAAGAAAACCACTTGTGCACTTGAGTTTTTCCCATAGTGCTGTCGTTGTAAGCTGTGTTCAATGTTACAACAGTTTTGGTGGCATTTTCCTGAGCAGAAAGCAAAATTTCACAGCAACACAGTGTTCTCTTAAATTGGCCATCACCAAAAACAAGGTTCAAGTGAAGTTATTTTTATTAAAAAATTCACTGTGACCAGAGAGAACCTTCCCAGGTGATGCCACTGGTGATACTAACTCAGAGTATGTTGCTCGATGCTCACCTAGCAGGAAGAATGCATACTACATTTTTTTTCTGTGTTTCTTTTTTAAGGCTACCTCCTTGAATGTGTGGTTATGTAAGCAGGCCTGAGATATGGGACCCTGAATGAAAAGGGCACTGGACTGATTGATTATAACAGAGATATTCATCTGCCCTGTATCAGGATCCCTGATAGACTTGTGAATATTTGTATATTATTTTTTTTCTAACCTTTTGTGCATGTGTGAGTGTGTCTGTCTATACAAGATACACAGGATAAGCAATCATATGGAGACAGCACACCTGGATTGACAGTCTCTTGGGGCATGGGAAGTGAGGAGGTGAACAGTATGCCAATAATGAGGGGTCTGGGGGCATAGTAAGGGTTCTAAAATTGATGGCAAGGAGGATGTAGCTTTTCTGGTCATTTTTGAGCAAAATAATTGTATTTCAGAGGAATACTGAGAGTTGAATGATAGATAAACATGATAGTTGGGCAGGAGGAAAGAATAAATAAAATATATATGTGTTTAAATATATAAATATTTATTTATGTATACAAACGCATATGCCACAGAAAGAAGATTCACTGTGGGTCTCTTCTTGAATCTTACCTCAATTCAAGAACAGTTTATTTTAATAATGTAGCACTGTATGATACTCACCTTCCTGACACTATTGCTGAAGACAAAATGGGTGCATAAGCAAATGTGGTGAAGAAAGCAGATGGTGCACACTATTAAAAGATTCAGTGTCTGGGGTCGTAAAGGCTTGTAATCCAATAAGTGGCCATCTAGCAGGGAACTAACAAAGACCACATGGAAGAAACACACCATCCTGTTCATGAGGTGTCGATGGGAAAAGGTATCTGAAGTTCAAAAACAAGCAGCCAAATTGATGTGAAGGGGTGGGGATGTAGTGGAAACCCACCTACAAGATAATTGGACAGTCCCTCTCAGAAGGGCCGCACAGAAAGGATGATAAATCCAGGGTGTGGTATAGACAGATGAAACACATAACTATTCTGTAGTTCTTTAGTATTTTGTCGCCTTACTATTATGGTTTACATTTGTTTTTAACCTCATTAATCATGTTATACTTGCGTATATTCATTTGTTTAATGCAGATCATTGCATATATGAAAGCCAAGATACATTATGCTTCAGAAACAGTAACAGAGGTAATGGGTCCCTGAGGGTATGGGAAGTGAGGGGGGAGGAAAGGAGAAAAAGGGAGTGGAGAGCATTGATGACGCTGTAACCCTCTCTGAGGGAGTCAAACAAGAGAATTGTATGTGAATGGATATATTAGATGATGTAAGATGAAGCAAAAGGGGGGGGGTCTCTTGAGGGCTAGGGTTGAGGAGAGAGGGGATAAAGGGGAACTGATATCCAGGAGTTCAAGAAGAAAGAAAATGTTTTGAAACTGATTGTTGTAGCAATTGTACAATATTGCTTGATGTGATTAAACAATGGAATATTATATCTGTAAGAACTCCCGATATAATTATTTTTTAATGGAAGAAATGATGAAGTCAAGGAACTGAATAAAAAATTTCAAAGGGCAGCTTGAGAAGACAGAGTAAAATATAATGAAATGTGTAAAGACACAGGGTTAGAAAACCAAAAATGGAGAATGTGTTCAGCATATCTTAGACTAAAATTCAGAAAACGACTGGATCCTGTAGTTAGAAGGATTCTAAAGACAAAATAATAAATGATGTAGAAAGCATTAACAAAAAAGATGGAAAGAATACTTAGCATTATTATACCAAAAAGAGTTGGTCAACTATTTTAGTCCAGTTGACTAGGGACACAAACCCAGAGACACTAATATGTGTGTGATAGAGAGCTTTATATCACAGAGTAATTGCATTTTATGAAAACACCCCCGCCCAGACCAGATCAAGTCCAGAAGTTTGATATTAGCCCATATGTCTGATACTAGTCCATAAATCCCCCCTCGGAGTCATGTAGCACTTGCAATGATGCTGAATTCATTACAATCACAGGCCGGTGGATGAAAAGTCTGGTGGATCCAGTGGAGGTTGAAGTATCTCATGGCTCCTCTAGCTCTAGGGCTCTGGCTGCCAGCAGCATGGCTCCATGCGGCTTGACAACCGGAGGGTGAAACAAAAAATACTATGTGGCCCCCCTCTTCTGATGGCAGAATCAAGAGAGGTAGTTCTCAGAATCCTCATGAGAAGACCATACCCACTCAGGCAAAATTGGTTATGACTTAACTGACAGGCTAGACTCTACCCCTTCACTCATAATACCCTCAACTTGACATGAGGTTATGTAACCACCACGTTAACATTCCACCATTTCAAGAGGTAGAATAGAAGCAAATCCCAATGTTGCTGAAGGAAGGAGTCAAAGCTACACTGAAATAATGAGCCCCAAACATGGCTATAGGAATTGATGGAATACCGATTCGTATGTTTCAAAGGCTGCACTTACTTCAACTGAAGCACTTACTTGTCTATACCAGGAAATTTGTATCTAAGGAGCACTCTGGCCTATTCTTCCTAACAGATATGTTTGTTCCTTTAGCAGTCCATTGTACTTTCAATATTCTGTCCCAGCACCACAATTCAAACGCTTCAACTCTTCTCTGGTCCTCCTTATTCTATGTCCAATTTTCACATACATATAATGCAACGGAGAATATCTTGTCTTGGGGTCAGGAGTTCTTGGGACCTAAAAGCAATATCATTGCTTTTCAATACTCTAAAGAGGTCTTGTGAAGCAGATTTACATAAAATTCAATGTATGTTCTGATCTCTTGACTTTTGATCTCTTGGCTTCCACGAGCATTGGTTGTGGATACAAGTAAGACAAAAGCGTTGAGTACTTAAACCTTTTCCCCATTTATCATGATGTTACCCATTGGTCCAGTAGTGAGAATTTTGGTCTTCCTTACATTGGATTGTAATCTATATTGAAGGCTGAAATCCTTGATCTTCATCAGCAAGTGCTTCAATTCCTCTTCATTTGCAGCAAGCCAGGCTGTGTGAACTGCACACTGTAGGTTGGAAATAAATCTTCCACTAATCCTGACACCACCTTCTTCTTCATATAATTCAGCCTCTTTGATGATTTTCTCAGCATACAGAGTAATAAAGTATGGTGAGAAGAAACAATCCTGATGCACACAATGAAGTATTCTGGAATTCCCATTGTTCTCAGGGTTCTCCATGGTTTATTATGGTTCACACTATCCAATGCCTTCACATAGTCAATGGAACACAAATACACATCTTTCTGGTCTGCTCTGCTTTGAGGCAAGATCCATCTGATATCAGCAGTGACTTCCCTTGTTGCACCCCCTCTTCTGAATCCAGCCTGAACTTCTTTCTGGCAGTTCCCTGTCAATGTGTTTTTGCAACTGTTGTTGGATGATATTAAGTAAAAATTTACTTGTGTGTGATATCAATGATATTGTTCTATAATTTGAGCATTCTCCTGGGTCACCTTTCTTTGGAATGGACACAAATATGGACCTCTTCCAGTCAGTTGACCAAGTAGCTCTCTTTAAATTCCCTGGAATAAACAAATGCTTCTAGTACTTCTTCAGCCTTCTGATACATTTTAATTGGCACTCTGTCAATTACCGTAGCCTTGTTTTTGGCAAATGCATTCAGTGGAGCCTGAACTTCTTCCTTCATCACCATTGGTTGTTACTCATATGCTATCTTTTGAAATGGTGGACTGTTGACTAGTTTTTTTTGGTACAATGATTTTGTATATTTTTTCCATCATCTCTTGATGATTTCTGCATCATTCAACATTTGGACTATAGACTATTTTAAAGTTACAATTCAAGGCTTGATTTTTTCCCCCTTGAGTTTAAGTTTCAGATATGCGGAGCATTTTCTTCACATTTGGTTCTCTAAATCTAGGTCCTTGAACATTTCTTTATAATTTTTGGCTTTGTCTTCTTGAATTACTCTGAAATTTTCTATTCAGTTCCTTGACTTCATCATTTCTTCCATTTGCTTTAGCTACTCTACAATTAACAGAATTTTCCAGAGTCAGTTTTGACATCCACTTTGATCATTTCTTTTTTTTAAACCTGTCTTTTTAATGACTTTTCCTAGCTTCATGGATTGTGGTCTTGATGTCCCCCTGAAGCTCACCAAATTTGGCACTCAACTGTGTTGCTCATAACAAACTATGGATAGCATTTATAAGAATGGGAATTCCAAGATATTTTATTGAGTTTGTGTAGAATTGTACATGAATTAAGAGGTAGCTGGGTAAATAGAACATATCCCATGGTTCAAACTCCATAAAGGTGTGCATTAGGATGTATCCTCTCACCATACGTATTCAAAATGTATGCTTAGCACACAGAGCAGCTGGCTTATATGAAGATGAATGTGGCACCAGTTTGGCTAGAGGGTTATTAGCAACCTGAGAGATGCAGATGACACAAGGAAGTGAAGGGAGAGTTACTGAGAGGGGAAATCCCAGGGGTCAGCTCATAAAAACACCACCCCACCACGTACACAGCATTATGCTGTGACTTGATTAACAGGCTTGACTCAACCCCTGGTCAGCAGTGGCTAGTTGACATAATCACCTGACTACCACATACAGTATAATGACAAATCAAAGAAATGAGAGTTTATAAAAGGGAAAAAAAGTAGCATTGAAGTAACACATAATTCAAGAACCAAACCCATATATTCCAATAAAAGATGGGCAAGATATAATAGAAATACATTTTAAAAATATATTCAAGGGGTACAGAATCAATTAAAATATGCTCAATACCATAAATCAATAATAAAATTAAATGCAACCCACATTGAGATACAACTTGACTTTCATGAGCATGTCTTTAACAGCAATAGTAATCCAGATAAAGAGAAAATATGAGTGTTGATGAGGATTCTATTACATTTTAAACTGTGAAGTGAAAGATCGTTCCAGTCCGAACATAAGATATCTACATTTAAACTCAGAGAGCTGTGGACACTTGAAGCAGTTCTCTCAGAGTGGATTATTAGGAATGATGTTAACTTGGGCCACTTTGACTTAATCCCTTGCTTTCTGGACCTGGTTATTCTACCTGTTGAGGCTATAGAACGCTATAACTGCCAGGGATTTACAGTGCACCCTAACCCAAACCCAACCACTTCTCATCAAGTCTATTCTAACTCATAGCAGCCCTACAAAACAGAGTCCAGCTGTCTCATAGAGCTTCCAAGCTGTGACCTTTAGAGCAGCAGTGCTCCACCTTATTTCCCCCCAAAGAACAGGCTGTGGTTTTGAACAGCTCTCCTCTGCTTAACCATTTCACTGCTGTGGCTCTATCCATGTATGAGAAAGCTCATCAATTAAGCAGTCATAACTTTCTGTGTATTCATTATATGTATATGATGACTCCCTTTGGAATTATTAACCTTTTCAATTATTTCTTTTTTTCCCTCAAGTTCCCTTTACTCACTTTGTTGTTGTTGGGTGCCATTGGATCAGCTAGGACTCATCAAGACTGTACGTACAACAGAACAAACCACCACCAGGCCCTGCACCGGTCCCACAATTGTCCCTATGACTGTGCCTGTCATTGCAGCCACTGTATCAGCCCATCTTGTCAAAGGTCTTCCTCTCTTTCACTGGCCCTCTGCTTTACCCGCATGATATCCTTCTCCAGGCACTGGGCTCTCCTGACACTATGCTTAAAGTATGTGAGATGAAGTCTCATCATCCTTGCCTCTAAGGAACATTCTGGCTATATATCTTCCAAGACAGATTTATTGCTTCTTTGGGAATCCATAGTATTTCAAATATGAATTTTCAGCACTATAATTCAAATGCATCAGTCAATTCTCTTTTGGTCTTCCTTATTCAATATCCTGCTTTCCCGTGCATATGAAGCAATTGAAAACACTATTGCTTGGGTCAGGTGCACCTCAGTCTTCAAGGTAATATCCCCGCTTTTCAGTACTCAAGAGGTCTTGTGCAGCAGCTTTTCCAAATGAAGCTCGTCCTTTGATCTCTTGGCTGCTGCTTCCATGAGCATTGACTGTGGATCCAACCAAGACAAAGCCCCTGGCACTTCAGTCTTTTCTCTATTCACCACGATGTTACCTATCGGTCCATTTGTGAAGAATTTTATTTTCTCTACATGGAGTTGTAATCCACACTGAAGACTGCAATACTTGATCTTCATTGAGAAGTGCTTCAAGCCCTCCTCACTTCCAGCAAGCACATTTGGGCCAACTACATAATGCAGGTTGTTAATAAGCCTTCCTTCAATCCTGATGCTACAATCTTCTTCAGATAACCCAGCTTCTCTGATGATTTGGCAGCATACACATTGAATAAGTATGAGAGAATGCAACCCTAATGCACACCTTGATGGATTTTAAATGTGCAGTGTTCCCTTGTTCTGTTTCCCAGCAGCATCTTGACCCAGAGCCAGGTTTAGCATGAGCATAATTTAAGTATTCTGGAATTTCCATTCTTCTCAAAGCTGTCCATAGGCTTTTGTTTTTAATGTCCTGCACAGTCAAATATCCTCACTATAGTAGTTTTTAAATTACCTAATCTCTTTCTCTGATAAATGTTATATATATTTGGTGTGCTACTAAATTTTTTCCATTTCTTCTAGGTTTTTGAATTTTGAGGGAGTAGAATCTTTCATAATATTGTATAAGAATCTATTCTTATTTAGTTGCTTCTGTTGTCATGTTGTCTGTTTCATTTCTTATTCATAATATTTGTTTTATCTCCTTCTTTACCTTTGTTCCACTTGCCAGTGACTCTTCAATTTTGTTCATTTTTCTAAGACCCAACTTCTCAAGCTATGGGTTTATTTACTGATTGCCGTCTAAGTGTTGTGGGTGGTGGGTTAATGTGTTGTTATGGATATTTTCTTATTTTTTGGAATGTTCACTTCTTGCTGTAATTTGACTGCTGAGGACTGCTTTTGCTATGTCATAAAACTTTTTGTGTGTTGTACTTTTATTCTCATTTCTTTCAAGGAATTAAAAAAAATCACACTCTTAATTTATTACGTTACCCTGTGTTTTTAAGCAGTGTTGTTTAAATTCCGTGTCATTTTTTTGCTTAATTTACCTGTTACTGATTTCTAATTGTTGAACATTGTGATCTCAAAAGATGACTTGTCTCTTGATGTTATTAAATGTTTTGGTGCTTGCTGTGTAGTGTATCATATGATCTATCCAAGTGTGTGTTCCTTGGACACTGGAAAAATGTGTAATGTGTTGTGGATATAAATGTAGATATATAGTGTTCTGTGTACATCTGCGAAATCAAGTTGATTAACTATGTTAATTCTTCTGTATTGTTGTTGATATTCTCTCCTGTGAATTAGTCTTTTCTTAAGGGGTGCATAGTGAATTCTCCTAATATTTGTATATGTTTTCAATCTGTCTCTTAAATTCTATAAGAGTTTGATGAATGTATTTTGAAGGTCTTTCATTCGGTGAGTAGATGTTTATCATAGTTACGCCTTCTTGTTAAATTGTGACTATATTTTATATAATGACCTTATTTGTAAGACAGGTTGTGTTTTACTTTCATATCTATTTTTACCAAAAATCAACATTGCTACTCCTGATTATTTTGACTATGTTCAGGTCGATAAATGTAGGTCTGATTTCTTGCTGAAGTGAAACGTTCATTAGGGAAATTCTTGTTATTTTAAGGCAATAACTCATTCTCACTCTGTTGGTCAGAAAATTCCCACTTTTTCCTTCTGTAGACCCAAGGGAGTTGAATTGTTTAGACTCTCAAAGAACAATAGAACAATTTACTTAATGAGATGCTCTGAGATTCAACCCATGAGACTCTGAAAACTATAAAAATGTCCGTATTGTCCTTCTCCCTGTAAATAATTGTTCCACACCTAGCTGAAAACTGAATTGGGCTTCCCTCAACAGATTTTCAGAAAGACCAAGAGTTCCAGTGATAGTGTCAGAGGAAGAGGGTGCACATGCCTCATCTCTCTGGTAAGCAGTGTTGAACTTTTAGATTTGGCTAGGAAGGTACATTGTCGATATTTGGAAGACACTTCATATTCTACAGCAGCCAACTAAGTGTATCTATCTATCTATCTATCTATCTATCTATCTATCTATCTATCTATCTATCTATCTATCTATCTATCTATCAGCTTTCTTGAAACTAGGCTCTCTATCTGAGAACTTTCTTAAATGGGTTACCAGTATTTACTGGAGGAATCTAATTCAATATATTTAACTTATGTTATCTCATCTCTCACCAAATATCACCAGTCCACTTTCTTCTATAAATTGCAGATTGCTGTTTACTTTTGGTTGTTTGTTTGTAGTGTAGCATGTAGTAATGTTAGGTGCCATGGGGCTGGTTCAGGCATATAGCCACCCTACGCATAGTCGAATGAACCACTCCATGATCCTACAACATCCTCACCATCCCTGCTACACCTGAACCCATTGATGCACCCAACAATTCTGACTGCATTTGAAAGGGTGCTGTTTTCTAAATATTCCTCTTATATCCAGCTGACTTAGTGATGTTATTGTTGTGTTTCCATTAAGCATCATCACATTGGCTCCAACTCATGTTGGTGCTATGTACAACAGAATAACAGCCTCTTGGTCCAGTGCCAGCCTCACAATCCTTGACATGTTTGAGCCCATGGTTGCAGCCATCATGTCAATCATCTCACTGAGGTCCTTCGCTTTGCTCACTGCCCTTCCCCTTTACCAAGCATGATGCATCCTATTCACCATGAATGACCCAGCTGATACTTAAAATGCCGTTTACAAAGCTTCCAGCATGGCAATAAACAAGCTATCCGAGTATGATGAACTCATAGAAAAGTGTTGAGAAATATTGCTAGCTCCTAAAAATTATATTTTATGCTACTTCTGCTTAGATTGCACAACATCTAATATATCATAATTACTTTGGCAACTTGAGTTCTTAGACCCATTTCCTTTCTCGTCTTAAGCATTCAGTAGACTGCTTAAGGGGACATAAAATTCCTTTGACTTATTTATGAATCTAACGCAAATATTTTTGTGTTTTCATGTAGATGTTCCTGTTGGTTGAGGTTTTACAAGTCATTCTATATTAGGTTCAGGAAATTGTGGCCAAACAAAGCCTAAATCTCTGACTCACAAATAAACATATAATTGCCTCCAGGAGAAGCAAATCAAGAAATTGTATCGTGTGTTCTGTTTGTGAGCCTCCCAAGCTCTGCTCTTCCTAACCATCATTCTCTGCTCTCCATCTCACTGGCTTCGTAAATCGTTTCCCCAACTTAGCCCAGTGCCACATGGGACACCCAAGCCTTCTATTCCATCAGTCTATTGTGTTGGTCCTCTCTTACTTTCTTTTGTCTAACCATCAACCCTACTTACACCCTCAGTTAAAATCATCTTATTTCAGAACAGTCTTTTTACTGACATCTTAAGACTAAAGTATATATCTTTAATAATATATTATTTCCTTTTTAAATTATGCTTCTTTGTGAATGGACAACATGAATTTTCTTTTACTAATGCAAGCATTTCTCTTCCCCTACTAAGTTTGACTGGAATTTTAGCCACGGGTTTTCTGTAGAAGCCTGTACTATTTTAATCGAATCTATCCACCATATACTTTGAAATTATTTCACTAATATGGATCCATTATGCTTGGTAAAAGAGGGGGCAACAAAAAAGAGGGAGATGCTCAACAAGATGTATCGACAGAGTGGCTGCAACAATGGACTCAAACATCACAAGAATGGCAAGGAGGGCTCAGGAGCAGACACTGTTTCATTCTGTTGGGCACAGAGTCCACCAAGGACACCGGATGACACCAACAGTACCAAGAGAGCATATCCCCAAACAAAGACCTGTGCACATAACAAACACTCCTTCACAACTTATATTTGATGTTAATGCGTGTGTGCTTTTGTTTCCTCCTTTTATCCACATAGTCTAAATGCCCTGTTCTTGTGTGGGAAGAATCCGTCTGGCAGGTGGTCCCGGGAAGAGGAATCCATAGGGATCTTCACTGATTAGATTGACTGCATGGAGGTCCAAAGAGGTAACAGACATGATGTGCTTGCCATCACAGTTCCATCCTTGATGGCTACCCTAGTCGAAGGAATATGGATAAGGGATAGATACGGCAGGCACTTTTATTGTGATGACAAGAACAGACTCTCACAGCTATCAAGTGTCTCTTGTATGCCACAGGCAACACACTAGAAAAGGTGCGTGCAAGCATCCATTTGAATCACTGTGCCTTCTCCTTATGGAGGTAAAATCACTTCTCCCAGTGGACAGGTGAGATCTGCAGCAAAGAGAAATTAAGTAATTGCCTTGGGTCGCATGCATAGATAATTGGTAATGTCAAAATTATCTTCTAGCCATTATCAATCAAACACACTTTTGTAGTTAATGAAAATTAAGCATCTAAACATAAAATTAAACACAAAAACATAAATTAAACATAAAAATACCCTAATGATATAAATAAATAAATACAATCAAACTCACAGCCATTGACTGGATTCTGACACACAGTGACCCTGCAAACAGTAAAACTGTCCCCAGTGTGTTTCAAAGTCTGTGTGTGTTTCAAAGTCTGTGACTCTTTATGGGAGTAGAAAGTCTCATCTTTGTTCCCATTGAATAGCTGGTGGTTTTGAATTGCTGACCTTGTAGTTAGCAGCACAATGGATCTTAATTGAGAACCTCCTATACACCATGTATTAATAAATTACACAAAGATGATAAAAGTAATGAACAGATATATTTTTGAAGAACATAGAGTTGACTGTTACATCAGTAGGAAGTGCCAGATCACATTTAAAATGTGGGTTTTCAAATTGCTGAGTTTAATTGATAACAAACAGCTAGCAATCTGAATGAAGGAGAATTTGACAAAATTGTTGCTAGTCAAGAGAATATTTGGAGGTTCACATGACATATTTCCAATTAACTTAGAAAGTTCATATAAAAGAAGTAAATCTATGTGCATAAGTGAATTAGGATTAGAACCAGTGAATAGAAGCTAGAAAAATCGATTTCTGCTAAATTAGTGGGTCTGAATAAATATACATATTTTATATGGAAATGAGATTCTTAGACTGAGATACTCCCTGTCACTCTAAGGATAAAATGCAGGTGGTTTTGCCAGACTGATGACCAACTGTGATGCCAGTTGGCCATTCATTGAACACTGCTTTCTGCTATCTGTTGCAGGAAATACACCAGCCACATGGACGCAGAAAACCAAACAAAAATTTCAGAATTCCTCCTGCTGGGTCTCTCTGAGGATCCTGAACTTCAGCCTCTGTTCTTTGGAGGCTTCTTGTCTATGTACCTGGTCACTGTGCTTGGGAACCTTCTCATCATCCTGGCTGTTAGCGCTGATCCGTACCTCCACAGCCCCATGTACTTCTTTCTCTCAAATTTGTCCTTTGTTGACATCTGTTTCATCACCACGACGATCCCGAAGATGTTGGTGAACATCCAGACACAGAGAAAAGACATTTCCTACCTAGGGTGTCTCACCCAGGTGTATTTTTTCATGATCTTTGCTGGACTGGACAATTTTCTCCTGACTGTCATGGCATATGACAGGTTTGTGGCCATCTGTCACCCCTTGCACTACACGGTCATCATGAACCCCAAGCTCTGTGGTGTACTGGTTCTGATGTCTTGGGTCATTATCTTCTGGGTCTCCTTGCTCCACATTGTACTGATGACGCGACTAAACTTCTGTACAGGGACTGAAATCCCACATTTCTTCTGTGAACTGGCTCAGATGATCAGAGTGGCCTGCTCTGATGCCCTCATCAATAACATCTTCTTGTACTTGGCCACTGCCCTGCTGGGTGTGTTTCCCCTAATTGGGATCCTCTTCTCTTACTCTCAGATTGTCTCTTCCCTAATGAGAATGTCCTCTGCTGGGGGCAAGTATAAGGCCTTTTCCACCTGTGGGTCTCATCTCTCTGTGGTCTCCTTGTTCTATGGGACAGGCCTTGGGGTCTACCTGAGCTCTGCTGTGACTCGTTCTTCCCAGAGAAGCTCCATTGCCTCAGTCATGTACACTGTGGTCACCCCCATGCTGAACCCCTTCATCTACAGCCTAAGGAACAAGGATGTGAAGGGAGCCCTCAAAAGGTTGCTCAGTAGAGCAGTGTTGGGCCCACGATGACCACTGCTCTCAGGGTTTAATGAGGTCCTCAAAGTCAAGTGACAAGAATTTAAATATCGGAGTTAATTTCTTTTCCACAATACATGTGCATCTTTTTTTCCATGTCTGAAGCAACTGTAATTTTTTCCCCTATTAGTCATTGTAACATTTCCTCAGTACCTTTTATGACTCTTCTGTCTTATATGCTGTCCATAAAGTTCTTTCTTTGATCAGCTTTTAAAATAACATTCCTAAGGCCCAACCTTAGGGTTGAACCGTTTAGCATGTCAAGAGCTGACGTGATTATTCCAGAGGATAGTTTCTCAAACACTAATGCTGTTCTACAAAATTGAAGGGACCACCAAAGAGGTCTGATAAAACAAGATAAAGATTTCAACTCAGAATGGTAAACATAATCATATGAACATGTAGGAGATGCTGTTGTTTAAGAAGCCCATATGGAAGAAACATGCCACCATTCAAGGACTGTAAACAATAGAATCCAAATCTAGAGGAGGGAATGACATCAGAGTTTAAATTCTTGATATCTGGTGTGATGAATGTGATGGGTGATAGTGGAAACCCAAAATTCATTTTGCAGGGTCACAATTGGATTTAACCTCAGGTGAATCCCCCAGAATCATAGTGGAGGAATGTAAATAGACGTACTATCAGACAGAGAGCATCATAAAGTCAATATAATTTTGCTGTAATGTCATTTGATCTCTTTTTTGACCTACTTTAAAGCTCTTTCTGTGTGAAAAGAAAAAATGAAGGGAAAGCACCAGTGGATTAGGCCCCTGGCGAATTCCCTCTGACCATGTACCAGGCATGTGAATAGCCTGGCTAACACGCAGAATGCATTGCAAAGGGCATTCTTGCAGATGAAGCTAGAAAATTTATCACCTTATCACTTGATCTTCCTTATGACCCATTTAATGTTTTTCCTAATTTCTAATATTTTCTGCTTTCATTTTTATTGAGGGTTTTTTATGTGTTACTTTGTTATTCTTGTTAGTTATCTTATGTTGTTTTTATTTGTTTTCTTTTCTTTTTAATGATGTTTTTCTATATATTCAATCCAGGATAAGTAAATAGAGACAGTAACTGAATTAATGGGTTCTCGTGGTTATGATGGAGGAGGTTGGGGGGAAACCGGGAGTTAATAACTGGTACAAGAATGGAGAAAACGTTCTAAAAGTGACTGTAGTGGTGATTGTACAACTCTCCTTGAGTGATTAAACTATGAATTGTATGATATGTCAATTAAATGGTATTAAAATTGTTTGGAGACAAAAAGGTAAATATTTTCTATTTCCTTGAGTAATTCTACTAAGAATTTTTAATACTTTGGTTTTAGCATTTTATGTACCATGAAATTGGCCCTTTATTGTAAATTTTCTTAGTTATGTAATTGGCACCACAGTCCAAGTTTTAAAACCTCACTCTTGATAGGCCAGAAGTTTAGGGGAATGGGAGAAGTCCCCCAGAAACTCAACAATCAACTCTGAATAGCTAGCCAAGCCCATAAAGAAAAAGTTTACTAAGAGATTAGGCATGCGGTACCAAGTGTACAATTATACTTGATGTGACTGCACTATAAAATCATATATTTATTAAATCTAAATTAATATAAAAATAAAAAATAAACCTTCCTTATACCCTGATGACACATTCTTCTTCATATAATCCAGTTTCTCTGATGATTTTCTCAGCAAACAAATTTAATAAATATGTAAGAGGATACAACATATTTTAAATCTTTCCTGATTTTAAACCATGCAGTATTCCCTTGATCTGTTCCCATAAATTATTCTTGATCCATGTAAACGTTACACATGAGCACAATTAAGTGTTCTGGATTTCCCATTCTCAAGATTATCCATAGTCTGTTATGATCCACACAGTCTGTCTCCTTGGCATTATCAATTAAACACAAGTGAACACTTTTATGGTATTCTCTGCCTTTAACCTTAATCCATATGTCTTCAGTACTGATATCCCTTGTTCCATGTCCTCTTTGGAATCCAGTCTGAACCTCTGGCAGCTCCCGGTCAATGTACATACTCCTGCAACAATTGTTGAATGATCTTCACCAAACTTGTACTTTCATGTGATAGTAATGATATTGTTCTATCATTTGAGCATTCTGTTGAGTGACCTTTCTTTGGAATGGATACAAGCATGTATCTCTTCCAGTCAGGCAGACCAGAAGTTATCTTGTAAATTTCCTGGCATGGATGAGTGAGTGCTTTTGGGGCTTTTTCAGCTTTTTGAAATATTTCAATTGGTTTCATCAATTCTTGAAACCTTGGATTCGTCTAAAACTTTCATTGCAGCTTGGACTTCTTTCAGTGTCATTGGTCCTTGCTCATATGCCACTTTATGAAATGGTTGAATACTGAGTAGTTCTTGTTGGTACAGTCACTTTATGCTGCCTTTCCATGATCTCCTGGTGCTTTCTGCATCTTTCAATATTTTGCCTATAGAATTTTTCAATATTGCAGCTTGAGGCTTGGATTTCTTTCTACAGTTCTTTCAGTTTAAGATATGCTGAGTCCATTCTTCTTTTTGGTTTTCTAATTCTAGCTTTTTGCATATTTCACTGTAATACTTTACTTTGTCTCCTCAAGTTGCCATTCAAAAATTTCTCTTCATCTATCTTGACTTCATCATTTCTTCCATCTTCCTTAGCTCCTCTATGATGAAGAGCAAATGTCAGAGTCTCTTCTGATATATACTTTGATCTTTTCTTTCACTCCCGTCTTGTAAATGATCTTTCATTTTCTTCATAAATTACCTTCTTGATGTCCTACTACAGTTCATCAGGTCTTCTGTCATTAGTGTTTGATGCATTGAATCTGTTCTTGAGATGTTCTCTGAAGCAGGTGAGGTTATACTCAGGGTGATAATTTGGCTCATTTGAACTTGCTTTAATTTTGACTTGAATTTACATATGAGCAATTGATAGACTGTTTCATAAGCAGTGACTGGCCAGGTTTTCTCTTCCCACAGGCATAATCAATTTGTTTTATGTATATTCCATCTGGAGACCTCCCCATGTATATTCTCCTTTTGTGTTGTTGAGGGGGAAAAGGTATTTGATACGAAAAGGTCCAATAATTACAAAGTTCTATCATGTGCTCTCCAGCACAATATCTATCACCAAGACCATATTTTCCATCTACTGATCCATCTACTTTTTTTCAACTTTTGCATTCTAGTTGCCAATAATTACCCATGCATTTTGAGTACATATTTGATCAATTTCAGACTGAAAACATTTGTGGAATTCTTCATTATATGCATCACTTGGTATAGCAGTCAATGCATAGGTTTGAGTAATAGGTTTATTGATTGGATTTCCTAGTATGTGTGTGAACATTATCATATCACAGACCTCATTTTACTTCAACATATGTCATAAAATGTCTTTTGGGGGGCATAGGGAAAAAGCTACTGTCTACACACATTTCTTGGGTGGGGTCCAGGCAGTATGGCAGGGGCCAGACCCAAATCCAGGGATACATATGGTAGCCAACTAGAAAGAAGGGGAAAAGAAAAGAAAAAAAGACATGGGTAGCAGGGGAACAGGGCACTAAACCACCCAAGGGGAGGGTTTTGTTCTTATCTCCACAGGGAGGGGAGAGAGAGAGAGAGAGAGAGAGAGAGAGAGAGAGAGAGAGAGAGAGCGCCAGCGAGCAGACTTCAACTTGGTGCAACTAGGCTTGAATGCAACATACTGGCTTGAAGCAGGGAACCAATAGAGAGCTCTAAGGGGACGGCCCCAATCCCAACTACGTGGATACCCACCCTTCCCCCAGAAGAATTCACTTCAGAGGACAGCACTGAAGCTACCATTCAGGGGGAGGAGGCACTTCTGTTAAGAACACACGGGAGCAAATGAAGAAGGAAGAATGGAGCACATTCTGGCCCATCAAGCCCCAAGGATGATATTCACCTAAGAGCAGCCAATGCACAGAGAGGACCATAGGGCCGGCTCCACCACAAGACACAAGTCCTTCACTGACCCATAGCGCTTCCAGGGATAACACTGGAGGCACAGTGTGGGAATTGTGACTGATCTGACCCTACCCATCCAGGGTGAAACGCTAAGGGTGTGCATGCCATGGAGCAGCGAGGGGAGCAAAGCAATGCAGTCACCGGGGAATAACAAAGACAGACTTTGGGCACAGGGTGTGGCACCCCATCAGACTCCGCCAGAAAACACTCCTAAAGTTCAACAAACAGACCTTGAACTATTTATAGGCTCTTCTTTTTGCTGTTATTGTTGTTTTAATTTTGTTTTCTTTTGTTGTTTTGCTCTATCTTTTGTGTGTGTGCGCGTGCGTGCGCTCATTACTGTCTCCACGTGTCTATCTAGATAAGATAGGCGGGGTAAACAATCTGTAGAAGAAACCAATGAGACCAGCGGTTCCAGCGGGAAAGGGAGAGGGGGAGGTGGGGGAGAGGAAGTGAGTGTTAACAAACCCATGGACAAGGAAACAACAAGTGATCTAAAATCGATGGTGAGGAAGGTGTAAGATGCCTGGTAGCGCTTTTTCAAGGGCAGTTTAACCAAGAGGAATTACTGAAACCTGAATGAAAGTGGAACATGATAGTGGGACAAGAGGAAAGTAAAAGGAAATAGAGGATAGAACTAGGAGGCAAAGGACATTTATAGAGGTCTGAATACATGCATGTACACAGGTAAATATATTTATATAAAACGATAGGGAAATAGATCTATGTATATATATTTATAGATTTAATATTTAGGTATCAGATAGACATTGGACATCTACAGAAGTACTCCCTTAAGCAAGAACATTTTGTTCTAATAACCTAGCATTCCGTTATGCTCAGCTTCCCTACGTGACCTCAGGAGACAAAATGAGTACATAAACAAATGTGGTGAAGAAAGCTGATGGTGCCTGGCTATCAAAAGATATAGCATCTGGAGTCTTAAAGGCTTGAAGATAAACAAGCTGCCATTTAGCTGAGAAGCAACAAAGCCCATCTGGAAGAAGCACACCAGCCTGTGTGATTATGCGGTGTCGATGGGATCAGGTATCAGGCATCAAAGAACAAGAACAGAAAAACATATCAATGTGAATGAGGGGGGAGTGGAAACCTAAAGCTCATCTGTAGACAATTGAACATCACCTCATAGAAGGGTAACAAGGAAGAGGTGAGCCAATCAGTGTGCAGTATAGCAGTATTGAAACATACAACTTTTCTCTAGTTCTTTAATACTTCCTACTCCCCGACTATCATGACCCCAATTCTACCTTGCAAATCAGCCTAGACCAGAGCATGTACAAGGGTGCAGATAAGAGCTGGAAACACAGAGAATCCAGGACAGATAAACCCCTCTGGGCCAATATTGAGAGTAGCAATACCAAGAAGGTAAGGGGAAGGTGGGGGTGGGGTGGGCAGGAAGAAAGAGGGAACCGATGACAATGATCTACATATAACCGCCTCCCAGAGGGACAGATAACAGAAAAGTAGGTGAAGGGAGAAATCGGTCCTTGTAATAACATGAAAAAACAATAATTTACAAATTATCAAGGGTTCATGAGGGAGGGAGAGTGGGAGAAGGAGGGGAAAAATGAGGAGCTGATACCAAGGGCTCCAGTAGAAAGAAATGTTTTGGAAAGGATGGTGGCAACAAATGTATAAATGTGCTTGACATAATGGATATATGTATAGATTTTGATAAGGGTTGTATGAGCCCCCAATAAAATGACTTTAAAAATGACTTTTTGATGATGAATGCAGTATCATTTTTATTGTGTCTTTCCCAGCATATTAAACCATATGATTTTCTGATTCAAAATGATAAATACCAGTCCATTTCAGCTTATCGATCCAAATAGATGCCCCTAAAGCTCTCATGAAACCTGCTCACGTTGGGTGACCCTTCGGGGATTTGAAATACCAGCCAAATCTTCACCATCACAGCAACACACAAGCTGCCACAGGACGACAAACTGACAGATGATATATTCACTGAAAATATCTATGACATAGATCTTTATGTGTTCTATTTTATTTTTGATGCCTTCCAATTTTCCTATGTTCATACTTTGTACCTTACAAATTCCAACTATTGATAGATTTATGCAGCTGTCTCTTCTCATTTTGATTTGTGTCCTATCATCCAATGAATGTCACAAATGCTCTTAGGATTTCTTAGACCCATGTCATTATGGTCATCGCTGAGAAGACCACTCTTTATAAGTTATATTTGGGTGTTAAGACACTCAGCTTCTGGTGTGATCTCTGACTATATTCTGCTTCTATTCATGAGGTTTTCAGTCACTGACAATATTGTGATGTGATCCATACTTATCAGTGGCCAACTCTTCAGAAGTGAACAGCCTATTCCTGCTTCGTAATCTGTTCTTAGTCTGGAAGCTCTGCTGAAAGCTGTTCACTTGGGTGACCCAGTTGATATTTGAAATGCCAGTGGAATAGCTTTCAGCATCCCAGCAACACACAAGCCACCGCAGCAAAATAAACTTACAGACAAATGGTGTCACCAACACAATGAAATCATAGGAAATGGCAGGAATATTTTAAATAATGGCTTTAATATTATTCTTTGACAGCCCAGAACAGGGTTTCTCCACCAAAATGAATTTTATTTTTGTCACAATGAGATTTTGTAGGTCAAGGCCAATGAGATGTCCTGCAACATTAACACCTACTATAGGAAGACATTTCTAACCTTTAAATTAAGCCTTATTGAAGAGAGGCAAGAATTACAGCAGTTCCTTAAGGAACATGTGTGGTCCTGAGAGATTTTTTTTAAAAGAAAGAACATAATTCAACCCCCAGGAGAAATTAGTTAATTGTAATCGTTGGATAGAACAGATTAAAAAGGAACAATAAGATGTAATAAATTTGCCTTTCTTCACAGCTGCTTTCAGGAAAACAGAATTGAGAGAAAGGATTCTTTTTATTTTAGCTCTACCACATGGGAGCTCAATTGTTTAAAGACTACAATGATGCATACAACAATTTATTTAATATGATACTCTGAAATTTTAATCTCTGGAGCTCTGGAAACTTTAAATAAGCTCCCAGAGTCTCTAACACCAACTGTTTTTGGCTTCCAGAACTTTCTGCAAAAATCATTGTCGTAAAAGGAGCTGGGATACCCAGGTGTTCCCATGACATTATATAAATTTCAGTATTGATTAGTGACTGCTGTATGCTAAAGAAGTTAAAATTTTTTTTTTCAAACATCACATATTTAGGGTCAAGTACCAGGGACACATACAGGAGGAGAGTATGATCATAGATTAGCAGCCTTAGAGCCATCAAGGAGCTGGTTGGGAGTGCAAATCTTCAGCATCCACTAAGATCTACACCTGCAAAGTGCATCTACAAATAGTAACACATTTGCTTTTGATATTACTATATTTAAGTATATTTTATTTGTTATCATACTACATGTGCTTAAACTAACAGTGGTATATTTAATCATTTTAATTTATAACATATTTAATATGCATTAATTTCCATTTCTTAATCCTTGAACAAGTGCCCAGAGGCACCCTACTCCACAGACAGTTTTGTTCCCAAATGCACTCAGCTTTACTTGCTTCATGGTCTGGGAAGTCCACCACCCTGTTTCATGTCCTGGTCTACTGCTGCTCCTGCAATGTCACAGCTGTCTTCTGAATTCAGGAGGTTCTCTCTGCAGGAACTGGGCTACAAAGGACATGCTCCATACCTGGCTCTTGCTGGTAATGAGACACCCTGCTCTTGCTGCACAGAGGGATCATATCATATGTAACAGGATGACATTCCAGCGAATTATGTTCACAATTACTCACAGGAGGGAAATCTGTCAGTATCCTTTACCTTTCTTACCAGACCCATGCCAGAAAAAAAGTTGTTTGGTGGGAGTTAGTGACTTTGAGTAGACAAGCCACATAAATAATTCACTGGCCCTACAGGATCAAGAGATAACATAATGATGGTAGAGGGAACATTGAATTGTCAAGGATTTAATCTTGCTTTGATCCACATCAATGCTCATGAAAGTGACAGTAAGAAGTCAAAGGGCATCTTGCATTGGGTAAATCTGCTGCACAAGTTTTCTGTACAGTGTTGATGAACAAGGATGTCCCTTTTAGGTCTACAGTGCACCCAAGCCATGGTCCTTTTAAGTGCTTCTTAAACATTCAACACTCACTGCTATTGAGCCAATGCCAACTCACAGAAACTCTATAGTCTCATAGTCTGGACGCTGTTTCTCGGTTCTGTCCCATGGTCTCCATACTGCAACTTCAGGGATCTATGTTGCTTCTGCCACTTCAGTGATGGATCTCTCATACCCACTGATAGTGGCTCTAGTTCTTGATGGTCATTTCCCTCTTATTTCTTGATGATAATTTCTTGATGGCCTGCTTCTTAGGTGACTTAATTTAAAACCTAGAATGGCAAAACTGAGCAGTACCCAAATTAGAGTCCTCTGCATTTATTGGAATGCTTGCACACAGTTACTGAGTGAGCACTATAAAGACTTTGGCTAGAAGATCCAGATCAAGTACTCTCATTTCACCACAACAGGTTTCAGCTGAAATTCCAGATTAAGACTAGAATAGAGGATATGATGATCTCTTTCTTTAAAAGTAGTGAAAACCTTATTAATAGCAGCAGAACATTGATTAATATAGTGCTGAAAATGAACTGGTCTGCCTCCTGAAAGTCAATTTAATGATTCAGATGGAATGCAATTATCAGTGTATTTATTTGCTGATTGGGCACAGTGCAAATGAGAAGAAATAACTTCAAACATTCATTTATACTAAGCACTTAGATTGGACAACATATGAATCTAGGAAAATTGGAAATCATAAAATAAAATGCAATTTGTAAAAATGGCCAGCATAGGTACTAACAACATAGGTACTAACAAACTGAAATTGACTAGTATTAACTATTTTTAATCATAGAGTCATATTATATATTATGCTGAAAATTACATTTGAAGAGAAACATAATCAATTATGTTTATCAAAAGCACCAATAAAGAACCCATAGATTGGGGAAAAAAACCAGTAATAATACATCAGATAAAGGGTTAATCTCCAGATGCTGTAGAACATGGCATCTTCTTTTGTTTGTTTATTTTATTTTAAGTCATTTTATTGGGGGCTCTTACAGCTCTTGTAACATTCCATACATCAATTGTATCAAGCATATTTGTACAAACGTTGCCATCATAATTTCTATACATTTACTTTTTATTTGAGACCTTGGTATCTTCTTTTTCCTCAACTTCCCCCCTCATGACTCCTTGATAAATTATATATTATTATTAATTCCATGTCTTCCACCAATAATTTCTCCCTTCACCCACATTTCTGTTGTTCATCCCCCTGGGGTGGAGTTATGTGTTGATCATTGTGATCAGTTCCCCCTTCCACTCCTCATCCTTCCACTTTTCTCCTACTCTACTGGTATCATTACTCCCATTTCTGGTCCTGAGGGAGTTTTCTGACCTGGATTCCATGTGTCCTGCACTCTAATCTGTTCAGTGTACATATAAGAACTGGAAGGCAGGGCTGGGGTTATGATAGTGGGGGGTGAGGAAGCCTCAAAGAACCAGAGGAATATTGTGTGGTCCATCAGTGCTATGCTGTGCTCTGGTTGACTCATCCCTTCCCTGTGACTCTTCTGTGAAGGGATGTCCGATTGTCTACAGATGCGCTTTGGGTCTGTGCTCTGACCCGCCTTGTTGTCAACAATGTGTTTCTTGTTGTTGTTTTGGGTCTTCTGGTGCCTGTTACCTGATTCAGTCGAAAACCCATGATCGCAAAGACTGGTGTGCTTCTTCCATGTGGGCTTTATTGCTTCTCAGGTTGTTTATCTTCAAGCCTTTAAGACCCTAGACAGTATATCTTTTGATCGACTCCATCAGCTTTCTTCACCATATTTGCTTATGCACCCATTTTGTCTTTAGTGAAGAGCACAACAACATCTTAATAAGAAAAATACAAGCAATCTAACCAAAAAATGGGAACAAGACATGAATAGACACTTTAACAAAGATGACATCCAAGTGGCCAACAACTGTATGAAGAAATTTTTGAGTTTATTAACAATGAAATAAATACAGATTAAAGCAACAAGATATTACCTCATAATAATACTTTTAAAATAGAGAATAAGAAATGCTGGAGAGGATGCAGAGAGATAAAAAAACTTTGACCTTGATGGGGCTGTAGAATTTTACAACCACTATGGAAATAAATACGGCACTTCCCTAAACAAATGCCAATACAAGCACCTTATGATCCAACAATCTCTCTACTACATACTCTAAATAAAGATATAACATGAATAGACATATGCACAGCTATGTTTATTGAAGAAATTTCCATATTAGTAAAAACATGGAAACAACCAAAAATCCTTTTTAAGGAAGAATAGATAAACAAACCCAGGTACATCTACACAATGAAATATTATGCATCAATAAAAAACAATGGCAACTCTCTTTTTAAAAACCCAAGACATGGACACAAGTAGATAACATTATGCTTAGAAAAGTTAGTTTTACAAACATAAATATTTTAATGACACTCTTTTTACCAATGGTGTTATTACACAGAGAAAACAAGGGAAACGAAACATGATTTAAACACTGAAAGCCAAGACTGATGACTATGAGAATACCAGGGATTGGGGGGTGGGGCGAGGGAGGGAGGGATAGGATACGGAGGAAGGGGAGAGAAAGGAGAGGGCAGAGGGAGAAAAGAGATCACACATAGGAAGGGTTTAACAGGATAAAAAGGAGAGGGAAAAGTCATCTCATTCACTGCCAAGAAGAATATTTCAGATTCTATCGTGAAGCACAAAGATGTCAGCGATAGGATAATATCCTTACCCTATCAAAAAAGACCCATTAATTTGATGATTATTCAAATTTATGAACCATCCACTAATGTCATAGAGGAAAAAATTTACCAGCTACCACAGGTTGAAATGAATCAAATATACGTCGATGTGTAGCCTGAGAAGAATGATGCATTTGTTTTGCTGTCTCACGGGTAGTAGAGGTAGAAGAGATGGAGTAGTTAAATTAGGAGGAGAGGTAGGTACCCTCTATAACTTAACAGAAATAAATGGATCTTCTCTGATATTTTGCCTTTTCATTTCTCTAAAATATTTCTTTGTAGTGCCAATCCTTCTTCCACAATTGGTTGTAGTTTCTTTGTCAATATTATACAATGGTCCATGCATAAAAGAAGTCCAAAATAATCTTGAATAATATGAATTTTTCTGCCAGATTATCTGTTACTAATTTGTCTGTTTTTCACCGCTTCTTCTAATCTTTTCCCTCATCATCTGATTTGGAATCACTCACGCCATCAAGTCATCATCTGTTAATTCCTCTGGGGTTATTTCTGTTCCTAATTTTTCCAGTATCTGCACCTTGTATCCTCTTTTTCAGGTCCACAATTTCTTTTATGATTTCCATGGTTGTCATACATCCTGTGAAGTCACACACAGTGTCTGGACACATTTTCCACCAGCAGAAATTCAGTGTTTTGGGCTTGATGGCTTCCAAAACTTTTTCTGTAACAATGATAAACTCTTCAATTCTTCCAGAATTTCATAATATTCTTCGTATTAGGGCTATCTTCCTTAGTGTTGACAAACATTTTCATACAGTACTGTATGTATTGAGCCTTAATCGCCCCTCTGATAACCTGATCTAGAGGGTAAAATTGAGATATTGTGTACAGAAATAAAAAAATAGACACTTTTGACACCTTCATTTGAACTCATGGTGTTCTGGGGAGCCAGGGACACTTTCCAACATAAAATGAAGTTTTGAAGACAGTTTTTTTTTACCCAAAATGTAATTGCTAGCTTCAGGGACAAGGGTTCAATTTAACAATTAAAAATGTTCTTTGTTGTCCAGAAATTGCTGTGCACCAAAAGACTCACAGCCGGTGTTTATATGCCCCCCGAAGGATCAAGGGTTAGCAGCTTTATGGAGAAGGTAGTTCTGATTGTAAGTTGACTACATTTGTACAACACAATACAGACAACCTATCTCTTACCATCTTAAATCATGGAACTTGCTGATTTTAAAAAATTATTAATTGCATTTTGTGTTATTTGCCCCCAGAAGATGACATGTTTGTCTTCATCAAACATCTATTCAGGCAAATATCCTTTTCTTCTCAATGATTTTCTAATGGCACCTTGAATTTTTCTCCTGTCTTTTGGACAGGCAGAATGAATTCTATTTTTTTTCATATTTTTAAGCCAAACCTATTTCTAATATAATCAAAAAATTTTCTTCTGACACTAAGTTCTCCAGCTTAGAATCTTCTATTTCCTTTTGCTTTAAAGTGTCATATGATGATTTTGCTTTTTCTCAAATTATTCTTAGTCTGTAGGTATGCTTTCCTTATAGAAATTCTGTGCGTACATAAAGCCTGCCTTTGTGATATGGAATACAAAGTTTTTACAGAATGCAAGATTTTCATGCCTGCTGGCTTAGCTGCACCAAGGCCTTTACGGATCTCCCTCTCTGGTTTTACAATGGTCCTAGCACTAGATTCATGAATATCGAAATGTCACACATATCAAGCACTTCAAGCATTTCTTGTAATGTCTTGCCTTTACTCAGCTTCTTAAAAAAATCATTTTTTTGGTCTCTCCACAAAATTCTTGAGAGCACTTCCAATGTCACTAGTTCCACTTCATATTGGTCCCAGGGTGTTATTCAAGATTTATAGCATTTCAGGAAACATGATGAAAAATATTTGATAATTATGAGAGATCACTCTTTACTGTGATACACAGTTTACTGAAGAGATAAATTCCTCTTATATAGCTAATTAGCACCACATGATGCTTTATGCAAAAACTCAAAACATTTGAGTTCACCACAAAGCTACAAGAGATAGCACTAACTTATTACAGTATGATAGCACCTACTACTGTTAATTTGATAACTCACAGGCACATGCAAGTTTGACATTGAATAAAGAAGACCATAGAATAGATGCATTTGAATTATGGTGCGTTTGAAGAATATTGAAAGTATTATGAACTACCAATGGAACAAACAAATCTGACTTAGAAGGAGTACAGCCAGAATGATCCTGAGAAGTCAGTATGGTGAAACTTTCTCTCTCATACTTCCAGGAGAGGTCAGTCCCTGGAAAAGGATATCATGCTTGGTAAAGTAAGGGCATTGAAAAACTAGAAAACCCTTGCCTTGACAAGATGGATTGCCACAGTTACTGCAACAATGGGTTCAAATATGACAATGACCATGAGAACAGCACAGAATGGGGTGGAGGTTCCGTCTGTTCTATGTAAAGTCGTTATGAGTCAGAATCCACTGGATGGCATCCAACAACACCAGTTAATGTTACGTAGTTGTATTTGAATACTGCAACTTTATGTTTGTTTACATTTCTCTTACTGAAAATGGATCCATACATGTGCTTGGGTGCCTACATTTTAATATATTTTAACTTTTATGTATTTATGTATATATATGGTAGTAAATAGTGAAATAGGATAAGCTGTATATTTTACATATTCATGATGTACATTTGTCTTCATTTTTATATATCCAAGCTTTAAGATACTTCTGCAAGTTACATTTTAAAATATTTTGACTCTCCAAGAAATTTTCCAAAATAATGTTCAATATGTTCATTGAAAAAATGTCTGTATAATGGACCTGTGCAGTTCAAACTCATGTTGGTAAGGGTCAACTACAGATCATTATAGGCAATTGTCTACAATTTGAGAACGTAGCTTCTCAGATTGGAACTCACTCACTGCCATCGAGTCAATGCCAATAGGAGCACACAGATTGAGATCATGGGCATTCCTGAGCTGAAATGGACTTGTATTTCACATTTTAGATTGCACGTCAACCGATTTACTATGATACATTTAAATGGTATTACATACATGTTCAAAAATAACATTTCATGATCTATCTTTCAACATGCTTAAGGTTTTCCAAGCTTTGCATAAGGCTGTGCCCATTCCAAAATAAAGTTGACCCAACAGAATTCTCAGACTATAGAACAATTTCACTGCTATTGCATAAGCAAATTATTTCTGAAGATTATCCAACAATGGTTGCAGCAGTACATTAAAGGGAATTTCCAGAAATTCAATCTGGATTCAGAAAGAGAATGTGGAACAAGGGATATCATTGCAGATGTCAGATGGATCTTGACTCCAGAGGATACCAGAAAGATGCTTACTTGTGTTTTATTGACAACACAAAGGCATTCGACTCTGTGGATCATAATAAACTATGGATAGCCTTGAGGAAAACGGTAATTCAGAAACACCTCACGGTGCTCACTTGGACATGGATCAAGAGGCAGCTTCGTGAACAGAACAGGAGAACATTTCATGTTTCAAAATCTGGGAAGATGTGCAACAGGGCGATGTCCTCTCACCATACGTATTCAATCTACATGCTGAGCAAATCATTAGAAAAGCTGGAATATATGAAGGATAGTGTGGCATCATGATTTGAGGAAGAGTTATTAAGAACATGAGATATGCAGATAACTCAATCTTGCTTGCTGAAAGTGAGGAGGACTCCGGGAGGAAAGGGGAAGTTATAGGCTAGCATAGATTTTCATATTCATTTGCTCCACCACCTCCATTTTAGAAAACATAATTAGTGCCCCCACCTCTGCCAATTAAAAACTTTTGTGCTGTAGCCCATAATCTTGGGTAAAGTGTAGGTATCTGCTTTTGTCCCCTGGACCATCCCAACATCTCCCAGAGAGCAGTATCACTCGCTGTGGGAAATGCTGTGCTAGAAGGTAGACTTGTGTTAACTTGGGTGATGGGGAAGATAGTATTATATAAGATGAAGAAGAGAAATCAAAGGGGTGGGGGTAAAGGAACAGTTTGCAGTGCAAGCTATTGAAAGACCCCATAAGTAGTTTAAGTTGTTTAATGCAAAATTGATGATCTGAATGTAAACTACCATCTAATTCACAATAAATATATATTTTAAAGAAACAAGTTCACAGGATTCAGCACTAGGTCTGTGTTTTCAACTCAAGAAACTCACAAGTAACACCTGTAAATTTACAACTGTTCACACATCAATACTTAATACCCAAGTATCTTCAGCAATATTTCTTGATTGTAGCAAAGAGGACTGGAAGAGCAAAGAATACATTCTATAATATGTAGTGCCTCTTAGTTTACTTAAATTAAAATATTGTTAATGAAAGGTGTTTATTATTTCTTATGTTTCCTTCAAAACATTGCATGCAGTTTGTTCCACGTGTGAATCTAGTTTTTGTGGTTATTGTTGTTACTTTTTAAAATTCCCTTGTCATTCTAACATTCTTTTACCCAATGTCTCTGAGGAGGGTGTGAGAAACAAGTGAATACAGTAGCCCTGGACCTCAACCCTAATCCGTTCTAAAAGGAGCATCGAGATGTGATGCAGTTGAGTTCCCAATCAGTTTCTCCCATACGAAATAACTGAAAATGGATTAATGCATTCTCAACCATCAAGTTTTAACCCACTTGCCTTTTTATACAAAACTTTACACAGAAATTTCAAAGTAAATAAATTCAGGGTTAGTCAATATAATTTAAATTAAAAACACAACTTTAGGAAAGTTTTTAGCAACTACAGTATGACCCATACCTCAGATTGATGAGCATCTGGATCTGTGGACATGATGCGCAGAGGAGGTATGGAGAGTGAGTTATTGTTTGGAAGGAGAATCTCCTTAAAATCAATTGGTATCTGCTTTTCAGGATTCCCCCCACCCTCCTCCCCTTCTTTGACTTTTTTTCTTTAGGACCTGGCTGGCTTTCTTTTTTTTTTTTTTTTTTTAATTATTTTTTATTTTTTAACAAATTATTGGGGCTGATACAATTCTTTTCACAGTTCATACATATACATACATCAATTGTATAAAGCACATCTGTACAGTCTTTGCCCTAATCATTTTTTTCTCCTCTTTTCTTCATTTACATTTTATTAGGGACTCCAACAACTCTTACCACAATCCATACATATACATACATCAATTGTATAAAGCACACCCATACATTCCCTGTCCCAATCATTCTCAAGGCATTTGCTCTTCACTTAAGCCCCTTGCATCAGGTCCTCTTTTTTTTCCCCCCCTCCCTCCCTTTTCCCCCCTCCCTCATATGCCCTTGGTAATTTATACCTCGTTATTTTGTCATATCTTGCCCTATTCGGGGTCTCCCTTCCCCCCTTCTCTGCTGTCCCTCTCCCAGGGAAGAGGTCACATGTGGCTCCTTGTAATCAGTTCCCCCTTTCCAACCCACTCACCCTCCACTCTCCCAGCATCGTCCCTCACGCCCTTGGTCCTGGAGGTATCATCCACCCTGGATTCCCTGTATCTCCAACCCTCATATGTACCAGTGCACAGCCTCTGTCCTATCCAGCCCTGCAAGGTAGAATTCGGATCATGGTAGTTGGGGGGAGGAAGCATCCAGGATCTGGGGGAAAGCTGTGTTCTTCATCGATACTACCTCACACCCTAATTAACCCATCTCCTTTCCTAAGCCCCTCTATGAGGGGATCTCCATTGGCCGACACTTGGGCCTTGGGTCTCCACTCTGCACTTCCCCCTTCATTTAATATAATATATATATACGCATACATATATACATATACACATATATACACATACATACACACACTTATATCTTTTTTTTTTTGCATGATGCCTTATATCTGGTCCCTTGGGCACCTCGTGATCGCACTGGCCGGTGTGCTTCTTCCATGTGGGCTTATTTGTTTCTGAGCGAGATGGCCGCTTGTTCACCTTCAAGCCTTTAAGACCCCAAACACTATCTCTTTTGATAGCCGGGCACCATCAGCTTTCTTCACCACATTTGCTTGTGCACCCATTTGTCTTCAGCGATCCTATCATGGAGGTGTGCAGTCAATGATATGATTTTTTGTTCTTTGATGCCTGGTAACTGATCCCTTTGGGACCACTCGATCACACAGGCTGGTGTGTTCTTCCATGTGGACTTTGTTGCTTCTGAGCTAGATGGCCGCTTGTTTATCTTCAAGCCTTTAAGACCCCAGTCACTATCTCTTTTGATAGCCGGGCACCATCAGCTTTCTTCACCACATTTACTTGTTCACCCATTTTGGCTCCAGCTGTTGTGTCGGGAGAGTGAGCATCATAGAGTTCCAATTTAATAAAAGAAGGTATTCATGCATAGAGGGAGTGTTTGAGTAGAGGCCCAAGGTCCTTCCGCCACCTTAATACTTGACCTATAAATATAGACACAAAGATCTATTTCCCCAACCTCCTATATATATTTGCATGTACATGTCTTTGTCTAGACCTCCATGAATGCCCTTTGACTCCTAGCTCTTTCCTCCATCTCCCTTGACCTTCCTCCTGCCCTACTACCATGCTTCATTGCCACCTGGGCTAGAGTATACCTCTTCTCTAAGCAACCTTACCCTTGATCATTTCCCACCAGGCCTGCCACTCCCCCTTCTCTACCCTTTGGGGTCCCATGTTTTTCCCTTGTCCCTGGGTTTGTTAACACCACTTCCTTACCCCCCCCCACCCCCCACCCCAAGTCCCCCCGGAACTGTCGGTCCCGTTGTTTTTCATCCAGATAGTTCATCCAGCCTGTCCTATTCAGACAGACCTGTGGAGTCACTAACATGCACGAAAACTAGACAGAGGAACACAAAGCAACAGTTTTGTTGTCTGGTTGTATACTGTTGCTTTGTGTTCCTCTGGCTTTCTTTTAAAAAATAAAATCTGTCTAATACGGTCTGCTGTTGGCATTTTCTTACTGTTTTCTAAACGGGTTTACTAAACTATCATCAACAATATTGATAACACTGTTAACCAGTTTTTTATCATGATGGTTCTTTTCAAAAAGCTCTTTCTTAGGACCCATCTTTTTTTTTTTTGTTCCTAAAAACAGTACAAAAACTAAGAAAATTATAGCAAACTGCTTGGAACACAGTCACAAAACATTTAAACAATGTGTATTAACAACCCCAACTAATGTGGCGTGATTGACACACAAACTGTTTTTGTTTCCAAAAATCACTGCATCGGGTCGGATTCTGATGTTTTGTTCCAACTCCGACACAAAATATTCTTGACTTTCATGTCAAAATCTGATTATGTTAAACACTGATGTGGTCGAGCACTGGGGTTCTCATGTAACAGAGAACACGAAGAAGGATTTCGATTTCTTGGAAGTAGAGAGGGCGACTTTGCTACAATCAAGAAATATTGCTGAAGATCCATGGGTATTAGGTCTTTAAGTGTGAACAGTTGTAAACTTACGGTGTTACATGTTAGTTTCTTGAGTTGTAAACACAGACCAAGTGCTGAGTTCCTGTTAATTTGTTTATAAAAAAAGAAAAAATTAGGTCTTTAATTGTGAACAGTCGTAAATTTACATGTTACTTGTGAGTTTCTTGGGTTGAAATCACAGATCTAGTGCTAAGTTCATGTTAACTTGTTTATAAAATAAATAAAAAATTATTGTGAATTAGATGGGAGTTTACATTCAGATAATCAATTTTGTATTCAACAACTTAAACTACTTATGGAATCTTTCAATAGCTTGCCCTGAAAACTGTTCCTTCCTCCCCACCCGTTTCTTTGATTTCTCTTCTTCATTTTATCTAATACTATCTTCCCCATAACCCAAGTTAACACAAGCCTACCTTCTAGCACAGCATTTCCCACAATGACTAATACTGCTCTCTGGTAGATGCTGGGATGGTCCAGGGGACAAAAGCAGATACCTACACTTTATCTAGGATTATGGGCTACAGCACGAAAGTTTTTAATTGGCAAAGGTGGGGGCTCCACTAATTATTTTTTCTAAAGTGGAGGTAGAGGGACCACATGAATTAGAAATCTGTGCTAGCCGGTGGCACTCCCTTTCCTCCCCTACTCCCCACCCCATGCCTTGTAATCATCAAAATCTGTTTCTTTTAGTATGGAAAACATTTCTATATATTTTTCTTTTTATAATACTGGTGTCATGCAATATTTGTCATTTTATGATCCCTTAACTTCACTCAGCATAAAACTTTCACTGCCATTGAGTCAATGCTGACTTCTAGTGAACCCCTGGAGGTTTCCAAGTCTATAGGAATAGAAAGCCCCATCTTTCTCCTATGGAGCTAGCTGCTTGTAGTGTCAAACTGCCAACCACGTAGGTTGGAACCCAATGCATAACCAGTACACCACGAGTGCACCTAAGCTCCTTTAAATCTGTTCATATTATGAGGTTTTTGAGTTTCATCAGTATGGTTTAGAGATGCACAATTCATTTTAATTATCCTCTTATCCCAAGTGCTATCTCAGGTGCATGGGGTCACAATCTAACCAGCACACCAGAATTCCTCTCCCTGGGTCTTTCTGAGGATCCAGAACTGAAGCCCCTCCTCTTCAGGCTCTTTGTATCTATGCATCTGGTCACTGTGGCTGGGAATCTGCTCATCATCCTGGTTGTCTATTCTGACCAAACCTCCACAGCCCCATGTACTTCTTCCTCTCTAACCTCTCCTTGGTGGACATCAGTTTCGTCTCCACAACAGCCCCAACTATGCTGGGAACATTCAGACATAGAGCAAAACCATCACCTATGTGAGTGGCCTGACATAAGTGTCCTTTTTAAAATCTCTTTGGATGTGTGCACAATTTGTTCCTCATCACAATGGCATATGACAGGTTTGTGGCCATATGTCACCTGCTGCACTATGAAGCCATCATGCACTGCCACCGCTGTGTGATTCTTGTTTTGGCATCTTTTACCATCTGACTTTTGAACTCTCAGTTGCAATGTTTGATGGTATCACAGCTTAGCTTGTGCACAAGTGTCGAAATACCTCATTTCTTCGGTGACTCCCTTCAGCTCATTAAATTTGCTTGTTCTGACACAACCACCATCATCATATTAGTGTATTGTGTGTGTGCCCTCTTTGGTGGTGTTCCAGCCTCAGGGATCCTTTTCTCTTACACTAGAATGATCTCCTCAATTCTGAGAGTCTCATCTTCAGGTGGGAAGCATAAAGCCTTCTCCAACTGTGGCTCTCAACTGTCCATTGTTTGCTTATTTTATGGAACAGGAATTGGAGTGTACCTCAGTTCAGCTATATCAGCTTCTACCAGGAAGAGTGCAGTGGCTTCAGTGATGTACATCTTGGTCACCCCCATGCTGAACCCCTTCATCTACAGCCTGAGAAACAAGGACATCAAGATAGCTCAATGGAGGCTCCTAAGCAGAACAACCTAACCTCCACACACAGACAGTTTTAATTTGTGAGTTTGGAAAGATGACAAAACCCAACATCTACAGGCAGAAATCTTGCCTCTTTGTTCTCCCAGAGGCTTCAGTATTGACATTTCCTCTATGAGTATCTCTTCCTTTATCACGTCTTTAATGGGATAAAGGGAGTATCTGTGATATGTTAATCTGCACGATCCTCTTGAGCCATGTATAAGTTCTAAATGAGCACAATGAAGTGCTCTGGAATTCCTATTCCTCTCAAGGTGACTCACAGATTGTTATGGTCCACACAGTCAATGCCTTTGCATAGTCAATGAAATACAGGTTCACATCTTTCTGGTATTCTCTGCTTTGAGACAAGACCAATCTGACATCACCATTGATCTGCCTTGTTCCACCTCTTCTTTTGGTCAGCCAGATGGACGGTTCCCTGTCAGTGTGCCATTGCACCTGTTGTTGGATGATCGTAAGTACAGTTTTACTGTGTGTGATATCAATGACATCATTCTATAATTTGAGCATTCTATTGGGTCACCTTTCTTTGGAATGGGTGAAAATATGGATCTCTTCCAGTCAGTTGGCCAGGTATCTGTCTTCAAACTTCCCTGGCATAGACACATGCGTGCTTCCATAGCTTTGCAAAACACTTGAATAGGTATTCTGTCAATAGCTGTAACCTTGATTTTGGCTAATGTATTCAGTGGCGCCTGATCTTCTTCTTTAAGCACCACTGGTTCTTGTTCATAAACTGCCTCCTGAAATGGTGGGCTGTTAAATCATTCTTCTGGGAACACTGATTCTTTATATGCTTTCCACCTTCTCTTGATGCTTCCTGCATCATTCAATATTTTGCCTATAGACTATTTCAAAATTACAGTTCAAGACTTGAAATTTTTTATTGAGTTTTTTTTCAGTTTCAGATATGCTGAGCAAGTTCTACCCTCTGGGTTTCCTAAATCAGGGTCCTTGTCCATTTCATTAGAATGTTTGACTTTGTCTTCTCGAGCCTCTCTTTGAACTTTCCTATTCAGTTCCTTGACTTCATCCTTTCGTCCATTTGCTTTTGCTACTCTGTGATTAACAGAAAGTTCCAGAGTCTCTTCTGACATCCACTTTGATGTTTTCTTTATTTCTTGTCTTTTTAAGGATCGTTGGCTTTCTTCATAAAGTATGATCTTGATGTCCTCCCACAACTTACCGTGTCTTCTGTCATTAGAAAAAAAAGCAAGTGAAGCAAGGGATTTCAATGCTGATGTCAGATGGACCTGGGCTGAAAGCAGAGAATACCAGAAAGATACTCACTGGTGTTTTGTTGGCTGTGCTAAGGCATTCAACTATGCTGCTCATAGCAAACTGTGGACAGCATTGAGAAGAATTGGAATTCCGAAGCATTTTATTGAGCTCATCAAGAACTTGTCCATGAATCAAGAGGCAGCTGTGTGAAAAGAACAAGGGCATACTCCATGGTTGAAAATTTTAAAAGGTGTGCTTCAGGGTTGTATACTCTCTCTATACTTGAAACTGTATACTTAGCACACAGAGAAGCTGGATTATATGAAGAAGAATGTAGCATCAGGTTTGGAGTGGGGCTTATTAACAACCTGAGATATGCTAATGACACAAGTTTTCTTGCTGAACTTGAGGAGGACTTGAGGTACTTGTTATTGAAGATAAAGGATTGCAGTCTTCAATGTGGATTACAATTCAATATAAAGAAAACAAAAATCTCACAACTGGATCAACAAATAACATTGTGTTAAATGAAGAAAAAGATGGAAGTTTTCAAGGATTTTGTCTTACTTGGATTCACAATCAATGATAATGGAAGCAACAGACAAGAGATCAAAAGATGCACTGCATTATGTAAATCTGCCCCACAAGACCTATTTAAAGTATTGAAAATCAAGGATATTACTTTGAGGATTAATGTTGCCAGACCCAAATCATGATATTCCCAATCACCTCACATGCATGTGAAAGTTGGGCTTCGAATAAGGGGGACCAAAGAAACATTGATGAGTTTGAATTGTGGTGCTGGCTAATAATATTGCAAGTACGACAGATTGCTATAAGGATAAACTAATTTGTCTTGGAAGAAGTATATCAGGAGTGCTCCCTTAAGGTATCAGACATCATCAGAACAAAAAAATCATATCATTGTGAATGACAGGGGGATTGAGGAGTGGAGACCCAAAGCTCATTTATAGGCCACTGGACATCCCCTTACAGAAGGGTCTCGGGGAGGAGACCAGCCAGCCAGGGTGCGATGTAGCAACAATGAAACATACAACTTTCCTCTAGTTCCTAAACGCTTCCTCCCCACCCACTATCATGATCCCAATTCTACCTTGCAAGTCTGGCTAGACCAGAGGGTGTACACTGGTACAGATAGGAACTGGAAAATCCAGGGCGGATGATCTCTTTAGGACAAGTGGTGTGAATGGCAATATTGGGAGGGTAGAGGAAGAGTGGGTTGGAAAGGGGGCGCTGATTACAAGGATCTACATGTGACCTCCTCCCTGAGGGACGGACAACAGAAAAGTGGGCGAAGGGAGACATCGGACAGGGCAAGATGTGACAAAATAATAATTTATAAATTATCAAGGGTTTCTGAGGGAGGGTGAGAGGGGAAAATGAGGACCTAATGCCAGGGGCTTAAGTGAAGAGCAAATGTTTTGAGAATGATGAGGGAAATGAATGTACAAATGTGCTTTACACAACTGATGTATGTATGATTGCAATGAGAGTTGTATGAACCCCTAATAAAATGATATAAAAAGAAGAAGAAAAAGAGTGCTCCTTAAGGCAAGGATGGGAAGACTTCTTACATACTTGAACATATTGTCAGGAGAGACCAGTCCATGGAAAAAGATATTCTTGTAGTGTAGAGAGGCAGGGAAAACGAGAAAAGCCTTGAAGAAGAAGGATTTCCACAGTGGCTGCCACAATAGACTGAAGCACAGCAACAACTTTGAGAATGGCACAGGAATTGGTGATGTTTCATTCTGTTATGTTAGGGTCCTTATGGGTCGGAATCAACTCGATGGCACCTAACAGCAATATCCATTAGGTTTAAATTAGATAATTTTAAAGAAGTGGTCCACTTCTTTTTTATTTCTAGCATATCTAGATTAAGGTTCACTAACACCAGTCCATCATGGGCTTCCCTGTTGGTATTTGAAATACCTTTACCATAGTTTCCCAATCACAATAGCATGCAAGCTTCAGTTTACAGGTGAGTGCTTTAGGCAATTTATAGTATCAATTATTTGAATGACAAAACTAGTTCTTCTTTTTTTATGTGTAGGTATTGGTTGTTGGTATTTTAAAGAACTAATTGTTTTGTCACAAATATTTTATAACACAATAATTCACTTAAAAAATCTCAGTGGGTCTACAGGATAACTGTTGCTGTCGTCATTGGGTTCTATCGAGCTGGTTCTATCTCATGACAAACGTACGGACAACAACACAAAGCAAAGCTGGTTGAGTGTCACAACCACAGTCTTCCTATGTTTGAGTCCATTGTTGCAGCATTGATTGTGTTGCTCCTGAAGGAAAAAAGCAATGTCTTGTTCTGTTGTATATAATGTCTGTATGCATCAGAACGAACTCACTGGCACTGAGCAAGAAACTTCTGATAACAGAGTCACACTACATCTGAACATAGAGTACACAGCATATGAAAAGCAAAAATAGCTATAATTGTTGTGTAAAAATGTGCTTCTTCCAATTCCTGTGAAAGCATATTTTTTAAGGAAAAAGAATGAACATGACCTTTTTAGATTCCCTTTGGAGATACCCAGTTGACATACATAATATTTTCATTTTTACACTTTTATTTTGTTGAGTCACTGAGTTAATGCATTTGGCTGCTAACTTAAAGATTGGAAATTCTAGTTCCCCCAGAGTTACTTGGAAAAAAATCATTATAATCTATGCGCCCCCAAAACAGATTTAAGGCAGTCAGAGCACAATTCTACTTTAAGCATGCATGGGGTCAGCACCACTTGGAATTGACTCAAGCACAACTGGTGGTGGAAGTGATGATATTTGTAAAACTTTTCAAAACTCACTTCTTACTCTATGCTTCTTAATTTGAATATATTATTTTGCTGAAAAAATATGGAGTTTAATTTTCATAATAACAAAAGGCATACATTTATTCTCTGAAATTTAAGGGAGATCAAAAGTCCAGTGGTCCATCTGATACTGGTTGTATAAATGTTCAAATATCTTTACTTTTTCTGACAAGATAGTAAATAACTATTAAACATTAAGCAAAGTGAGATATATAAAAATGATGCCCTAACTAAGATTTATTTTACTATGTAGATCAATGATATTCAGCCCCTGCCTTTTGATTACACAAGGGTTCATTGTGTAAAGATGAAAGTGTAAAGTCTTTGGTTCAGCATCTAGTGTGAGGTCTATTTTGAGTATCGAGTTCCTCAACAGTGAAGTTCGATGGGTATGCACCTCAGTGGTAAAATACAGAGTAACTTAATTAGTTATTGAACAGGTTTTCTGAGCCTTCATTGCTACATCAAGAGTCATATGTGATGTTTGTAAAGGAAAATAGACACTCATTTACTCACTGAAAGAAAGAAGGAGCCCTGAGCTAGATGCAGCATGACAGAAGACGGAGAGGCATGGCTTCACAAAAAGGAATCCTAACAAGATTGTTCTGAGAGCATTGAGAAAACTTCTCCTCGTGGAGTAAATGGCTTTTCAAAATCCTAGAATCATGAATTTAAAAATTAAATTTATCCATCAACCTTACCGTAAGTGATGGATGGAGAAAAAAATAAAATAAAAACGTAGGTGACATAATGATGCTCAGAAATCACTAGAGTCAACAACCATGGGAAATATGATACCACCACCTTTAATGTCAATTGTGCAATCAAAGATTTACAGCGTTCTTATCTGAAAATCACTTGTAAGCTTAGTACAGACACAAGACAATCTGCCTTTTTTCCTTTTGCCTTGACTTAATTGGTATGTTTTAATCAAGAAAAAATAAACTCCATTCATTAACAAATATAATTCAGTACAGGTAATTAGTAAAGCAGTTCTTGAAAGACATTACAGAAAAGAAGCAATAATAAAGAGATAAGACCTATAATAACAGAGAGATGAATCCTGTAGTAACCACTCTCCTAAAGGATAAGAGATACAGTGACAAAATTGGGCTTTTGAGGTGGGTATCTTTCTAGACTGCTATTAGAAGATGATTATAAGAATTCAAATGGGCAATCAGAGCCTAATGAGAGGACTTCTATCTTGCATCACAACACTTTCTATGGAAACAAATGAATTTGGAAGAGAGACAAGAGTTCTATGCAGCATTATAGCCAGATCAGGGTTGTGGAGGAAGAAGATCATATAAAGAAATATTTCTAGGCATGTTGAGAAGAATTGCACTCCCTATGTTTAGGAAAATTTCTTCATTATATTAACCCAATATGAACTCTTGAGTATAGATTCAGAAGGATTAAGGGACTCAAGTATATTTGTCATTTTTCAATAATGGCCTCACATCAATAATCTTCCATGTTGGCACCCCAGTAGTGTCTGCTAAGGTATTTTGAAAAGTCTACCAGTTCACCAGACAACTCACTCTAAATGTTCAGATCTTTTGGTGGTGTAATTCAGTCAGGCGTATTTTGAGATATCACCAGCTTTTTTTGCGTAAATAGGGAAGATATCTATCTATCTATCTATCTATCTATCTATCTATCTATCTATCTATAAATGTATGGAAATGGGCATGAATGGTGGAAAGGGGGATGTCTTTTTAAAAAGAGAGCTATTCATCTCACCATATTTATTTTTCTTAGGTGACAAAATCCAGAGGTATTATAGGACTCATTTGTCAAAAATGCTTATCTACAATGAATTCCAGAACATCCCTCAATTTACACCCCCCCACACAGGGAAATAAAACTGCCATTGAGTCCGTTCTGACTCATAGTAACCCAATTTGGGGTTTCCAAGGCTGTAAAGCTTTCGCAGAGCAAACACCTCATCTTTTATCTCAAAACCATTCGTGGTTTCAAATTGCTGACTGCAGGTATCAGCTCAAAGTGGAACCCACGATGCCACCAGTTCATAAAATGTTGTGCCAAGTAAGTGTTATTATGAAATTAAACTCCAAGAAGAATAAAAGACTTGAGAGCTATAACAATTTTTTCATCAAATACATTTTCCAGCTTTATGTGCTTGGTTTTTTGCTATTCTAATCTACAGATCCCCCACGCCCCCTCCCCCCCCAAAAAAAGATGGCAAATGGCACAGATATTATCAATGGGCTTTTCTGCCCAGGAGTCTCTGCAGGGCCTTCTTTAGATCCCTGTTCCTCAGGCTATAGATGAAAGGATTCATCATGGGGGTAACAATGGTGTAAATCACTGAGGCCACCGCACCACTCCTGTGTGAAGGTGAGACAACTGAACTGAGGTACACTCCAAGACCTGTTCCATAAAACAAGCAAACAACTGAGAGGTGAGAGCTACAGGTGGAAAAGGCTTTGTACTTCCCACCTGAGGCTGGGACTCTGAGAATGGAGGAAACAATTTGTGTATAGGAGAAAAGGATCCATAAGACAGGAATGCCACCAAAGATAGACCCAGTGCAGTACAGTAACATGGTACTGGTATAGGTGTCAGAACAGGCAAGGTTGATGAGTTGTGGAGGGTCACAGAAGAAACTTGGGATTTCCACATAAGTGCAGAAGGAAAGTTGCGACACCATCAAATAGTGCAGCTGAGAAAATAAAAGGCTAATAAAAAAAGATCCCAGAACAAGCAAACCACAGAGGCGGGAGTTCATAATGACTGTGTAGTGCAGAGGGTGACAAATGGCGACAAACCTGTCGTAGGCCATTGCACTGAGGAAAAGACTATCCATACAGCCGAAAAAATTGAACAAAGACAACTGAATCAGGCAATCAACATAGGAGATAATTTTGAGATGGGTGTGGATATCATGAAGTATTTTGGGGACTGTGGTAGAGGTGAAACCAATGTCAACTAAGGACAGGTTGGAAAGGAAGAAATACATGGGAGTATGGAGGTGACTGTCTGAACTGACGGCCAATATAATGAGCATGTTTCCAAACACAGTGACCAAGTACATGGACAGGAACATTCCAAAGAGGGAACGCTGCCACTCTGGATCATCTGAGAGCCCCAGGAGAATGAATTCAGAGACATGTGTTAAATTCTGTGCTTCCATGTAGCATAACCACCTTCCGGGAGGAAAAAAAGAGAAGGATTTGTTGTAAGAGAAAACAATAAATTAACAAATCATAAATAAATAGCAATATGACTCTACTTTGAGTTCTTTAAATTCACATTTAATGTATTCACAGTTAACTACCATATACTACCAACAATATTTCTCAGTTATATAATCCTAGAACTCTTTCTTCATTGTTTTTTTTTCCCTTGTGTATACATGCCTTCTTTAGAGAATCATGACTAAACAACGTTAGAGGAACAAGAACATTAGAGGTAACAAATTCAGAAAGTATAAAAATTAACTCAAGAAGAATTAGAAGAGTGTAATAACACCATAGCAAAATGGTATGATGAAGTGAAAGCAGTAATCAAACACCTCTCAGTATAGAAGGCCCAGAGCCAAATGCTCACTGGAGATTTCTTACAATCATTTACAGAAGAGCCTCCAGTACTTCCTAAATTTTTCCAAATGGGAAGATGATCCTTAATTCATTACATGAGGTTAGCATCTCTCTGATTGGAAAGAAGACAAAGCACAAGCAAACTATAAACCAGTTTCTCTCAGGAATGTAGATGCAAAAATTCTCAATGAAATGTTAATAAATTTAATCCTAAAGAATATTAAAAGGATTACAGACCATGCTCAGGTAGGATTTATTCCAGAAATGCAAGAGTGGCTCAACATTAGAAAGCTAACCAGTTAGATATACCACAGCAATAGAAAAAAAAAGCCTAGAACCAAATAATCATCTAAAACAATAAAAAAAGATTCTTGTCACAAAGATTCATCAAGATAGGAAAATAAAATAACATTTTTAACTTGAGAAAGGGCATTTATGAAAAGCCCACAACTAACTCATAAAGATAGAAGACCACAAAGAAATTCTAAGAAAGCTATTAGAATAAATAAATGAATTCAGCAAAGTGACAGGATACAAAGTCAACACACATGCAAAAGGAAGTGGGCTTGTTCTACATTAGGAAAAAATAATCTAAACTGTAAATTAAAAATTTACTCCATCTAAGAGAAGAATGTCCCTAGAAATGAATGAGAGGGGTGAAAACTTGTACACAGTTAAGTATAAAACATAACTAAAAGAAGTTAGACATGTTTCAGATGAATGAAAAGACATTCTGTGCTCCTGGATTGGAAAACTTACTTTTTCAAGATGTCAATATCACCTAACGCATCTATAGATTTCAATAAAACATCCATAAAAATTCCAACATTTTTCTTTGCAAGCATGACAAAGACAATCCTTAAAAATGCATGGAACTTCAAGAGGCCTTGTGAAAGCCAAAGCAATCTTGCAAAAGAGGAGTGGAACAAGAGGACTCATACTCCTTGATCTATACTGTAAATCTGGAGCAGTCAAAACTGTCTTTACTGCTATAATGGGGTTCCAAAAAAAACTGGGAATTTTTCAGTTATGTATTTAAATATTTTACCAAACAACCTTATCGCCTTCAAAGTACTCTCCACGACACTCAATACATTTGTTAAGCCTGCGATTCCATTCTTGGAACCATTTTTTAAACTCATCTGTTTGCATGGCTGGCAGTACCTCCCTCACTTTTTCTTCACCTCTCCTATATGATCCAATCACTGTCCTTTCATCTCTCTCTTCATTAGCAGAAACAAAAAGAAGTCATGCAGAGTGAGATCAGGTGAGTAAAGTTTGTGGTGAAAGAGAGGGATGCTGGTTTTTGTTCTTGTTGTTGTTGTTTTGATTTTGCCAAAAACTGACTCAGTGAGATGGCTGCATGAGCAGGCACATTGTCCTGGTGGCAAAGCAATCTCCTGTCTGCCACAAAGTAGGCCTTTTTTGTCCCATACTGTTATTCAATCTTCTCAGACCCTCTATATACAAAGCTTGATGAACAGTGTGATCTGGTGGGATGAACTCCAAATGCGCTATTCCCCACACATTAAAAAAAAAAAATCCCAAACAAACCCAAATGAGCACTGTCTTAGTTTTTGATTTCACTTGATGATCTTTTGGGAGGCGAGGTGACGATGGCTTCTTCCCTGGGCTTGATTGGCATGTGCTTTCAGAGTCAAATAATAGCACCACGTCTTATCACCAGTAATGACCTTGGGAAAAAAGTCTGTGTAGTTTCGGAGCTGTTCTTCAAAGCACAGCACGTTTCCATTCAAAGCTCTTTTTCCCGGTCAGTCAAAAGCCAAGGCACAAGTTTTGCAGCAACCCTTCTCGTTCCCAAATCTTCCATTAAATTTTCCTGAACTGAGCTCCAAGATAGTCCCGGTACTCCCCCTTCTCTTCAGTGGTACATGGCATGTGAAGTTTGTCAGCATTTCCATCCATTTGGGAGGGTGACAGACTTCCAGAAGGAGGTTTGTCGTCAATCGACATTTTCCCTTTTTGAAATGAGAAAACCACTCTGCACTTAAATTTTCCCCGTAGTGCTGTCCTTGTAAACTGTGTTCAATGTCACAACAGTTTTTCTGCAGCACTGTTCCTAAGCAGGAAACAAAATTTCACAGCTTCACCCTGTTCTCTTAAATAGGCCAGCACACACACACACACACACACACACACACACACACACACACACACACACAAAAGGGGTTCTAGCAAAACTGCTTTCCTGAAAAAATTCACTCTGACAGAGAAAATCTTCCCAGTTGACACCACTGGGTACATACACTAACTCAGAGAGAGTTGCTGCTCGCTTGCTTAAAGGGGAAAATGCATACTGTGAAAATTACACCCGGCAGAGCTGTTTACTGGTTTGGGGGAGGTACCCTCTCATATAGATCAATAGAAATGAATTAAGAATGCAGAGAGAAGCACATGTCTGTAATCAATTATTTTTTATAAATGTTACATTCACTGTTCCTTTAATAAACGGTATCGGAACAACTAGAGTTCCACTGAGAAAGCATAAGTATGTATGCAAAAAGTATGGGTCAGGGTGTATGAAAATTAATTAAAATGTGAAAAGGACCTGATGCAAGAACTATTGGTAAAACCAAAACCTTTTAGAAGAAACTATAAGGGCCATACTCATTGTAACCATGGACTCATAGACAAAACACAGAATGAAGTCAAAAGATACAAAGTAGATGTTAATTAATGTTTAATTAAGTGTTAAATATAACTTCAGCACAATTTTAAATTTCTGTACATCCAAGGACTTAATTAAAAAACCGAAGAATCATCTATCAACAACATCCATGATAAACAGAGAAAAGTTTACAGTCAAGGATTTCCGTTTCCTTGGATTCAGCATCAGCACAGACTCGACAGCCAAGAAATCAAAAGGTTCATTGCACTGGGCAGATCCGTGACACAAGACCGATGCAAAGTGTAAAGAGTAGAGATGCCATCTTAAGAAGTAAGCCATCCCTGGCGCAAGGCCTCATATTTTCACTGCCTTATGTGTATGTAAAAACTGCAGTGAGGAAGGAAGCCTGCAGAATGGATGCTTTTGAATCATGGTGTTGGGGAAGAATAGTGAAGATGCCACTGTCCGTCAGAAGAACAAACACATCTTTCTGGGAGGCAGTGCAACTGAACGCTGCTTGAAGAAAGAAAGACAAATCTGTCTTGAAAAAACAAATGATAGCCAGGATGCTCTTTAGAGGTGATAATGGCCAGACTTCATCTCACGTACTTTGGACATGTTATCAGGAGGGGCCAGTTCCTAGAGAAGGCCATTATGCTTGGTAAAGTAAAGGATCCATTACCAAGGAGATGACCCTACTGAGACAGTCTAGCCGCAGTGGCTGCAAAAACGGGTCCCAACATAACAATGATGAAGATGGAGCAGGACCAGCTCCTGTTTTACTTGGTTGTGCATAGGATCACTATGAATGAGAACTGACTTGAAGGCACCTAACAACAGTAGCAAAACTGTCCATCTGATTCATGTGTCATGCATACACGGACTGATAGACAATTTTTGTTTCCCAAAGGTAGCCATGCCTGTCTTCAAACAAAAACTTTGTTTCCCTGAATCTTTCTTCAGTCAATCCAAATTTTTCCTGCTAGTACCCTATAAAATAAATCTAATCATTTCATACGTTCATCTCATATTTGGACAAAATGCTATAAACTTACCAAAATTAAAAATTAAAACTACCATAAGTATATAGAACTATAAATAAAGATACCTATATTATACAGATGCACCTTAGAGTGGATCTATTTGGACTTTATCAAAAAACAAAATTTATTCTGTTACAAGATAAATATGTGATATTGCTCATTTGTCATTTTGGTTAAATTGGTAGAAAAGTTTTTTTCTAATGAATAAAGATAATTTTGTATTACTGTAAAAAATGCTGGTTAAGCAAGATGAGTGAAATTTTTCTTCACTTATTTTGACAAGATTTTAGAAAAGAGCAGTGCCTGGGAAAGGACATTGTGTTTGGTAATATTTAGGATCAGCAAGGAAGTAGGAAGACCCTCAATGGATGGTTGGACATGGTGACTACAACAATGGCTTTAAATATAAGGAGAATTTTGAGGATGGCCCAGGACAGTGCAGCATTTCCTTCGGTTGTGTATAGGGTCCCTATGAGCCGGAAATGGACTCAACAGCACCTAACAGCAGCAGCATACACATGAAATGTTTAATATTCACAAGATATGAGTGACTATTACAATTTAATAAGAAAAAGGCAACCCCATCAAAAATAGACAAACAACTTGAACAGGCATCTCAACAAAGAGGATATGTAAATGGCCCCAAAGACCTGAAAAGATGTTCAACTTCATTAGCCAGTAAAACCAAAGTCACCGTCAATGTGTCAATTCGAAGTCTATAGCAACCTTATAGGATGGATTAGAGTTGCTCCTTGGGGTTTCTGAGAGTTTAAATCTTTACAGGAGCAGAAAACCTCACGTTTCTCTCGCAGAGAAGCTGCTAGATTCTAGCTGCTGAGGTTATAATCCATTATACCACCTGGGCTCTTTAATTAGCCAATAAATCTAAATTCACTGCAATCAAGTGGATTCCAACCCATAGAGACGCTATTGGCAGTGGGTTTCTGAGACTAGAACTCTTTACAGGATTAGAAAGCCTCATTTTTTTTAACACAGAGTGAGTAACTGGAGATTTTGAACTGCTGACCTTGGGGTTAGTGGCTCAACACCTAGCCCACCACACCACCAGGGCTCCTAGTGAGATGCAAGTCAAAGTCATTCCGGCATAACACTTCTGCCTTACACATAGTTGTGATGAAAAATTAGAAAGAAAAAATGTCAACAAGGAGGTGGAGCAATTGGAACCCCCACTCATTACTGGTGAAAAGTCAAAATGGCTCAAGTACTATGAGAAACAGCTGGATAATGCCTCCAAAATATGAGTATAAACTTTGAACTACCATCCTAGAACTCTAAGATTTCACTCCAAAGTGTATGTTGAAAGTAGCTGCCAAAACCAGACACAAGCACACCAATGGTCTTTGTAGCACTAGGCAGCGTAGCCCAAAGGTGGCAACACCTTACAGGACAACCAGTAGGTGAATGGATAACAAAGTGTGGTAAACACGCTCAATGGAGTGTTACCCAGCCATAAAAGAAAAATACCATCCCGACCCGTCCTACATCCTGGGTGAAATAAGTCCATCACAAAAAGATCTCACTTACATGAAGTTCCTAGAACAGACAAATGTATAGAGACCAGTGTTTATAAGTGGTTACCAGAGACAAGGAGGAGAAGGAAAGGGGAAATTGTTGTGAAGGGAGACTGAAGTTTTTCTTTATGGATATGGGAAATCTGCTACCAGGCATTGGTTATGATTGCTCAACATAATGGATGGTATAAGTGTCATTGAATTGTACATGTAAGAAAATAAAACTGATAAATGGTGTGTTCTAAATAGTTGAACAAGAATAAAAAATAATATTAAATTATTCCTGATTGTGCTGGAAGCATAGCATAATAAATACTTACAATCCTGAGCTAATAATAATATTAATAATAAAAATAAAGGACACTTAATATCTATAAAATGAATTTTATTTGATGAATGAAGTGTACTAAGATCCTTTGCTTGGACTATATCTAAAATAAGAGATATGTAATAAAAAGTCAACTTCAACAGATTTGGAATTTTTTACTGCTCTTAAACCTCACACTCCTTCCTGCCTACTGTTCTGCATCTAACTAAGACAGTCCAGGCCCTTCCTTTTTTGACGGCAGCAGTTGATTCAAACAAGGAAAACCCCTATTCGTATGTTAGAATCCTAGGCCAGAGAAACTCATAGCAACATCTAATTAACAGCCACTTGCCTTTCTCTTTTAAGCTGCCTTTATCAGAGTGGGAGGCCTACCCTGGTCTCTCTCAACAGTCTCACTGAACGAGTACTAAGCCGTTTGTATGTGTTTACCTCGAAACCTAACCATCTGAACCGAATGTGGAGGTTAGAAAGGTAGTTACAGAAAGATAAATCACAGAAGCAGAATTCTAAGTTCTTAATCAGATAATATTTTAATGTAACAATCATCTTTGTGAAAAATTTCATCCACTTCTCATAAACACTAATAAAATAGGTCTCTATACTCATTCCTCTTCTAGATATTCCATGTAAGTGGAACCATATAATCTTAGTCCTTTTGTGACTGACTTATTTCACTCAGTGTGATGTATTGAAGATTGTTCTGTAGTGTGGCATATATCATAGCTTCATTTTTCTATATAGTTGAGTAATATCAAATGTGCGCATTGTCATTAAAAATTTTTTTGGAGCCTAACTCCTAACCTGTGGATTTTGTGGGCTTTACATTTTAAAAATACTGTTTGTCAATTGCAAAGAACGAACGTTAAAGTCAGCATCTCTGATTCAAGATGACCCTGCAAATCCTCCACCACAATTAAATAATGACTGCTAATGAATACTCTTCTCCTTGTCCACCTTTCATTTCAATTCCATTTCATTCAGAATTATTTCAATCCTATACATTCTCAGGAAAATACCTGGTATTTGGGTCTACTCTGCTTTTTTATTTTGGGGGTTAACATTTGAAAAGGCTTGGTAGAAGGGGTTAAAGACATTAATGCTTTAAACTTCTAATGAATCATCTTCTTTTTCAATTTCCTCCCATGCACTTATTTGGAAGAATCCAGAACCAGAGGAAATCCCTAACAGCTCTCCTTCTCATAGCTGGTGAACAACCTTCAAGTGCATCCTTCCTGGTAAAGGGATTCTAATTTCTCTAAATTCAACTCCCTGAAGAATGTTCATGTTGTCATGCTCTTTGGAAAATCAAAATGTGATATGAGTTGATTAAAGCATAAAAAAGTACAAAGTATATTATCACAAACTTCTGAACAATTTGCTGATCTGTGAAATTAGGGTGAATTTAATAGAATATAAACTTCATTAGTAAGAAATTAAATTATATGTGCATATATATGTTAGAATATTAGTTAAAAATCTTACTTGAGCACTATAATTACCCATGGATATTTTAAAATATAATGAGGCATTAGTCACATCCATAATCCAGTTAATTCAGAATCCCTAAGATGGAATTCTTGGTGGCCCTGCTGTACAGCACGTGTTTAAACCACTGCCTTACAGTATTGCCATGCTCTTAGAAAATGCTCCATGAAGGTTAGCTATTACTATTCCTACTAATACCCACTCTACATTGTAAATACATGAACATCTAAATAATATTTGCTTCAGAGATCATATATGTAGACATTTAAAATATTACCCAGAACATTTGGTAATATTTCTGTATAACCCCATTCTTCAGCATTTTCATTTTCTCAGTGGCAACCAGTGTCAGGAATTTTCTGGGAACATTTGCCAAACAGTGTTTCCATAGTGTTAGTGTTGATTTCTATGTTCATATATAAAAATGTTTTATTAAATTTACTTAAATAGTATTATAGCACACATATTCCCCTCAGAGTACTGGAATTTAGTACAACCTTGTATTGTGAAGCTCATAAATTCTCTTAAAATCAACTTAAACTAATGCATAGGATTCTCTGGAAAATGAGGTTAGTTTCATATTTCATTTTTTTATTATAAAACTTCTATGTAAATCATGACCACTCCAGTCATATCAATGAAATTTCTATAAGATATGAGTATGAATAAAGAATAGTCATTTGAGTTCTAGCTTTAAATATGTGTTCAATTGTATTATTAATAGTGAACATTTACTTTTCCAATAGAAAAATCAGCTCCATGCTCTCATTGTCAAGATATAGAATCACAAATATACATGAAGTTTGTCTAGAAATAGCCATCATTTCATGACAGCTTCTCATAAAATTAACCCCTTCATAGGGAATAATATTTTTATATCTCAGATGTCCAATGTGTACTATCAAATTAATCACTATATTATAAATTAAAGCCCCATGACCTCCAATACACATCCCATCAAGACTCCCATGCACCACAGCTTCATTCAATAAATGCCAGATAAACTCAGTGCATCTCAAGAGGAGAAAACGGTGTGTTTGTTCATCTTTAACAGAAACTGCTGGGAGAAGAATGGCATTCATTAGGTCTTGGTGAATGGAGCAGAGGCTGGGAAGTAAACCAGGAGAATAAGATCCAAGTCTCATATTTTTCAACCCCAGAAAGTCTGGCAATGAATACATAATCAGTCATGACTTTCAAATAAAAGAGAAATCATTCAACTTTTGTATGTTTTTTGATGAAATCCAATGGCAAATAAACCATCTTGCATTAAAATATATGGCAAAAGATTGAAGGCTACCTTATCTCAAAGCTTTGAAAATCAATGGATTGGAATCTTGAAATTGGTCTGTCTATATATTCTCTCTTGCTCTCTTCTTTTTTTTTGGTATTTATTTTATGAAAACTTTTCCAATTACTTAACATTGTTTTGTATACACTACTAAATGAAGAATAACTATGTACCACACAAAGCTCATGACTGAAGCACACATATCCACTGCCATCAAGCTGGTTCTGATGCATAGCAACCTTATAGGCCAGTGGTCCTGACCCTTCCTAAGGTTGCGACCCTTTAACACAGTTCCTCATGTTCTGGTGACCCCTAACCATAAAATTATTTTCGTTGCTACTTCATAACTGTAATTTTGCTACTGTTATGAATCATAATATGAATATCTGATATGCAGGATGTATTAGGTGACCCCGGTGAATGTGTCGTTTCACCCCCAAAGGGGTTGCGACCCACAGGCTGAGAACCACTGCTATCGGCAGAGCAGCTGAATGGAGTATCACTGCCTGAATAAATAAATAAGATAAAATGGGTCTTAGACACACATGAGCCCTATTATCTACTGTTCATTTACCTAGCCACTGAGACAACATTCAACATTCCCAGGACCTCTAGTGAATATGTAATCTGTCCACTCAACTTGCCAGTTTTCTTTCCTGGTAACTCCAGGTGGAGAGATTGGAGAGGACCAAGTAAGTCTCGTTCACCTCTCTTGTCCTAAAGTGGATGAAAACACCTAGCTAATTGAGGGCATATTGACTCTACATTTCCACTCTATATTACAAATGAAGAATAGTCGATATTGAACAGAGATATTTTGTATTGAATTACTCTGCTGTCGGTTCTAGGAATGAAGACATGAATGAGACTTGGTCTTTTCCATGCAAGCCATGCACTTAGGCTAAAACAGATAAGTAACAGGTGTGTTGAAAGGTTGGAATATTGATTTGGTGCCTGGGAAGTGGAGTCTCACTGTCTACATTCAAATAGGAATGGACTTGTTTTGTCCTCAGAACAATGTTAAGATGTATTTCTTAGGTTTAAACAAAAATAAGATAACATCTGTGGCTTAGAGATGATGGTACAGATCTGATTTTAAAACTATATGATACACAGATTAGAGAGTCTGGCATTAGTAAGTCTAATACCATTACCACTGTCATTATCAGAATCATTACCATCATTGTCAACCTCATGATCATTTTGAAGTACCCATTTGAACCCGAACAATCCTGTTAGCAGATAAGGACATTAGACATTTATAACACCCAGGGACTGTATGGAGGTCACTTAGAGGAAGTAATTTTCTTCTTTGATAAGGGACATGCCTATGGAAGAGCAGAACAGAACCCTGAATGAACCTTCAAATCATCACCAGTACAAAAAATCCTAACCTTCGCAATCTTCTTAGATGAAACGTTTCCTTCTGGACTTTTCTTCCTCGCAGGGTAACCTGCTCCGTTGGTCACACTGAGGAAAATTGATGCTCTTGTGCTCCGGTATCCCTCTCCACTCACGGAGCTGCATGACTTTGCCACTGGGTTATGGCCAGCCAGCGAGGACCCATTGCTTTTCTCCTGGCTGGTGTGCAGTAAGCGCTGAGGTTTCTTCCTAAGGACCGACAGGAAGACAGATTCAGGCATGGACTTCCTGTTGTATAGGATGGCTTTGGAAGAAAGAGTACACAAATGTAGTCTGTTGGACTGTTTCAGGCACTTTAAAGGACTGGAGAGATGGCCTAACAATTTATAGTCATCTGATTTTCAAAATGCAGCTCACACATAACTGATGTATGTAATCTCAGTCTCTGAGGACTTGTTAATGAACAGATGAGGGAGGACAAACATGACTGTCCTGAAAAATGCAAGGCCCTTCCTCAACTCAGGGGAAATCACATATGTAGTTCTCTCTTCTGACTTATAAATGAGCTAAATAACAAACAAAAGCATTGCTTTGGCTTAATTCTGAGTTCTGGCCACCAATGGATGATAGGGCAGAACGGTGCCTTGTGGGATTTCCTTGGCTCAACTCTGAATGGAAACCATTCACCAGGCCATTCTTCAACAGCACAGCTGATGAGGTTCAAACTCCAGCCTTTAGGTTAGGAGTCAAGTACTGAACATTTGCACCAAACAAGGACCTTGACTGAAAGAAGAGCTTACCAGAAAGATGCAAACTTGCGTGTACTGAATAGGCAAAGGCATTCGACTGTGTGGATCACAGAAAACAATAGATAGCCTTGAGAAGAACAGCAATTCTGGAACACTTGATTGCATTCATACAGAACCTGTAAATGAATCAAAGACCCTCCTTTGCCCTCTTTAAACTTTTAATAAGTCTTTTCAAGAAGACTGGCTAAATTAATATTTCATTTGATTTCTTGACTGCAGCTTCTAAGATAAATAAAATCATTGGAACCTTCAATCATTTCTCCATTTATTATGCTGCTGTCTGTTGGTATAGTTGTGAGGTTGTTTGTTTGTTTTCATGGAGGTGTAATCAGTAGGATGGCTGTAATTTTTTATTTTCATCATTAACTGCTTCAAGTCCTCTTCAATGACACCAAAAGTGTTGTACAGTCATTACGACAGTCCGTTCTAGAACATTCTCTTCATTCTTCTACTCATGGTAATTAGCTCACCATTTCCCCCACCTTCCCGATCTGAAACCCAGGAAACCATTAATCAATCCAGTTACTGTCTGTGTAGCTTTGTCTATCCTGGATTTCACATACAGAAAAGCATTTTTAAACCTAACAACAATAACAGAGTAAAATGGATAAAACCCACAATCACAAAGAAAGCATAAAATATTAAAAAGTAGAAAAAATTTAAAATGGATCAAAGGGATAACAAATGATAATCCACTAGATTTTTACCTAGCTGCATCTGCAATAATCCACTTTCCATTTCACTCTGAATGGTAAGTAAGGTTATTCACATCCCCAGCCTGTATTCTAGGGGAATTCACCAGAGACTTAATTCAAGTGTATTTCCCCTTCACTTTTTTTAAAACTGAAATTTAAATGGGTCAATGGTCTTGCTATAAAATAAGAATAGCATCTGTGGTCTTAAAGGCTTGATTTCAAATGAGCAACCATCACGTGGAAGAAGTACACCAACTTCAGTGATCCAATGATTGTGAATGATCTAATCCAAATGCAAAGGAAGGAATAGTAAACGAGCTTAACTTGTGAAATTATGGTTCTCAGAAGGGTGTGGATGACAGCGGAAGTCCAAAATATGCTTGCAGAATCCACCTATGGAAAAGCCTCCGGAGATTCTCCTCTGACTATGATTGAGAGAGAGGAGCAGTCTGGTTATCACACTGGAAGTGTTATAGAGATGATGACAGTAGATGAAAATGATAAATCTGCACATGTACAAATGTGCGTGACACAGTGGATGGATGGGTGGATTGTGATAAGAGTTGTACAAGTCCCCAATAAAATGATTTTTAAAAATCCCACTTTAGTAGATGGTGTGAACCAAGTGATCCAATTTGCTTCCTTGGGAGCATCTTTGACTTTACCTTGTTAGAGTGTGTCATTTAAGAATCATCATTTTATGAAAACAATAATAGTAAATAATATAATATATCGAGGGTTCCTGAGGGTTGGAGGGTAAAGGAGGGAGGGGAAAAGAGGAGCTGATAATAAGGACTGAAGTAGAAAGATAATGTTTTGAAAATGACGATGGCAACATATGTACAAGTTTGCTTGATAGAATTGATGTATGGCTTGTTATAAGAGCCCCCAATAAAATCTGTAAGTGCCCCCAATAAAATGATTTAAATTGTTTAAAATGAAAGATATGACTATAATGCTTAAAACCTTGTCATTTGATCTCCCTTTTGGTATGTTTTGAGCTTCATCTTGTTTTAAATATTTTACATGAGGTTGTTTTTTAAATAGGGGCATATCGTTGATATATTTTATGATTGTTTCTGGCCTTCTTTATTATATAAACTCCAAGATTTTTTTTCAGTATATAAACCCCAAGATGGATGAATCTATAGAGACAATAACCAGAATCGGCGTTCCTGGTGGTCCAGGAGGGGAGGGGGAGTGTCATGGGGAGCTGATAGGAAAGAGAAGAAGGAAAAAAATATGTGGAAATGATCGTGGTAGTGATTGTGCAACACTGCTTGAGATGACGAAACTACTGAGTGGTATGTTTTCTAATTTATGTCCCAATAAAATGGTTTGAAAAAATAAAAATAAAATGGGTGAACAGGGAGATTAAATGATTAAATGTTAAGACATGGCATTTTAACCCAATGGTGTCAACTTTACAGTGTCCTCTGACTGATCACAGGCTGTTCCCATCCCTCAGCTATAATCAGAGGGAATTTCCCAGAGGCTTAATCCCTGTGTGGACCCTGAAAATGGATTGTGGACTTTCACTAGCATCCATGTCCGTCTGCAAACCAGGTAGACACAACTTAAGCTCTGATGCAATTCCTTCCTTTGGCTTTGGATTATATTATTTATAAGCCTTGGATCACAGAGGCTGATGTGCTTCTTCCGGGTGGACTTAGTTGATGCCTCACTTAAATGGCTGCTTGTTTCAATGAACCTTTGAGACCCCAGACTCTATTCTTTCTGATAGCTAGTTATGTGCTCTTTTAAACTTGTCTAGAATTTCTGGGAGCCCCTTAAGGATATGCTGGCATGTAGGATGACTTTCAACTAAAGATTCTTTGAGTGTGGTAATAATATCATGCGATAATCTCCTCACTCTGTTTAGTCATTTCTTTGGAACAGGGACATAGTTGGATCTCTTACAGTCTGGCGTATGTGCCTCTATTTCATCTCAAGTTGCATCACGCCACATCAGCAAATGAAGGTTCTAAATACTTGGCTTCACACACAGCTCTCCTTTCAGGAGATTGCTCTTCCCCCGTCATATTTTTCATGCCTTCCAATCTGAGATGCTCCTCTGATGGTTGTATTTTAGACAATGTTGCAGTGCGACTCATAAGGTTTTCCAAGCATAACTTTTCAGACCGGGTCCACTGTTTTCTCCTATCTGGTCAGTCTTCATCTCGAAGTTCCGATGAAATTTTCCCTCCCCGAGTGACATAAATGTATTTCAAGTATTGTTATCACTGTGTGTGGCCTCGTGGCAACATGCAAGCCCCCACAGGATGAAAAACTGACAGAGAGGTGACGCAGGACATTTTTGGTTCTGATCATTTGAATGACTACACAAGCTCTTGTGTGCAATGAACGTTGGTTCTCTAAAGAACTGTTTATTTTGTCACACACACTTGGTAACTTACACTGTCACTAAATAGCTCAGTGTGGATACGCTGTAACTGTTGTTGACATTGTTAGGTGACATCAAATTGGTTCTAACTCATAGCGATACACACACACACACACACACACACACACACACACCCAAACAACACTCAGCTGGTCCTGCGCCGGACTCAAAATCTCCCTGCATTTGAACTTATTGCTGGTGGGTTTGAACTTCATAAACATTTTTTTCCACTTGAAAGTCACTGATTTTCATTTTGAAGAAAGTGTTTCAAGTTCTCACTTTCAGCAAGCAAGTTCGTGTCATCTGTGTAAGGCAGGTTGCTAATAAACTACACACTAATCCCTATGCCATGTTCTGCTTTATATAGACCAAATCTCAAGTTATTTGCTCAGAAAAAGTATGGTGAATTGACACAACACCGATACCCACCATTCCTTTTTTTTTAAAGTCTTGTAATATTTGCTTCTTCTGTCTGAGTCTCTCTTAGTCTATGCGCAGCTTCCACAAAGCGCAATTAAGTGTTTTGGGATTAAGTGTTTTGGAATTCCTAATCTTCACAATGCAATTTATAGTTTATTATGATCCACATTGTCAATGCCTTTATATATTCAAAAACAGTCGTCAACATCATTCTGGTGTTATCTGTTTCCTAAGTTCTAGCCATGAATCCTTGTGGCAGGGTGGTTAAAAGTTGGACTACACCAAAAAGACCTTATGATAAATGCCATTTGTTTGATTTTGTTTTGTTTTTCTTTTTCCGTATGGAATCATTGAACTTTAGAACTGGAAAAGAGGACCTTTCTCGTCATCTGCTGTAACGCCTTAACTTTCTCTGAACTTCTCTTTAAGTGCTATGTATTGATGGCCTTTACCACATTGATGGACAAGTTGAAACATTTTGTGCCTTTATAAATATGGAATTTAGTTGTGAAAATTGGTTCAAACTTAGCTCTTCCACATATTTGGGCTTAGTGACATTGAGCAGAAAAATTACTAAGGTAATTTGTGGAAAATTGCATCTGAAAGCATGAGAAATAATATTGGTACTTGGCCCATGGAATTACCATTCATTCTATTCTCCCCAATTCTTACTTCTCATATACAGTTCACATTTGTTTTTATGCGAAGCAAGTGTCTGCAATAAGCTGCTTAAATTATTTTTAAAGTTTTAATTTTTAATACCGACAAAGGAGCTCCTTTATCTGAAAATGACTTTATCTAAAAACTGTCCTTTTTTAATGCTTGCATTTTGTGTCTTTCTAGTTATTGGAATCTCTCACTTGCATTGTCTACTTCAATAAGTTTTTAGAAGTTGAAACTGAGAAAAGGCGACTCTTGCCTGTGATCATTTATTTTAACTAAGTTTCTAAAATTTATTGAGTCACCCTTACTAGCTGTACACTAGTGGTTTTCTCATACACTAAGGATATTGGTTCTTACTAGCCGTATACTAGTGATATTGGTTCTCACCCATAACAGTCCTGTGTGCAACAGAAGGAAACACTGCCTCATCCTGTGTCATCTTTGGAATCTTTCCTGTACTTGAGCCTGTTATTGCAGCCAATGTGTTCATCCATCTCTCTGAGAATCTTCCATTTCCCAGTGACCCTCTCGACCAAACATGATGGCGTCTTTCTTCAGCGATTGATGCTTCCTGATAACATGTCCTAAGTACCTGAGACGAAAACTTCATTATCTTTGTTTCTAAGGAGCCTTCAGACTGTTAATTCCCACAGGATTTTTATGCCCATGCTTGGGCCTGTTTCAAAGGAGTTTGACCCAATAGAATAGTTGCAGCTGTACATCCACAAGGAATGGGCCAGAAATTCAAGCTGAAACCAGAGTGGGATACGGAACTAGGGATACCATTATTGATAGCAAATGGCACTTGACTATGAAACATACAGCTTTCTGCTGGTTCTTTAATGCTTCCTCCCCCACCCCACCCACCCCCGCCCAATATCATGACCCTGTTTCTACCTTATACATCTGTCTAGAAGACCAGAGAATGTACTGGGTACAGATAAGAGTTGAAAACACAGGGAATATAGGACAGATAAACCCTTCGGGACCAGTATTGACAGTAATCATACCAGGAGGGGAAGGGGAAGGTTGGGGAAGAAAGGGAGAACCGATCACAATGACCTACATATAACATCCCCTTCGCCCCCCCCCCCCCGGGGGATGGACAACAGACAAGGGGTTAAAGGGAGACATCAGACAGTGCAAGACATGAAAAAATAATAATTTATAAATTATCAAGGGTTCATGAGGGAAGGAGGGAGGGGGAAAATGAGGAGCTGGTACCAAGGGCTCAAGTAGAAAGAAAATGCTTTGAAAATGATAATGACAACATATGTACAAATGTGCTTGAGACAATGGATGTATGTATGGACTGTGATAAGAGTTGTACGAGCCCCCAATGAAATGATTTTTAAAAAAAAATGGTACTTGGTTGAAAGCAGAGAATATAAAAAAAAAAGTTGGGCTACAATCCACAATGTCAGCAGGTCTAAGCCAACAGAATTTCCAAGGGAGAAAGAAGGGGCTTTCTACTTCCTTAAAGAGTTACCATCTCAGAAGCTCCCTAGGACAGTTCTATCCTGTACTATAGAACGTTATGAGTCAATACGGGCTCCACGACAGTGGATTTGTTGCTTGCTTTGAGTATTTTAAGGTCTATTGGGCATCAGCAGTGCTGTTGCTCATTCTATGTTTTCTTCTGAATGCAGCTTGAATATGGAAGACCTGTGGTCTGTACTGCTACAACCACTTTTAAAAATTATTTTCACCCAAAATTTACTTGGGAGTAATAATAATATTGTTTCATGCTTTCCTATTTTTGTTTTCAATACTCCATCATTTTTTGAAACATTTCACCGAGTATTGAATAAACCTGAAGACTTGGTTTTCACTAATGTCTTCAATGCAACTGGAGGGCTTCCTTCCATACTATTTGTCACTTATCATACGTATCTTTTAAAATGATTAAAGGTCAACAATTTCTAATATGGCAGAGTCTACCTAAAACTAATGTTAAGAACAATGGCAAAAAATAATTTGTCCTTACTGTATGCATTCATCTGGGAGCCCTAGTGCTATAGAGGTTATGCATCACGCTGCTAACTGCAAGGTCATCAGTTCAAAACCACCAGCCACCCTGAGAGGAAAGATGAGGCTTTCTACTCTGGGAAAAAAGTACAGTCTCAGAAACGCAAGGGAGCATTTCTACCCTTACTTTAAGGTTTCATCCTTCACATAGTTAATCACAGATATAATATCCATTATTCAATCCTTACATCTATACAGATTGCTCTATCATCTGCATATCAATTCTGGGGGCAACCTAGAAGCTAAAAGATACTAAGAACTTAGATTCATAATTAAATTATAACTCTATGAAGTGCATGAATTGACCATCTTCGTTTCTTCATATTTCAAAATGTTTAAATCAAAAGTACAGAGAAATTAAATTGTTTAATCTCAGCTACACCTTTAAGCGCATTCCAATTTCCCGAGGAAGAATTGGATCCTAGACCTGACCATTAGTGTCTCCACGTGAGACTGAAATGCGCTAAGTAAAAAGAATATATAAGCAAGACAAAATGCAGGAGCAGTGGTTCTCAAACTCCCTGATGCCTTTAATACAGTTCTTCATGTTGTGGGGACACCCCAAGCACAAAATTATTTTCATTGCTACTTAATAACTGTAATTTTACTACTGTTATGAAACGGGCGACCCCTAGGAAAAGGATGTTTGACCCCCAAAGGGGTCATGACCCACAAGTTGAGAACCACTACTCTGGAGTTAATTGGACAAGAGCACCCATTGCTGTCCACTGTGGTCTATCAGGTTCTACCCCCACCGGCACAAAAGAGTAGGGGCTTGTTCCTGGAGAAATATACCTAAACCTGGATAAATCAGGAAATTAAATGGCATAGCAAACAAGGGAGGCTTTGATCAGCTGTGCTGTGTCTGATTTTCCAGTTTCAAACTTGAGTGAAAAATGTTCTAGCCCAGGACTTGGTACAAGGTCCATAACAAGGCTATTTTCCCTTTCGCTTCTATAAATTGGCACTCAGTTTCATCGCTCTTTTCTGATTGAGGTTGGGCAGGAAAAAGGAAAGAAGTTACATTAAAAGCTCTGCTTGGGCTGACTTTGGGCTGAATTCAATGAATATTAATCATATTGTGGTTACTGCCATCGTCGCCACTCTCCGCGTCATCTACAGAATCGTTCTGAAGCGTCCAGGGAAAATGTCAGAGGGACCTTTTTTTTCAATGGTGAGGAAGCTTGAATGGCAACTAAGACCAATGTTTTAAAAACAAAAACAAAAAAATTGAAATGAAATTTCTTGAGCCTCTAGAAGAACTTGAGGCAAAAACGTCACATTTGTTGTGTTGAAACAGCACTTCTGAGTCTCTTATCTGTCCATCGACGTGGGCAGATTGACTTGATAAGGAGGACACAATGTTCACCCACACCGCCCCCCAGACCTCCACTTTCCACTCCCACAGCATTCACGGAATTGTGCTAAATCGCTGCTGTACTGTAAAGACGTGGAAATGTTGTATCTCTCCCCTACCTGGTGAGTGCTAAGGGCGGGGCTTCTTCCTCATGACTGGCAAGAAGACAAGCTCAAGCATGGACCTCCAGAGTCAGATGACTGCTGTAGAGGAGAGACACAGGTAGGGTAGGAAAATCGAAAACCTAAATGCTTTTAGGGGATTCTTTACACTCATATGGACTCAAGAGATCAACGTCCAGGGCATACAATCACCCATATCGGTACATGTTATTCCAATCACTGAGTTTTTCTTACCATGAATGAAACAAGAAGAGAGGAAAGTGAGTCCTTGGTGTCTTCTAGCCTTTCCTGCTCTAAAGATGACATGTGCCTATGTTCCTCATTTCTAATTTCCACTTTGTACCAATCTTAATATAGTAATAAAATATTCAACAACAAAAAACAGTGTTTGTTTTTATCCTGAGGACTGAATTATCCATGTAATTTAGGAAAGGAGAGAACTTCTAAACCATGAATAGTCTTAGAAGAAGTACAGCAAAAGATGCTTCTTATAAGTAAGGAGGGCAAGACTTAGTCCCACATAGTTTGGACTTGTTTACAAAAGGGATTACTTCCTGTGTAGGACAAAATGATTAATAAAGGGTCATCGAGAAAGAGGAAGACACTCAAGATATATTGATGGAGTGTTCGCATAAACAGGATCAAAAATATAAAAGATTGTGAATATGGTGTAGGACAGCCCAAGGTTTCATTCTTTGGTACATAAGATCGCTGTAGGAACCAAGTTCATGATACCTAACATTAAGAGTAAAATATTCTATATCATGAAGCTCATAATTGTGCCATTTCTGACTTAAAATTTCTGTCGTAAGGATGACTTTTTATTTCCAGTTATCCATTTGGTGCTGTTTGGAATTCTATATGTGTGGTTGTGGTCCCGCCAGGTCATTTCACAACACACACACACACACACACACACACACACACACACACACACACATCCTTAGAAACCAGCCTTGCTTGGAAGGAAAATTCCAGCTATACTTATCAAAACAGATCAAAGTTTTGTTCTTTCTTCTGAAAGTTCTTGATACATTCAGTATTTTTTCAGCAACATCATAATTCAAGGTCACTTATTCTGCTGGCCTGCTTATTCCTTGCTCAGTCTGAGCCTGTATAGGAAGCCAGTGAAATTATCCTTGGATCAAGCCCACCTTAGCTCTCTTTAACACTTTAAATAGGTCTTTTAAAGAAGATTTGTCCAATTAATACCTCATTTGAATTTTTGATTGTGCTTCCAAAGAAAATAAAATCCTTGATATTTTCAATCATTTCTCCATTGATTATGATGTCTATGGTACAGTTGGGAGAGTTTTGTTTCCTTTTCATTGAAGTGTAATCAGTAAGAAGGCTGTAATGTTTGACCTTCATCAGGAAGTGCTTCAAGTCCTATTCACTTTCAGCAAACAAGGTGTGGCCAATGCATCACTCAAGTTGTTGATGAGCCTCCTATTATAGAACTGCATTCTTCATTGGATGGTTCTCCCTTTCAGATATTTGCAGTTTGCCAATAAATGGGTAACTATATGCAAAATAGAACAAAGCAGAGCTGATCCTGTGGTCTAATCCTGTGGTCTAATTGTTTGAGCCAATTGCTGCTGCAATGACTGTGAGGATGGAGTGATACAGTGTAGTGTTTTGTTCCATTTTACATAGGACCGTTATGCATTGCAACCAACCAAATTGCACTTAAAAACATAATCCTTCTGAAAATAGAGTCAGGCCCCATCTAAGCATGTACAAGTCAAAGTGTATGAGTTTTTTATATTCTTATTAAAGTATCCCTGAAATATAAATTAAGAGCATTTATGGCATGCCTGAGTGGCACAAACAAGTTAATTCATTTGGCTCCTAATTGAAAGGTTGGAAGTTCAAGCCCGCTGACTAGAGAAACAAATCCAGGAACATTCATTTATGTATAATAAAGAGCTTTATATCAAAGAGTAATAGTGTATTAAGAAAACATCCCAGCCCAGGCCAGATCAAGCCCATAAGTTTGATATTAACCTATATGTCTGATACTAGCCAATAAATCCCTCTTTAGACTCACGTAATGATGCCAAATGCAGAAAGATCACAGGCCAGTGGTGAATCCAGTGGCGGTGATAACATCTCACGCCTGGTTCAGGTCTCCACATGGCTACTCCAGTTCCAGAGCTCTGGCAGTCATCAACAGGGCTCCTTGTGGCATGTCAACAGGAATGCCTTGCAGAGAGAGTGTGTTGTCCTCTTCCCAGAAGAAGATGAGGAAGTTTCCAGAGTCTTCCTGGTAGGTATTACCTGTGACCTGCTTGAGAGGAGATTATGTAACTTCCACAGACCACCCCTTGCCAAGACTTCCTTCCATGGCTCCAAATATTTTCCAGCTTCTGGCACAAACCACTAGTTCAAAATAAAAACAACAACAACAAAGGATTCCTACCCTCCCCCCCTTTCAATCTGTCAACGACCCTCTAGGCAAGTTTCTTCCTCTTCTAATGTCTTAAGCACTCAAGACACTGAGTGAGGCTTAGCTTTTCAGAGCCTTCTCTACAGGTATGTCCTAACCCATTTAAAGATTCAAATTAAAGTGGGCTTACAAGATCTCTATTTCCATACTCTCCAATAATCATTTCTATCAGCCATTTATCAATAACAATAAGCAGAAGAGAACAGTATAAACCTAATACAGCCAGATCCTAAACTCAATTCTTAAAACAGTAAAGTTCAATCATTATCTATCTTATCTTAATTCCCCATTCTATGGATACAAAACTATGGCCTTAGGTCTCAGACTTCATCTAGCCAGGGCATTCCATCATCCATTTTGACCTCTGACAATCATTTTCACTAAGCAGCATGGTCTCACAGAAATTCAAGGAGTGATTTCTACCCCTGAGCTTAAATATACATTACCAACATCCATTTTTGCCATTTAAATCAGGAATAACCAAAGACAACAACTGAAGGAAATAATCAAAACTTTAACTTCCCATATTCTTTCCAGAAAAGAAACTATCCAGTAAACTGCATGATCATGTCTGACCTCTGGCTACCAAAGAAAGAAAACTACCATGACGCAGAGGTCAAATAAACATCTATTCTCCATCATTATAATTTGTTTATCTAGTACCCCATTCCTGGTACCATAATGTGTTAATCCTGGTTGACTAGAGAAACAAATTTATAGATACTCATATATAGAAAAAGCTTTTATCAAAGAGCAATTGTAAATTTAGAAACATTCAGCCTTGTGCATATCAAGTTCATAAGCCCATATATCTAATATTAGACCATAAAGTCATCTTTATATTCACACAGCCATGCAATGATGCCAAATGCAAGAAGTTCTGAATTTCATCAGCATGATATTTTCCTAGATGACAAAATCAGAAGGCTCCATGGATATTACAGGACTCAGTTATAAAAAATTATATTATCATATGAATTTCAGATTATTCCCCAAACCCTAGAATGGAACCAGAACACATAAATGTTCAAAAACGTTCTATTCAGTCTGAGGTTTTAAATCCCTACTGAAATGGACAGTTTCATCTTTCTCCCATGGAATTCCTGTTTTTATTGTTAGATGCCTTCTTGTCTGCTCTGACTCATAGTAACTCTATGTAACACAGAATTTAAAAATGGAAAAGTAGACCATGCTCACAATGGTTCCTCTGGTGAAGTCTTTGTTGCAGGTACACTGTCCATCCATCTTGTCAAAGGTCTTCCTCTTTCTCAATGCCCCTCTAATTTACAGAGCATGAAATCTTTCTCCAAGGACTGGTTACTGCTGACAGCATCTCCAAAGTACATCAGAGAAAGTCTCGCCGTCCATGCCTCTAAGGAGCATTTTGATGATTGTCCTCCATTTTGGACTTGTTTGTTTATCGGGCAATGGTACTTTCAATATTCTTCACTACTATAATTTAAATTCAATGATTATGTTTCTGTGTTCTTTTTATTTACTATACTACTTTCACATAGATAGGAGGTGATTGTAAATACCATTACTTGGGCTACACACCCCTTTGTGCTCTAAGTAACCTCTTGACTTTCCAGTGCAATGTGACCTTGCATCTCTTGACCATATTGTCCATGAGCCTTGAACATGGACCCAAGCAAAATAAAAGACTAGCCAACTGAAATCTTTTCTCCATTTATCATGATGCTACTTATTGGTCAAGTCTTGAATATTGGGCTTTTCTTTAAATTGAGTTGTAATCCACACTGAAGACTGCCATCCTCGATTTTCATTGCCAAGTATTTCAAAACTGACTGGAGTTGTCAGTGGGTGCAGATGGCTAATCATTTCAGTTGCACCTTGAATAGAATAAACCACTAAGTCACCAATCACAGAAAGTTATTGTGAAGAGTAATACCAGAGGAAATAAAAAATATAAGAAGTACAAAAGTTTGATAATCAAAGGAGTATGTTTTCTCCATCCACATGCTTGGCTTGCTGCTTATTCCAATCTACAGACGAGAGGAGATGGCACATTTATTTAAAATAAGATGTTTTGCTGAGGAATCTATTCAAAGCTCTCTTGATATCCCTGTTCCGGAGGCTGTAAATAAAGGGGTTCAGCATCGGGGTGACAATGGTATAAAACACTGAGCCCACTGCACCACTCTTGTGGGAAAGTGAGACAACTGAACCAGTGTACACACCAATGCCAGTCCCATAAAATAAGCAGACAACTGAGAGGTGAGAGCTACAAGTGGAGAAGGCTTTGTACTTCCCACCTGCTGATGGGACTCTCAGAATGGAGGCAACGATTCGTGTATATGACCAAAGGATCCATGAGACTGGAACCCCACCAAAGGTGGCCCCAATGCAATATGTCAATATGATACTGGTGTGAGTGTCAGAACAGGCAATGTTGATGAGTTGTGGAGGGTCACAGAAGAACCCTGGGATTTCCACCTCAGTGCAGAAGGTAAGTAGTGAGACCACCAACAAATGCAACAAGCACAGCAAAAGGCTACTGAGAACAGCTGCCAGAACAAGCAGACCGCAGAGTCAGGGATTCATGATGACTGAGTAATGGAGGGGATGACAAATGGCTACAAACCTGTCATAGACCATTGCACTGAGGAGCAGACTGTCCATACACCCAAAGAGGTAGAAAAAAGACACCTGAATCAGGCAGCCAACATAAGAAATGAATTTGAGATGTGTGTGAATATCATAAAGTATCTTTGGGACAGTGGTGGGAGTGAAACCAATGTCTGCCAAGGACAGGTTGGCAAGGAAGAAATACATGGGGCTGTGGAGACGGCTGTCAAAGTTTACTGCCAGGATAATGAACAGGTTCCCAAATACAGTGACCAGATACATGAATACGAAGATCCCGAAGAGAGGAATTTGCAATTCTGGATCATCCGACAGGCCCAGGAGAATAAATTTAGAGACACGAGTAAAATTCTTTGTTTCCATGTAGCATAGCCACCTGGAGAGAAGAAAAAGGAGAGTTCCTAAGGGGCGGTGTGGTGGGGAGGAGGAAATGAACAAACGCCAACGAGTGTATTTTGAATTCTGGAAATTCATATGGAAAGCATTCACATTTAAATATAAACAATCACCTTCAACAACACTTATCAGTTATAGAACATCCACTAATCCAAGAAATTTTTCTTCACGGTTTCTGTACCCCTGTCTGTACATACGTATGTAGAGTCATTCTATTGAAGGACTTTAGAGGAACATACACAATTACACAGAACATAAAACTCATATAGAAATAAAAGTATTCAACAGATCAAAGAGCCAAATTCTCACTGAAGATTCCTAACATTCATTTACAGAAGTGACTCCAGTGCTTTACCAACTCAAAAATAAATAAATAAAATGTTGTACAACTGTTGCTGAATTCTTGCCACGAGGTTACCTTACCCTGATGTGAAATATGACAAAGATACCACAAGAAAAAAAACACACCAATATCACTCAGTTATGTTTTTTATTACAACGATAAGGGCTACTTGTATTTAAATGTTGTTCTTTCTCCAGTTACAACAGTGAGAATATCTGTGTAACTTAACAGTATAAATGAAGGCTAGTCACTTGAGTAGTAGCTATCAATGTGTGTTCAATTTAAATTTAATAGTCTAATAAATTATTGCCAAATAAATGAAAGCTCTGTGGTCCACAGTAATATCCCACTAAGACTCCTGTAAACCACAGCCTCATTCAATAAATTCCAGATGAACTCAGCAAATATCAAGAGGAGAAGTGAGTATAGTTTTTCACTTTCAAACAAAGTTGGTATGAAGCAGAAAGCCTTCAATCTGTTTTGATAGAGGGAACGAAGTCTCAGAGAATCCCCTATCTTTCATCCCCTGACAGTCTGGCATCTAATAAGCAGTCCAGTATGACTTCTCCATCAAATTTGAATCATTGTTGGATTAAGAACTTTATTAATCTTACTATTTGTTTTTACATCTGTAAACTTCAATATTTTCTTGGCAGTGCCATGAAATGGTCAATCATTTTATTTTAAACTACACGGCAGAAAGCTGAAAACTATCTTATCACATTAAGAAGAATGTCTACACATTCTCTTTTCCCTCTTCTTCTGCTTTCATTTTATGAAAATCTCTCCAATTACTAAGCATTATGCTGTACAGACTGCGTTAAATGAATAAGTAATGTGTAACATAGAAACTCATGACGTAGGCACAGTTAGTCTCTGCCATCAAGATAGTTCTGACTCACAGCAACCGTCTAGGACAGAGCAGATGAATGGAGTATCATTGCCTATGTAAATAGGTCAAATTGAGCTAGACACACAGAGCTGTATTATCTCAGTGAGATTCAATTCTCAGGACCACAACTCACTGCCATTGAGTCAATTCTGATTTATTATAGTTACTCTCTAAGACAGTATAGAATTGTTCTTGTTGGTTTCTGAGACTTTAAGTATCTACTGATTAGAAAACCTCTTCTTTCACTAGCAGAATAAGTATTGGTGTTAAACTGCTCACCTTGCATCAAGGACCCCAAGCCATAAACCACATATTTACTAATCTGCCCACCCAACTTGCCATTTATCTTCCCTTCTTAACTCCAGCTGAAAAACTTGGAGAGAAATAACTGAGTCTGAATCATCTCTCTCTTCCCACTGGCCATTCTAAGAGGGATGAAAACACCTTGGACATACAAAGTACGTGTTTATACTTGGTCACAATGAATTAAAACAAAGTAAAGTGTATACATGATGTAGATATTTTATATTGGGACACTCTGATAGACTAAGAAATGCGCTGAGCCCTAGGGAAGAAATAAATGGAACTCATTCATTTTAATTCAATCATTGCACCCAAGCTAAGACAGAGAAAGCACAGGTGAGTTAGCAGGGGAATTGACAGGCTAGAATATTGGCTAGGTACTCTGTGAATGGAGTATCACTGCCAACATTCACATTTGAATTGATCCCCTCTTATGCTCAAAATGCGGTTAAAATGTATTCCTAATATTTAAATAAAAATAGACTTTATGTCTGAATCTTGAAAGTGATTTTAAAGACATGATTTAAAACCCAAATGATACTGGTTTCAAAGTGTGGCACTAAGAAACCCAGCATACATGTTCTTGGCATTATGGCAACTACTATTGTCAGCATCCTTCTCATCTTCCTCACCCTCGTCATCTCTCAGTAGCACTTAAGAGACGGTTGAAGATTAAGCATTTACTAAGCAAATGGTCGGCTGCTCCAACCCTATCCAGAGACACTTCAAATGTGAAGCACAGCGATCTGCCTTTTAAAGGTACTCGCCATGAAAACTCAACAAAGTATCTTTCTACACTGCAATATGAAGTCACCATTCACGAGATTCGAATCCACTAGCAACTGCTCTTTATTTTATTCTGTTGTATTTTGTTTTTATTTCCGAGGGGATCAAACCCACCACTATCCAGTTGGCCCTAAGTCATAACCATCTCTACAGAGTTTACAAGGTGATAAATATTTGCTGGAACAAGCAGCCTCATTTTTCTCCACTGGAACTACTGGTGGTATTGAACCTAACACTTTGCAATTACTAGGCAAAGATTTAGACCTCGGAGCGCTCAGGGACAATTTTAAAGAACTATCCTTCTAAGGTACAGAGTACCAAAACAAACAACTAAAAATACAACAACAAAACAAAAAACAACAACCCAGCTTTCTACAGAGTCCAGTGTACTCTGCCACACGTAGACCCCATGTGCAGCAGAGTAAAAATTTTCTCTATAGTGGGATTGCTGGATGCGGGTCCCCAGACCTTTAATCCACAGGGCGTCTGGTTTGACTTGAACGTCAGCATTCCCCTTAGCTGTGGAGGGCATTCGATGATTGCACTGCCCCAGAACCTTGATAGGATAATACTGAGGAACTAGCTTTGCTCTCGGCTGCAGGCAATGGCTATGGACGCTGCAAGCAGTGGAGCCTGAGTTCAGAACCCCGGATGAATCTTGAGATTCTTACCAATGCCAAGAACTTCAATTTCAGAGTCTTCTTAAATAAAAGTATGCATTGTGGATTTTTCTTCCTTTCAGTGTTGATTGTTCTGTTGATCCTATTGATAACAATTGAACTTTGTGGAGTCGTTGTCTCCTTCTGAAATCACTGGGTTGTCTCACTTCACCACTGGGGTCTGGCCAACCAGTGTCGGATCAGAGTTCCTTCCCTGTCTGGTGTGCAATGGACCTGAGGCTTCTTCTTACGGACTGACTGGAAGACAGATTCAGACATGGGTTTCCTGTTGCAGACGATGGTTCTGGGAGAAGAAGCACACACATGAAGTCTGCTGGAAGGCTTCATACACATTAGAGGATTGGCCAGGTGGTCTTATAATTTATACTCCTCTGATTCTGAAAAGTCAACTCACGCTTTATAGTTCGATGTGATCTCAGTCTCTGAGGACTTGTTAGTTTCCAGATGAGGGAGGATGAAAGTGAGTGTCCAGAAAGGGACAGGGTCCTTCCTAGGCTCAAGGGAAATCACACGTGAACGCCTCATTTCTTACTTGTAAATCTTAAAACTAACACAGTACATCATTGCTTTCATCTCAGTTCTGCGTTCTGCCCACCAATGTGTTATAAGGTTGAACTGTGCTCATGAGGTTCCTTGTGAAAACAGGTCACCAGGCCTTTCTTCAACCATACAGCTGATTAGGGGCAACCCCCAAAACTTTGGGTTACTAGTCAAGCATAGGACATGTGTACCACACAAGGATGTAACAGGCATCTGAATGTGTGATTCCTACTCATTTCTTCATCAAAGAAGCAGAGAGTCAATCTAATATCAGCAAATGCAGTACTTTCATAAATATAACCAGGGAGTAGTAGGATTTTATAGCAAGGGATTCCACAAGGCTGCATTTGAGGTGTTGCCTGGGATGCAGTCATCCCAAGACGTGACTAGGAAGGGATTTATGCCCATGTTCGCCTATGTGACTCTGGGATGATTCTGTCTGTCTTTAGTTCTCTGAAAGTCTCTCTCAGTGTCTAGCTACATGGGCTTCTGTATAAGGTAGTTGACAACATTACTGTTGTTCTGATTCAAAGAGTCAGAAGGTTGTGAAGAGAATATTGCAAGACAAACAACAGTGCCTTACGGCCCCCTAATCTTGAAGGTGACAATTTCCTAGCTTTTCATGTATTCTATGCGTCACAGCAGTTCCTGCAACCTGACTGCACACCACGGGAGCATGTTACAGAAGAAGAATTGCTTCTCCCTAATGTCTTCAGTGTAACTGGAGGGCTTCCTTCAATACCATTTGTCACTTATCATACGTATCTTTTGAAATGATCAAATGCCAACAAATTGTAATCTGACTCAGAGGCTACTTTAAACTAATGTTAAGAAGAGTAACAAAAATAATTCGTCCTTATTATACGCATTCATCTGGGAACTCTCGTGGCATAGGGGTTATCCATGAAGCTGCTAACGGCAAGGCCATCAGTTCAAAACCTCTAGCTATTCTGAGGGAGAAATATGGAACATTTTACTCCAGGAAAGAGTTAACGTCTCAGGAATGCAAGGGAACAGTTCTACCCTGTCCTATAACGTTGCTGTGGGTGAGTATCAGCTCCATGGATGTGAGTGATATGCACCCATCACATAGTTATTCACAGAAATAATATCCAGTATCTATACAATCCTTACATCAATTCAGATTCCTCTGCCATGTGCATATTGATTCTAGGGAAAATCTCAGACACCAAAAGGAACAAAGAACTTAGATTCACAATTAAATTATAAGTCTATTAATTAACTTTCTTTCTTCACATTTCAAATTGTGTAAAAGTCAAGAGAAATGAACAAAAACACATCCAAGCGACACATTTAACTGTACTCCAATTTCCTGACAAAGAATTGAACCCCAGAACTGACCTTTAGGTTCTCCTTTCAGACTGAGATGAGTTAACTAAGAAAAATGTGGGAGGAAGACAAAATTCAGGAACAGTGGCCTGAGACAGATCCTTCCTTAATCTTCATCTGTGAAATCTTTCTCTGATTCCCATATGTGAATTCAGCCAACCTTTCTAGAGTCAACCTACTGCTGTCCACCGTAGTCCAGCAGGCTGTACCCTGACAGCACCAAAGAGCAGGAGAGACATAATTATTCCTGTAGAGAAGTGAAATGGCAAAGTGAGCACGGGAGCTGTCTTATGCCTGCTGTCAGATTGATCAGATTGAAATCTGGGTGAAAAATATTCTAATCCAGGACGTGGCACAAAGTACATACAAGGGCTACTTCCCTCCTATAAACTGGCAAGCAATTTCATTACTCTTTTCATTACTAGTTGTGATTGTGTAAAAAAACAACAACCCCAAACTACACATGTTACATAAAAAGTTCTACTTGGACATTGACACTGGACTGAATTAAAAAAAAATGTTCGTGACATCAGATAACTGTCAACATTCTCATCATCATCATCATTATCGGTATCATACCCAAGATCATTTTGAAGTTCTGGGAAAAGTTGAGAGAGGCTATGTTCTTCATTGGTTTGAACGTTTGTGTGGAAACTAGAACCAATATATTAAGAACCAAAACTCCAAATGAAATTTCTTCAGCCTCCCCCAGAACCAGGAGCAGAAACTTCACAGTCTGCTGAGTTGGAATAGTGCTTCTGAGTGTATGCCCATCCACGTGGGCTGCTTGTTTGGATAAGGAGGAGACAATGCTCATCCCTCCCCTTTCCACAGTCCCTCACAGTGCTCACTGGAATGTGCTAACTTATTTCTGTGTATGAAGAAGTGCCTGGGTACCACCTCTCCACTGCCAGGTGGATAATAAGAGCTGAGAATGTTTCTTCCATGACGGGAAGGAGAGATGCAAACGTGGACCTCTGGAGTCAGACACAGGTAGCAATGAGTCTAGACGAGAGACCCAAGCATGGTGTTCACTAAGCTCAGAGTGGGAAACTGTAGGAGAGTTCTTTACAGACATATGCCTTAGAGCTAAGTGTCCAGAGCATACAATTAGGCAAATAGGTGTACTTTAATCCAATCACTGAGTTCTCCTTAATATTAAGGAAACAGGAAGAGGACAGAGTGAGTCCCTGTGTCTATTCTAAAGAGGATGTTTGCCGATATCCACCATTTCTCATTTCCACATGGTACCCATCTTAAATAATAATACAGATATTCACCACCAACAAAAAAAACTCAGTTTGTGATTTTATATTTCAAAACTCGCTGAATTGTTCATGTAATTTAGGGGAGGCTAGATCTTTTGAACCAGGAATGGCCTTAGAAGAAGTACAACCAAGACACTTCTTAAGAAGTGAGAATGGCATTATCCGTGCTGCTTGCTTAACACAGGGTCAATGACTATACATTTGGAGGTCAACTGCTTAAAGGTTATCTGCCTGAAGATTATCAAACATCCAGAGAAATCAGACCCTAGAGTCTGCCCCACCCTAAGAAGAGCCCACTCACTTCTATACAGGTAATGGATTGTTCCCCTGAAGGAGAGCCACAAGACAACTATAAAAGCTACTTTCCCTGAAGGAGAGAGAAAAGGTCAAAGCAACACAGGATGGCCATGGTTAGGCTGCCATCTTGAATTTAGAGTCTGCTCATCCTGTGTGTCTTCATGTTCAATGTATGCCGCTAGTGCATCCCCTTCCTATTCCTGTATACTCCTAACCCTGTCATGGGTGTGCCTCTTGTACAACCCCTTCCTGTTACATATGTGGTTACCTGTAATTCAGAGTCTTGCATGCCCCCTGAGTGTATATAAACCTTGATTGGAAATATATTCCCTCTTTCTGCCCGGACCTGTGTGCTGCAATCATGGCCATCCTGGAGATGAGCGCTTGCATGCTTAAAAATAAATAAATAAACAAATAAACAATCGAATACATACATACATGAATACATAAATAAGAAATGAGGATGAGAAAACCAAGTCTCCCATAACTTGGCCTTGGTTTCTAGGGAAGGACAGAATGCTTGCTAAATTAAACGGTCAGTGAACAAGAGGAAGACACTCAATGAGACAGATCGAGAGAGCTATTGCAAAAATGGGATTAAATACACAAATGATTGTGAATCTGACATAAAATAGGCCCATGTTTTATTCTGTAACACAAAGGATCCCTATGAGTAGTAACAAAGTTTATGGCACCTAACTTTAATAAGTGTAAAATCTTCTATATCATGAGAATTTTTTCCATTTCTGCATTAAAATTTCTTTCCCAAGGACAACATCTTTATTTCCCATTACCCAGCTCTAATATATTTTAGAGTTCTATATGTTCTTGTGGTGGTCCCTCTAGGTCATTCATGACCCAAACAAATCCATATAAGCCATCCAAGCTTGTAAGCAACTTTCCAATGATACTTCTCTAAGACAGATTTGTCCATTCTTCTCGAAGTTCTTGACACCTTCAGCATTCTCAGCAATACCATAATTCTAACACATCATTCATTTGAACCTCTTCATTATTCACTGTCCAGTTTAAACCTGATTATGATGCCTTTGAATTACCACTGGATTGGGTCAGACCTACCTTAGTCCTCTTTAACACTTTCGCGATCTTCTAAAGCAGACTTTCCCAATTCATACATTTGACTCCTTGTCTGCTGCTTCCAAGGAAAATAAAATCCTTGACTGCTTCAGTCATTTCTCCACTTATTAATATGTCTGTCTGTACAGTTGTGAGGCTTTTGCTTTCTTTTCATGGAAAGGTAATGAAATTGAAGGCTGTACGCTTTGATCGTCATCATGAAGTGATTGACATCCTCTTGACTATTAGTAAGTAAAGTGAGTAAACTGCATTTCCCAGGCTGTTTATGAGCCTCCTGTCATGAAGCAGCATTCTTGGTCATATCAATTAGGTGCAGTTTTTCAGTTAAAAGTAGGAGGAAATGCACATCCCAAAGCCCACTTTTTCTGATTTTAAAATACTCAATAGCTGCTTGATTTTTCCAAAAGATTACCTCTTGGTGTACTTATAGATTCTGCATTAGCACTATGAAGCATTCTGAAATTACCATCCTTCACAGTGTTAAACATAGTTAATTATGATTTACACAGCTGAAACCTTTGCCAATAAGAGACATTAACATATTTTTTGTATTCTTTACTTTTAACCAAGATTCTTCTGATATCCGCAAAGATAACCCTTATTTCATGTGCTCTTGTAAACAGGTTTGAATTTCAGGGAGTTCCCTCATGCTATAAAAGTATAACTATTTTGAATTTTGTTAAGAAAAAATATTTTGGGTGTAATAATGGCATCATTCAATGGTTTCCTACTTCTGTTGCATCATTTCTTTAGAATGGCCACAGACAGATGTATCTCTTTCAGTCTGATGTCTGTCTGCAGCTCTTTCTTCTCAATTTCAAACCATGCAAATGGAGGCTCTGAAAGCTTAGTTTTATGCACAATCCTACTTTGAGGAGGGAGCTCTTCCCCATTCATATTTCTAGAGCTTTCTAACCTGGGGGCTCCTCTTCTGGCAGCGTTTCAATGTTCCAGTGCTATCCATAAGATATTCTGTGGACAATTTTCCCAATGTGGTCCACTTCTTCCTTCTATCTGTTCTTGGCCTTAGGTATCATTGAGGGTTCCAACCCAGAGCTATGTCATCCACAATAGAATGAAACAAGCCCGGTCCTGCACCAACCTCACAATCATTCCTCTATTTGAGCCCATTGTAGCCACTGTGTCAGTCCATCTCCTTAAAGGCCTTCCTCTTTTTGCTGCACCTCTACTTCACCCAGTATCATGTCCTTTTCCAGGGACAGGTCACTCCTCATAACATGTCCAAATCATGGACAGGCTGCCTATCTATCTTCTATCCTTTATCTAGTCAGTCTTCATTGGGAAGCTCATGAAACCGATCCACCATGAGTGACCCTGTTCATATTTGTGATATCGTTACCATAATGTTTACCATCATGACTACAGACAAGACCCTACATTATAACAAAGTGAAAGAGGAGTTATGTAGTAGATTTATACTGAATCATTTGAATGATAACACCAGTTCTACATTTTTGCGGGTAGTTCATGTACAATCGGTGCATTTGAATTGTGGTCTGGAGAAGAATATTGAGTGTCCTGGAATGCTAAAAGGAAAAGCAATCTGTCTCAGAAGAAGTATGTTCAGAGCGATCCGCAAAAGTGAGGATGACAAGAGTTTGTCTTACATACTTTGGGCACATCGTTAGAAGCAACCAGCCCTCGACGAAGGATATCAGGCTTGGTAAAGTGGAGGGGCAGTGAAAACGAGGAAGGCTCTCAGAGAGATAGATAGACACAGTGGTAACAACTATGGGCTCAGACATGAAAAAATTGTGAGGATAGTCCAGGGCTGAGGAGTGTTTTTACTATTTGCATGTGGATCGATATTGGTCAGAACTTACTGGGTAGCACCCAACAATAAAATGTCTGTTAATGCACTACAGAATTGTTTACTTGGTCACACATATTTTATATCATAACCTGCCAATGAAATACATCAGTGGGTATATGAAATAACTTTTGTTGACCTTGTTCGATGCTCTTGAGTTTGTTCCAACTCATAGCATACATATGTACAAGAGAACAAAGCAGAGCTGCTTCCGTGGCTTTATCACAATCTCATTGTATTTGAGCTCAGTGTTGCTGCAACCATTGGACTTAAATATGACAGTGGCTGTAATGGTGTCATGTAAAGGAAGGTGTAGTGTTTTCTTCTGTTTTACATTGGGTGTCCACGAAGTGGAACCAATTAAAATGCACTTAAAATCATAAACCTTCTGAGAATAGAGTCAGGCCACATCCAAGCATGTGAAAACCAAGGAGTGTAATGATCGAGTGGTGAACAGCACTCCTTCCAGTTCCTATTCAATCACACATTATATAAAATATAAGAGCTTTTATAGTATGCCTGAGTGACACAACCAGTTCATTCATTTGGCTACTAATTGAAAGGCTGAAACTTCAAGTCCACCTAATGTTAACTTGAAAAAAAGTCATCATATTCCATCTCTGAAACATTAGCCATTTTAGATACTAAGAGCACAGTTCTACTCTAAACATACATGGTGTCACCAGGAATCCGATGGACTCATCTACAACTGATGTTGGTAGTGGTGTGTTTTGCATAACTTATCAAAAACTCATTCTTTATTCTATCTATGATTCTTAATCTACACATACTGTTACCTTGAAAAGGCTATTATTTGATATTCATAATAACAGAAAATGTATTTGTTTATTTAAGCGTACAAAACATAAAAAGTTCAAGCACGTATCATAAATCAAAGATTGAGCTGAGAGCTGCATCAGAAGTCCATGGATCCATCTGATAATGGATGCTTTAATGTAAAAATATCTTTGTTTTTCCCTATGGGATAGTGAATCATTATTCAAAAGTAAACAAAGTGAAATGTACAAAAACTATGCCCTAGCTAAGGTATATTTTTAATATATGGACCAATGATATATTGTCCTTGCCCTTTGACCACAGGTTTTTCACTGTCTAAAGATGAAATTGTAAGGTGTTCTGTGACTCATCTAGCTTGAAGGTCACTTGGAGTTTCAAAGTTTCTCAGCAGGGAAGTTGGGTGATATTTCACCATAATGGTGATGGAGAGTAATTTAAACTAGTGATTCAACAGATTTCATACACTTCATTCTAAATCAGGAACTGTGTGTAGCATCTGTGTAAGAGAATGGGATACCCATGTGCTGAGAGGCAGAAGGACTCACAAGAGAGATTCATCAGGAGGGAAGTCAGGAAGCCAGGTTAGAGAGTGGAAACCTAACAAGTTCATTACTAGAGGAAGAAAGAGCTCCTCTTTGTTGAGAAAAGGGGCTCTTCATTATCCTACAGTCATAGCCAGAAAATAAACAGTTAAATTTCTTCATAAAACTTTGGTGACATAATGTACTAAGGTACCATTAGAGTCATACAATGGCTGCAATTATGATACCACCAGCTTCATTTTCATACGTTGACCAAATACTGCCAATACTTTGACCTCATAATGTCTTCCTAATGCAGACACATGGCAACCTGCATTTCTTCCTTTTGTTACGGTATATCAGTTAGCGTTAATCAAGAAGTCAATTAGTATTCATCAACAACCAGCGAATCACACTGGTTACTCGAGTAGTCAATATTTAATATGACAATTATTATAATAGTTCTTAAAAGACTGAAACACATACCCCAAATAGTAACATCAAGATACTTTTTGTGTAAAGCAGAGCCAACTCACAGTTATAAGGAGTACAGTGAAAAGTGTGGGCTGATTGGGGGTAGTTAGCTTATAAACAACTATTAGAATGCAATAAGAACTCCAAATGGAAAACAAGAGCATCAAAAGAGGGTTCTACACTTGCATCAGAATGTTTTCTATGAAAGGTGGGTTTGGAGCAGCAAGAATCGAGGGTAATATCCAGCATTATAACTAGGTATTTATAGTGGCAGAAGAAGAAATATGAAGATGCACTACCAGGCACATTGAGAAAAAACAACACTGCCTGTATTTTGGGCTATTTCTGTAATATTATAACCCAATGAGAATTCTGAAAATTTTAAGCTATTTGCGTTCACTCATGAACAATAAATGACCGAAGCAAATTAATGGTGTGACTTACCAATAATCTTCAACATTACCTGCCTACTGGCATCTGCTAGGGCATTTTGAAAAATCCACGGTTCCACCAAAAACATGAAGAATTGGGGTTTCTGTAAATTGAGTTGTAATTGGGTTTACATTGAGTTGTAATCCACATTGAAGGCTGCGATCCTTGTTCTTCATTAGCAAGTAATTCAAGTCCTACTGGAATTGTCAGTGGGTTCAGACTGCTAAGCATTCAAAGAGCAGCTCAAATAGAATAAACCACTAAGTAACCGATTACAAAAAGTTATTATGAAGTGTAATAGCAAACGAAATAAAATATATAAGACATACAAACGTTTTATAATCAAATGGGTATGTTTCCTAGTTCCACATGTTTGGCTTGCTGCCTACTCAGATCTGCTTATTTAAAATAAGATGTTTTGCTGAGGAGTCTATGCACAGCTTTCTTGAGATCCCTGTTCCTGAGGCTGTAAATGAAGGGGTTCAGCATGGGGGTCACAATGGTATAAATCACTGAGACCACGGCACCACTCTTGTGAGAACGTGCGACAACTGAACTAATGTACACACCAATGCTAGTCCCATAAAATAAACAGACAACTGAGAGGTGAGAGCTACAAGTGGAAAAAGCTTTGTACTTCCCTCCTGCTGATGGGACTCTCAAAATGGAAGCAACAATTTGGGTATAAGACCAAAGGATCCATGAGGCTGGAACCCCACCAAAGACGGCCCCAATGAAGTACATCGATATGATAGTGGTGTGCGTGTCAGAACAGGCAATGTTGATGAGTTGTGCAACGTCACAGAAGAAACTTGGTATTTCCACCTCAGTGCAGAAGGAGAGTAGTGAGACCACCAACAAATGCAACAAGCACAGCAAAAGGCTACTGAGAACAGCTGCCAGGAGAAGCAGACGGCAGAGTCGGGGGTTCATGATGACTGAGTAATGGAGGGGATGACAAATGGCTACAAACCTGTCATAGGCCATTGCACTGAGGAGCAGACTGTCCATACACCCAAAGAGGTAGAAAAAAGACACCTGAATCAGGCAGCCAACATAAGAAATGAATTTAAGATGTGTGTGAATATCATAAAGTATCTTTGGGACTGTGGTGGAAGTGAAACCAATGTCTGCCAAGGACAGATTGGCAAGGAAGAAATACATGGGGCTGTGGAGGCGGCTGTCAAAGTTTACTGCCAGGATAATGAACAAGTTCCCAAGCACAGTGACCACATACATGAATAAGAAGACCCCGAAGAGAGGAGGTTGCAGTTCTGGATCATCTGACAGGCCCAGGAGAATGAACATAGAGACACGTGTAAAATTCTCTGTTTCCATGTATCATGGACACCTGTAGAGAAGAAAAAACAGGTTCCTAAGGGTGGAGGGGAGGAAAAGAGCAAACAGCCAATGAGTGTATTTTGAATTCTGAAAATTCACATGGAAATCATTCACATTTCAATATCAAAAATCACTACCAACACTTCTCAGTTATAGAACATCCACTAATCCAAGAACTCTTTGTTCACTGGTTTCTGTACCCCTGTCTGTGCACACCAATGTAGAGTCATTCTATTGAAGGACTTTAGAAGAACATACACATGTAAACAGACACTAAACCAGAAAGTATGAAAAAAATAACTCACAAATAAATGAAAGTATTCAACTGATCATTCAAAGCGAAGAAGTTAATGTAGCAATCAAACATTTCTCAACAAAGTAAGTTCAGAGCCATATTCTCACCTTGATTCCTAACATTCATTTATAGAAGTGACCCCGTGCTTTATCAACTCAAAAAGATATAAAAAATATGTACAATTCTTGCTGGACTCTTGCCATGAGGTTACCTTACCCCTGAGTGAAATATGACAAAGTTCCCACAAGAAAACAATTCACCAATATCACTCAGGTATATTTTTCATTACAATTATAAGGGCTCCTCTTATGTAAATCTTGTGCTTTCTCCACTGACACAAGTGAGAATATCCGTGTAACTTAAAAGTATAACTGAAGGATTGTCACTTGAGTAGTAGCTATTGACGTGTGTTCAATTTACATTTAATAGTCTAATAAATTATTGCCATATAAATCAAAGTTCTATGGTCCAAATACTTATCCCATGAAGACTCCCGTAAAACACAGCCTCAGTTGACAAATTCCAGGTGAACTCAGCAAATCTCAAGAGGAGAAGTGAGTATAGTTGTTCACCTTCAAACAAAATTGGTAGGAAGAGGACAGTCTTCAATCTGTTTTGAAAGAGGGAACAAAGGCTCAGAGGGTGCCCCATCTTTCATCTCTGACTGCCTGGCATCTATTGAGCAGTCCATTATAACTTCTACACCAAATTTGAATATTTATTAGGGTAGCATCTTTATTAATCTTTGTACTAGTATTTACACCCATATATCTCAATACTTTCTTGGCAATTCCATGTAAGGGTCAATAACCTTAGTTTAAAATATATGGCAGAAAGCAGAAAAATATTTTATGCCATTAAGAAGGAATGTCTACACATTCTCTTTTTCCTCTTCTTTTGTTTTCATTTTATGAAAATCTCTCCAATTACTAAACACTGTGCTGTAGATACTATGTTAAGTGACTAATAAATGAATAAGTAATGTATAACATAGAAAACTCATGTCTTAGACACCGTCTCTACCATCAAGATTGTTCTGACAACATAGCAGCCATCTAGGACAGAGCAGATGAATGGAATATCACTGCCTAAGTTAATAAAATCAAATTGAGTAAAACACACCAAGCCCTATTAACTCATTCATTGGCCAGGCAGTGAGATCCAATTCTCAAGACCACAACTTGCTGGCATTGAGTCAATTCTGACTTATGATTACTCTATAAGACAGTGTAGAATTGTTCTTGTGGGTGTCTAATACTTTAAATCTTTTCAGGAGTAGAAAACCTCTTCTTTCTCTAGCAGAGTATGTATTTATCATAAACTGCTCACCTTGCAGCAAGCAGCCCAAGCCATAATCCACATATTTACCAATCTGCCCACTCAACTTGCTGTTTATCTTCCCTTCCCACTTCCAGATGAAAAACGTGGAGAGAAATAACTGAGTCTGAGTCATCTCTCTCTTCGTACTGGACATCCTAAGAGGGAGGAAAGCGCCTTGGACGTAGAAGGCACGTGTTTATAGTTGGTCACAGGGAATTAAAACAAAGTAACATGTACAGATGACACAGATATTTTCTATTAGGCCACTGCTGGGCCAAGAAATTCTGTCAACGCAAGGGAAAAATAAATGGAACTCATTCATTTTCATTTAAGCATCACACCCAAGCTAACTCAGATAAACTGCAGGTGTGTTAGCAGGTGAGTTGACAGGTTAGAATACTGGTTAGGTACCCTTTAAACAGAGCAACACTACTAATATTCACAGCTGAATTGATGCCCTTTTGTACTCAAAATGAGTTTAGAATGTATTCCTAATCTTTAAATAAAAATAAAGTTTATGTCTGAATCTTGAAAGTTATTTTAAAAACATGGTTTAAAAACTACATGATACTGGTTGCAAAGTCTGGCACGAGTAAAGCAACATACATGTTATTGATATTATGGCAACTACTACTGTCAGCATCATCCTCAGCTTTCTCAACCTCGTCATCCATTAGTAGCACTTACGAGGCGGTTGAAGGTTAAGCATTCACTAAGCAGAAGGTCGGCTGCTCCAACCCTATCGAGAGGCACTTCAAGTGTGATGCACAGTGATCTGTTTTTTAAAGGTACTCGCCATGAAAACTCAACAAACTACACTGCAATATAAAGTCACCATCCATGAGATTGAAATCTACTAGTAACTGCACTTTATTTCATTCTGTTCTGTTTTGTTTTTATTTCCGAAGGGACCAAACCTACTACTATCCAGTTGGCCCTAACTCATAACCATCTCTATAGAGTTTACAAGATGATAAATATTTGTTGAAACAAACAGCCTTATTTTTGTCCACTGGAGCTGCTGGTGGTATTAAACCTAACATCTTGCTGTTATTAGTCAAAGATTTAGACGTCAGAGCTATCTGGGACAATTTTAAGGAACACATTTTCAAACCAGAAAACAACAACAACAAAAACCCACTTTTCCAAAGAGTCCAGTGTACTCTGCCACACATAGGCCCCATGTACAACAGAGTAAAATTTTCTCTATAGCTGAATTTCTGGATGTAGTTTCCCAGACCTTTAATCCACAGGGTGTCTGGTTTGACTTGAAAGCCAGCATTTTCTTTAGCACCTGAGGGCACTAGATAATTGCACTGCCCTAGAACCTGATGCGATAATATAGAGGAGCTCACCTTGCTCTCTGGTGCAGGCAATGGCTATGGACGGTGGGAACAGTGGAGCCTGAGTACAGAACCCTGGATGAATCTTGATCTTCTTACCAATGCCAAGAACTTAAATTTCAGAGTCTTCTTAGATAAAAGTATGCATTGCAGACTTTTATTCCTTACAGTATTGGTTGTTCTATTGGACCTGCTGATGACAACTGATGCTTCTGGAGATGCTGTCTCCTTCTGAACTCAAGGGGTTTCCTGACTTTTTCCCTGGTGTTTGGTCAAGCAGTGTTGATTCAAAGTTCCTTCCCTGTCTGGTGTGCAATGGAGCTGAGGCTTCTTCCACAGGACTGACTGGAAGACAGTTTCAGACATGGGTTTCCTGTTGTAGACGATGGCTCTGGGAGAAGAAGCACATACATGTAGTCTGCTGGAAGGCTTCATATACATTAAAGGATTGGCCAGGTGGGCCAATAATTTATAGTCCTCTGATTCTGAAAACTCAACTCACGCTTTAGTGTTCTATGTGATCTCAGTCTCTGAGGACTTGTTATTTTCCAGATGAGGGAGGATGAAAGTGAGTGTCCAGAAAGGGACAGGGCCCTTCAGGCTCAAGGGAAATCACATGTGAACTCCTCATTTCTAACTTGTACATTTAAAAGCTCACACAGTACATCATTGCTTTCATGTCAATTCTGCGTTCTGCCCACCAATGTGTTATAAGGTCAAACTGCGCTCATGGTGTTCCTTGTGCAAACAGATCACCAGGCCTTTCTTCAACCACACAGCTGATTAGGGTCAACCCCCCAAACTTTGGGTTACTTGTCAAGCTTAGAACATGTGTACCACACAAGGATGTAGCAGGGTTTGAATGTGTGATTCATCCTCATGTCTTCATCAAAGAAGCAGGGAGTGAATCTAACATCAGAAAATGCAGTACTTTTACAAATATAACTAGGGAGTAGTAGCATTTTATAGCAAGGGATTCCACAGGCTGCATTTGAGTTGTTGCCAGGGATGCAGTCATCCCAAGACATGACTGGGAAGCGATTCACGTCCATGTTCACCTATGTGACTCTGGGATAATTCTGTCTTTCTTTAGTTCTCTGAAGGTCTCCCTCATTTCTTCATCAAAGAAGCAGAGAGTGAATCTAATATCAGCAAATGCAGTACTTTCATAAATGTAACTACCGCATATACTCGAATATAAGCCAACCCGAGTATAAGCCGAGGTACCTAACTATTACCTGGGAAACAAAAACAAAAAACAAAAACGGATTGACTTGAGTATAAGCCTAAGGTGGAAAATGCAGAAGCTATTGGTGAGTTTCAATAATCAAAACAAATGAAAATAAAATTACTAAAAATTCAGACATCAGTGTGGTAATGTATTTAAATATTTATTTTAAATAAAAACATAAATAAAAGGACAAGTCATTTGACATTAGTAAACCAGCACAGTATGTGGAAAATAGGTTCAACAAAAACAATAAGGTATCAACAATGATATCTTAAGAGTACTATTCCCTGAGTTCAATCAGCAACCAAGCTAAAATGTAAAGAGTTAAAATCTTTCAAAACTGCCCTTCTGGAAGGGATGTCTAGTTGTCTACAGATGGGCATTGGGTCCCCATCACGCACTCCCCCTCATTCACGGTGATGTGATTCTCACCACCACCCCGCCTGCCTTTGTTGTTTGAGACCTTGTTTCCTCTGCCCTTCATGATCACCTATGTTGGTGTGCTGCTACCGTGTGGGCTTTGTTGCTTCTGGGCTAGATGGCTGCTTGTTTGCTTTCAAGCCTTTAAGACCCCAGACGCTATATCTCTCAGTAGCAGGGCACCACCAGCCTTCTTCACCACACTTGCTTATACACACATTCGTCTTCAGTGATTATGTGAGGAAGGTGATCACACAATGATTGTTTTTGTTCCTTGGTGTCTGCTACATGGTCCATTCAACACCTTGTATTCTCATAGGCCATGTGCTTCTTCTCTGTGGGTTTTGTTGCTTCTGAGCTAGATGGCCGCTAGTTTGCCTTCAAGCCTTTAAGACCTCAGACACTATATCTTTTGATAGCTGGGCACCATCAGCTTTCTTCACCACGTTTGCTTACACACATGTCTGTCTTCAGTGATCATGTCGGGAAGGTGGGTGTCATGCAATGACCGTTTAGCAGGGCAAGGTGCTCTTGTATTGGGGGAGTATGCGTGAGGAGGCCCAATGTCCACCTGCTACCCTACTACTGAACCTATAAATATATGCACATAGGTCTATTGCCCCCAAAGTCATAAATATATTTACATATGTACATGTCTGTATTTAGGCTTCTCTGTATGCACTTTGCCTCCTACTCCTTTCCTCTATTTCCTTTCGACTTTCTCCTATCCCACCACCATGTTCAGCCTTCATTCTAGTTTCAGTAATTCCTCTCAGTTACCTTGCCCTTGGCACTCCCTACCAGTCGAGGAGATGAGTCACTCAGGGTTCAGTGTAGCAACAATGAAACTCAAAACCTTCCTCTAGTTCCTGAACGCTTCCTCCCCTCCCAATTATCATGACCACAATTCTACCTTGCGGACCTGGTTATACCAGAGGATGCACAGCGGTGCAGTAGTGATCTGGAAACACAGGTAATCTAGGACAGACGAACCCCTCAACACCCGCAGTAGGAGTGGCAACACCAGGATGGAAGGGGGTGTAGAAAGGGAGAACCGATCTTGGAGATGATCTATGAGTAACCTCCTCTCTGGGAGATGGGCAATGGGGAGGTGAGTGAGGGGAGATGCCGGGGAGTGTAAGATAAGATATAATAATTATTTATAAACTATCAAGGGACCAGGGGGAAGGGGGGAGCGGGGAGGGAGGGGGAGGGGTAAAAAAGGGAAACCGAGCTGATTCCAGGAACCCAAGTGGAAGATGAATTTTGAGAATGACGGGTGCAATGAATGTATAAGGGTGCTTTGCTCAGTTGATGTATGTACGGATTGTGATAAGAGTTGTATGAGCCCCGATAAAAATATTTATTAAAAATAATAATAATAATTTTTAAAAATCTTTCAAAACTGGATTCCTCATCATCATCCGTGTCCCAATGCAGAGCTTCAGCTGGTGTGAGGTCATCACACAAAGCGCAGTCTTCACTAACAAGGTACATAAAAAGCTGAACTTGGACCTTCACACTGGACTGAATTCAATAAATGTTCATGATGTGGGATTACTCTCATCATTCTCGTCATTGTCACGGTCAGTATCATATCCAAGAGCATTTTGAAGTTCAGGGAATATTGAGAGAGACCATGTCCTTCAATGGTGGGAAGATTTGTGTGGAAACTAGAACCAATATATTAACAACAAAAATTCCAAATGGAATTTCTTCAGCCTCTCCCAAATCCAAGAGCAGAAACTTCACAGTCTGAGTTGGAATAGCGCTTCTGAGTGTCTTATATGCCCATCCACGTGGGCTGCTTGTCTGGATAAGGGGGAGACAATGCTCACCCCTCCCCTTTCCATAGTCCCTCACAGCGCTCAGTGAAATGGGCTAACTTATTTCTGTGTATGAAAAAGTGCAGGTGTACCACTTCCCTACTGCCTGATGGGTATTAAGGGCTGAGAATGCTTCTTCCTTTACGGGAAGGAGAGACTCAACGTGGACCTCCGGAGTCAGACACAGTTAGCAATGAGTCTAGATGAGAGACACAAATATGGTGTCCATTAGCCTGGGAGTGGAAAACTGTAGGGCCTAGATGTTACAGGTGCATTTTTACTGACATAAGGCCTTTCTGCTCAATGTCCAGAGCATACAACTAGGCAAACAGGTGCACATTATTGCAATAACTGAGTTCTCCTTAATATTAAAGAAACAGGAAAAGGAGAAAGTGAGTCCCTGTGTCTATTCTTTTTTTTAAAAAAACATTTTATTAGGGGCTCATACAACTCTTATCATAATCCATTCATATACATACATCAATTGTATAAAGTACATCCGTACATTCTTCGCCCTAATCACTCTTAAAGCATTTGCTCTCCACTTAAGCCCTTTGCATCAGGTCCTCTTTGCCCCCCCTCCCTGCTTCCCCCTCCCTCATGAGCCCTTGATAATCCACAGATTGTTATTTTGTCATATCTTGCCCTATCCGGAGTCTCCCTTCCCCCCCACCCCCTTCTCTGCCATCCATCTCCCCGGGAGGAGGTCACGTGTGGATCCTTGTAATCAGTTCCCCCTTTCCAACCCACTCACCCTCTACTCTCCCAGCATTGCCCCTCACACCCCTGGTCCTGAAGGTATCGTCCACCCTGGATTCCCTGTGCCTCCAGCTCCCATATGCACCAGTGTACAATCTCTGCCCTATCCAGTCCTGCAAGGTAGAATTTGGATCATGGTAGTTGGGGGGAGGAAGCATCCAGGATCTGGGGGAAAGCTGTGTTCTTCATCGGTACTACATCTCACCCTGACTGACCCATCTCATCTCCTAAACTGCTCTATGAGGGGATCTCCAGTGGCCGACACTTGGGCCCTGGGTCTCCACTCTGCACTTCCCCCTTCATTCACTATGGTATATATATATATACGCATACACACACACACACACACACACACACACACACACACACATATATATTCTCTTTTTTTTGCATGATGCCTTATTCCTGGTCCCTTTGGCACCTCGTGATCGCACCAGCTGGTGTGCTTCTTCCATGTGGGCTTTATTGCTTCTGAGCTAGATGGCCGCTTGTTCACCTTCAAGCCTTTAAGACCCCAGACACTATCTCTTTCAATAGCTGGGCACCATCAGCTTTCTTCGCCACATTTGCTTATGCACCCCTTTGTCTTCGGCGATTGTATCATGGAGGTGTGCAGCCAATGATATGATTTTTTGTTCTTTGATGCCTGATAACTGATCCCTTTGGGACCACGCGATCACAGAGGTTGGTGTCTATTCTAAAGAGGACATGTGCTTACATCTCCCATTTCTCATTTCCACATTGTACCCATCTTAATATTAATATAATAGTAAAGATATTCACCACCAACAAAAGACCCAGTTTGTGATTTTATATTTCAAAACTTGCTGAATTGTTCATGTAATTTAGGGGAGGCTAGATCTTCTGAACTAGGAATGGTACTAGAAGAAGTTCAACAAAAACACTTCTTAGAAGGGAGAATGGCATTATATGCCAATCCTAAGGTGCTGCTTGCTTAACACAGGGTCAATGACTATACATTTGGAGGTCAACTGCTTAAAGTTATCTGCCTGAAGGTTATCAACCAACTAGAGCAATCAGACTGTATATTCTGTCTTACCCTAAAAAGAACCCACTCACTTCTACAAGGGTAATGGATTGTTCCCCTGAAGGAGAGCCAAAAGACAACTAAGGTCAACTAACACGGGGATGACCAAGTTTAGGCTGCCATCTTGATTTTAGAGTCTGCACATCCTGTATGCCTACCTGTATGCCCTAGTGCTTCCCCTTCCTATTGCCTGTACACCCTTAGCTCATCCCCACACTGTCACTCATATGCCATTGTAAGACCCCCTTTCTGTTACGCATGTGGCTACCTGTAATTAGGGGATTGTTGCAAGCCCCCTGAGTATACATATATAAGCTTTGGTTGGAAATATATTCTCCCTCTCTGTGTGGATCTGAGTGCTAACATCATGGCCATCCTGGAGGTGAGCACTTGCATGCTTAAAAAAATTGTGGTAGACAAGACTTAGTCTCACATAGTTTGACCCTTTTTTCTCCAAAAGGTTCTACTTCCTGGGACAAAATGCTTGCTAAAATAAAGGGTCAAGGAAAAAAATGGAAGTCTCTCAATGGGATAGAATGACAGAGTGATTGCAAAATTGGAATCAAATACAAAAAATTATGAATCAAATACAAAAAATTGTGAATCTGACACAAAATAGGCCCATGTTCTGTTCTGTAACACAAAGGATCCCTATGCATAGGAACCAAGTTTATGGCACCAACATTAATAAGAGTAAAATCTTCATATCATGAAGATTTTTTGCCATTTCTGAATTAAAATGTCTTTCCAAAGGATAACATCATTATTTACCATTATCCAGCTTTAATATTGATTGGTGTCTATGTGTTCTTTTGGTCCAAGCACAACCATATAAGCCATCCACACTTGTAAGCAAAATTCCTGCTGTACTTCTCAAAGTCAGATTTGTCCATTCTTCTGGCAGTTCTTGAAGCATGCAATATCCCTCAGCAATACCATAATTCAAATACATCAGTCCTTTTTACCTCTTCATTATTCATTGTCCAGTTTAAACCTGACTATGACGCCATTGAATTACAATTGCTTGGGTCAAGCCCACCTTGGTCCTCTTTAACTCTTTAGAGATCTTCTAAAGCAGACTTGTCCAATTCATACTCCATTAGACTCTTTGACTGCTGCTTCCAAGAAATTAAAATCCTTGACTACTTCAATCATTTCTCCACTCATTATGATATCCGTCGGTACAGTTGTGAGGCTTTTGTCTGCTTTTTGTTGACACGTAATCAAATAGAAGGCTGTACTCTTTGATCTGCGTGATTATGCGATTCACATCCTCTTCACTACTAGTATGTAAGGTTGGTCAACTGCATTACACAGGAGGTTTATGAGTCTCCTATCATGAATCTGAATTCTTGGACATATCAATTATGTGCAGTTTTCCAGTTAAGAGTTATGTGAAAATGCAAGCCGAAAACACACTTTTTCTGATTTTAAAATACTCAATAGCCCCTTGATTTTATCCCCAAAAGATGATCTCTTGGCACATGTACACATTCTGCATGAGCACAATGAAGCATTCTGTAATTCCCATGCTTCACACCGTTATCTATAGTTAATTATGATCTACACAGCTGGAGCCATTGCATAGCTAATAAGAGGCATTAACTTCTTGATCGAATTCTTTGCTTTTAACCAAGATTCTTCTGATATCTGCAAAGATATCCCTTATTTCATGTGCTCTTGTAAACAGGCTTGAATTTCAGGGAGTTCTCTCATGCTATAATAGCATAAGTATTTTGAATTTTGTTAAGAAAAGGTTATCTTGGATGTAATAATAACATTGTCCAATGATTTCCTACTTCTGTTGAGTCATTTCTTTGGAACGGGCACACACACATGTGTCTTTTTCAGCCTAATGTCTTTTTTGCAGCTCTTCTCAATTTCAGGTCATGCAAATGGAGGTTCTGAGACCTTTATTTTATGCACAACCCGACTTTGCTCTCCCCATTCACATTTCTAGAGTCTTCGAACCGGAGGGGCTCCTCATCTGGCTGTATTTCAGACAAAGTTCCAGTGCTATTCATAAGATTTTCTGTAGATAATTTTCTAGATGTGATCCACTTCTTCCTTCTATCCATTCTTTGTCTTAGGTACCATTGAGGATTCCAACCCAGAGCTACATCATCCACAAAAGAATGAAACACTCCCCGGTCCGGCACCATCCTCACAATCATTCCTCTACTTGAGCCCATTGCTGCAGCCACTGTGCCAGTCCTTCTCATTAGGGGCCTTCCTCTTTTTTTCTGCACCTCTACTTCACCAAGTATGATGTCCTTCTCTAGGGACTGGTCGCTGCTAACAACATGTCCCAAACATGGACAGACTGTCTATATATCGTCTATCCTTTATCTAGTCTTTCTTAATCGGGAAGCTAATGAAACTGATCTACCTCGAGTGACTTTGATTATATTTGTGATATCATTACCCTAATGTTTACCATCATAACAACTGACAAACTCTACAATATGACACACCAAAAGACAAGTCATGGAGTAGATTTATACTGGATCATTTGAATGATAACACCAATTCTACATTTTTTGCGGGTATTTAATGTGCAATTGGTGCATTTGCATTGTGGTGCGTAGTGTTTCTTTACTATTATGAATGGTATTGATATGGGTCGGAACCAACTGGATAGCACCCAACAATAAAATGTCTGTTAATGCACTACAGAAGTATTTATTTGGTCACACATATTTTGTACATAATCCTCCACTGAAATATATCAGAGGGTCTATGAAATAGCTCTTGTTGACCTTGTTGGAGGTTTTGAGTTTGATCCAGGACAACAGGACAAAGCAGAGCTGGTTCTGGGGTTTAATCACATTCTCCTTGGTTTTGAGCTGATGTTGCTGCAACGATTGGGCTTAAATGTAAGAGTGGCTGTAATGGTGCCGTGTAAAGGATGGTATAGTGTTTTCTCCTGTTGCACATACAGTATCGATGAACTGAAACCAACTAAAATGCACTGAAAAGCATATACCTACTGAAAAAAGAGTCAGACTACATCCAAGCATGTGAAAACCAAAGGGAGTAGTGATCGAGTGGTAAGTATCCTTGAAATGAAAAGTAAGAGCATTTATAGTATGCCTGAGGGACACAACCAGTTCAATCATTGGCTTCTAATTGAAAGGTTGGACGTTCAAGTCCACCTAGTGCTAACTTGAAAAAAGTCATTATATGCTACTTCTGAAACATTAGCCATTTTAGAGACTAAGAGCACAGTTGTACTCTAAACATATATGGTGTCACCAGGACTTCTGATTGACTCATCTACAACTGATGTTGGTTGTTGTGTGTTTTGCATAACTTATGAAAACCCATTCTTTATTCTGATTCTTAATTTACACATATTGTTAGCTTGAAAAAAGGCTATCATTAGATATTCATAGTAACAGAAAATATATGTTTATTTAAGTGTACAAAAGATACAAAGCTCAAATGCATATCATAAATAAAAAATTGAGCTGAGATCTGCATCAAAAGTCTATTGATCCATCTGATAAAGGATACTTTAATGTAAAGATCCCTTTGTTTTTCTTAAGGGATAGTGCATTGTTATTCTAAATTAACCATAATGAAATGTACAAAAACTATCCTCCTAACAGAGCTTCATTTTTACTATATGGATCAATCATATATTATTCTTACCCTTTGACCACATGTTTTTTTTTACTGTCTAAAGATGAAATTGTAAGGTGTTCTGTGACTCATCTAGCTGGAAGGACACTTGGAGTATCAAAGTTCCTCATCAGTAAAGTTCGGTGAGGAATCAACATGGTAGTGATGCAGAGTAATTTAAACTAGTTAATAAACAGATTTCATACACTTCATTCTTAAATCAGGAACTGTGACTAGCATCTGTGTAAGAAAGTTGGATACCCATGTGCTGAAAGGCAGATGGACTCCCAACAGAGATTCATCAGGAGGGAAGTCAGAGAGCCAGGTTAGAGAGTGGAATCCTAACAAGGTTATTCCTAGAGAAACAAAGAGCTCCTCTTTGTTGAGAGAATGGACTCTTCATTATCCTAGAGACATAATATGAAAATAAACATTTAGATTTCTTCATAAAACTTTGGTGACATAATGTGATGAGGCACAATTAGAGTCATTCAATGTCTGGAATTATGATACTACCAGCTTCATTTTCCTTTGTTCAGTCTCGACCCAAGACTGGCAATACTTTAACTCACAATGTCTCCTTAATGCAGACACAGGGCAACCTGCATTTATTTCTTTTGTTAAGATGTATCATTGTTAATCAAGACGTCAATTAGTGTTCATCAGCAATCATCAAACAACATATATTAATTCAATAATAATCATTTAATATAATTAATATGATAGTTCTTAAAAGACTGAAAGACATACAATATCAGTAACAGAAAGATACTACTCTCATGAAGTGGAGACTACTCAGAGGTATAAGGAGTATAGTGAAAAGTTTGGGCTGATTGGGAGTGGTTATTTTATATTCAACAATTAGGAGACTAGCGTAATAACTTCAAATGGAAAACAAGGGTATAATGAGAGGGTTTCTGCCCTTGCATGACCCTGTTTTCTATAAAAAGGTGGGCTTTGAGCAGGGAGAATGGAAGGTAATATCCAGCAGTATAACCAGGTATTTGTGTTGGAGGAAGAAGATATATGAAGACATACTACCAGGCATATTAAGGAAAACAACAGTGCCTGTGTCTTGGGCTATTTCTGTAATATCATAACCCAATGAAAATTCAGGTAACTTTAAGCTATTCAGCATAAACTCATGAGGGATAAAGGACCTAAAAAATTAATGGCGTGACTTATCACTAATCTTAAACATAGCTTGCCTACTGGCATCGGCTAGGGTGTTTTGAAAATTCCACATGTTCACCAAAAACTCAGTCTAAATAAATAAGAATGTCTAGTGGTGCAATCCAATCATGAGTAATTTTGGAGATGTCCAGGTTTTTGCAATATGAAGGTCAAATTGAGAACCAGTAAGAACCATCACACCTGAACTATATAGGGTAGGTATATACAAATGTATGCAGATATACATAACCATCAAAAATGTGGGACTTTATTAAGATAAAGTACTGAATTTCATCAGCATGATTTTTCCTAGGTGACAAAATCATAAGTCTTCATGGATGTTACAGGACTCAGTATCAAAAATTACGGTATAATATGAATTTCACAATATTGCCAAACCCTAGAACAGAAACAGACCAAAAATTAAAAAAAAATTCTATTAAGTCTACAGCAACTCTGTCAAAGGTTTCTGAGGCTTTAATCTCTGCTACTTGTTGGAGTAGACAGCTTCCCCTTTCTCCCATGGAATTCGTGGTTTTTATTGTTAGATGCCTTCTTGTCTGCTCTGACTCGTAGTGACTCTATGTAACACAGAATGAAAAAATGGAAAAGTAGACAATGCTCACAATGGTTCTTCTGTTTGCAGTCTTTGTTGCAGGTACAGTGTCCATCCCTCTTGTCCAAGGCCTTTCTCCTTTTCACTGCCCCTCTAATTTACTGAGCATGAAATCTTTCTCCAAGGACTGGTTACTGCTGGCGGCATCTCCAAAGTACATAAGAGAAAGTCTCACAGTCCATGCCTCTAAGGAGAATTCTGATTATAGTTCTCCACAATGGATTTGTTTGTTTATCAGTCCGTGGTTCTTCCAATATTCTTCACTGGTACCATACATAAATTCAATGATTATCTTTCAGTGTCCTTTATTTATTTCTATCCAACCTTCATTTACATAAGTGGTGATTGAAAATCACCCAACCGTGATACTTTGTCCTCAAAGTAACATCTTGACTTTTCAAACTTTGAAACAGATCTATGCCACAGATTTGCCCTGTGCAATGTGTCATTGCATCTTTTGACCATTTTTGCCATCAGCCTAGAGTGTGGAGCCAAGCAAAATAAACACTAGAGAACTGAAATCTTTTCTCCTTTTACCATGATGCTACTTCTTGGTCAAGTCTTGAAGATTTGGGCTTTCTTTACATTGAGTAGTAATCCACATTAAAGGCTACAATCCTTGATCTCATCTGCACAGACTCCAAGTCCCATTGGAGATGTCAATGGCTTCAAATGGCTAAGCATTCAAAGGGCAACTCAAATAGAGTAAACCGCTAAGTCACCAATCACAAAAAGTTATTATGAAATGAAACACTGGAGGAAATAAAAAATAAGATATACAAAAGCTTTATAATCAAAGGAGTATGTTTTCTAGATCAACATGCTTGGCTTTCTAGCTACTCCAATCTACCTACCAACAGAGATGGCATGTTTATTTAAAGTAAGATGATTTGCTGAGGAGCCCAAGCACAGCTGTCTTGATATCCCTGTTCCTGAGGCTGTAAATAAAGGGGTTCAGCATGGGGGTCACAATGGTATAAAACACTGAACCCACTGCACCACTCTTGTGAGAAGGTGAGACAACTGAACTAATGTACACACCAATGCCAGCCGCATAAAATAAGCAGACAACTGAGAGGTGTGAGCTACAAGTGGAGAAGGCTTTGTACTTCCCACCTGCTGATGGGACTCTCAGAATGGAGGCAATGATTTGGGTATAAGACCAAAGGATCCATGAGACTGGAACCCCACCAAAGACAGCCCCAATGAAGTACATCGATATGATAGTGGTGTGCGTGTCAGAACAGGCAATGTTGATGAGTTGTGCAGGGTCACAGAAGAAACTTGGTATTTCCACCTCAGTGCAGAAGGAGAGTAGTGAGACCACCAACAAATGCAGCAAGCAGAGCAAAAGGCTACTGAGAACAGCTGCCAGGAGAAGCAGACGGCAGAGTCGGGGGTTCATGATGACTGAGTAATGGAGGGGATGACAAATGGCTACAAACCTGTCATAGGCCATTGCACTGAGGAGCAGACTGTCCATACACCCAAAGAGGTAGAAAAAAGACACCTGAATCAGGCAGCCAACATAAGAAATGAATTTGAGATGTGTGTGAATATCGTGAAGTATCTTTGGGACAGTGGTGGAAGTGAAACCAATGTCTGCCAAGGACAGGTTGGCAAGGAAGAAATACATGGGGCTGTGGAGGCGGTTGTTAAAGTTTACTGCCAGGATAATGAAGAGGTTCCCAAGCACACTGACCACATACATGAATAAGAAGATTGCGAAGAGAGGAGGCTGCAATCCTGGATCATCTGACAGGCCCAGGAGAATGAACTTAGAAACACATGTAAAATTCTCTGTTTCCATGTGTCATGGACACCTGTAGAGAAGAAAAAGGAAGGTTCCTTACGGTGAAGGGGGAGGAAAAGAACAAACCGTCAGTGAGGGAATTCTTAATCCTGGAAATTCACATGGACTGGGTTCCCATTTAAATATCAAAAATCACCCTCAATAGCACTTCTCAGTTATAGAACATCCACTAATCCAAGAACTCTTTGTTCACGGGTTTCTGTACCCCTGTATGTACACACCAATGTAGAGTCATTCTATTGAAGGACTTTAGAAGAACATACACACTTAAACAGACACTAAAACAGAAAGTATGAAAAAAATAACTCACAAAGAAATAAAAGTGTTCAACAGATCATAACAAGTGAAGAAGTTAACGCAGTAATCAAACATTTCTCAACAAAGAGAGGTCAGACACAAAGTCTCACTGGAGATTCCAAACAATCATTTAAGGAAGTGATCCCAGTCCTTTATCAATTCAAAAAGTAATAAATAAACTGATGTACACTGTTGCTGAATTCCTGCCACAAGGTTACCCCACCCTGATATGAAATATGCCAAAAACACCAAAAGAAAAAAATAGACCAATATCACTCAGATACGTTTTATTTTATTACACGTGTAAGGGCTACTCTTATGTAACCTTTGTTTCTTCTGCACTTACACAAGTGAGAATATCTGTATAACTTAACAGTATAAATGAAGAATTGTAGGAAACATCTGACTGATCTAGGTGTTTACTATTCACTGGAGTAGTAGGTATCAATATGTGTTCAATTTATGTTTAATAGTCCAATAAAGTATTACTTTAGAAATGAAAGCTCTATGATCCACAATATTTATCCCATCAAGACTCCGATAAACCACAGCCTCATTCGACAAGTACTCGGTGAACTTGCAAATCTCAAGAGGAGAAATGGGTGTAATTGTTCACCTTGAAACAAAGTTGGTATGTAGAGGAAAGGAACAAAGGCTCAGAGGTTCCTCTATCTTTCAGCCCCTGGCCGTCTGGCATCTAATAAGCAGTCCATTATGACTTCTCCATCATATTTGAATCATTATTGGAGTAGGAACTTTATTAATCTTAGTATTAGTTTTTATGCCCATAAATATTAATACATTCTTGGCCATGCCGTGAACGGGTCAATCACCATAGTTTAAAACATATGGCAGAACGCTGAAAACTATCTTATCACATTAAGAAGGAGTGCCTTCACAGTCTCTTTTTGCCCTTCTGTTTTCATTTTATGGAAATCTCTCCAATTTCTAAACATTGTGCTGTACATACGGCGTTAAATGAATAATAAATGAATAAGTAATTTATAGCAAGGAAACTGATGACTTAGGTACAGTTAGCCTCTGTCACCAAGATATTTGTTACTCATAGAAACCCTCTAGGACAGAGCACATGAATGGCACATCATTGCCTAATAAATCAAATTGAGATCGACACGCTTAGCCCTGTTATCTCATTCATTGGCCAAGCAGGGAGATTCAATTCGCAGAACCACGACTCACTGCCATCAAGACAACTCTGACTTATAGTTACTCTATAAGACAGTTCAGAATTGTTTTTGTGGGTTTCTGAGACTTTAAATCTCTACTGAGTAGGAAACCTCTTCTTTCACTAGCAGAGTAAGTATTGGTCTTAAACTGCTCACCTTGCAGCAAGGAGCCCACGCCATACACCACATATTTAATAACCTGCCCACTCAACTTACTGTTTATCTTCCCTTCCTAAATCCAGATGAAAAACTTGGAGAGAAATGACTGAGTCTGAGTCATCTGTCTCTTCCTACTGGCAATGCTAAGACGGAATGAAGCACCTTTGATATAGAAGGCACGCGTTTATACTTGGTCACAGGGAATTAAATCAAAGTGAAGCATATACATGATACAGATATTTGGTATTGGGCTCTCTGCTGGGCCAAGCAATGCTGTCAGCTCTAGGGGAAAAAAATGAATGGAACTCAACCATTTTCACTCAAGCATCACACCCAAGTTAACACAGATAAACTGCAGGTGTGTTAGCAGGGGAGGTGACAGGATAGAATACTGGCTAGGTGCCCTGTGATGGAGTATCACTGCCAGCATTCACATCTGAACTGATCCCCTCTTATGCTTAAGATGCGGTTACAATCTATTCCTAATCTTTAAACCAAAATAAACTTTACATCTGAATCTTGAAAGTGATGTTATAGAAATGGTTTTAAAACCACATGGTTGTAGAGTCTGGCACGAAGAAACCCAGCTTACACGCTCTTGATCTTATGGCAACTACTATTGTCAGCATCATTCTCAACTTCCTCAACCGCATCATCTTAGTAGCACTTAAGAGGCGGTTGAAGGGTAAGCATTCACTAAGCAGAAGGCCAGCTGCTCCAACCCTATCAAGAGGCACTTCAAGTGTGAAGCACAGTGATCTGCTTTTTAAAGGTACTCACCATGAAAACTCAACAAAACTCACCGGGTTACCTGGCTTCCTGGCTGGGGTTTGGTCAGCCCGTGCTGATTCAAAGTTCCTTCCTTGTCTGGTGTGCAGTGGAGCTGAGGCTTCTTCCTAAGCACGGATGGTAAGATAGACTCAGACATGGGTTTCCTGCTGTAGACAATGGCTCTGGGAGAAGAAGCACACACATGTAGTCTGCTGGTAGGCTTCATGCACATTAGAGGATTGGCCAGGTGGCCCCAAAATTTATAGTCCTCTGATTCTGAAAAGTCAACTCAGGCTTTAGTGTTCTATGTACTCTAAGTCTCTGAAGACTTGTTAGTTTCCAGATGAGCGAGGATGAAAGTGAGTGTCCAGAAAGGAACAGGGCCTTTCCCAGTCTCAAGGGAAATCGCACACAAACTCCTCATTTCTAACTTGTACATTTAAAAGCTAACACAGTACATCATTGCCTTCATCTCAGTTCTGCGTTCTGCCCACCAATGTGTTATAAGGTTGAACTGTGCTCATGGGGTTCCTTGTGCAAACAGATCACCAGACCTTTCTTCAACCACACAGCTGATTAGGGTCAGCCCCCAAACTTTGGGTTACTCATCAAGCTTAGAACATGTGTACCACACAAGGACGTGGCAGGAGTCTGAATGTGTGATTCATCCTCATTTCTTCATCAAAGAAGCAGAGAGTGAATCTAATATCAGTAAATTCAATGCTTTCATAAATACAACCAGGCAGTAGTAGGATTTTATAGCAATGGATTCCACAAGGCAGCATTTGGGGTGTTGCCAGGGATGCAGTCATCCCAAGACGTGACTAAGAAGGGATTCACCTCTGTGTTTGCCTATGTGACTCTGGGATAATTCTGTCTGTCTTTAGTTCTCTGAAGGTCTCCCTCAGTGTCTACATGGGCTTCTGTATAAGGTAGTTGACAACATAACTGTTGTTCTGATTCAGAGTCAGAAGGATGTGAAGAGAACATTGCAAGACCAACAGCAGTGCCTTACTGCCCCCTAGTCTTGAAGGTGACTTTTCCTAGCTTTTCATGTATTCTATGCTTCACAGCAGTTCCTGCACCTTGACTTCACACCACGGGAGCATGTTACACTGAAAGAAGTGTTTTTATCTATTGTCTTCTATCTAACTGAAGGGCTTCCTTAAAAACCATTTGCTATTTCTCACATGCATCTCGTGAAATGATCAAGTGTCAACAAATTCTAATCTGGCAAGGAGGCTACTTTAAACTAATGTTAAAACTAATACCAAAATATAATTTGTCCTTCTTATATGCATTCATCAGGGATGGCATGGTGGTAATGCATGAGGCTGGCAACTGCAAGGTCATCGGTTCAAAACCCCTAGCCATTCTGAGGGAGAAATATGGAACATTCTACTCCAGGAAAGAGTTAAAGTCTCAGGAACACAAGGGAACAGTTCTACCCTGTCTCATAACATCGCTGTGGGTGAGTTTCAACTCCATGGATGTGAGTGATAGGCACCCATCACATAGTTATTCACAGAAACAATATCCAGTATCTCTTCATTCCTTACATCTATTCAGATTCCTCTGTCGTGTGCATATTGATTCTCGGGAAAATCCAGATGCCCAAAGGAACCAAGAACTTAGACTCACAAATAAATTATAACTCTATTATGTCCATGAACTATTTTTCTTTCTTCACTTTTCAAATTGTGTAAAAAGTCCACGAGAAATTAACAAAACACATCAAAGCTCCATGTTTACCCATATCCCAATTTCCTGACAAAGAAATGAATGCCAGAACTGACCTTTAACGTCTCCATTAGAGACTGAGATGAGCTCAAGAACAAAAATGTGGGCGCAAGACAAAGTGCAGGAACAGTGGCCTGAGACAGATCTGTCCTTAATTTTCATCTGTGAAATCTTTCTCTGATTCCCATGTGTGAGTTCAGCCAACCTTTCTAGAGTCAACCTACTGCTGTCCACCGTAGTCCAGCAGGCACTACCCTGCCAGCACCAAAGAGCAGGAGAGAGATGCCTATTCCTGTAGAGAAGTGAAATGGCAAAGTGAGCATGGGAGCTGTCTTATGTCTGCTGTCAGTTGATCAGATTCAATTCTGAGTGAAAAACGTTCTAGTCCAAGACCTGGCACAAGGTACATACAAGGGCTAATTCCTCCTATAAATTGGCAACTAATTGCACTAATATTTTGTGGTTGTGATTGTGTGAAAAAAGTATACAAGTTACAAAGAAAGCACTACTTGGACATTGACACTGGACCGAATTCAATAAATGTTTGTGATATCTGATTACGCTCAACATTCTCATCATCATCATTATCAGAATCATATACAACAGCCTTTTGAAGTTCAGAGAATAATTGAGAGAGACCATGCCTTCAATAGTGGGAAGGTAAAAAAAGAAAAGAGGAGAAAAAAATGATTAGGGCAAAGACTGTACAGATGTGCTTTATACAATTGATGTATGCATATGTATGAACTGTGATAAGAATTGTATGAGCCCCAATAAATTGTTAAAATTAAAAAAAATAGTGGGAAGGTTTGTGTGGAAACTAGAACCAATGTATTAAGAACAAAGACTCCAAATGAATAAAAAATATTTATTTATTTTTATTAGGGGCTCATACAACTCTTATCACAGTCCATAAATGCATCAATTGTGTAAAGCACATCTGTACATTCATTGCCCTCATCATTCTCAAAACATTTGCTCTTCACTTTAGCCCCTGGCATCAGCTCCTCTTTTTGCCCCCTCCCTCCCCACTCTCCCCTCCATCAGGAACCCTTGATAATTTATAAATTATCATTTTGTCATATCTTGCCCCCATCTGACATCTCCCTTCACCCACCTTTCTGTTGTCTGTCCCCAGGGAGGAGGTCACACGCAGACCCTTGTAATCGGTTTTCCCTTTCCAATCCACCCTCCCTCCACCCTCCCAGTATTGCCACTCACAACTCTGGTCCTGAAGGGATCATCTGTCCTGGATTCCCTGTGTTTCCAGTTCCTATCTGTACCAGTGTACATCCTCTGGTCTAGCCATGCTTGCAAGAGAGAAGTGGGATCATGATAGTGGGGGTGGGGTGGGAGGGGGGGCGTTAAGGAAGCATTTAGGAACTAGAGGAAAGTTGTATTTTTCATCTTTGCTACATTGCACCCTGACTGGCTCATCTTCTACCCGACACCCTTCTGCAAGGGGGTGTCCAGTGGCCTACAAATGGGATTTGGGTCTCCACTCCGCACTCCCCTGCTCAATCACTATGGTAAAATTTTTTGTTCTGATGATGCCTGATCCCTTCGACATCTCGTGATCACACAGGCTGGTAGCTAGATGGCCACTCGTTTACCTTCAAGCCTTCAAGACCACAGATGCCATAGCTTTTGAAACCCGGGAACCATCTGCTTTCTTCACCACATTTGCTTATGCACCCATTTGTCTTCAGTGATAGTATCAGGGGACAGATGGAAACAAAAGCAACAATGTAGCTGATCCCTGCCTGTGGACCAGCAAGGGTTTAGTCCCCGCCTGTGTAGCAGTGGAGGCAAGCTGTGGCGGTGTCCAGATCAAGACCCCTCACAGGCTGCAAATTGTCCCAGCTCCCACAGAGACAGTGGCAGGGCCAAGGTCAAGCCCCAGCCAGCCTCCAGTGAGGTAAGCCCAAAGCTGCTAGCCCTTGAAAACCCAGTGGGTCTGTGCCTACTTATCTTTATCATGCTCCTCCTGTGTTCCAGCTGTGTTATATTTCCCTCTAAGCAACTCTCCTGGGCTGAATTCTACAGAGTCCCTCTGCTGTATGTTTCTCCATGGCCATCTTCCCGGAAGTCCCCCCTGAATGAAATTTCTTCAGTCTGTACCAGAACCAGGAGCAGAAACTTCACGGTCTGCTGAGTTGGAATAGAACTTTTGAGTGTCTTATATGCCCATCCACGTTGGCTGCTTCTCTGGATAAGGGGGAGACAATGCTCATCCCTCCCCTTTCCATAGTCCCTCACAGCGCTCACTGGAATGTGCTAACTTATTTCTGTGTATGAAGAAGTGCCTGGGTACTACCTCTTCACTGCCAGGTGGATAATAAGAGCTGAGAATGCTTCTTCCATGACGGGAAGGAGAGATGCAAACGTGGACCTCTGGAGTCAGACACAGGTAGCAATGAGTCTAGATGAGAGAGAGAGGTAGCGACGTGTCTAGATGAGAGACCCAAGTATGGTGTTCCCTATCCTGGGAGTGGAAAATTGTAGGGCTCAGATGTTACAGGGGTGTCTTTTATAGACATATGCCTTAGAGCTAAGTGTCCAGAGTACACAATTAGGCAAATAGGTGTATGTTATTCAAATCACTGAATTCTCCTTAATATTAAGGAAACAGGAAGAGGAGAAAGTGATTTGCTCTGTCTATTCTAAAGAGGATGTGTACCTAGATTCCCCATTTCTAATGTCTGCATTGTACCCATCTTAATATAATAATGCAGATATTCAACAACAACAACAACAAAAACTCAGTATGTGATTTATATTTCAAAACTCGCTGAATTACTCATTTAATTTAGGGAAGGCTTGATCTTCTGAACCAGGAATGGTCCTAGAAGTACAACAAAGACACTTCTTAGAATGGACAATGACGTTATCTGTGCTGCTTGCTTAACATAAGGTCAATGACTACACATTTTGAGGTCAACTGTTCAAAGGTTATCTGCCTGAAGATTATCAACCATCTAGAGGAATCAGATCCTCTAGCATGTCCCACCCTAAATAAAGCCCACTCACTTCTATAAGGGTAATGGATTGTTCCCCTGAAAGAGAGCCAAAGACAACAAAGATCAAGACAACATAGGGATGACCAAGGCTAGGCTTCCATCTTGTTTTTAGAGTCTGCTCCTCCTGTATTCCTCATGTCCAATGTATGCCTCTAGAGTCTCCCCTGCCTATTCCTGTACACCCCTAGCTCGTCCCCACCCTGCCACGGGTGTGCCTCTTATACAACCCCTTCCTGTAAACATGCGATTACCTAATTAGGGGTGCTTGCATGCCCCCTGAGTGTATATAAGCCTTGGTTGGAAATATATTCACTCTCTCTGCCCGGATCTGAGTGCTGAGATCACAGCCATCCTAGAGATGAGCGCTTGCATGCTTAAAAATAGTTAAAATACAAAATGAAGCGAGGATGACAACACTTAGTCTCATGTAATTTGGCTTTTGTTTTCAAGGGAAGACAGAATGCTTGATAAAGTAAAGGGTCAGTGAACAAGAGGAAGATGCTCAATGAGTCAGATTGACAGAGTGATTGCAAACATGGGATCAAATACACAAAAGATTAGAATCTGACACAAAATAGGCCCACATGTTATACTGTAACACAAAGGATCCATATGAGTAGGAACTAAGCTTATGGCCCATAACATTAATATTATTAAAATCTGCTATATCATGAAGATTTTTTTCCATACGTGAATTCAATGTCTTTCCTAAGGGTAACTTCTTTATTTCCCATTATCCAGCTTTAATATTGTTTAGAGTTCTTTATTTTTTGTGTTGGTCCCTGTAGTTCATTCATTCCTGATCCAAGCACATCCATATAAACCATCCAAGCTTATAAGCAAAATTCCTGCTGTACTTCTCAAAGACAGATTTGTCCATTCTTCTGGGAGTTCTTGAAACATGCAGTATTCTTCAGCAATACCATAATTCAAATACATCAACCCTTTGTCTCTCTTCATTATTCATTGTCCAGTTTAAACCTGAATATTAAGGCATTGAATTACCATTGCTTGGGTCAATCCCACCTTGGTCCTCTTTTACCCTTTAGAGATCTTCTAAATCAGACTTGTCTAATTCATACCTCATTTGGCTCCTTGTCTGCTGCTTCCAAGGAAATTAAAATTCCTTGACTGTTTTAATAATTTCTCAACTCATTATGATGTCTGTTGGTACAGCTGTGAGGTTTTTGTTTTCTTTTCATGGAAAGGTAATCAAATAGAAGGCTCTACTCTTTGATGTGTGTCATTTTGTGATTCACATCTTCTTTACTTCTAGTAAGTAAGGTGGGTCAACTGCATTACCCAGCCTGTATATAAGCCTCCTATTATGAAGCTGCATTATTGTTCATATCAATTATGCGCAGTTTTCCAGTTAAAAGGTATGTGAAAATGCAAACCCAAAGCACACCTTTTCTCTTTTTAAAATACTCAATAGCCCCTACTTTTTTATTCAAAAGATTATCTCTTGGAGTATATACAGAGTCTGCATGAGCACTATGAAGCATTCTGAAATTCCCATACTTTCCACTGTTATCCACAGTTAATTATGATCTGCACAGCTGAAGCCTTTGCATCCCAATAAGAGGCATCAACTTAGTGTATTCCTTTCTTTTAACCAAAATTCCTCTGATATACGCAATAATATCTCTTATTTCATGTGTTCTTGTGAGCCAGGCTTGAATTTTAGGGAGTTCTCTCATGTTATAATAACATAATTATTTTGAATTTTGTTAAGAAAAAGTTATCTTGGATGTAATGATAACATTGTTCAATGATCTCCTACTTATGTTGAGTCATTTCTTTGGAACGAGCACAAACACATGTGTCTCTTTCAGCCTGATGTCTGTTTGCAGCTCTTTCTTCTCAATTTCAGGTCATGCAAATGGAGGTTCTGAGACCTTTATTTTATGCACAACCCGACTAGTTCTTCCCCATTCACATTTCTAGCGTCTTCTCGCCTGAGTGGCTCTACTTCTGGCAGTATTTCAGACCATGTTTCAGTAATAGCCATGAGATATTCGGTGAATAATTTTCCCAATGTGGTCCACTTCTTTCTTCTTTCTGTTCTTTGTCTTCGTTGCCATTGAGGGTTCTAACCCAGAGCTACATCATCCACAATAGAATGAAACACCACCTGTCCTGCACCATCCTCACAACCATTCCTCTCTTTGAGAACATTGTTGCTGCCACTGTGTCAGTCCTTCTCATTAAGGGCTTTCCTCTCTTTTGCTGCACACCTACGTCACCAAGTATGATGTCCAGCTCCAGGAACTGGTCACTCCTAACAACATGTCCCAAACATGGACAGACTCTCTATAGATCTTCTACCCTTTATCTATTCAGTCTTCTTCGGGAAGCTAATGAAACTGATCCACCATGAGTGAAGCTCCTGATATTTGTGATATCGTTATCATAATGTTTACCATCTTAACGGCAGACAAGTCCCTACATTACAGCAAACTGAAAGACAAGTGATGTAGCAGATTTATCCTGCATCATTTGAATGGTAACATCAATTCTACATTTTTGCAGGTAGTGAGGTCATTAGTTTATTGTGTCCAATTGGTCGATAAACAGACATGGGACTAACTGAACGGTGGAGAGATAAATAGCTCGGGGAGCCTTGCCTTTGTTGTCTCTTGCTCTTTGATCATCGGATCAGTGTGCAGCCTCCTTGCTTGTTCTGTGCCTCAATTTGCAAGCTACACTACTTGTGGGACACCTATCCCGGGCACTGTGTCATTGTAATATTAGGTTTCTTCAAGACCTGCTTTGCCACACAATTGGAATTTACATCTCTTTAGGTGGGTACTCTCAGACCCTGTCATCTGGCTGACTGTTGGTGACCTGCCTTGCTGTTTGCTGCATATGCCTGTATAGCCTGAATTACTCTACAGAAGAATATCCAACGGTCCTGAAGACTTGAAGGACTGCCAGTGTCTCACAACTGTCTCACGGGAGTGAGATGCACTGAGCCATTTGTACTGTTTTATAGTTTAATTAACTGTTTGTCTATTATGTTATCTATCTATCTGTATAAATATGTAAAAATTATTAGTATTCTGTTTCTCTAGAGAATCCTGTCTAACACATTTGGTACCAGGAGTTCTTCTAGAGAAATAAATCATAAATATGGGATTCTTAAATTGGCTCTCCAGCCTGATTAGTCTTAACAGCACTAATAATGTTAATTCTATACCCCAAAGCAAGGATAAGTCTGCTACTCTTACTAATCCATTGTGTGAAATAGCAAAGCTAATATCCACAGTAGCATCACAGATAGATGAGGTGCTGGCAAAAGGAGAGGCTCTGAGTGATCTTATCTTTGCTAATTTTCACAAGTTTTGTTAGGATGACTAATATAGGGAAGATTTTTGGCTGGCTCTTCTTACAATGGAAAGTGTGATCAAGTCCACCTAGTGTTAACTTAAAAAAAAGTCATCATGTGTGTGTTAGTCTGGGTACTTTAGAGAAACAAATCCATAGAAACTCATGTGTGAGAGAGAGTTTTATATAAAGGTTAAGTGCGCATCAAGAACACATCCCAGCTCAGTGCTGCCCAAGCCCACAAGTCCAAAATTAACCCATTAACCCATATGTCCAACACCAATCCAGAAAGTCCTCCTCCATCTCACAAAGCAGACACAATGATGTCAACTGCAGGAGGAAAGCCGAGTCAGTGAATGGGTAAGCATCTCAGCACTGGAAGGGGTCTCCACAGGGCTGCTCCAGCACCCAGGGCTGCATCGAGGTTGGTCCATGTGACTTCTCCTCGGGGATGTCTTGTAGGAAGTCAGTCTTGCAAACTGAAGCAGGGAACTGGCTAAGGCAGCTGCACCCTGGTCTGACCATCAGAAAGCAAGAGACCCAAGAACTCGAAAGGCAAGGCTCACCAAGCCATTTATCCCCCCACTTTTCAATCAATCCCACATATGTTTAATGGCCAGGTTGGCACAATAAACTAACTCAATATGCTACTTCTGAAACATTAGCCATTTGAGATAATAAGAGCACAGTTCTACTCTATACATATATGGTATCACCAGGACTTCTGATTGATTCATCTACAACTGATGTTAATAGTGGTGTGCTTTGCATAACTTATCAAAACCCATTCTTTTTTCTATCTATAATTCTTAATCTAAACACACTATTAGCTTAAAAATGCTATTGTTAGATATTCATAATAACAGTAAGTATATGTGTTTATTTAAGTGTACAAAAGCATACAAAGTTCAAAAGCATATCATACATCAAAGATTGACCTGAGATCTGCATCAGAAGTCTATGGATCCATCTGATAATGGATGCTTTAATGTAAAGATATCTTTGTTTTTCCCTAAGGGATAGCGCACCGTGATTCACAATTAAACAAACTGAGATGTATAAAATCTATGCCCTAACTAAGCTACATTTTTACTATAAGGATCAATTTATATAAAGTCCTTGTCCTTAGATCATATGGGTTTTCACTGTATAAAGATGAAATTATAAGGTGTCATGTTACTTATCTAGCTGGAAGGACACTTGGAGGATCAAAGTTCCTCATCAGGAAACTTGGGTGAAGATTCTCCATAGTGGTGATGGAGAGTAATTTAAACTATTTACTAAATAGTTTTCATACACTTAATTCTCAAATCAGGAACTGTGTGAAAGTTGGGTACCCATGTGCTGACAGGCATAAAGATTCCCAAGAGAGATTCATCGTGACAGAAATCAGGAAAGCCAGGTTACAGAATGGAATCCTACCAAGGCTATTGCTAGATGAAGGAAGAGCCTCTCTTTGTTAAGATTTGGGCTCTTCATTATCCTGGAGTCATAACAAGAAACTAAACATTTATATTTCTTCATCCAACTTTGGTGACATAATATACTGAGGTACAATTAGAGTCATTCAATGTCTGGAATTATGATACCACCAGCTTCATTTTCCTTTGTTCACTCGTGACCCAAGACTGGCAATACTTTGATTTCACAATGCCTTCTTATTGCAGATATATCACAACATGCATTTCTTTCTTTTGTTAAGATATATCAATTGGTGTTAGACGTCAATTACGATTCATCAACAATCAGCAAACCACATTTGTTACTTTAATGGACATCATTTAATATGGTAATTTATATAATAGTTCTTAAAAGACCGAAACACATACCCCAAAGATTACCACAAAGATACTACTTTGATGAAGTAGAGACTACTCAAAGTTATAAGGAGTACAATGAAAAGTTTGGGCTGATTGGCAGTGGTTATTATATAATAAAAAATTAGGAGAATCGCGTAAGAACTGCCAGTGGAACACACGAGCCTAATAAGAGGATTTCTAGCCTTGCATAACGATGTTTTCTATAAAAAGGTGGTTTGGAGCAGGGAGACTCCAGGGCAATATCCAGCAGTGTAACTAGGTATCTGTTGCGGAGAACATATATGATGAAATATTACCAGGCATATTAAGAAAAACAACACTGCCTGTATTTCAGGCTATTTCTGTAATATGATAACCGAATGAGAATTCTGATAAATTAAAGCTATTTGGCATAAACACATGAAGGATAAAGGACCTAAGATAACTAATGGTGTGAGTTATCAATAATCTTCAACATTGCCTGCCTACTGGCATCTGCTAGGGTGTTTTGAAAAATACACAGGTTCATCAAACACTCAGTCTAAAAAAGTAAGGAACTCTAGAGTCAAGACAATCATGAGTAATTTTGGAGATGTCCAGGTATTTGCAATGTGAAGCCCAAATTGAGGACCTGTAAGCACCATCGCACCGGAACTACATAGAGAAGATATATACAAATATATGGAGATAGGCATAAACCATGAAGAAGGTGGAATTAAAAAAAAATAAAGTGCTGAATATCATCAGCATTATTTTTCCTAGATAACAACAGACAGCTCCATGGATGTTATAGGGCTCATTTTCAAAAATTATTGTATAATATGAATTTCAGAATAATCCCCAAATTCTAGATGAGAAACAGAACAAACACATTTTTAAAAATTTCTATTGGATCTATAGCAACACTGTAAAGGGTTTCTAAGACTTTTTTAAAAATCTGCTGCAGTAGACAGCTTCCTCTTTCTCCCATGGAATTCCTGGTTTTATTGTTAGATGCCTTCTTGTCTGCTCTGAATCATAGTGACTCTATGTAACACAGAATGAAAAAATGGAAAAGTAGACCATGCTCACAATGGTTCTTCTGTTTGAAGTCTTTATTGCAGGTACACTGTCCATCCATCTTTTCCAAGGTTTTCCTCCTTCTCACTGCCTCTCTAATTTACAGAGCATGAAATCTTTCTCCAAGGACTGCTTACTGCTGACATCATCTCCAAAGTACACCAGAGAAAGTCTCACCATCCATGCCTCTAAGGAGCATTCTGACGATAGTTTTCCAAGATGGATTGTTTGTTTATCGGTCCATGGTACTTCCAATATTCTTCTACTACCATAATTTAAACTCAATGATTATCTTTCAGTGTCCTTTATTTAATATCCAACTTTCACATACCTATGAGGTGATTGAACAAAGCGTGAGTTGGGTCAGCTACTCCTTTGTCCTCAAAGTAACATCTTGACTTTTCAAAACTTTAAAACTGACCTGTGCCGCAGATTTGTCCATTGCTATGTGTCCTTTGCCACGAGCCTTGATTGTGGACCCAAGCAAAATTAAAGACTAGGCAAACTGAAATATTTTCTCCATTTACCATGATGTTACTTATTGGTCAAGTCTTGAAGATTTGGGGTTTCTTTACACTGAGTTGCAATCTGCACTGAAGGCTGCAATCCTTTATCTTCATCAGCAAGTGCTTCAAGTCCTACTGGAGTTTTCAGTGGGTTGAAACTGCTAAGTATTCAAATTAACGCTCAAATAGAATAAACTACTAAGTCACCAATCACAGAAAGTTATTATGAAATGAAAAACCAGTGGAAATAAAAAAATATAAGAAATACAAAGTTTTCTTATCAAAGTAGAAAGTTTTCTAGACTCACGTGCTTGGCTTGGGGCATGCTCCAATCTACAGACCATAGGAGATGGCACATTTATTTTAAATAAGATGTTTTGCTGAGGAGTCTATGCACAGCTCTCTTTATATCCCTGTTCCTGAGGCTGTAAATAAAGGGGTTCAGCATCGGGGTGACAATGGTATAACACACAGAGACCACTGCACCACCCTTGTGAGAAGGTGAGACAACTGAACTAATGTACACACCAATGCTAGTCCCATAAAATAAGCAGACAACTGAGAGGTGAGAGCTACAAGTGGAGAAGGCTTTGTACTTCCCACCTGCTGATGGGACTCTCAGAATGGAGGCAACGATTCGGGTATAAGACCAAAGGATCCATGAGACTGGAACCCCACCAAAGATGGCCCCAATACAGTACATCAATATGATACTGGTGTGTGTGTCAGAACAGGCAATGTTGATGAGTTGTGGAGGGTCACAGAAGAACCCTGGCATTTCCACCTCAGTGCAGAAGGAAAGTAGTGAGACCATAAACAAATGCAACAGGCACAGCAAAAGGCTACTGAAAACAGCTACCAGAAGAAGCAGACCACAGAGCCGGGGGTTCATGATGACTGAGTAATGGAGGGGATGACAAATGGCTACAAACCTGTCATAGGCCATTACACTGAGAAGCAGACTGTCTATACACCCAAAGAGGTAGAAAAAAGACAACTGAATCAGACAGCCAACATAAGAAATGAATTTGAGATGTGTGTGCATATCATGAAGTATCTTTGGGACAGTGGTGGAAGTGAAACCAATGTCTGCCAAGGACAGGTTGGCAAGGAAGAAATACATGGGGTTGTGGAGGCGGTTGTCAAAGCTTACTGCCAGGATAATGAAGAGGTTCCCAAGCACAGTGACCACATACATGAATAAGAAGAGTGTGAAGAGAGGAGGCTGCAGTTCGGGATCATCTGACAGGCCCAGGAGAATGAACATAGAGACACGCGTAATATTTTTTGTTTCCATGTAGCATAGACACCTGCAAAGAAGAAAAGGAACGTTTCCAAAGGGGGTGGGAGTGTGGGAGAGAGAAAATGAACAAAAAAAACAATGAGTGTGTTTTGAATTCAGGAAATTCACACAGAAATCATCCACATTTAAATATCAAAAATCACAGCACTTCTTAGTTATAGAACATCCACTAATCCAAGAACTCTTTGTTCACTGCAATCTCTACCCCAGTTTATACACACCAAGGTAGAATCATTCTATTAAGGAATGTTAGAGGAACATACACATCTAAACAACCATAAAACAGAACGTATGAAAAGAATCATTCACAAAGAAATAAAAGTGTTCAACAGATCATAACAAGTGAAGAAGTTATCGCAGTAATGAAATATTTCTCAACACAGAGTTCAGAGCCAAATTCTCACTGGAGATTCCCAACCATCATTTACAGAAGTGACTCCAGTGCTTTATAAACTCAAAAAGAAATAAATGAAACGATGTACAACTGTGTCTGAATTCTTGCCACGAGGTTACCTTAGCCTGATACGAAATCTGACAAAGATACCACAAGAAAACAATAAACCAATATCACTCAGCAGTGATTTTTATTACAATTATATGGGCTACTCTTATGTAAACCTTGTTCTTTCTCCACTTCCACAGTGAGACTATCTGTATAACTTAAAAGTATAAATGAAGGATAGTCACTTCAGTAGTAGGTATTAAAGTGTGTTCAATTTAAGTTTACTAGTCTAATAAATTATTTCCATATCAATGATAGCTCTGTGGTCCACAATATTTATCCCATGAAGACTCCGTAAACCACAGCCTCATTCAACAAATTCTAGGTGAACTCAGCAAATCTGAAGAGGAGAAATGAGTTTAGCTGTTGCCCTTGAAGCAAAGTTGGTATGAAGAGGAAAGCCTTCAATCTGTTTTGATAGAGGGAACAAAGGCTCAGAGAATCCCCTATCTTTCATCCTCTAACAGTCTGGCATTTAATAAGTCGTCCATTCTTACTTGTAAATCAAATTTGAATCATTAGTGGAGTAGCAACTGTATTAAACTTCATATTTGTTCTTACACCCATAAATTTAAATACTTTCTTAGCAATGGAAGGATCTATCGCCTTATTTTAAAATATATGGCAGAAAGCTGAAAACTATCTTATCACATTAAGAAGGAATGTCTACAAATTCTTTTTTCCCTCTTCTTCTGTTTTCATTTTATGAAAATCTCGAATTACTAAGCATTATGCTGAGTATACTGCGTTAAATGAACAATAAATGACTAAGTAGTGTATAACATAGAAACATGATTACAGCACACTTAGCCTCCGCCATCAAGATAGTTCTGACTCACAGCAACCCTCTGCGACCGAGCAGATGAATGGAGTATCATTGCCTAAGTAAATAAGTCAAATTGAGTTAGACACGCATAGTCCTGCTATCTCATTCATTGGCCAAGCAGTGAGGTCCAATTCTCAGGACCACAACTCGCTGCCATCGAGTCAATTCTGACTTATAGTTACTGTATAAGACAGTGTAGACTTGTTCTTGTGGGTTTCAGAGACTTTAAATCTCTACTCTATAAGACAGCGTAGACTTGTTCTTGTGGGTTTCAGAGACTTTAAAGCTTCTTCTTTCTCCAGCAGCGTATGTATTGAGCTAGAACTCCTTACCTTGCAGCAAGTAGCCCAAGCCACAAACCACACATTTACTAATCTGTCCACTTAACTTGCCATTTATCTTTCCTTCCTAACTCCAGATGAAAAACTTGGAGAGAAATAACTGAGTCCGAATCACATTTCTCTTCCTACTGGACATTCTAAATGGGCTGAAAGAGCCTTGGACACAGAAGGCATGTGTTTATATTTGGTCACAGTGAATTAAAACAAAGTAACATGTATATATGACACAGATATGTTGTATTGGGACACTCTGCTGGCCCATGAAATGCTGTCAGCTCTAGGTAGGAAACAAATGCAACTCTTGCTTTTTCACTCAAGCATCGCACCCCAGCTAACCCAGATAGGGTGTGTTAACAGTTGAATTGACAGGTTAGAAAACCGGCTAGGTACCTGTGAATGGAGTAGCACTGCCAACACATCTTGTGCTCCAAATGCAGTTAAAATACATTCGTTATCTTTAAATAGAAATAACATTTACATCTGAATCCTGAAAGTGATTTTAAAGATATGGTTTAAAGACAATGTTTTAAAACTACATGGTAATGGTTGCAAAGTCTGGCACCAAGAACACCAGCACACATGTTCTGGAGAGTATGGCGACTACTGCTGTCAGCATCATTCTCATCTTGCTCCAGCTCCTCGTCTATTAGCAGTACTTAAGAGATGGTTGAAGGTTAAGCATTCACTAAGCAAAAGATCAGCTGCTCCAACCTTATGGGGAGGCACTTCAATATGATGCACAATGATCTGCTCTTTAAAGGTACTTGCCATGAAACCTCAACAAAGTCTATTTCTACAGTGCCATATGAAGAGTCACCATTCATGAGATTCAAACCCACTAGCTACTGTTCTTTGTTTTATTCTGTTCTGTTTTACGTTTTTTCTTAAAGGACCAAACCCACCACTATGCATTTGGCCCTAACTCATAGCCATCTCTATAGAGTTTACAAGACGATAAATATTTGCTGGAACAAACAGCCTCATTATTCTCCATGGGAGCTACTTCTGGTATTGAACCTAACACCTGGCAGTTACTAGTCAAAGAGTTAGACCCCAGAGCTATCAGGGACAATTTTAAGGAACTGATTGCTCCAAACCAAAAAACAAACAAACCCGTATTCTACAGAGTCCAGTGTACTCTGCCACATGCAGACCCCATGGGCAGCAGAGTAAAATTTTTCTCTATAGCGGGGTTGCTGGATGCGGTTCCCCAGACTTTCAATCTACAGGTTTGACTTGAATGTCAGCATTCCCCTTAGCTGCCGAGGGCATTCGATGAATGCACTGCCCTGGAACCTGGATGGGATAATATCGAGGAACTAGCTTTGCTCTCGGCTGCAGGCAATGGCTATGGACGCTGCAAGCAGTGGAGCCTGAGTACAGAACCCTGGATGAATCTTGAACTCCTTACCAATGCCAAGAACTTCAATTTCAGAGTCTTCTTAGATAAAAGTATCCATTGCATCCTTTTTTTCCTTACAGTGTTGATTGCTCTGTTGGTTCTACCAATGACAATTGATGCTTCTGGAGCGGCGGTCGCCTTCTCACTGGATTGCTGCACTTCAGTGCGGGGTCTGGTCAATCATTGTCCATTCAATGTTCCTCTCTTTCTGGTGTGCAATGGTGCTGAGGTTTCTTCCACAAGACTGACTGGAAGACAGACTCAGACATGGGTTTCCTGTTGTAGACAATGGCTCTTGGAGAAGAAGCCACACATGTAGTCTGCTGGAAGGCTTCATGCACATTGCAGGATTGGCCAGCTAGCCTAAAAATTTATACTCCTCTGTTTCTGAAAATTCAACTCACGCATTATTGTTCTATGTAATCTCAGTCTCTGAGGACTTGTTATGTTCCAGATGAGGTAGGATGAAAGTGAGTGTCCAGAAAGGGACAGGATCCTTCCCAGGCTCAAGGGAAATCACACGGGAACGCCTCATTTCTAACTTGTACATTTAAAAGCTAACACAGTACATCATTGCTTTCATCTCAGTTCTGCGCTCTGCCCACCAATGTGTTATAAGGTCGAACTGTGCTCATGGGACTCCTTGTGCAAACAAATCACCAGGCCTTTCTTCAACCACACAGCTGATTAGGTTAAACTCCCAAACATTGGGTTACTAGTCAAGCATAGAACGTTTGTATCACACAAGGATGTAGCAGGCATCTGAATGTGTGATTCATCCTCATTTCTTCATCAAAGATGCAGAGAGTGTATCTAATATCAGCAAATTCAGTACTTTTATAAATATAACCAGGGATTAGTAGGATTTTATAGCAATGGATTCCACAAGGCAGCATTTGGAGTGTTGCCAGGGGTGCAGTCATCCCAAGACGTGACTAGGAAGGGATTCACCTCTGTGTTCGCCTGTGTGACTCTGGGGTAATTCTGTCTGTCTTTAGTTCTCTGAAGGTCTCCCTCAGTGTCTAGCTACATGGGCTTCTGTATAAGGTAGTTGACAACATGACAGTCGTTTTGATTGAGGGTCAGAAGGATGTGAAGGGAACATTGCAAGACTAATGGCAGTGCTTTATTGCACCCTAATTTTGAAGGTGACATTCCATAGCTGTCCAAGTATTCTATGCTTCAAAGCAGTTCCTACAACAGGACTACACACCGCGGGTGCATGTTACACAAGAAGAAGTGCTTTTCCCTAATGTCTTCAGTGTAATTGGAGGACTTCCTTCAATACCATTTGTTATTCATGATATGTATCTTTTGAAATGATCAAATGTCCACAAATTCTAACGTAGCAAAGAGGCTCTCTTAAACTAATGTTAAAAATAATACCAAAATATAATTTGTCCTTATTATATATATTCATCCGGGCGCCCTATTGGCATAGTGATAATACATGAGGCTGCTAACGGCAAGGTCATCAGTTCAAAACCACTAGCCATTCTGAGGGAGAAATAGGGAACATTCTATTCCAGGAAAGAGTTAGAGTCTCAGGAATGCAAGGGAACAGTTCTACCCTGTCCTGTAACGTTGCTGTGGGTGAGTATCAACACCATGGAAATGAGTGATATGCATCCATCACATCTTATTCACTGGAACAGTATCCATTATCTAGCCAACCCTTACATCAGCACACATTACTCTGTCGGGTTCATATCAATTCTAGGGACAATCCAGTGGTCAAAATAAACTAAGAACATGGATCCACAACTAAATTATAACTCTATTAAGTCTCTGAACTATCTTTCTTCACACTTCAAATGAACAAAAACACATCTAAGCTTCATGTTTAACCATATTCCAATTTCTTGACAAAGAATTGAACCCAGAACTAACCTTTAGGGTCCCCATTTGAGACGGGAAGAGCTAATTGAAGAGAATGTGGGAGGAAGACAAAATGTAGGAATGGTGGCCGGAGACAGATCTGTCCTTAATTTTCATCTGTGAAATCTCTCCTGATTCCCATATGTGAGTTCAGCCACCCTTCCTAGAGTCAACTTGCTGCTGTCCACCATAGTCCAGCAGGCCCAGCCCCCGCTATCACCAACGAGCAGGAGAGAGATGCGAATGCATGTGGAGAAATGAAATGGCAAAAGTGAGCACGGGAGGTGTCTTGTGTCTGCTGTCAGATTGTGGAGATTCAGAACCGGGTGAAAAATATTCTAGTCCAGGACTTGCAAACGGTCCATAAAAGGGCTATTTCTCTTCTATAGATTGACTAGGAATTGCATTACTCTTTTCTGGTTTTGATTGTGTAAAAAAATAAAAGTACACAAGTTACATAAAAAGTTCTACTTGGACCTTGACAGTGGACTGAATTCAATAAATATTCATGACATGGGATTACTACCATCATTCTCATCATTTGCATTATCAGTGTCATGTACAAGAGCATTTGGAAGTTCGGGGAATAGATGAGAGAGACCATGTCCTTCAAGGTTGGGAATTTTTGTATGGAAACTAAAAGCAATGTAAAACAAAACAAACTCCAAATGAAGTTTCTTCAGCCTCTACCAGAACCAGGAGCAGAAACTTCACAGTCTGCTGAGTTTGAATAGTGCTTCTGAGTGTCTTATATGCCCATCAACGTGGGCTGCTTGTCTGCATAAGGAGGAGACAATGCTCATTCCTCCCATTTCCATTACCTCCCACAGGACTCCCTGAAATATGCGAACTTATTTCTGTGGTATGAAGACGTGCAGATATACCACCTCTCCATAGCCTGGTGGGTGATAAGGGCTGAGACTGCTTCTTCCATGACTGGGAAGATGAGAAACTCACTTGTCGACCCCGGAATCAGACACAGCAACAAGTCTAGGTGAGAGATAGAGGAAGCAATGTGTCTAGATGAGAGCCACAAGTACGGTATTCACTAGACTGGGAGTGGAAAACTGTAGGTCCTATATGTTACAGATGTGTTCTTTGCAGATATATGGCCTTAGAACTCAAAGTCCTGAGCATACAAGTAGTCAAACAAGTGCACCTTATTCCAATTACTGAGTTCCCCTTAATATTAATGAAACAGGAAGGGGAGAAAGTGAGTCCCTGTGTCTATTCGGAAGAGGACGTGCGCCTTTATTCCCCATTTCTCATTTCCTCATTGTACCCATCTTAGTATAATAGTACAGATATTCAACAACAACAAAACACTCAGTATGTGATTTTATATTCCAAAACTTGCTGAATCATTCATGTAATTTAGGGAGGCTGGATATTTTGAACCAGTAATGATCTTAGAAGTACAACAAAGATACTTCTTAGAAGTGAGGGCGGCATGATGTGTGCTGTTTGCTTAACACAGGGTCAATGGCTATACATTTGTATGTCAACTGCTTAAAGGATACCTGTATGAAGGTTATCAACCATCTAGAGCAATCAGACCGTATAGTCTATCCCGCCCTAAGTAGAGCCCACTCACTTCTATAAGAGTAATGGATTGTTCCCCTGAAGGTAAGTCAAGAGACAGCTAAGGTCAAGCCAACACAGGGATGACCAAGGTTAGGCTGCCATCTTGATTTTAGAGTCCGCTGAACCTGTATGCCTTCCTGTCCCATATATGCCTCTTGTGCCTCCCCTTCCTATTGCCTGTATATCCCTAGCTCGTCCCCACCCTGTCACACATATACCTATTGTAAGACACCTTCCTGTTATGCATGTGGGAACCTGTTCATAGGGGGGCATGCATGCCCCCTTAGTGTATGTAAGCCTTGGTTGGAAATATATTCTCCCTCTCTTTGCGGATCTGAGTGCTGAGATCATGGCCATCTGGAGGTGAGCACTTGCATGATTAAAAAAAATTTAAAAAAGAAGTGAAGATGACAAGACTTAGTCTCACATAGTTTGGCCTTTTTTATTTTCAAAAGGTTCTACTTCCTGGGAAGGACAAACTGCTTGAGAAAGTAAAGGGTCAGTGAAAATATGGAAGGCTCTCAAAGAGAGAGATTGACAGAGTGACTGCAAAAATGGGATCAAATGCACAAAGATTGTGAATCTGACACAAAATAGGCCTATGTTCTCTTCTGTAACACAAAGTGTCCCTGTGTGTAAGAACCAAATTAATGGCTCCTAACATTAATAAGAGTAAAATCTTCTATATCATGAAGATGTTTTTTTGCCATTTCTGAATTAAGATGCCTTTCCCAAGGATAACTTCTTCCATTGTTCAGCTTTAACATTATTTAGAGTTCTATCTGTTCTTGTGGTGGTCCCTTCAGGCATCCTCAGACTATGGCCCATGGGCCACATGCAGCCCACCGATGACATTTATCCTGCCCGCCAGGTGTTTTTGCCCGGTTTGGTTTTTGACTTCAATATAAGATATGTGCAGTGTGCATACGAATTTGTTCATTGTTTTTTTAAACTATAGTCCAGCCCTCCAACGGGTCTGAGGGACAGTGAACTGGCCCCCTGTTTAAAATATTTGAGGACCCCTGCGAGTGTAGGTCATTTATGACCCAAGCACATCCATATAAGCCATCCAAGCTTGCAAGCAAAATTCCAGCTGTACTTCTCAAAGACAGATTTGTCCATTCTTCTGGGAGTTCTTGAAACATTCAATAACCTTCAGCAATACCAAAATTCAAATACACCAATCCTTTGGCCCCCTTCATTATCCACTGTCCAGTTTAAACCTGAATATGAAGGCATTGGCACACCATTGCTTGGGTCAAACGCACCTTAGTTATAGAGCACTATAACCCTATAGAGATCTTCTAAAATTGACTTGCCCAACTCATACCTCATTTGACTCCTTGACTGCTACTTCTAAGAAAAAATAAAATTCCTTGACTACTTCAATCATTTCTCCACTCATTACGATGTTTGTCGGTACAGTTGTGAGGCTCTTGCTTTCTTTTCATGGACACGTAATCAAACAGAAGGCTGTACTCTTGGATCTGCATCATCAAGGGGTTCACATCCTCTTCACTACTAGTATGTAAGGTCGGTCAACTGCATTACCCAGGCTGTTTATGAGCCTCCTATCACGAAGCTGCATTCTTGGTTGTATCAATTATGTGCAGTTTTCCAGTTAAAAATAGGTGGAAATGCAAACCCAAAGCACACTTTTTCTGATTTTAAAATACTCAATAGCCCCTTGCTTTTTTCCCAAAAAGATTACCTCATGGTGTACTTACAGATTCTGATGAGCACATGAAGCATTCTGAAATTCCCATCCTTCACAATGCTATCCATAGTTAATTATGATCTACAAGCTGAAGCCTTCGCATCCTAATAAGAGGCATTAGTATCTTTATTGTAATCCTGGCTTTTAACGAACATGTTTCCAATATCTGCAATGATATCCCTCATTTCATGTGTTCTTGTAAGTCTGGCTGGAATTTCAGGGAGTTCCCTCATGCTGTATTAGTATAACTATTTTGAATGTTGTTAAGAAAAGTTATCTTGGATGTAATGATAACATTGTTCAATGATCTCCTACTTACGTTGAGTCATTTCTTTGGAACGGGCACAAACACATGTATCTCTTTCAGCCTGATGTCTCTTTGCAGCTCTTTCTTCTCAATTTCAGATCATACCAATGGAGATTCTGAGACCTTTATTTTATGCACAACCGGACTTTGAGGAGGTCGTTCTTCACTATTGATATTTCTAGACCTTCTAACCTGAGAGGCTCCTCATCTGGCTGTATTTCAGACAATGTTCCAGTGCTATCCATAAGATTTTCAGTGGACAATTTTCCAGATGTGGTCCACTTCTTCCTTCTATCTGTTCTTGGTCTTAGGTACCATTGAAGATTCTAACCCAGAGCCACAGCATCCACAATAGAATAAAACACCTCCTGTCCTGCACCTCCTCACAATCATTCCTCTATTTGAGCCCATTGCTGCAGCCACTGTGTCAGTCCTTCCCATTAAGGGCCTTCCTCTCTTTTGCCCACCCTACTTCACCAATTATCATGTCCTTTTTCAGGGACTGGTCACTGCTAACAACATGTCCAAATCATGGACAGGCTGTCTATGTATCTTCTATCCTTTATTTAATCAGTCTTCACTGGGAAGCTTATGAAACTAATCCAACATGGGTGATATTTTTGGTAGTGTTACCATAATGTTTACCATTGTAACAGTAGACAAACCCTAACTTACAACCATCTGAAAGACTCATGATGTAGTAGAGCTAGACTGGATCATTGAATGATAACACCAATCCCACCTCCTTGCCTGTAGTTCATGTACAATTGACACATTTATACTGTGGTCCTGAAGAATATTGAGAGTGTCCTCATATGCTAAAAGGAAAAAATCAATCAGTCTCAGAAGAAGCATGGCCAGAGTGATCCGTAAATATGAATATGACAAGAATTAGTCTTACATATTTTGTGCATGTTGTTAGAAGCAACCAGCCCCTGAAGAAGGACATCATGCTTGGTAAAGTGGAGGGGCAGTGAAAACGACGAAGGCTCTCAGGGAGATAGATTGACACAGTGGTGTCAGGAGAAGCCAGCCCCTAACACATCATTACGGGTGCGGTAGGTACAATTGTACAGCGATAATAAGTAAAGCTCATAGTAAAGTTATAGAGAGCATGAGAGATAGAAGTGAAGTATTGAAATAAATGGAGTCAGACACAATTCATGGTACATGCTCACCTCAGCCCCAACTGATGGTCCACGTGGCGGTAGAGAGAGAGAGATTTAATGCTAGCCCAGGCTTTTTATCTTCTCTGGGGTCGTACAAGCCCCCTAAATACAGGTGAGGACATACGCCACTGGAAGGGGCTGTGTTATAAGTAATACAGTAATGAGAGGGGATGGTCTAGGGACATACACACAATAGGAAGAGGAGGGATTGGGGATATATATGTGAGAAGAAGGGCGGATCCTAGGTTTAGGATGGCAGCTTAACCTTGCTTGACCTGTTCTCTGGATCTCCATTGGAACCGTTATCAGTGGGGTATAAACCCCACCTACAATAACCAAATAGATGACTGCAGGCATCCATTGTCTTTAACAGCAGGGAGTAGGGTCTGCTGCAGTCTGGCAACTGATCGCCCTCAGGGAGGATGCCTGTGAGCATCTGACCTCCCCTCACACAGTGGCTATAACTATGGGCTCAGTCATGGAAACCACTGTGAGCATAGCTCAGGACTAAGGAGTGTTTTTAACTATTATGCATGGGATCAGTCTGGGTGGGGTCTATGAAATAACTTGTTGACCTTGTAGGAGGTTTTGAGTTTGATCAAACTCATAACATTCCTATGTACCACAGAACAAAGCAGAGCTGCTTCTGCGGCTTTATCACAATCTCCTTATATTTGAGCCCATTGTTGCTGCAACCATGGGCCTGAAATGTGACAGTGACTGTAATGGTGTCATGTAAAGGATGGTGTAGTGTTTTCTTCTGTTTTACACAGGCTGTCGATGCACTGGAACCAACTAAACTGCCCTTAAAAACATAAACCTTCTGAGAATAGAATCAGGCCACATCCAAGCAATTGAAAACCAAAGAGAATAATGAGCGAGTGGTAACCAGTGCTCCTTCCCATTCCTATTGCGGCATTCATGATAGAAAGTAAGAGCAGAAAACAAAACAAAACAAAAAGTAAGAGCATTTATAGTATGCCTGAGTGACACAACCAGTCCATTCATTTGGCTTCTAATTGAAAGGCTGGAACTTCAAGTTCACCTAATGTTATCTTGAAAAATGTCATCATATGCTACTTCTGAAACATTAGCCATTTTAGATATCAAGAGCACAGTTCTACTCTAAACATATATGGTGTCACCAGGACTTCCGAGTGACTCATCTACAACTGATGTTGCTAGTGGCGTGTTTTGCATAACTTACGAAAACCCATTCTTTATTCCACGATTCTTAATTTACACAGATTGTTAGCTTTAAAAAAGCTATCATGAGATATTCATAATAACTGAAAATGTATCTGTTTATTTAAGTGTACAAAACACACAGTTCCAACATGTATCTTAAATCAAAGTTTGAACTGAGATCTGCATCAGAAGTCTATGGAGCCATCTGATAATGGATGCTTTAATGTAAAGATTTTTTTTTCTTTAAGGGATAGTGCATCGTTATTCCAAATTAAACAAAGTGCAATGTACAAAAACAATGCCCTAACTAAGGCATAGTTTTACTATATGGACCAATGATATATTGTCCTTGCCCTTTGACCACAGGTTTTTCACTGTCTAAAGATGAAATTGTAAGGTGTTCTGTTACTCATCTAGCTTGAAGGTCACATGGAGTTTCAAAGTTCCTCATCAAGGAAGTTCGGTGAGGTTTCACCATGGTGGTGATACAGAGTAATTTAAACTAGTGATTCAACAGATGTTCATACACTTCATTTTTAAATCAGGAACTGTGTGTAGCATCTGTATAAGAAAGTTGGATACCCATGTGTTGAAAGGCAGAAGGACTCCCAAGAGAGATTCATCGGGAGGGAAGTCAGGAAAGCCAGGTTACAGAGTTAATTTCTAACAAGGCTATTACTAGAGAAAGAAGACCTCCTCTTTGTTGAGAAAATGGGCTCTTCAGTGTTCTAGAGTCAAAACAAGAAGAGAAAAATTTCAATTTCTTCATTAAACTTTGATGACATAATGTAATGAGGCACAATTAGAGTCATACAATGTCTGAAATTACGATACCACTAGCTTACCACTAGCTTTATTTTCCTTTGTTCACTCTTGACCAAAGACTAGAAATACTTTTATCCCACAATGTCTTCTTAATGCAGATACATGGAAAACTGCATTTATTTGCTTTGTTAAGATATGTCAGTTAGTGTTAATCAAGAAGTCAATTAGTGTTCATGAACAATCAGTAAACCACATTTGTCACTTTAATAATCATCGCTTCATATGAAAATTACTATACTAGTTCTCTACAGTTGCTGCAAGTTGAGCGCTCACTTGTCTATACTCATTCTTAAAAGACTGAAACGCATACAAAAACAGCAACACCAAGAGACTACATTTATAAAGTAGAGATTCAGTTCTGAATTGCATTAGCATGATGTTTCATAGATGACAAAAGCAGAATGCTCCATGGATGTTATAAGACTCAGTATCAGAAATTGTGGTATAATATGAATTTCACAATATTGCCAAACCCTAGAATAGAAAAAGAACAACAACAACACCTTCTACTGAGTCTGTAGCAACACTGTAAAGGATTTCTGAGACTTTAAAAATCTGCTGCAGTAGACAGCTTCCTCTTTCTCCCACAGAATTCCTGTTTTTATTGTTTGATGCCTTCTTGTCTGCTCTGACACATAGTGACTCTATGTAACAGAGAGTGAAAAAATGGAAAAGTAGACCATGCTCACAATGGTTCCTCTCTTGAAGTCTTTGTTGCAAGTACACTATCCATCCATCTTGTCAAAGGTCTTCCTCTTTCTCACTGCCCCTCTTATTTACTGAGCATAAAATCTTTCTCCAAGGACTGGTTACTGCTGATGGCATCTCCAAAATACATCAGAAAAAGTCTTGCCGTCCATGCCTCTAAGGAGCTTTCTGATGATAGTCCTCCACGATGGACTTGTTTGTTTATCAGTCCATGGTACTTTCAATATTCTTCACTACTATAATTTAAATTCATTGATTATGTTTCAGTGTTCCTCTTTTTTCAATATCCAACTTTTACATAGATATGAGGTGATTGTAAATACCGTGAATCGGGTTGGGCACCCCTTTGTTCTCAAAGTCACATCTTGACTTTCCCATGCAATGTGTCCTTGCATCTCTTGTCCATATTGTCCATGAGCCTTGAACGTGGACACAAGCAAAATTAAAGACTAGACAAGTTAAATCTTTTCTCCATTTATCATGATGATAATTAATGGTCAAGCTTTGAAGATTTGGATTTCCTTACATTGAGTTGCAGTCCACACTGAAGGCTGCAATCCTACTGGAGTTGTCAGTGGGTTCAATCGGCTAAGCATTCAAATTTCATCTCGAATAGAATAAACTACTAAGTCACAAATCACAAAAAGTTATTATGAAGAGTAAAACCAGAGGAAATAAAAAATATAAGAAGTACAAAAGTTTGATAATCAAAGGAGTATGTTTTCTCCATTCACATGCTTGGCTTGCTGCTTACTCCAATCTACAGACGAGAGGAGATGGCATATTTATTTAAAATAAGGTGTTTTGCTGAAGAATCTATTCACAGCTCTCTTGATATCCCTGTTCCGGAGGCTGTAAATAAAGGGGTTCAGCATGGGGGTGATAATGGTATAAAACACTGAGCCTACTACACCACTCTTGTGGGAAGGTGAGACAACTGAACCAGTGTACACACCAATGGCAGTCCCATAAAATAAACAGACAACTGAGAGGTGAGAGCTACAAGTGGAGAAGGCTTTGTACTTCCCACCTGCTGATGGGACTCTCAGAATGGAGGCAACGATTCGTGTATATGACCAAAGGATCCATGAGACTGGAACTCCACCAAAGATGGCCCCAATGCAATATGTCAATATGATACTGGTGTGAGTGTCAGAACAGGCAATGTTGATGAGTTGTGGAGGGTCACAGAAGAACCCTGCGATTTCCACCTCAGTGCAGAAGGAAAGGAGTGAGACCACCAACAAATGCAACAGGCACGGCAAAAGGCTACTGAAAACAGCTACCAGAACAAGCAGACCGCAGAACTGGGGGTTCATGATGACTGAGTAATGGAGGGGATGACAAATGGCTACAAACCTGTCATAGGCCATTGCACTGAGGAGCAGACTGTCCATACATGCAAAAAGGTAGAAAAAAGACAACTGAATCAGGCAGCCAGTATAAGAAATGAATTTGAGATGTGTGTGAATATCATGAAGCATCTTTGGAACTGTGGTGGAAGTGAAACCAATGTCCGCCAAGGACAGGTTGGCAAGGAAGAAATACATGGGGCTGTGGAGGCGGCTGTCAAAGCTTACTGCCAGGATAATGAAGAGGTTCCCAAGCACACTGACCACATACATGAATAAGAAGATTGTGAAGAGAGGAGGCTGCAGTTCTGGATCATCTGACAGGCCCAGGAGAATGAACATAGAGACACGTGTAAAATTCTCTGCTTCCATGTAGCATAGACACCTGTTGAGAAGAAAAAGGAAGGTTCCTAAGTGGGGGGTGGGGGGGTGGGGAGAGGAAATTAATAAAAGGCCAATGGGTGTTTTTTGAGTTCTGGAAATTCACGTGGAAAATGTTCCCATTTAAATATCCAAAAATCACCATCAACAACACTTCTCAGTTATAGAACATCCACTAATCCAAGAACTCTTTGTTCACTGGTTTCTGTACCCCTGTCTGTGCACACTAATGTAGAGTCATTCTACTGAAGGACTTTAGAAGAACATACACATTTAAACAGACACTAAAACAGAAAGTATGAAAAAAATAACTCACAAAGAAATAAAAGTGTTGAACAGATCATAACAAGTGTAGAAGTTAACGCAGTAATTAAACATTTCCCAACAAAGAGAGTTCAGAGACAAAGTCTCACTGGAGATTCCAAACGATCATTTACAGAAGTGACTCCAGTGCTTTATTAACTCAAAAATAAATAAATGAAATGATGTACACATGCTCTGGAATTCTTGAGATGAGGTTACCTTTGCCCTGATATGAAATATGATAAAGATACTTCCAGAAAACAATAGACTAATATCACTCAGGCATGATTTTTATTATAATTATAAGGGCTATTCTTATGTAAACCTTGTTCTTTTTCCACTTCCACAAGTGAGAATATCTGTATAACTTAAAAGTATAAATGAAGGATAGTCACTTGAGGAGTAGCTAATAATGAGTGTTCAATGTAAATTTACTAGTCCAATAAATTATTACCATATCAATCAAAGCTCTTTGGTCCACAATTTTTGCCCTGTAAAGATTCCTATAAACCGCAGCCTCATTCCATGTGAATTCCAGGTGAACTCAGCAGATCTCAAGAGGAGAAGTGAATGCAGTTGTTCACCTTGAAACAAAGTTGGTATGAAGTGGAAAGCCTTCAATCTATTTTGATAGAGGGAACGAAGGCTCATATGGTCCCCTATCTTTGATTCTCTGACAGTCTGGCATTTAATAAGTAGTTTGTTATGACTTCTCCATCAAATTTATTCATCTTAGTATTTGTTTTTACACCAAAAAATTTCAATACTTTCTTAGCAATGCCATGAAAATTTGGTCAATCATCTTATTTTAAAATACATGGCAGAAAGTTAGCTGATAACTCTCTTATTACATTAAGAAGGAATGCCTACACTTTCTCTTTTCCCTCTTCTGTGTTCATTTTATGAAAATCTCTTGAATTTCTGAACATTTTTCTGAATATACTACATTTAATAAATAATAAAGGAAGAAGTAGTATATAACAAAGAAAACACAAAACTTTGGCACAGGTAGTCTCTGCCATCATGATGATTCTTACTCACAGCTACCCTCTAGACAGAGCAGATGAATGGTGCAAGATAGCCTAAGTAAATAAAGGAAACCGAGTTAGACAAACATAGTTCTGTTATCTCAGTTTTTGGCCTGGCAGTGAGATTCAATTCACAGGACCACAACTCACTGCCATTGAGACAATTCTGACTTAGAGTTACTCTGTAAGACAGTATAGAATTGTTCTTGTGGGTTTCTGACTCTTTAAATCTCTGAGTAGAAAACCTCTTCTTTCTCTAGCAGAGTATGTTTTGGTGTTAAACTGCTCACCTTGCAGCAAGTAGTCCAAGCCATAATCCACATATTTCATCATCTGCCCACTTAACTTGCCGTTTACTTTCCCTTCCAAACTCCAGATGAAAAAAACTTGGAGAGAAATAACTGAGTCATCTCTCTCTTCTTATTGACATTCTAAAAGGGATGAAAGCACTGTGGACATAGAAGGCATGTGTCTATACTTGGTCACAGGGAATTAAAACAAAGTAAAGTGTATACAAGACACAGATATTTTGTATTGGGACCTTCTGCTGGGCCAAGAAAATTCTGTCATCTCTAGGGAAGAAATAAATGGAGCTCATTCACTTTCACTCAAGCATCGCACCCAAGTTAACACAGATACACCGCAGGTGTGTTAGCAGGGGAGGTGACAGGTTAGAATACTGGCTAGGTACCCTGTGAATGGAGTCTCACTGCCAACATTCACATCTGAATTGATCCCTTCTTGTGCTCAAAATGCGGTTAAATATATTCCTTATCTTTAAATAAAAATAAACTTTACATCTGAATTGTGAAAGCTTTTTTAAAGACACGATTTTAAAGCTACACGATACTGGTTGCAAAGTCTGGCACTAAGAAAACCAGCATACATGTTACTGACGTTGTGGCAACTACTACTGTCAGCATCATTCTCATCTTCCTCAACATCATCATCTCTTAGTAGCACTTAAGAGATGGTTTAAGGTTAAGCATTCACTAAGCAAAAGGTCGGCTGCTACAACCCTATCAAGGTGCACTTTAAGTGTGATGTGCAGTGATCTGCTTTTTAAAGGTACCTCACCATGAAAACTCAACAAAGTCTATTTCTACACTGCAATATGAAGAGTCACCTTTCATGAAATTTAAGTCCACTGGAAACCTACTTCTATTTATTTTATTCTGTTCCATATTTTTTTCTTAAGATACCAAGCCCAGTACTATCCAGTTGGCCCTAACTCATAAACCCGTATATCGAGTTTACAAGATGATAAACATTTGCTGGAACAAACAGCCTCATTTTTCTCCACTAGAGCTACTGGTTGTACTGCACCTAACACCTTGAAGTTAGTAGTAAAAGACTTAGACCTCAGATCTATTAGGGACATTTTAAAAGAACTATCCTTTTAAGGAACTGATCGCCAAAAAACAAAAATATAAAAACCCCACTTTTCCATAGAGTCCAGTGTACTCTGCCACATGCAGACCCCATAGGCAGCAGAGTAAAATTTTTCTCTATAGCGGGATTGCTGGATGCGGTTCCCCAGACCTTTAATTCACAGGGCGTCTGGTTTGACTTGAACGTCAGCACTCCCCTTAGCTGCCGAGGGCATTCGATGAATGTACTGCCCTAGAACCTTGAAGGGATAATACCGAGGAACTAGCTTTGCTCTCGGGTGCAGGCAATGGCTATGGACGCTGCAAGCAATGGAGCCTGAGTACAGAACCCCGGATGAATCCTAAACTCCTTACCAATGCCAAGAACTTCAATTTCAGAGTCTTCTTAGATAAAAGACTCCATTGTATCCTTTTCTTCCTTACAGTGTTGATTGCTCTGTTGGTCTTACTGATGACAATTGATGCTTCTGGAGCTGCTGTCACCTTCGGAACTCACTGGATTGCTGCACTTCACTGCGGGGTCTGGTCAACCAGTGTCCATTCAAAGTTCCTTTCTGTCTGGTGTGTAATGGACCTGAGGCTTCTTCTTACAGACTGACTGGAAGACAGATTCAGACATGGGTTTCCTGTTGCAGATGATGACGCTGGGAGAAGAAGCACACACATGTAGTCTGCTGGAAGGCTTCATGCACATTAGAGGATTGGCCAGGTGGCCTTATAATTTATACTCCTCTGATTCTGAAAATTCAACTCACGCTTTAGTGTTCTATGTGATCTCAGTCTCTGAGGACTTGTTATTTTCCAGATGAGGGAGGATGCAAGTGAGTGTCCAGAAAGGGACATGGTCCTTCCCAGGCTCAAGGGAAATCACACGGGAACTCCTCATTTCTAATTTGTACATTTAAAAGCTAACACAGTATATCATTGCCTTCATCTCAGTTCTGCGCTCTGCCCACCAATGTGTTATAAGGTCGAACTGTGCTCATGGGGTTCCTTGTGCAAACAGATCACTAGGCCTTTCTTCAACCACACAGCTGATTAGGGACAAACCCCAAACTTTGGGTTACTAGTCAAGCATACAACATTTGTACCACACAAGGATGTGGCAGGCATCTGAATGTGTTATTCCTACTCATTTCTTCATCAAAGAAGCAGAGAGTGTATCTAATATCAGCAAATGAAGTACTTTCATAAATATAACCATGGAGTAGTAGGATTTTATAGTAAGGGATTCCATAAGGCTCCATTGGAGGTGTTGCCAGGGATGCAGTCATCCCAAGACGTGACTGGGGAGGGACTCACCTCCGTGTTCGCCTATGTGACTCTGGGATAATTCTGTCTGTCTTTAGTTCACTGAAGGTCTCCCTCAGTGTCTAGCTACATGGGCTTCTGTATAAGGTAGTTGACAACATGACAGTCGTTTTGATTCAAAAGGTCAGAAGGACATGAAGAGAACATTGCAAGACTAATGGCAGTGCCTTATTACACCCTAATTTTGAAGGTGACATTCCATGGCTTTCCAAGTATTCTATGCTTCAAAGCCATTCCTACAACCTGACTGCACACCACGGGAGCATGTTACCCAAGAAGAAGCACTTTTTCCTAATGTCTGCAATGCAACTGGAGGGCTTCCTTCAATACCTTTTGTCACTTATCATACGTACTTTTGAAATGATCAAATGTCAACAGATGCTAGCATAGCAAAGAGGCTAACTTAAACTAATGTTAAAAATAATACCAAATAATAACTTTTCCTTACTATATGTATTCATTAGGGAGTACTGGTAGCATAGTGGTTTTCCATAAGGCTGTTAACTTCAAGGTCATCAGTTCAAAACCACTAGCCATTCTGAGGGAGAAATATGAAACATTCTAGTCCAGGAAAGAGTTATAGTCTCAGGAACACAAGGGAACAGTTCTACCCTGTGTTGTAAGTTTGCTGTGGATGAGTATAATCTCCATGGAAGTGTTTGATATGCATCTATCATATCATTATTCACAGAACAATACCTATCATCTACTCAATCCTTACATCAATACAGATTGCTCTCTCCTGTGCGTGTTAATACGAGAAGAAACTAGGAACTTAGAATCACAACTAAATTATAACTCTAATAAATCCATGAACTATCTTTCTTTCTTCACATTTCAAATGAACAAAAACACATCTAAGCTACATATTTACCCATATTGAAATTTCCTGACAAAGAATTGAACCCAGAACTCACCTTTAGGTTCTCCATTTGAGACTGAGATGAGCCAAAGAACAAAAATGTGGGAGCAAGATAAAGTGCAGGAACAGTGGCCTGAGACAGATCTGTCTAAATTTTCATCTGTGAAATCTTTCTCTGATTCCCATGTGTGAGTTCAACCACCCTTTCTAGAGTCAACCTACTGCTGTCCACCCTAGTCCAGCAGGCTCTACCCTGCCAGCACCAAAGAGCAGGAGAGAGATGCCTGTTCCTGTAGAGAAGTGAAATGGCAAAGTGAGCATGGGAGCTGTCTTGTGGCAGCTGTCAGATTGTTGAGATTCAAGACCAGGTGAAAAATATTCTAGACCAGGACTTGGAGCAACGTACATAAAAGGGTTATTCCCTCCTATAAATTGGCAAGCAATGGCCTTACTGTTTTCTGCTTGTGATGGTGTAAAAAAAAAGAGAAATGTACACAAGTTACATAAAAAGCTCTACTTGGACCTTAACCCTGGACTGAATTCAATAAATTTTCTTGACTTGTGATTACGCACATCATTTTCATTATTGTTATTATCAGTATTATATACAAACACATTCTGAAGTTCAGGGAAAAGTTGGGAGAGCCCATGTCCTTCAATGGTGGGAAAGTTTGTGTGGAAACTAGAACCAATGTATTAAGAACTAAAATTCCAAATGAAAGTTCGTCAGCCTCTCCCAGAACCAGGAGCAGAAACTTCACAGTCTGCTGAGTTGGAATAGCGCTTCTGAGTGTCTTATATGCCCATCCAGGTGGGCTGCTTGTCTGGATAAGGGGAAGACAATGCTCATCCCTCCCCTTTCCATAGTCCCTCACAGCGCTCACTGGAATGTGCTAACTTATTTCTGCGTATGAAAAAGTGCAGGTGTACCACCTCTCTACTGCCTGATGGGTAATAATGGCTGAGAATGCTTCTTCCTTGACTGGGAATAGGAGGAACTCAAACATGGACCTCCGGAGTCAGTCACAGTTAGCAACAAGTCTAGGTGAGAGGTACAGGTAGCAATGAGTCTAGATGAGAGACCCAAGTATGGTGTTCACTAGACTGAGAGTGGAAAACTGTAGGGGTCAGATGTTACAGGTGTGTTCTAAACTGACATATGGTCTTTCAGCTCAATGTCCAGAGCATACAATTAGGCAAATAGGTGCACGTTACTCCAATCACCGAATTCTCCTTAATATTAATGAAACAGGAAGAGGAGAACGTGAGTCCCTGTGTTTATTCTAAAGAGGACATTTGCTTATATTCCCCATTTCTAATGTCCACATTGTACCCATCTTAATATAACAATACAGATATTCAACAACAAAAAGTACAGTATGTGAATTTATATTCCAAAACTTGCTGAATCATTCATGTATTTTAGGGGAGGCTAGAACTTTTGAACCAGGGGTGACATTATGTATGCTGTTTGCTTAACACAGGGTCAATGACTATACATTTGGAGGTCAACTGCTTAAAGGTTATCTGCCTGAAGGTTATCAACCATCTAGAGTAATCAGACCCTACAGTCTGTCCCACCTTAAGTAAAGCCCACTCACTTCCATAAGGGTAATGGATTGTTCCCCTGAAGGACAGCCAAAAGACAACTAAGGTCAAGCCATCACAGGGATGACCAAGGTTAGGCTGCCATCTTGAGTTTAGAGTCTGCTCATCCTGTATGTCTTCCTGTGCCATGTATGCCTCTAGAGGCTCCCTTTTCTATTTCTGTATACCCCTAGCTCATCCCCACCCTGTCATGAGTATGCCTATTGTACAATCCCTTCCTGTTACGCATGGGATTACCTGTAATTATGGGTCTTGCATGCCCCCGAGTGTATATAAACCTTGTTTAGAAATATATTCACTCTCTCTACTGGATCTGACTGCTGAGATCATGGCCATACTACAGGTGAGCACTTGCATGCTTAAAAAAATAAAATTTACAAAGATGTGAGGATGTCAACATGTTGTCTCAGAATGCTGTCTCAACTTGTTTTGAAAAGGTTCTACTTCCTGGGAAGGACAAAATGCTTACTAAAGTAAAGGGTCGGTGAAAAAAACAGAAGACGCTCCATGAGAGAGATTGACAGAGTGATTGCAAAAATGGGATCAATACACAAAAGATTTGAATCTGACACAAAAGAAGCCCGTGTTTTATTCTGTAACACAAACGATCCCTATGAGTAGAAAGCAAGTTCATGGCATCTAACATTCATAAGAGTAAATAAAATCTTCTATATCATGAAGATTTTTGCCATTTCTGAATTCAATGTCTTTCCTAAGGACAACTTCTTTATTTCCCATTATCCAGTTTTAATATTGTTTAGAGTCTATGTGTTCTTGTGGTGGTCCCTCTAGGTCATTCCTGACCGAAGCACATCCATATAAACCATCCAAGCTTTTAAGTGAAATCCTAGCTGTACTTCTGAAAGTCAGATTTGTTCATTATTCTGGCACTTCCTAAAAATGCAGTATCCTTCAGCAATACCATAATTCAAATATATCTACCCTTTGTCCCTCTTCATTGTCCTGTTTAAACCTGAATATTATCCATTGAATTACCATTGCTGGGTCAAGCCCAGCTTAGTCCTCTTTAACCCTTTAGAGATCTTCTAAAGCAGACTTGTCCAATTCATACCCCATTTGACTCCTTGTGTGCTGTTTCCCAGGAAAATAAAATTCTTGACTACTTCAATCATTTCTCCACTCATTATCGTGTCTGTCAGTACAGATGTGAGACTTTTGTTTTCTTTTCATGGAAAAATAGAATGCTATGCTCTTTGATCTGTGTCATTAAGTGATTCACATCCTCTTCACTACTAGTAAGTAAAGTGGGTCAGCTGCATTACCCAGCCTGTTCATGAGCCTCCTATCACGAAGCTGCATTCTTGGTCATATCAATTACTAGTACTTCTCCAGTTAAAAGGTATGTGAAAATGCAAACCCAAAGCACACTTTTTCTGATTTTAAAATGCTCAATAGCCCCTTGCTTTTTTCCCCTAAATGAGCTCAAGGAAGCATTCTGAAATTCCCATTCTTCACACTGTTAACTATAGTTAATTATGATCTACACAGCTAAAGCCTTTGCATAGCCAATAAAAAACATTAACCTCTTTATTGTATTCCTCGCTTTTAACCAAAATCCTTCTGATATCTGCAATGATATCCCTTATTTCTTGTGTTCTTGTAAATCAAACATGAATTTCAGGGAGTTCCCTCATGTGACTTTAGGATGTAATAATACCATTGTTCAATGATTTCCTACTTCTGTTGAGTCATTTCTTAAGGATGCACACAGCCAGATGTATCTCTTTCAGCCTGATGTCTGTCTGCAGCTCTTTCTTCTGAATTTCAAATTCTGCAAATGGAGACCCTGAAAGCTTTATTTTATACACAACCCTACTTTGCAGAGGTAGCTCTTCCCCATTCATATTTCCAGAGTCTTCTACCATGAGGGGCTCCTCTTCTGGTACTGTTTCAGACAATGTTCCAGTGCTAACCATAGATTTGCAGTGGATAATTTTCCTGACGTGGTCCACTTCTTCCTTCTATCCGTTCTTGGTCTTAGGTACCATTGAGGTTTCCAACCCAGATCTATGTCATCCACCATAGAATGAAACACCCCCTGGTCCTGCACCATTCTCACAATCTTTCCTCTACTTGAGCCCATTGTTGCAGCCACTGTGTCAGTCCTTCTCATTAAGGGCCTTCTTCTCTTTTGCTGCACCTCTACTTCACCAAGTATGATGTCCTGCTCCAGGGACTGGTCACTGCTAACAACATGTCCCAAACTCTAGATATCTCTATCCTTCATTAGTCAGTCGTCATCGGGAAGCTAATGCAGGTGATCCACCATGAGTGACCCCGCTGATATTTGTGATATCATTACCATAATGTTTACCATCATCACAACACACAAGACCCTAATTTACGACAAACTGAAAGACTCTTGATGTACTAAATTTATACTCGATCATTTGAATGATAACACCAATGTTACTTTTTTGCGAGTAGTTCATGGGCAATTGGTGCATTTGACTTTTGGTTCTGGAGATGAATATTGATAGTGTGCTGGAATGCTAACAGGAAAAAGAAATCTTTCTCAGAAGAAGTATGGTCTATGAGATCCTTAGAAGTGAGGACAACAAGAATTTATCTTATATACTTTGGGCATGTTATTAGAAGGGAACAGCCCCTGCCGAAGGACATCATGCTTGGTAAAGGAGAGGGGTAATGAAAAAGAGAAAGGAAGGCTCTCAGCGAGATAGATAGACACAGTGGCTGCCACAGTGGGCTCAGTCATGGAAACCATTGTGAGGATAGCTCAGGACTGAGGCATATTTTTTACTATTATGCATGGGATCAGTCTGGGTGAGAACCTACTGGGTAGCACCCAACAATAAGAGGTATGTTGATGCACTACAGAACTGTTTATTTGGTGGCACATATTTCATGACATAATCTGCCACTGAAACATATCAGTGAAACTTATCAGTATATGAAATAACGCTTTCTGACCTTGTTGGATGTTGTTGAGTTTGATCCAACTCATAACATTCCTATGTTTCACAGAACGAAGCAGAGCTGCTTCTGCGGCTTTATCACAATCCCCTTGTATTTGAGCCAATTGTAGCTGCAACCATTGGGCTGAAATGTGACAGTGACTGTAATGGTGTCATGTAAAGGACGGTGTAGTGTTTTCTTCTGTTTTACACAGGCTGTCGATGCACTGGAACCAACTAAACTGCACTTAAAAGCATAAACCTTCTGAAAAGAGTCAGGCCACATCCAAGCATGCGAAAACCAAAGAGAGTAAGGATTGAATGGTAAACGGTGCTCCTTCCAATCCTATTCAAGTATCCTTTAAATAAAAAGTAAAAGTATTTACAGTATGCCTGAGTGACACAACCAGTTCATTCATTTGGCTTCTAATTGAAAGGTTGGATGTTCAAGTCCACCTAGTGCTAACTCGAAAAAGTTACCACATGCTACTTCTGAAACATTAGCCATTTTAGATACTAAGAGCACAGTTGTACTCTAAGCATATATGGTGTCACCAGGACTTACGATTGACTCATCTACAACTGATGCTGGTAGTGGTGTGTTCTGCATAACTTATCAAAATGCATTCTTTATTCCATAATTCTTAATTTACTCATACTGTTAGCTTGGAAAGGCTATCATTAGATATTCATAATAACAGAAAATGTGTCTGTTTATTTAAGTATACAAAGCATACAAAGTTCAAACATATCATAAATCAAAGATTGAGCTGAGATCCACATCAAAAGTCTATTGATCCATCTGATAATGGATGCTTTAGTATAAATATATCTTTGTTTTTCTCTAAGGGATAGTGCATCGTTATTCAAAATTAAACAAAGTGAGATGTACAAAAACTATGCCCCAATTAAGCTACATTTTTAATACATATATTAATGATATATAGCCATTGCCCTTTGACCACATGGCTTTTCACGGTGCCCTAATTAAGCTATATTTTAAATATGTGGATCAATGATACATAGTCCTTCCCTTTGACCACATGGTTCTTCACTGCCTAAAGATGAAATTGTAAGGTATTTTCTTACACATCTAGCTTGAAGGACACTTGGAGTATCAAAGTTCCTCATCAGAGAAGTTCAGTGAGGATTCACCATAGTGGTTGTGCAGAGTAATTTAAACTAAGTATTAAACAAATTTTCATACACTTCATTCTTAAATCAGGAGCTGTGTGTAGCATCTGTATAAGAGAATTGGATACCAATGTGTTGAAAGGCAGAAGGACTCACAAGAGAGATTCATCATGACAGACATCAGGAAAGCCAGGTTACAGAGTGGAATCCTAACAAGTTCATTACTAGAGGAAGAAAGAGCTCCTCTTTGTTGAGAAAAATGGGCTCTTCATTATCCTAGAGTCATAGCCAGAAAATAAACAGTTAAATTTCTTCATAAAACATTAGTGACATAATGTACCGAAGTATAATTAGAGTCATATAATGTCTGGAATTATGATACCACAAGCTTTATTTTCATTTGTTCACTGTTGACCCAAGAGTGGAAATACTTTTATCTCAAAATGTCTTCTAAATGCACATACATGGCAACCTGCATTTCTTTTGTTAAGATATATAAGTTAGTGTTAATCAAGAAGTCATTAGTGTTCATGAACAATCAGCAAACCACATTTGTTCCTTTAATGATCATGATTTAATATGATAATTAGTATAATAGTTCTTTTTTTAAAACAATTTATTGGGGCTCATACAATTCTTATCACAGTTAGTATAATAGTTCTTAAAAGACTGAACCACATACCCAAAAGAGTAACAGAAAGATACTACTTTCATGAAGTGGAGACTACTCAAAGTCATAAGGAGTGCAGTGAAAAGTTTGCGTGATTGGGAGTGGTTATTTTACAAACAACTATTAGGAGACTAGTGCAGGAACTTGAAATTGGAAACAAGTACACAATACGAGGGTTTCTGCCCTTGCATGACCCTGTTTTCTATAAAAAGGTGGGCTTTGAGCAGGGAGAATAGAAGGTAATATCCAGCAGTATAACCAGGTGTTTGTTGTGGAGGAAGAAGACATATGAAGACATACTACCAGGCATGTTGAGAAAAACAACACTGCCGGTGTCTCAGGCTATTTCTGTAATATCATAACCCAATGAGAATTCTGACAATGTTAAGGTATTCAGCAGAAACTCATGGAGGATAAATAGCACAAGCATTTTAATGAGCTTTCAAGGTGGTCTGATTTAAATAAATAATTTTCAACATTGCCTGCCCACTAGCATCTGCTAAGGTAGTTTTTTTTAATCCAGAGGTTGACCAAATAACTTTTGCAATATAAACTCCAATTAGAAGACCAGTATGAAGAATAATCACACCTAAACTAAATTAATTAAGACGATACCTAAAATGTATAGACACCTATCCTGATGCCATATTTTCATATTTTCTTCATAAAAGTTGTATCTGGATAGGGCAAGATATGACAAAATAATAATTTATAAATTATCAAGGGCTCATGAGGGAGGAGGGAGTGGGGAGGGATGGGAAAAAAGAGGACTTGATGCAAAGGGCTTAAGTGGAGAGCAAATGCTTTGATAATGATTAGGGCAAAGAATGTACAGATGTGCTTTATACAATTGATGTATGTATATGTATGGATTGTGATAAGAGTTGTATGAGTCCCTAATAAAATGTTTTCTTAAAAAAGTTGTATCTCTCTGCTACTGCTTGTGGTAGGTGTTTCAGTCTTTTACGAACTATTATATGATTTGCTCAGCATACAGATCGAATAACTGTGGTGAGCGGAGAATACAACACTGACGCACATATTGTCTGATTTTGAATTATGCAGTGTTCCCTTGTGCTGGTTGCCCATTTGCTTCTTGATCCATGTACACATTCTGCATGAGCACAATGAAGTGCACTGGAATTTCCATTCTTCTCAAAGTAATCCATATTTTGTTATGCACCTCACAGTCAAATACCTTGGCATAGTCAATAAAACACAAGGAAACATCTTTCTGGTACTCTCTGCTCTCGCCCAAGATCCCTCTGACATTAGCAATGATGTCAGTGAGGATGTTCCACATCTTCTGAATCTGGCCTGAACTTCTGGCGGCTTCCTGGCAATATGCTGCTGCAAACATTGTTGGATGATTTTAGCAACATGTTACTTGCATGTGATATCAGTGATATTCCATTATGTAAACATTCTTTTGGGTCACCTTTCTTCAGAATGGGCACAAATATGGATGTCCTCCAGTCAGTTGACCAAGTAGCTCTCTTCCAAATTTCCTGGTTTAGACAAGTAAGTGCTTCTGGTGCTTCATTTGCCTATTGAATTACTTCCATTGGTATTCCATGAGTTCCTGGAATCTTGTTTTGGGATAATGCTTTCAGTACAACTTGAACTTCTTCTTTCAGTGCCATTGGGTCTTGGCCATATGCTACTGGGCTCATATGCTACTTTGCTCATATGCTACAGGGTTCTCTAGAGAAACAAAACCAAGACAGTTATGATTTTTATATACATGTATGTGTATATGTATATATGGATATATATATAGAACACAATGAAATAAACAGTACCGAGGGCTCAATTCAACTCATTTTCATGAGATAGTTAATATACTGGAAATCCTTCAACCCATAAGGGTTGTTGGGTGCCAGTCAAGGAAGCAGACACTGAGTCTTCTATAGGGCAATACAGGCAGTCCAGTCACAGGCAGCAAACAGCAGGGCAGGTCACCAACAGTCAGCCAGATGACAGGGTCTGACAGTCCCCACCTCAAGTGCTGTATACACGAGCAGTGTGGTGAAGCAGGCCTCGAAGGAACCTCCAGCTATGGTAACATGGTCCCAAGATTGGGTATCCCACAGGTAGTGTATCTCACAAGTTGAGGCAGAGAACTTGCTAAGGCAGCCACACACTGGTTTGATCATCAGAGAGCAAGAGACAGAAAGGCGAGGCTCGCCGAGCCATTTATCTCTTTGCCCTTCAATAAAACTGCAATCTTATTAATCCCATGTGTGTCTGTTGGTCAGGTTGGCACTATAAACCTACCTATCACAGTTATCTCCTGAAATGGTGGTAACTGTATTCTTTCCCTCTTCTTTTGATATTTCCTGCATCAGTTAAACATTTGCCCATAGAATCTTTCAATATAGCAACTCGCGGCTTGAATTTTTCTTGAGTTCTTACTGATACATTGAGCATGTTCTTCCCCTTTGGTTTTCTAATTCTAGGCCTTTGCATGTTTCATATAATATATTAATTTATCTTCTAGAGCAGCTCTTTTAAATTTTCTATTCAGTTCTTTGATTTAATCATTGCTCCCATTTGTCTTAGCTACTCTTTGATGAACAGCGAGTTTCAGAGTGTCTTCTGACATTCATTTTTATCTTTTGTTTCTTCCTTGTCTTTTTAATTACCTTTGGCTGTCTTCATGAATGATGTTTTTGATGTCCTCCCACAGCGCATTGGGTCTTCAGTTATTATTGTTCAATGTGCCAAATCTGTTTTGATAGGTATTGGAAATTCAGACGGGATAGACTCAAGAACAAATTTTGGCTCTCATGAAATTATTTTTTGTTTTCTTCGACTTCAACCTAAACTTACAAATGAACAATTGGTGGTCTGTTCCACAGTCAGCCCCTGATCTGGTTTTAGCTGCTGATATTGAGTTTCTCCATTGTCTCTTCCCACAGATGCAATAAATTTGATATCTGTGTATTCTATCTGGAGAAGTCCATGTGTATAGTAGTTATTTGTGTTGTTGAAAAATGTATAAACAAGTCATTGATCTTTCAAATCTCTATCATTCAATCTGTCCGTATGATAAACAAATACGTGGTGGACTGTTTTCCATAGCCTTCTACAAGTCTGGTGTTCATAATGTAGACTCTGATACTATTCCCTGTTTCAGACCTAGATTTTACTATTTACAATCCTTAGATCCCACAGGCTGATGTCCTTCTTCCACATGGTCTTAGTTGATGCCTCACTGAGTGGCTGCTTATTTTAAAACAAGTTTTTAAGACCCAAAATGATATTCTTTCTGATAAGCAGGCACCATCTGCTTTTTCACCATACTTTACTATAGCACCATATCTTCAGTGGTCTCTTCATGACAGCAAGTACCATTAGGGCCATGTCACAAAATTTTTCAAAATTGATTTGTCTCTTCCTCCTTCCTATTCTGTTCTTTTGCAGGTCACAGATGATTCCAATATTAAGTCAAGTTTTAGAACCAGTGACATGCATTCCCATAAGTGACTTGATTATACATTTTTGTTAGGTGTAAAAGTTATCTAGATAATAGAATGAATTAGATTAGAGGAAAGGATGAAGATCACAAGTACTTAAAATGGGGTTCTTATCTGGAAGACTGTATCGTAGTTGAGAAGCTACAAGAGGTTCCAGAGCTAAAATGGAATTTGATCATGGATATCCCAAATATTTCACTGTCCCATTAAATATTTCACAAACAATGGTAAGACATAAAAACCCAATGGTGACATCTACAATATATATGAAAGGCATATGAGCAAAGAGGTAAGAATTCTGGTTACATATATCATTTTTGACATGTTTCCCCAAAAAAAAACACCCCAAAGGATGGCATCAGAGAATGTTTTTACAGTAGAAGAAACACACTTTAATGGTGACCAAGGGTGGGAGGGAACAGTGTAAAAGAGAAGTAAGAGATGAGAAAGTAAACAGTTGCTTAAACAGTTGCTCACTTGGATGTGGGGGAAGATAATATCCCACAGGAGGGGGAGGGTTAATTTTTTAATTTAATAAGCGAAACAGGATGAGCCATCAGAAGGTTTGATAAGCTGTTGAGTGCAAGATGATCATCTCATTTGTAAACTCTTGCATAATTCTCATGAATTAAAAATAAATAAATAAGAAGGAAGCCTCAAGTAGAATCCACCAACATAAAGTTTTTAATAGGGGGTGGCCCTGTGGAAACCTTTGGAATCAGGAAAGTGGAAAGGTTGAACCCTAGCTCAGAGAAGAGAGCAGAAGGATGGGTATTTGGAGAAGTATAACAGTGGTGGGGGGCGGGGGAGGAGGAGGATGTCTGAATCCATATATGTTATGTAATTAATGATAATGTCTTACCGTTTATGCTTCTTTTCACATACTATTTTATTTAAATTTTCTAATGCAACGAAAAGGTCTCTGAACAGCATTATAGTTGTATGACATTTCATCGAAGGAATAAACATGCTCTGTACCATTAAGAAAAAGGGATGGCACAAGGGCAGGGTTGAGATTAGGCTGCATTGCTGAGGTGGCTACACAGGACTTTTGTTGGTGTCCCTGTTTCTCAGACTATAAAGGAAGGGGTTCCACATGAGGGTAAAAACGGTGTATATCACCAAGGCCACGACACCCTTCCTGGTAAAAGATGAGACAGCTAAACTGAGGTACAATCCAAGTCCTTTTCCATAAAGTAAACAGAAGACTGACAGGTGAGAGCCACATATAGAGAGAAGGCTTTATATTTACCACCTGACAACGAAATACTCAGAATCGAATAAACTATTTGAGTTTAAGGCAGAAGGATCCCCAAGACTGGAACTCTACCAAAAAATGGCACCAAAACAATATACTAATAGGGCACTGGCGGAGGTATCAGAAAAGGCCAGGTTTGCAAGTTGAGGAAGGCCACAGAAGAAATGAGGGATTTCTGTATCTGTAGAGAAAATAAATTGTCGTACCATTAAGCAATGCAGCTGGGAAGTCCAAAAGACTGATGTAAAGAGATATCAAAACTTACAAACCACCTAGGCAGTGATTCCTGATGATTGGGTAGTGCTAGGGGTGACAGAAAGCCACAAACCTGTCATACGCCATGATGGTTAGGTACATACTGCCAAACACGCAGAAAGATACAAAAGGGACTCTTGCGTCAAGCATCCCATACAGGTGATGTCTTTGCTCTGCGTCTAGATGTTCACCATTATTTGGGGGACTATGGTGGAGATGAAACCAATATCAATCAAGAAGAAATTGGGAGGAAGAAATGGATAGGGGTGTGGAGATGCTGGTCAGAGCTAGCAGCCAGGACAATTAGTCACTTACCAGTTCCTGTGATAAGGAATATGAGCAAGAACAGCCAAAAGAGAAGGGGCTGTAATTCTGGATCCTCAGAAAGGCCCCAGAGGAAGAATTCTGAGATGCTTATCAGATTCTGTGTCGCCATGTACCTGAGACAGCTTTGGGGGAAAAAAAGAAAAGATTGTTTAAAGGAAGCAATTGAAACAGGGAGCAGGGAGCCACTCTGTTGCCTATGTTTTGAATGAAGTTTGCAATCAAATTGTGCACATTTCAGAGCCAAATACTCCGGTTACCTTCAGCAATGTTTCTCAGTTGTAGCAAACCCAACCACTGCACTTCTCCCTGCTCTCTGTGCTAGTAACCTGTTTCTCTACACACCTGCTTTAGAGACCCAGGGATACAGAATGTCAGAAGAGAAGTGGTGTTTTTAGATAAAACATGCATACAAAGTGTAAAACATCAGCCATCATAGGAAGGAAATACATGCAATGAGAAATAATTATATTAAGGGGAAAAGAATCTTTTTTACCAAAGGTCAGTAAGAAGTACTCAGTGAGGGTCACTGGTAAGTATACCTGACTGTTCACCAAAAGGTTGAAGTGTTCCCTGGGAGCACTTTTAGAAAAAGATCTGGTAATCAACTTTGGAAATTTTAGTTATCGAAAAACGCATGGAACCTACCCAATGAACAACTGGTTGTTCTTGACAGGAGACAATAGGATATGCTCTATCTTATGCAAGTACAGTGCAATACTCCCGCTTTTCGGTCAGTTTCTGTGCTGTGGCAGCATGTCTATCTTCCTGTGACACCAGAAGCGATGTCACCCATTTTTCAAAAACCATCAGTATTGGCCACAGTGGCAGACTTCAGTGCAGGGTCCACACTAAAACAGACTAGGAGGTAGAATCTGGTGATCTACTTTTGTAATATAGGCCATCCAAAACCTTAATAGAAGTGGGTTGTTTTCAGATATAGTGCCAGAAGATAAGTCCCTTCGCATTGAAAGTTCCCAAAATATGCATGGGGAAAAGTTCATCTCCATGACATAGATGGACTAAAGTATTCGGGACCTTCATTTGTTGTTGTGACCAGACTCAAAATGAGTAAAACAACAATGGTAAACATCCATTAATATTCAGAATATGGAATTTAGGCATTCTGAACCTTGGAAAATGGGAAGTCATCAAAAAATGAAATAGAATACATAAAGATCAAAAGCCAAGTACTAGTGAGTTGAAATAGACTAGTATTGGCTATTTTGATTCAAAAGATCATCTCAATGATTGATTTGCGATGCTGAAAATGGCAAATTTAATAGAAATTATCACATTTTTAAACCACTAATAAAAATTATTTCAAGATATATCCTGAAATACAATTGATACTATCCAAATGTCTACGAAAGCATTTAATATGACTTTTATTCAAATTTTCACGCCAACCACTAAAGTCAACATTGAAGAATTGAAGAATGAGATCACTTCTGCAACCTAAGACTAATTAAACTTGTACTGAAAATGCAGCCATAATTATTGGTGAATCAATTGTAAAAGGAGGAAACAAGGAAGAAGGATCACTACTTGGAAACATGACCTCGGTGGTAGAATCATTGTCAGACATCACACAATAGAGTTTTCCAAGAACAGACACTTGCTAACTGTAAATACCTTTTTCAACAACATAATTAATAACTACACACATTGACCTCACTTTGTCAGTTATTGTACGGTGTCTTTCTGTATTTTGCTGTGAAGCTATGGTGGTGACATTTCAAATACTCCCAAGGGCAGTCATTGAAAACATGTTTGAGCTGAGCTCACAGACTGAAAGCACACTGTGAAGCAGTGCGTTCCCTCCTGAGGAATTAGCCTCTGAAAACCTTATGAATAACCAACTGTAATATGTCCTTGTTCTTAGACTTAGCACCAGAAGATGAGCACTCAAAGTACAACTGGGGAAGAAGTGTCTCTTCAAAGCACAGTCGACCTTAATGACGTGAATGGAGGAAAACATTCAGGCCTTTCATAAGATGATGTAAATCACATCACAAAAATTAGAAGAAACAGCTGTACACATCCAATAATAACCATAATATGGAGTGTACAAAGTATTAACCTAGTAATATGGGAAATTATAAAAAAATAAAATTGTAGATATTATTGAGCTGGAATGGGTTTATTTGGGCTATTTTAAATCAGACCAAAATGTTACATAGTATGCTGAGAATGACATGTTGAAGAGGCATTGTGGGCCATTCATCACCAAAACACATATTTCAAGATCTATCATAAACTGAAACACTGTCTATGCCATAATAATGTCTATATTCATAAATGGAAACCACTTAGCACAACTATTATTCAAATTTTCACCAATCACTGAAACTAGTGCTAAAGAACTTGATGAACTCTACCAACTTCGTTTTTTAATTGGAAAAAACATGTAATAAATATGCATTACTAATTATTCATTTTTGGAATAGGACTGTAGGGAAGAAGGAGGAAGTTGGAAAGAATAGTTGGAAAGTTTGATCTTGGTGATACTAAAACAAAGCTAGAAATATCATTGTATGAGTCTGGGTACTTTAGAGAAACAAATCCACAGAAACTCATGTATAAGAGAGAGTTTTATATAAAGGATAAGTGCACATCAAGAAAACATCCCAACCCAGTGCTGCCCAAGCCCACAAGTCCAAAATTAACCCATTAACCCATATGTTCAACACCAATCCACAAAGTACTCCTCCATGTCAAAAAAACACACACTATGATGCCGACTGCAGGAGGAAAACTGAATTAGTGAACGTGTAAGCATCTCAGTGCTGGCAGTAGTCTCCACACAGCTACTCCAGCACCCAGGTCTGCATCGGGGTAGGTCCATGCAGCTTCTCCTTGGGGATGTCTTGCAGGAAGTCAGCCTTGCAAGCTGAAGCAGGGAACTGCTAAGGCAGCTGCACCCTGGTGTAACCATCACAAAGCAAGAGACCCGAGAACTAGAAAGGTGAGGCTCACTGAGCCTTTTATCCCTCTGCCCTTCAATTAACCCCACTTGTTTATCAGCCAAGTTGGCACAATAAACTAACTCAATCATGATGGAGTTTTGCAAGACTTACAACTTCTTTATGACAAACATGTATTTTTTAAAAAATAAAAGGAATCAAAATAATTAAATCTATGAAGATCAGTATCATCAGCCAGACTGTGGACCAGAACATAAAGTCGTCATTTTCATTTCATATTGAAGGTGAAAAAAATTAAAACAAAGTCATGAGAGTGAAAATATGACCTTGAATATATCTCTCCTGATCTTAGATACCTTCTCAAAAATGGATTTTACACAGTAAACACATTACTAATTTATCTAAGTCTAGATGAATTATAGGATGACATCAAGAGCATAATACACGAAGAAAGCAAAGGGTCATTAAAATAAAGGAAGGAATGAAAAAGCAAAGCATATTTCAGAAGAGACTCTGAAACTTGAAGTTGAACATAGAATAGCTAAAGTAAATGGAAGAAATGATAAAATAAAGGAACTCAACAGAGCATTTCTAAAGGCATCTTAAGGAGACAAAGCCAAACAGTATAATGAAATGTGCAAAGACTGGGAGCTATAAAATCAAAAGGGAACAGCACACTCAGCATAGCTGAAACATAAAGAACTGAAGAGCCCCCAACAAAATGATTTTTTTAAAAAAGAATTGAAGAAAAACTTCAAGTCTATAGCTGTATAACTGAAAAATTCCATGGGCAAAATTAATGCACCAAGTATCAAATGAAGATATAAGGGCCGAGACTGTACCAAAAATGGTTTTGTCTGACATTTAGCTATTTCAAGAGGGAGCATGTAATCAAGAACAAATGGTATTGGAAAATAAAGTTCAAGTTTCGCTTAAGGCATTAGAGTAAAACAAGACTCTGTTCCAGTGACTCCCCTCTGAAGAGGCATGCAAATCCCCTTGCGATCAGAGAGCATTGCAAATGGATTATAGAAGGTGTGATAATTTTAAGGTATAATATCTCATTAGTTTATCTTGCTTTGACCAATTTTACATTTGTTACAATTTTATAAATATTTTCTGCTTTCTTTTCAATTGAGGATTTTTCTGTTTCATTATCTCATTGTTGAGGGGGGGTTGTTGTCCTTGTTTTGTATATTTTCTGTGTAGGAAATCCAAAGTAAGTAAATCTAAAGATGATAAATTAATTAGTAAATAATTCCCAAGGGATATGGCAGGGAAGGTTGGTGGGAAATAAGGAACTAACAACAATGAACACAATAAAGAATATAATGTTCTGGAATGGATCCTCATGATGATTACACAGCTCTTCTTAATAAGATTGAATGATTGAATAGTATGATGTGTGAATTATATGCCAGTAAAAATATTTACAAATAGAAATGGAACTATATACTCATATCTACATGTTAAGAAGGTTGCAGATGGACATTGGGCCTCTACTAAAGTACTATCTCAACACAAGAACACTGTTCTAGCAATCCAGCTTTCTGTGGTGCTCACCTTCCTGACACAATCACTGAAGACAAAATGGGCCATAAGCAAATGTGGTGAAGAAAACTGATGGCGCCTAGCTATCAAAAGATATAGCATCTGGGGTCTTAAGACTGGAAGATAAGCAAGCAGTCATCTAGATAAGAAGCAACAAAGCCCACATGGAAGAAGCACACCAGCCTGTGTTCATGAGGTATCAATGGGATCAGGTATCAGGCATCTAAGACCCAGAACAAAATCATACCCAATGTGAATGGGGTGTGTGTGCATGGAGTGGAGACCCAATGTCCATTTGTAGACAATTGGACATCTCAGAGAGGGGCCACGGGGAAAGAAAGAGACATTCAGCGTGCAGTATAGCACTAATGAAACACACACCTTTCTTCTAGTTCTTTGGTGCTTCCTTCCCTCCACTATCATGACCTCAATTCTACCTTACAAATTTGATTAGACCAGAATATGGACACTGCTACAGATAAGAGCCTGCAACACAGGGAATCGAGGAAAGATAAACCTCTCAGGACCAACAATGAGAATAGAGATATCAGGAGGATTAGGGAAGGGTGGGGTGAAATTGGTCACAAAGATCAACTATAACCCCCTCCCAGGGTGGAAGAACAACATAAATGTGGGTGAGTGGCAATGGAGGATGATGTAAGATATGAAAATAATAATCTATAAGTTATCAAGGGTTTGTGAGGGAGGGCAGGCATGGGATGAAGGGGGAAGGAATATGGGAGCTGATATCATGGGCTCAAGTGGGAAGAAAACTCATTGAAAATGATGATGGCAACATATGTGAAAATGTGCTTGACACTCTGGATGAATGTATGGATTGTGATAGAAATATAAGAGCCCCCAATAAAATTATATATTTAAAATGACACCCTTGTATGGAAATAATACATAAATAGACCTGTCCCAGTGAAACTACTGGCTTCAAAGTTATAGAATATTAGAAATATATTGATTGGTTAAATGGGTAGCACATGGATTGAGCAAATTACTTGGAGTATGCCATAGTCTTGCATGAATCCATCAATCCTTGTACCCTTCAGTCTTGAATACGGCACCTGAGCAATGAGTTCCAATTTCAATTTTTGAAAACAATGGTTACCACATGTCATTACCAAGTAAATTCAATTCAATATATGGACAGTTGATATTATAAAATATTCTGAATTAATGGAATATGAAGTGAAATGTTTCAACACACTGATGCAGCACTGGAAGCATTCACTAGTCTATGACAAAAATTTGAAAGACAGCTACCTGAGCAACTGATTGGAAGAGCTCTATATGTGTGCCCATTCAAAAGGATGGTGACACAATAAAATACAGAACATATCTAACAATATAATTAATATCACATGCAAGTAAAATGTTGCTGAAGATCACTCAAAAACCATTGTAGCAGTACATTGACAGGGAGCTGCCATAAACTCAAGCTGGGTTCACCAGAGGATGCGGCGTAAAAGTGGAGAATAACAGAAAAATGTTTGCTTATCTTTTACTGATGATGCAAAAGCAGTTACTGGAAGGATCACAATAAACCATAGATACATTGTAACTAATAAGAACACCTAATGAAGCACTGGAGGCCGTTATTTAAACACAACAAGGAGTTACTGTATGGTTTTTAATAAAGAAATATCCAGCATGTTTTAAAATCAGTGTTGAATCCTTTCTTATTCAATTTCTATGCAGACCAAAAATATCCATAAAGCTAAACTATAGGAAGAGTAATGCTACAACAGTATTAGCGGTAGAATTATTAAAAAACCTCCCATATAAAAGCAAAACGTTATTTGCAGAAAGCCTAATAAGAACTAGAAGCACTTAGAGATGAAGACCAAAGATGGATTTCAATTTAATGTGAACAAACAAATGTGTTAAGCAGGGTTCTTTAGAGAAACAAAACCAGGACATTCATGATTAGATAGATAGATAGATAGATAGATAGATAGATAGATAGATAGATAGATAAATAGATAGATTCATACAGCACAAAGGAATATAACAGCAAATTCCTCCACCCAACAGTACAGAAAGCTCAGTTCAACTCACTTTCCTAGAACAGTTAATCTGCTAGAAATCCTTCAACTCAAGAGGGCTCCAGAGTCGAAGGTACAGGAAGCAGATAGCTGAGTCTTCCCTCGGACATTGCAGACGACAGAGATCACTCACAGCAGCAAACGGATAATTACAGTCAGGAGCTCAAGAGCTTAGCGAAGCAGGCCTGGATGGGATATCATACTCAGCCAATGCAAGACAACAGGATCCACAAGCCTCAGGTAATCAAGTGATATACACAGCAGCAGCATGGCGAAGCAGGTCTCAAAGAAACCTCAACCTCTAGCAACACGATCCACGGGTTGACTCTCCCACAGGTAGTGTAGCTCCCAAGTTGAGGCAGAGAACTAGCTAAAGCAGCTGCATGCTGGTCCAATTCCCAGGCAGCAAGAGAGTTTGGGGCGGGCTTACCAAGCCATTTATTTCTTTTCCCTCCAATCAAACTGTGACCTTATTAATCCCGCATGTTCCTATTGGCCAGGTTGGCACAATAAACCTACCTATCACATATGGCCCAAACCAAACTCATTGCTATCAATCTGACTCACAGGGACTCCATAGCAGTGGTTTTCAACCTTCCTAATGCCACGAGCCTTTAATAGAGTTCCTCATGTTGTAGTGACACCTGACCATAAAACTATTTTTGTTGCTACTTCCTAACTGTAAATTTGCTAGTGTTATGAATTGTAATGAAAATATCTGATATGCAGGAAGTATTTTCAGTGTTACAAACTTAACATAATTAAAGGATAGTGATTAACCACAAAACAATATGGAATTATATGTTTTGAAATAGTTATTTCTAATTACAAATAAATGTAATTTTTTCTTGAAGCATAGTGTAGCATGGGTAACAGTCTTGACACCATGTAATTGTATGTGGGTGTATCTGTATGTGGGCAGACCTGCCTGGAGGCGGATAGAGGAGCAGTGTCTCGGTTCCTAAAAAATCAGAAATATGTGTTTTCCTATGGTCTTAGGCGACCTTTGTCAAAGGATCGCTCCACCCCCGTAGGGGTCACGACCCACAGGTTGAGAACCGCTGCTGTATATGCTATGGTAGGGATGCCTCTGTTCCCCCAAGACTAAATATTTAAGATGTTAAAAATAAAGAATTCCGTTTGGAGCACAAAGCCTGATCCAAGCTATGGAATTTTCAGTCACTTCATATGCTTCTGAAAGTTGAATGTTGAATAAGGAAGATTGAAGAAGAAAAATCGATGTACTTGAATCATGGTAGTGATGAAGAATATTGATAGTATCATAGACTTCCAAAAGAATAAAGAGACCCGACTTGGAGCAAGTACAGCCAGAATGCTCCTTAGACACAAGAATGGCGAGACTTTGTCTGATGCTCTTTGGACAGGTCATTAGCAGAGTGCACCCTCAGGACAAGGGCCTGATGCTGGGTCAAGTAGAAAGAGTGAAAGAGAAGACCCTGGACAGAGGGGCGGACACGGTAGCTCAGTGATGGGCTCTGGCAGCACAGCTGTGAGGCTAGTGCAGAAGGGGCTGAGCAATAGGCTTTACGTGAATTTGCATGAATGGAAGGCTGTACTCCAACTTGTCAACCAGCTAGCAGCCTGATGATACATTCTTGGGGGGGAATAGGGGGGACAAGGCCCTTTTATAAGAGAAACTGAGGGCATCTCCTCCCTCTCTTGCCCTTCACCTTCATCCTTACTCGGATACTGTGGCTGCCTTCAGGGGTGGCCCCTTGTGGGACTGCCCAACCCTGAGAACTGTCTGTTCCTGCCATGTTTCCACGGACCTTGGATCCAAGTGACCGCACACACTGGCCTGTCATCTCCCTGTACCTGGGCTTCATCTCTCTGAGTTGTCCTTGGCCTGAGACTGTGTGACTCTGGAGAGGGTTTCAGCTAACATGAGATGAACTGGACTGGGTTGAGATGCCTTCTTGATATAAGATTGGTTCTTGATACAAATTCTTTCTTATTCATATATGAGGGTTATTGTTTGTTTCTCTAGAAAATTCAAACTAACACAAATGGTGTTTTGTTCTTTTGTTCACAGGGTTGTATGAGTCAGAACCTGTTAGAAGATATTTTACAACAACAACCTATCAACATTCACGAGCATGGCATATGGTGTTGTTTTTCTATTGTGCATGGCCCGTTATGAGCTGGAGCTGACTTGATGGAGCCTAATCACAACAACAGTGAATTTAAGGTATACATTTATGTGTATATCTCATACTATGCCCAATGGACAAATAAGATAAAATTCTCAATTTGTGTAATATGGTATTTGATAATGGAATTACCATTTAATCTCATGATAAGAAACTAAGAAAAATGAGAGTTCTTTCTCAGGTGAGACAAGCAATTAATGAAAGTTTTAAAAATAGATATCTATATTTCTCAGAGACATTAAAATATAATGCTATATGGGGGTCGGAGTAAAGAACCAAAGTCCATCTGTAGACGATTGGACATTCCCTCACAGAAGGGTCACAAGGAAAGAAAGAGATAGCCAGCGTGCAGGATAGCACTGATGGAACATACAATATTCCTTTAATTCTCTCATGGATCTTCCTCCTACCTGTGATGACCCCAGCTCTACCTTACACATCCGGCTAGATCAGAGCATATCCACTGGTACAGATAAGAGCTCTTGACACACGGAATCCAGGACAGATAAACACCTCAGGAACAGTAATTGGAGTATCGATACTACGAGGGTAGGGGAAGGGTGGGAGGGGAAGGGGGAAACCGACTACAATGATTGATGACGTATAACTCCCTCCCCCCGCCTCTCCAGGAGGATGAACACCAATAACGTGGGTGAAGGGAAACCATGTGAAATGTAAGATATGAAAATAATAATCACTTAAAATTTATCAGAGGTCATTGCAGGTGGCAGAGTGCAGAAGAATTGGAAAAATAGAGTAGCTGACACCATGGGCTGAAACAGAAATAAAATATTTTGTAAATGAGGATGACAGCATATGTACAAATGTACTTTATAAAATTGATGTGTGGATTGTTATAAACACTATAAGAGTGCCCAATAAAATGATTTATTTTAAAATATTAATTTAAAAATTAATATATATAATGTTATAGTAAATGAGAACTTTTGTGTGAAATATGTTTAGTGTGATACTGCTTAGGTATATTTTAAAGAAAATATTTATAGATATATAAATCACTTCTAATATTATGAAAACATTAAAAATAATATTATCTAGAGGATTTTATCATAAGAATAAATAAATAAATGGTCAGATTTGTTTTGCTAAACTCCTTTTGTTTATTGCAAGGAATCAGAAGAAACATATAAGACCAGAAAACATTCTACTGGCATGAAATGTAATATTAGAGTCCAAATCTTTTACTTCAGGGCTTTACTCTAAATAAGTGGTTCAGGAAAGAGACAGACGAGATGCTCCATTGGCGGGTTCTAACATCAGTCGCGATGAGCAGTATCTCTGCATACTTCTCAGTCATCAGAGAGTCAGATAAACCTGCGTTCAACCAATATTTCCTAAGAAGGTTCTTGCACTTCGTGTCGTTATAAGTTCCCCAAAATGATGTAGGTGAGACTATGTAAATAGGGTGGGTGAAACAATAGTGGAGGGAATTGGTCGGATAGGATTGTCATTTCTCTGTGTTTAAGAGAGCTATCTCAGTAGCAGGAAGACAAAGAATTCCTGGAATATCATGGAAGAAAAGCCACCATTAGAGCACCTTTAAAATATCTGCCTTCGGTGGGCATGGCAGAGCCATGCTATGCCAAGACCAGAACCCCAGACAAGGAGACCAGGAGACACAGCAGAGGAGTAGCCCTGCGACTATGAGAGGGTGAGGCACAGCCCCAGGAGATGCGAGAGGATTGCATGAAAACCAGGGAGAGGGATTTGGCTTGGCTGCTGTCTCAAGTGGGGTGTTCCTGCGGATCAAGGTTTTCTGATCCTGGCTTGTGGTAACCTCTTAATAGACCTAATCAACTCCCACAACTGAGAGCATTGTCTGTGAGTTCTGAGTGGGCAGTGCATGGATTGTGCACCCGAGTACAGAGAGAGAGAATGCTATAGAAAGTGTGCTGGGTGTCAGAGATGGGGCAAAGGAAGAAGCAGTGCGAAGGCATGTCTGATTTCAGCGTGGTGGAAACAGACCTTTGACCTGGTGTGGAGATGAATTCTCCTCTGACTTTGTGTAGCCAGAGGAAGTCAGATACGGCCTCTGTGTCACTTACTCAAACTTTTGTTTCTGTTGTCTTCTCTTGAACTCCAGGGGAGGAGGGAGAAAATTTTAAAAAATGGCATAGAGAAGATGGTCAAAGATAATCTGATGAAATTAAAAAAAATTCATTTTATAATGGCTCATAAAACTCTCATCACAATCCACCCATCCATCCATGCTGTCAAGCACATTTGTACATTTGTTGTTATCATCAATTTCAAAACATTCAAAAGTAAAATTTTAATATCATGCAGGATAAGCAAATATCCATTAAAGAATCTCAAAGAACCTTATACAGGATACAACACAAAGAAAGCCAGTACATGGGGGTGTGGAGGTGTTTATCATATTATAACCAAACTTTACAGACCAAAGACAATGAAAGAACCTTGACAGCAGCTAGGGAAAGATTCAAACAGTAGTTTCAAAGAGTCACCAATAAGATAAAGCTCTAAATTTTCCCCAGAAACCATAGGCAAGTGAAAATGAAATGGAATATGTAAAACTGAACAATTATCAAGCAAAAATAACATATCCAGCAAAACAATTCTCAAATATACTAACAAAATTACAATATATCCAGATAGAGAAAATTAAATGGATTTGTTAAAACCACAATAACCTTACAAGAAATATTAAAAGAAATACTTCAGACAGAAAAAGCAACAACATCAGATAAAAGCTGAGATTAAGACACATGACATCATTATCCAGAAACAAATACAGAAAGTTATCAAAATAAACTATGCTTACAGGATGGAGAGAAGAGGAACAGAAGCATCAACATGCAAACAAGGACAACTATAGACCATAAAGAAGGAAGAAATGTGAGAATGACAGTCACATGTACAGTCAAGATTAGAAACTGAACTGGTGAGAGCAAGGCATCACCATGTTCCAAGCTTCCCAAGTGAGTCCAGTATAAAGTAAAGTCACAATTTGGGACCAGTGACATGCATTCTGACATGTAAGCAGCATACACAGATCTGTTAGATGTAAAGGCAGTCTACATAATAGATATGGATTAATTGAAGGATGCACATTGTAAGTATATTCAAATATCGTGCGTTTTTCCAGGAAGTATGGGTCAAGATGAAAAGCTTTAAAAAAAAAAACTTACTACCTTTGAGTCAATGTTGATTCATAATGACCCTAAAGGACAGGGTAGAACTGCTCCTGTGACTTTCTGAGACTGTGACTCTTTACAGGAAGAGAAGGACCTGTCTTTCTCCCATGGTGCAATTAGTGGTTTCAAACCGCTGACCTTGCAGTTAGCAGGCCAACTTGAGATTCCAAAACTATTCTGTGACTTGACCCTGCACACTGACACAGCCCAGAATACTTCTGAACACACACACACACACACACACACACACACACACACACACACACACATTTACTGCCATCCAGTCTATTCGGGCTCACAGCAACCTATAGGTAAGAGTAGAATTCTTAGAAAACCATCTCTGTGGGTCGTTTCTTCTGTAGTACATGTTTATGGGACAGAAATTCTCACTTTTCTCCAGTAGAGCAGGTGGTAGGCCTTAACAAATGACCTTGTGTGATCCAGAGCCAAGAAAGCTTCTGGGAACACTCCTACTATGTCATTACAGATATGACAAAGGAAGTAATGCGCAAACAGAAAAAGTAACTATTGAAACCTAGGAGAGCTACAACAATTATGCAGTCAAAGAGGCAAGATTTCTGGTTGCAGTTATTAGAACTTGCCATCTAGTATAATCCACGCATTAAATTAGTACAGGTATGAAAACTAGATAGTTCTGCTAAGGAGTCTCTGCAAGGCAATTTTGATATCTCGGTTTCTCAGGCTGTAGATGAAGGGGTTCAGCATAGGGGTGACCAAGGTGTACATCACTGAGGCCACTGCAACCTTTCTGGCAGAAGAAGACACAGCTGAAGTGAGGTACACCCCGATACCTGTTCCATAAAATAGGCAAACGACCGACAGGTGGGAGCCACAGGTGGAGAAGGCTTTATACTTCGCACTTGAAGAGGAGACTCTCAGGATGGCAGAAATAATTCTAGTATAAGAGAAAAGGATCCCTGAGACTGGACCACCACCAACAACAGCAACCACACAATTTAACAGTATGGTAGTGAGGGTAGTGTCTGAACAGGCAAATTTAACTAGTTGAGGAGGGTCACAGAAGAAATGAGGGATTTCCACAGTTGTGCAGAAGGTAACCTGTGACACCAACAAACACTCCAGCTGGGAGTCCAAAAGACTGATGAAAAAAGACACCAAAACTAGGAAGCCACAGCGGTGGGCGTTCATGATGACTGGATAGTGCAACGGAGAGCATATAGCCACGAACCTGTCGTAAGCCATCACGGTGAGCAACATACTGTCCCAACATCCAAGGAGATAGAAAAAAGACACTTGTGTCAGGCAGCCCACATAGGTGATGGATTTGTTCTGTGTCTGGATGTTCACCAGCATTTTGGGGACTGTGGTGGAGATGAAACCGATGTCCACCAAGGAGAGGTTAGAGAGGAAGAAGTACATTGGGGTGTGGAGGTGTTTATCAGAGCTGACAGCCAGGATGATGAGCAGGTTTCCAGCCACAGTGATCAAGTACATGGACAGCAACAGCCCAAAGAGGACGGGCTGCAGTGCTGGCTCCCCAGAAAGGCCCAGGAGGAAGAATTCTGGGACACTTGTTAGATTTTGTGACTCCTTGTACCTGAGACAGCATTTGGGAAAAGAAAAAAGTTGTGTTAAAAGAAAATAAGTGAATAGGAAGTCAGCACTGTGTTTGCATTTTGATTGCAAGAAACTGATCAATAAAGCATGCAAATTCACAAATTTCAGATTTGCAGCAATATGCCCCAGTATCTTCAGCAATATTTCTTGGTTGTATCACTACAACCCAACCAGTATATTTACCTGAACTCTTTCTTCACTGTGCTCTGTGCTAGTCACCTGTTTCTCATAACCACTTTAGAGACCCTGGGCTACAGAAGGTGAGACTAGCAAGGGATATCAAGAAAACAGAGCAGAGAATGAGTCAAATATCTGACTCGTTTATGAAGGCAGCATATGCAAGAAGGAGTGTTCTTCATGAAAAATTATTTTGACCAAAAGAAATGAAGAACCAACTGTAATTCATGTGGAAGTTTGTGTTCTCTGATCTCCCTCAAGTTCTCTTTGCTTTTGGCCATCAAGGTTGTAGCCTCTGCATATTCCAAATGGTTAATGAGGATTTACCCCACTTCTGTCCATCAGCATATCAATGCCCTCCCCAAAGATGAAAGTGTTGGGCATAGAAAGTCTAGAACCAAAATACATCATATAAAGACCATAGTAATTGACTGTCACTCAGTATGGTAAAGAAACACTACCCTGAGACACATTCTTCCTCGGTTCATTCCAGTGACTACCTCTTGGTATGGCCGCAGGTTCTTTCTGTGCTCACAGGAGAATTCTGCCTTTCCCATTTCTTGGGAATAAGAAATGAGATCTATAATTTGTTGTGATCTGTAGAGTAGAATGTATTTTCATAATCAATGAAACACACAGGTGAACATTTCCTTTTGTAGTCTCAACTTTCAGCCAACACACATCTGGTATGATTAAAGATCCTATCATTACACATCCTGCCTGATTTAATCTCACCAAGAATCTCCCGTCGGACTAGATCCTAGATATAAAAGAGTGTGAGCAAATCTGTATAAATGGAATTAATACAATGGTCCAAAGCTATAGGTTTTGTGAAGAGCAACACCACAAATGAACAGGAGGGAAGCATGGTTAGATAGTAATGTGTGGACCTAGATGCATTTTTCATGCAATCAGATTTAGTTTCCCCTCGGATGTTCTACTCTATTTTAAAGTTTCATTTTTATAAAAATCTAAACTTTTGAGGATAATTGAAAGCTGTGAATTTGGTAAAGGAAGTCCTAGAGCAAGTCCTCCCCGCTCATCCATCGGTCTTCACTGGGCTCCTTGTTGGTAGCTGTGCTGCTGAAAGCTATGCCCCAGTGTCCTAAACCCCGTCAACGTCACCCATGGCGAAGCGGTCCAGTGCGGCTTCCAAAGCAAACACGGATTAGGAAGTAGAAAGATGTGGCCAACTCCTGAAAATGTAGCCACTGACCATCTGATGAATAGCAGTGGACTATTTTCTGATCTAGTGCCGCAGGATGATCCCCTCAGGTTGGAAGACACTGCAAATGAGATTGAAGAAGAGTTGTCTGCTCAAAATACACTGAACCTTAATGACAAAGCTGAAGGGGCTTATTCTGGCATATGGAGCATGATTCAAAATGAAAAGCAACGCCTATAAACATCTCTGAATAATAAGAAATTGTGCTGTATGACATATAAATCTAAGAAAATTTGAAAGACATCAACAATAAAAACAGAAAGCATACATATTAATATCCTAAGCATTTGGTGAGCTGAAATGGACTAATATTAGTCATGTTGAATCAGATATTTGCATGGTTCCCAGTTGGCAATGCTGTTACAGGTTCAAGAGGAATGGTATTATAGTTCTCATTAAAAAAAGACATTTCAAGATCTATCTTGAAGTACAAGGCTGTCATTATTATATTAATATATAGGCACATACAATGGAGTACATTTAATAGAAATGTGATTCAAAATTACTGGTCACCCATGAAAGCCAATGATGAAGAAATCATAGAATTTTACCAAGAGAGGTCAGTCTGAAATTGAACAAACAATAATTGTCAGTACAGATTGCATGTGAAAAGTAGAAATAAAGAGGAAGGCTTGTTAGTTAGAAAATATCACCTTGGGGATAGAAATGAAGCTGGAGATCAAATGATAGAATTTCTCAAGATTACCTGTTCATTTCAAATACCCCCTATTTTTAACAACAGCTATACATGCGCACTGTGCCAAATGGAATACACAAGAACCAAAAAATGGACCACATTTGTGGGAAACCATGAAGGAAAAGTTCAATATGATCAGTATAAACAAGACCAGGGGCTGATTATGGCACAAATCATCAATTGCTCATATGCAAGTTCAGATCGAAGCTGAAGGAAATTAAAACAAGTTCACAAGAGTCAAAGTGTCACAGTGAATATGTACTGTCAAGGACAGATTCCAGAAATTGAACACTAATGACTGAAACACGGAGAGTTGTGGGATGCCATCAAGGACACTGTGAAGAAAGAAAACGGTCTTTAAAGGGTTAGGAAAGAAAAAGTAATAAGACAATTTTAGGAAAGAAAGAAAAGAGCAAAGTGAATGTCAGAAGAGACGCTGAAAGCTGCTCTTAATTGTAGAGCCGAAGACAAATTGTCAAAGGGCATCTCAAGAAGATAACGTAAAGCGTTATAAATGAAATGTGCAAGCACTTGAGATCAGAAAATCAGAATGGAAGAACACACTCAGTATACCTCAGACTGAGAGAACTGCTGGAAAACTTCAAGGCTTGAGTTGGAATATTGAAGAATTCTATGATCCAAATATTCAAGGAATGGGGAGCATCAAAAGGACATGGAAGACACAGTCGTGATACTAAAAATAATTGGTTCACATACAACCATTTAACACGTGACAACAACGTAGAAAGTATTTCATGTCTCTTGTCTCTGGTCAGCAGTTAGAAGCTACTAGCCACTCCATGAGAGAGAGATGGGGCTTTCTGCTTCTGTAAGGAGTTACAGTCTCAGTCACTCACAGGGGCAGTTCTTCCCTGTCCTATTGGGTCTCTATGTATTGGAACCCACTCAATTACAGTGAGTTTGGGTTTGGGGCTTTTTTTTTAATTCTATGGGACGTATGGGTTTTTGGTGAGGGGGGCGATTGTGAATGCTCAATTTAAGAATTTACGCAGCAAAGAAGTCATTCAACCTTCATTCTGATCCTGTGAACCAAGGGAAATTCTATTCCACGTTTAGCATAGATTGGTCGTTTTTGTGCTGGTAGACTTCATGGTGCCAATTATGGAAGAGATTTTGAGGACCCAGAAGTGGATAAGACTCAATGTTTACTTCCAAACTTTCAATAACTATTTCTATAAGAATGAAAATAAAATGTCTGACAGGTATCTAGACAAAGCTTACATTCAGATCACAGGATACTTATATGTATGGTATGAAACATCATCTAATTTGTATTAATAAAAACATGCAAAATTATTGTACCTGGACTATGGGGAAACTTCATATATTCAATTTGCTATATAATATCCACTACCCTTCAACTTAGATCTCTCCATCAGTTATGTATAAACTAAGATAGGTGAAAGTGATTAAGAATTTGCCTTTTGACACAAATCATAAGTAGGCTGACAGGGCTCAAATAGACTGAGGGTCACTGATGCCCTTGCACTGAGCAACTTCCTTCTATTTCTTTATATTTTAAATTGTTTAAAATGGAAATACAAAGAATTTAACCAAAAATAATATAAATTACACCTTTAAACTCATCCAAATTAGGCTGCTACATCAAGGTCAGCAATCTAAAACACCAACTGATCCCAAGAAGAACGATGAAGCTGGCTGTTCAGACTTAGTCTCAGAAACCCGTAGTGGCAGCTCTACTCTGTCCTGCAGGGTAGATGTGAGTCAGAATCAACCTGATAGCCATTGGTGAGCTTTTCTTGAGATCCAGAT